>NC_140586.1:217647061-218847061 GCF_964204655.1 Triturus cristatus | reverse complement strand
TAAGTTTGTATGAATTTAGTTCATTGCCTGGCCAAACATGTGGTGGGCTCTGTTGTGTATGTAAGAAATGTCATTAACTACTGCTAGTAAGATTGCAAAGAAGACAGTAGTTTTATGTTGCCGTACATGAAATGTAAAGTGTATTGTTTCACTACTTCAGAAACTGAAAATATAAATTTATTTTTGGTAAAAAAACTTTGAATGAACTTGGGTCATTTTTTGTATTATTGCACTGTATGAGTTGTCCCCTTCTCCTTTTTTTGCTTGAGTTAAAGGAAATTAAGATCACTTTGTGACTTCCCGAATAAATAATTAATTGTTACTAAATAAATCCTCAAGGTATCTATTGTATTTAACTGATGTAGAATTTAAGACACCTCTTTAAATCCAAAGAGTGTAGACTCTGTTCCGCTGGAGACTGCGGATGCGGGAAAAAGGTCTTCAAGATTACTGGTTCATTGAGATGGAAATCGGATGGCACTTTAGGCATGAAAGCAGGATTAGTGCGGAGAATTACACAGTCCGATCTAAATTGAAGAAACGGAGGTTGTATTGTAAAGGCGTGAATGTCACTTACTCTGCGGGAGGAAGTCAGTGCAAGGAGGAGGGCCACTTTCCACGTTAAGAATTTGAAATCCGCCGAATGGATTGGCTCAAAGGGCGCCTTCATGAGCTGAGCCAATACGATGTTAAGACGCCACGTGGGTGGAGGATTCCGAATGGGCGGGAACATTCGGAAGAGACCCTTGAAGAATTGCTGCATTACTCTAGATGAATAGAGAGAGGACGAGCCGTCCTGACGAAAGCGAGATATTGCCGCTAGAAAGACCTTTAAGGTGGAATGCGACAGTCCAGACTGCGCCAACTGCAGGAAGAACGGCAGAATGTGTTCCGGGGAGGCGTGCACTGGATGGATGTGGACCGACGCACACCGCAAGACAAAATCGCTTCCACTTTAGCTTATAAGTCTTCACTGTGGAGGGCGCCCTTGCCCTAGCTAACACCTCCCTGCAGGCCGGAGGAATGTTCAAATGAGCAAATTCAAGGTGCTCAGGTTCCAAGCCGACAAGCTGAGTGAACTGGGATTCGAAAGGCATATCCGACCGTCGTTCATTGTTAGAAGGTCCGGCCTCGGGTGAAGAAGGATGGGTTCGCATTGGGAGAGGAGGAGCAACTCCGAGAACCATGCCTGCTGAGGCCACCGTGGAGCTATGAGGAGCACATGGCACAGTTGTTGCCGCATCTTCCGCAACACTCGAGAAATCAGAGGGATCGGCGGAAAAGCGTAAGCAAATATCCTGCACCAATTTATCGAAAGGGCATTTCCGCACGGCCCTTTGTGGGGAAACCAGCTTGCGTAGGACTGGCATTTGCTGTTCTGTGGGGTTGTAAAAAGATCGATAGTCGGGCGAACCCAAAGGCCGAAGACAAAGTCTAGAGTCGGCTGGTGCAATTCCCACTCGTGGGTAGAAGATGTTGACCGACTGAGTGCATCCGCTAGAATATTGGAAATGCTGGGCAGGTGAACTGCCAGGAGCATAATCCGATGGACTATGGCCCAACTCCAAATCCTCTGAGCCAGCCGGGAAAGCAGCGGAGATCTTGTCCCGCCCTGCTTGTTCAGGTAGTGCATGCTGGTGGTGTTGTCCGTCTGAATAAGGACTGACTCCCCCTGGAGCTGGAGGCGGAAGGATTTCAACGCCAGGAAAATGGCCACCAGCTCCAATCTGTTGATGTGCCAGGAACGCTGAACCATTGTCCACTTGCCTTTGACGGACAGATCTTGAAGATGTCCGCCCCATCCTTCCATGGATGCATCCGTGGTAAGAACGAGCTCTGGGGCTGTCGCCAGAAAAGACGTTCCCGCTGCGATGTTAGAAGGACGAGTCCACCAATGCCGCGCTTGAGCCATGCGAGCTGTCACCACGAGCTGGTCGTTGAACGAACCGGAGACCTGACGCCATTGCTTGTCCAATTCCTCCTGAATGGTACGACTCTTCAGTCTGCAATGTGGGATCAAAGCGATGCAGGAGGACGCCATCCCCAGAAAGGACTTTAACATGCGGACTGAAACTGACTGCTTTGCTGCGATGGAGCTTGCGAGCTGTCGAATTCGTGTTTGCCGATCTGCAGAGGCAAAGGCCATAGCCCTGCTCGTATCGATGGTAGCGCCGAGAAAGGTCTTGTACAGAGCTGGCGTGAGCTGAGACTTTTGCACGTTGATCGACAAGCCCTGCTCGTATCGAGGGCCGCTTGGTGGGAGGACTGAGATTTGATGAGACAATTGTCCAAATATGGGAATATTTGAATGCCCGTCAGTCTCAAATGGGCCACCACCGGGGCCAGGATCTTTGTGAAGACTCGAGGAGCTGAGCGGAGGCCGAAGGGCAGGACCTTGAATTGGAAATCCCTGTGGCCTACACGAAAACGTAAGTATTTCCTGTGGCGTGGAATTATGGGCACATGGAAGTAAGCATCCTGAAGGTCGATTGTCGTCATGAAATCGCCCTGAGAGAAGAATTGAAGGATGTCCTTTAGCGTGAGCATGCGGAATGATTGGTCCTTGAGAAATTTGTTGAGAGACCTTAGGTCGAGGATGGGGCGCCACTCCCCAGATTTCTTTAGTATGAGGAAAAAACAGGAATAGATCCCCAACCCCTTTTGTGATTTCGGAACCACTTCGATGGCCCCTTTCTTGAGCATTATCTGGATTTGGTTGAAAAGTTTTTTGAGATGAGCGGGAGGAGGTCCAGATGGAGAGGTGTGTGGGAGGACCTTTACAAACTCTAAGGCATGGCCCCTTGAAATAATGTCCAAAACCCAACGGTCCGAAGTGATTGAGGACCAATTCGAAAAGAACTGGGAGATTCGTCCTCTAACTGGAGAAAGGGGCAAACTGGAGAGAGGGGACCCTTGATGTACACAGTCATTGTTTTTTGGAAGAGTTTCCCCTGTAATTTGACCTTTCTCTATAAGATTTGCCAGACTGCTGCCTGTAAGACTGCTGCAGCTGTGAGGAATAACGTTGTTGTCCTTGGTTGTAGGAGCGGTACTGGGAAGAAGACCCACGAAAGGAAGAGGAGGTGCCGCGACTGCGCGCACCCCGAAAGGGCTGCTTTCGGAACTGAAGAGTGCCGAGGGAGCGAGCCGTCTCCGTGTCCTTCTTGATGGCTTGTAAAGCGTCCTCCACATGTTGGCCGAACAAATATTCGCCATCATAAGGCATGTCAAGAATCTTGGCTTGGACCTCCTGTCGGAACGAGGTGGAACGAAGCCAACCCTGTCTTCTTAAAACAGCCGCTCCAGCCAATTGACGAAAACCCGTGGAGGCAATGTCGACGGAGCAGTCGATGATTTCGGAGGATGTCCTCTCACCGTCTTGTAGGATCTTTGGAGCGTCCGCTCTAGAGTCTTCTGGGATAAGCTTAACCAAAGCTGCCATGTCCGACCACATTTGTCGATCGTAACGACCGAGGATGGCCAAAGAATTTGCTGCTCGGACTGTTGTCGAAGCCATGGTCGAAAACTTTTTGCCAATGGCATCCAGGCGGCGGCCGTCACGATCCGGAGGTTACGAAAGTGGAGACGAGGGATTTTTGGAGCGACGTTGTGCCGCCTGAGTGATCACCGAGTCTGGCTTAGGCTGAGACACTAAGCAAGCTGGAGAAGAGTCCGGGGCCTTGTACTTCTTCTCCAATCGCGGGAGCACTGCCGGGATGGAGTTAGGCGTCTTCATTAGCTTAATGCCCTCATTCCAGATAAAGTCTGTAATGGGCACGGCCCGTACCTGTTTCTGCGGCTGGGACTTGAAGTCGTACAGAAAGCAGTCCTCCTCCCTAACCACCATGGGAAGGTGAAAACGTTGAGCCGCCCTTTCCATGATCTGATGGACTCCTGTAATGTCGACAGGTGGTGAGTTCACTGGCGATGTTGGAGGCGATGCGGGCGAATTGATTTGATAGTCATCCCTGTCAGCCATAGAGTCCTCATCTTGAAGCTCTCCCTCCTCCGTATCCAGATTATCCACAACCACACCTGGTGCAGGGGGATCCAATGGAGGTGCGGATGGTGCCGGCACCGTTGGCACCACAGGAGGAGACGGAACGGCAGATGGCGTGTCACGTGGAGAACCATGAGAGGAAGGCGGAAAGCGACGATTGTAATCTTCCAACATAAATTGAAGGTTGGAGATGAGCGATAAAGGAAGCTGCGCCATAGGAACTTGTGCAGGGGGATGTTGCTCCTGCTCTTGACAGTAATAGTCCTGCGAATAGTCATCCTCCTCGAAATCTTGGCACTTAATATGGAGCTCAGAAGGACTACGAGCATCCCGAAAAGTGGACTGAGCATCCTTATCAGAATCAGAAACTTCCTCATCACCCGAGGGGAATAGCTGATGAGGTGGCCGAGTGGCCGGTGGCATCATGACACAGTCCAGCACGGCATGACGACGCTGCAGCAAGGATTCGTCCATCGACACTGGCGCTGGTGTAGACATTGGCACCAATGGTATAGTTGCACCACCGTCGTCGAGGTGATCGACGACGAAGTCGCCGTCGACGAGGCCGCTGTCAATGAAGTTGCCATCGACGAGGCTGCCATCGACGAAGCTGCCGTCGACGAAGCTCGCGCCGACGAGACTGTCGTCGACGACGAGGCCGCCGACGGCGACGAGGCTGTCGTCGACGATGTTGTAAGCGCCGGCGACGATGACTTCTTCTTCTTCTTTATTATCGTCGACGAAGCTTTAGACGTCGACGGAAGCACAATCTTCCTAGTCGTCGACGAAGAAGATAGTGAAATCGTCGACGAGACAGTCTTTAGGGAAACACACACCACTGTCGACGAGGTTGATGAAGTGGCAGATCTCGTCGACGGAGGGACCGTCGACGGGCCCGTCGACGGTTTTGCACGTTTTTGGCCAGAAACATGCGCTGACGGAGTCAGAGACGCCTGAGAGCTAGATCTCACGGCGTTGGCGTAGTACCAGAGACTTGGCCTGCAGACACTTCTCCAAGATGAAGTCTCTTCTTTTTTAGAAAGGGAGACGGCAAGTCCTGAACCCTACTACGCTTGCAGGAGACTCCTGTTCGAGCAGAGGCCACACTTTCCACTTCAGAAAGGGGGTTATCCGTATCCTTCAGTTTTTGAAGCCACAACAATAGGCGACCCTCCCTGTCCTTCAAAGTCTTTTGAGAGAAAGTTCTACAAATTTTACAGTTGGCTACCTTATGGTCAGGGTAAAGGCAGTAGATACATTTTTCATGAGGGTCCTCAGAAAAAAGCCTTAACTTCCCACAAGAGGAACAGGGACGGAAAAGAGACTTCTTACTTGAAGACATGATGAGAAAAACTCAAACCAGACCAAAGACTGAGCAGAGCTCAGGGAGACTCCCTTCACACGACGTGCAGTAGAAAATCTGAGGGCCTGAGCCTCTGAGGAGAAGGTTCTAGAGGGTGCTTGCGCCTGATTGGCTAGAGTTTGGACTATAAAACGACAGGGATATGTCAGTAAAGTGATTCTTTTTTCTCAATGCTTTCCTATGTGTCAATGCTATCCTATGGTATTTTCACTTGATATGTTATTTTGAAATATATATAAAGTATATTTGGATATGTATATGCTTTTATGTGGTTTATGTATGTATATATATATACATGACACTTATTGCTTTTTATATACCGTGGGACTCCCACTTCACCGACGGGGAATATTCAAGCATGTGAATCTATGAAAGACACCCCAATACTGGAGAATCCTCTGTCCCCTTATACCTGTGATAGTAATCCAGAGCCCTTTTGTGCCTATGACAGTAACTATCAGCCTCATGTGCCCTTGGAAGTAATCCTTAGCCTCCTTTTGCCTGTGACAGTAGCTGTGAGCCTTCTAATGACAGTACTCGTCTTGTACCCATGACAGTAACCACCAGCCTTCCAGTACTTGTGAAAGTCACCCTCGTCCTCTTGGCCCTGTAGCAGTAACCCTCGGCCTTCTTGTACTTGTGGCAGTAACGTCCGCCTTCCTATACCAGTGTCAGTTACCCTCAGCCCTCCTGTACCCATTACAGTAATCCTTTGCCTTCTTGTACCCGTGTCAGTAAACCTCAGCCCTCTTGTGCCTTTTACAGTAATCCTTAGACCTTTTGTGCCCGTGACAGTAACCATTGGCCCTCTTGTACTTACACTATTAACACATAGCCCACTTGTTCCTATGGCATTAGCCGTCAACCTCATGTACTTGTGACAATAACCACTAGCCTTCTTGTACCTCTGACAGTACCCCCGGCCTCACCTTCTACCTGTGACAGCAACCCTCCTGTACTTGTAAAAGTTACCATAATCTTTCCTATATTTGTACAGTAACCCCAGCTCTCTTGCGCCTCTGAAAGTAAGCTTCAGTCCTTTTGGGGCACTGACAGTAACCCTCAGCCCTCTTGTGTATCTGGCAGTGACCCTCAAGCCTCTGGTGCCTCTTACAGTAGCCCTCGGTCTTCTTGTGCCTGGCAGTAACCTTCAGCCCTCTTTTGGCTCCGACAGTAGCCCTCGGTCATCTTGTGCCTCTGACAGTAGCCCTCGGCTATCTTGTGCCGCTGACAGTTAACCTCAGCCCTCTTGTGCCTCTGACAGTAGCCCTCGGCCCTCTTGTGCCTCTGACAGTAGCCCTCTCCCCTCTTGTGCCTTTGACAGTAACCCTCGGCCCTCTTGTGCCTCTGATAGTACTCGGTCCTCTTGTGCCTCTGACAGTAACCCTCGGCCCTCTTGTGCCTCTGATAGTACTCGGGCCTCTTGTGCCTCTGATAGTAACCCCCGGCCCTCTTGTGCTTCTGACAGTAACCCTCGGCCCTCTTGGGCCTCTGACAGTAATCCCCGGCCCTCTTGTGCCTCTGACAGTGACCCTCGGCCCTCTTGTGCCTCTGACAGTAACCCCTGGCCCTCTTGTGCCTCTGACAGTGACTCTCAGCCCTCTTGTGCCTCTGACAGTGACCCTCGGTCCTCTTGTGCCGCTGACAGCGACTCTCAGCCCTCTTGTGCCTCTGACAGTAGCCCTCGGCCCTCTTGTGCCTCTGACAGTAACCCTCGGCCCTCTTGTGCTTCTGACAATGACCCTCGGTCTTCTTGTGCCGCTGACAGTGACTCCCCGCCCTCTTGTGCCTGGTACAGTAACCCATCGCCCTCTTGTGCCGCTGACAGTAACCCAATGCCCTCTTGTGCTTCTGACAGTAGCCCTCGGCCCTCTTGTGCCTCTGACAGTAACCCTCAGCCCTCTTGTGCCTCTGACAGTGACCCTCGGTCCTCTTGTGCCGCTGACAGTGACACCCCGCCCTCTTGTGCCTGGGACAGTAACCCCCCGCCCTCTTGTGCCGCTGACAGTAACCCTAGGCCCTCTTGTGCCTCCGACAGTAGACCTCGGCCCTCTTGTGCCGCTGACAGTGACCCCCCGCCCTCTTGTGCCTGGGACAGTAACCCCCCGCCCTCTTGTGCCGCTGACAGTAACCCTAGGCCCTCTTGTGCCTCCGACAGTAGACCTCGGCCCTCTTGTGCCACTGACAGTAGCCCTCGGCCCTCTCTTGCCTCTGACAGTAACCATCTTCCTCTTGTGCCTCGGACAGTAGTCCTCGGCCCTCTTGTGCCCATTACAGTAATCCTTTGCCGTCTTGTACCCGTGTCAGTAAACCTCAGCCCTCTTGTGCCTTTTACAGTAATCCTTAGACCTTTTGTGCCCGTGACAGTAACCATTGGCCCTCTTGTACTTACACTATTAACACATAGCCCACTTGTTCCTATGGCATTAGCCGTCAACCTCATGTACTTGTGACAATAACCACTAGCCTTCTTGTACCTCTGACAGTACCCCCGGCCTCACCTTCTACCTGTGACAGCAACCCTCCTGTACTTGTAAAAGTTACCATAATCTTTCCTATATTTGTACAGTAACCCCAGCTCTCTTGCTCCTCTGAAAGTAAGCTTCAGTCCTTTTGGGGCACTGACAGTAACCCTCAGCCCTCTTGTGTATCTGGCAGTGACCCTCAAGCCTCTGGTGCCTCTTACAGTAGCCCTCGGTCCTCTTGTGCCTGGCAGTAACCTTCAGCCCTCTTTTGGCTCCGACAGTAGCCCTCGGTCATCTTGTGCCTCTGACAGTAGCCCTCGGCTATCTTGTGCCGCTGACAGTTAACCTCAGCCCTCTTGTGCCTCTGACAGTAGCCCTCGGCCCTCTTGTGCCTCTGACAGTAGCCCTCTCCCCTCTTGTGCCTTTGACAGTAACCCTCGGCCCTCTTGTGCCTCTGATAGTACTCGGTTCTCTTGTGCCTCTGACAGTAACCCTCGGCCCTCTTGTGCCTCTGATAGTACTTGGGCCTCTTGTGCCTCTGATAGTAACCCCCGGCCCTCTTGTGCTTCTGACAGTAACCCTCGGCCCTCTTGGGCCTCTGACAGTAATCCCCGGCCCTCTTGTGCCTCTGACAGTGACCCTCGGCCCTCTTGTGCCTCTGACAGTAACCCCTGGCCCTCTTGTGCCTCTGACAGTGACTCTCAGCCCTCTTGTGCCTCTGACAGTGACCCTCGGTCCTCTTGTGCCGCTGACAGCGACTCTCAGCCCTCTTGTGCCTCTGACAGTAGCCCTCGGCCCTCTTGTGCCTCTGACAGTAACCCTCGGCCCTCTTGTGCTTCTGACAATGACCCTCGGTCTTCTTGTGCCGCTGACAGTGACTCCCCGCCCTCTTGTGCCTGGTACAGTAACCCATCGCCCTCTTGTGCCGATGACAGTAACCCAATGCCCTCTTGTGCTTCTGACAGTAGCCCTCGGCCCTCTTGTGCCTCTGACAGTAACCCCCCGCCCTCTTGTGCCGCTGACAGTAACCCTAGGCCCTCTTGTGCCTCCGACAGTAGACCTCGGCCCTCTTGTGCCTCTGACAGTAGCCCTCGGCCCTCTCTTGCCTCTGACAGTAACCATCTTCCTCTTGTGCCTCGGACAGTAGTCCTCGGCCCTCTTGTGCCTCTAACAGTAGCCCTCGGCCCTCTTGTGCCTCTGACAGAAACCCTCGGCCCTCTTATGCCGCTGACAGTAACCCTAAGCCCCCATGTGCCGCTGACAGTGACCCTCGGTCCTCTTGTGCTTCTGACAGTGACCCTCGGCCCTCTTGTGCCTCTGACATTGACCCTCGGCCCTCTTGTGCCTCTGACAGTGACCCTCGGCCCTTTTGTACCTGCATCTATGCCAGGGAGTTCAGACTCTTCTGTATGTGTGTAGAGGGCTCTTTTCACATCCCGGTTATTCTGGTGTTCCTGTGCCTTTGCTGGAACCTGCAGCCCTCCTGGGCCAATGGCAGGGATCCTGTACATGCACTAGGGAACCGGGCTATCATGTACATGTACTCAAGTCTCCGAGACTTTCAATACCATTAGAAGGTAATCTCTACCCTCTCTTCCGAAATAGAGAACAGATATGAAAACCAAGGGCTGGGGATGCATAGGAAACGTGGAGCAATAGATGTTCCCCTGGTAGTTGCATCCGAGACTACGCGCCCTCCATGTAATTCGTGTTGCTCCAGTGGCTGCACCTGTGGCTCTTTTTTATGTATCAGGCTCTTGCTTTCAAAGCATCCCAGCATTCAAGAGTGTACCCATGTGCTGATGTACCAAAACAGAGTTCCCTATTTTACCCTCAAGGAGCACCCTCTCCAGGACCCTGTATCTGTTTTGGGGGCTAGCTCCTTCACTACGCATGAAGTAAGACCCTAACCCCCATTACCTAAGCGGGGGCCGTATCCCTTCCGCTGCGTAAACTGTGGTCGCCAATCCTCCTTTCAATGATGGTGGCTCACAACCCTTGCTTGGGGGGGTTCTTATGATTTATTTCATATTTTTGTGAAGTGCCGGCAGCTTCGAAGATCTCAGGAAAGCAGAAAATATCCAAATGGTTGGCAAAGAGGCAATCAGACTGGTGAACACCCCACAGAGTTGGTTGGAGGAATGACAAAACCTCACAAAGTCCTTTTAAAGCTGGGTTCTCTGACAGGAAGTTCCACAATGTGGTACCTTGGACCTGGGCATGTTCCCAAAGCACAAGCAGCAGGTCTTATGGACTGAGAGGAGGTTGGTGGAGGTAGGCGTAGGCGGCAGGGGGCTGGTTTGCATGGCTGAGCGAGTTTTTAGGTCTCGCCTGGCGTGGGCTGCGCACATGCGCAGTCTCGCTGGCGAGATTTAATGATATTGGGTTTTTTCTGTAAAGGGCATTGAGCCCCGCCCCTCTTTTCCATTGGCCGGCATCACAGTTTATGCTAAACAGTGGCCAGCCATTGGAAAAGAGGTGTTCGTGATGTTTTTGTTTGGCTTTTTGAGCCGTCCAATTTGGACGGGCTCGTCTGCCTTCCGTGCGTCATGAAAGCTTTCTCATCTTTATGGGGCCATGTGTTTCAAACCCATGGCCCCATAAAGATTAGAAAGCTTTCACGACGCACGGAAGTGAAAGCAGACCGTGCTTGTTGAGTCATGCACTACGGTGTATGTTCGAGGACTGCTGTGCTTTAAAAAACAATTTAATCTGCTGTTACGTCTCTGAAAACACGTTCCTGCAATTCACAACAGAGCTCTTTCAGATGGATGTAAGTTGAAGATTACCGAAGCACAGAATCTTACCACAGAAAAGACAGACTGGCATGCCGCTTCTCTGCATGCACAGTCTCGCTGGCGAGATTTAATGATCTGGGGTATTTTCTGTAAAGGGCATCAAGCCCCGCCCCTCTTTTCCATTGGCCGGCGTCACCGTTTATGCTAAACGGTGGCCAGCCATTGGAAAAGAGGTGTTTGTGACGTTTTTGTTTGGCTTTTTGAGCCGTCCCATTTGGACGGGCTTGTCTGCCTTCCGTGCGTCGTGAAAGCTTTCTTACCTTTATGGGGCCATGTGTTTCAAACACATGGCCCCATAAAGACAAGAAAGCTTTCACAACGGACGAAAGTGAAAGCGGACCGTGCTTGTTGAGTCATGCACTACGGTGTATGTTCGAGGACTGCTGTGCTTTCAAAAAAATGAAATGTGCTGTTACGTCTCTGAAAACACGTACCTGCAATTCACAAGAGAGCTCTTTCAGATGGATTTAAGTTGAAGATAACCGAAGCACAGAATCTAACCACAGAAAAGACAGACTGGCATGCCGCTTCTCTGCACCATTTTGTCCAGAACTTGCAGAAGAGACAACATGCAGGTTTTCTTGTTGTACCTACCAGGAGCCCAGCAGCTCACCAGACGATTCAGTGTGCATAAGCCACGCTATTGTGTTACAGAGGCACTTCGGTAGGTGGTTTCTGTCATTGCGTTGCAGGAGGGGCAGCGCCAAGTTTTCCTCTCCTGTCGGATTTAAAACAGCAGCTGTGGTCCCCCTCCCCCCCGAGGGAAACCTTTACTTCAGTGGTGGGGGGCAGCTGGCTGCGGGGATGTCTTTGCGAAAATGTCTGATAGCTAAATGGCTAGGACTGCCTCGTCTGGCTCCATAACCTCTGCTGTGTAGCAGCCTCCTTTCTCATCGCTTACCCTTCTAAAGTGGTATTTTATTCTAAAATAAAGTGTGTGTGCGTTTAAAATACATACCACAACAAAAGTGTGCACATTTAAAATATATACCGCTATGAAGCAGAGCAACTGCGTTTTTCTTTTAGTTGCTTTGCTTCGTTGCGGTATGTATTTTAAACGTGCACACACTTTTTATTTATTTTGTTGCGTTTCCGATGTTTCTAACCAGTATAAGACAGTGATATACGCATTGTACTTTTCACTTGGGCAGTCCCATTTCTTTTGCCACACAATACCACTGTTTAAAACGCATAGCGATCTCCCGGCGGATGTGCTTGTGGTGCAGTTAGTGGCGTTACACGGCAGCGCTGTTTATCCCAGATGGTACAGCAGCAGGCTCTGCAGGAGGCTGGCAGCCAGCTTTGGGTGGGAAGTGGGTTTTAACTGCGCACAGAATGGAGATTGTCCTGAGGGTGTAGTTTTAAACGACAGAAGTAAAGCTGTTCCATTTGAAGGTGAATTGGGCTGCTATTGTGTCGCATGACATCCTCCGTCACACTCCGTCAACACCCAGGTACTCACAGTGGCACTGAGTGCATCAAACATGCTTTTTTCATAGTTCATTCTACATCTGCTTTATTTAAGACCAAAGGAAATGACGGGTTCAATCAATTTTCTTTATTCATGTCGATAAGCCCAATTTGCCTTCAAATGCAACAGCTTTCCTTCTGTCTTTTAAAACCGCACCCTCAGGACAATCTCCATTTTCAATGGGACCTGAACATTGGTCGTTTGTTAGAAAGTATGATGCACAATCTATCTGCCTACTCCCATTATAATTTCCACTGCACACCGAGCTCTAGAAAGGTTCCATCAGTAAGAACATAAAACGGGTCTTCACTTTTAAGTAGTTTTCAGCCTTCTGAAGGATTTGTTTGGTATGAATAACAATGTAAAAGTAGCTCGTAAGAAATGCCATACGATCCTAAATGCAGCCCATACAGGCAGGTGCCTACAAGCTTTCTCCTCCGTAATGTGCACCCAAGAAGAAACTCCTAACAAGCAATACACGTATGCTCCACAAAATATTACACAAAAGGAAGAGGCTTTTTAGAACCTACAAGAGTAAATATGCCCTTTTCCACGCTTTAGACCCTCCGTAAAGAAAGATTTAATTCTCCCAGACAAGATTATTTGTCTAAGTTACATGTACTGGAAAACTACAGTTATGTCAATGAAAACAGGCCAATAATTATTAAATTATCTGCACTGTACTAGCTTTTATCAAAGATCAAACTCATAGACATTTATTTTACTGGAAGTTCATACCACTAATATTCACACTGCATATATTTGTAAAAACCTGCAGAATCTGGGTGGACCCAGAGGGTGGTGCCTGTGAATTCCAACAGGTCTAATTTAGCATCCTAGGATTCTATTTGTTGAAAGAGAAAGTAACAATAAGTTATAAACAGCCTTTTTCTACTGCACTAAGTAAAGGGAAATCCACAGAAGCAGACTGTACAAATATAATGTAAACTGTATATTCTCGCTCTATGCAAACATAATCTTTCTCTCCGTAGGTCACGGCATTCAAAGTTTGCAACCATACTGCTGCAACTAAAAACGTTGTCCCATTTTCCCCACATTCTCTAGCCCCAAGCATGCTTCACTCCGATTCTATTTCGTCTACTACCCTAGGAATGTTTATTATTCTGTGTATGCTCTTATTGTGTGTTTAGATGCCCAGCAGTGGCAATAAGAAGAGGCTATGCTAAAGGGGTTCTGGCTCTGTTACTTTCGACAACATTTGATTGGAAATTTCGAACAATACCTATAGAAAGTAAATACCTCTAAGGTTTAAAGATTTCATTGTCACTCATGCTACCTCCCTGTGGAAACTCCTTTCTAATATTTAACGTTTAAGTGCCTCCAGGAAGATGCATGATGGTATTTTGAATTCAGAAACAAAGTAATGTCCACACAGTCACAGTGGGCAGAGTGAACACCAATCATGAAGGCATGTGAACTGTGCACTGAAAGAAGTGCTGTGTTCCAAGCTGTATCAACGCTTTGTTGATCAATATTATGCATATTAAGATCCATCAGTTAGGTTCACAAATGACTTTACAGTCTGACACCATGACATGCATAGGTCACAGTTCTTTCAGTTCCCACTTTATTATAAACAAAGTAAATCCAATTTCCCATCAAGCTTCAAATTAAAGGTCCAGTTAGTTGTGACTGTAATAATATATTCACTTTTTATAACACCGGCCCATTTACGAGAAGTTTCGTGACATATCGGAGATGAAGTTTACTTCATGATAAGCTGGACTCCAACAAGATTAAAGAAAGGAAACGTGGCAAACCTTTACTGATTATTAATGTACTTTATCTGCTTGAATTGAGATTGTAATTACTAAATTTCTTTAGGGCATTAAAACCACTAAGCACAAAAACGTATCTTTCAACTGCAGATTTTGAAAACATATGAATAAAAAAGCATTATCATTTACAATGGTAATAACTTAAACTCTCGCAAATGCCTGACCTAATGCATTGCAAATGCCCTTTCTTTGTGCACACTTTCTAATTCATCTTGGCAGTTTTTGGTCTGATCCTAGTTTATGTATTGAACCCTATATTTACCACCCCTCCCCCCTTCCAGGTCACATAAATGGCAATAGCGCTATGCAAATATCATCCCTCCACTGCATACAAAAAACACAAAAGTAAAAAACATTGTCATTTTCAACACCAAGAGCTCTAGCTTTCATAAATGCGAGACCTATTGCATTGAAAATGCTTGTTGATGATCTGGGGTGCAGCGCTGCAGCGATTTATTTACAACGAGTCTTGAACTGCAGCAGTCAGAGTATGAGACAGGCGCCATGATTCTGTCCACTGGGGCCTACAGAGTGCCTTCACTGGCACTGTACATGGCAGTGCAGTAGCCAAAGCGAGCCCTCTTCTGTTCTGTGCCTGTGAGCCACGCCTGCCCTTGCTGCAGGTGTGCACCGGCGCACAGAGGAAGAGAGAGATAATCCTACCTCTCACATTCCTCTAGCTCTATGCTCCTGTTCCTCCTGGGACCCTCTACGTTCATCTCTGAGCAGCCATGATCCTCGCGCCCAGGGGGTAGATGTGATCAGCCCATGTCTGGGTAGGTAGGAGGAACTCCCTCCCCAGGCACACACCACCTGTCACCCAGTGAGGTCTCCTTGCAACATGACCCAAAGAGTCTTCCTCGATTGAGTTTCCTCATCATCTGCTTTCCGAGGCAGGCTAGCCAGAAAACAATTTGCTGTGCTATGATGACACACCACTTATGACCCGCGGGTGCCACCTCCACGGAAGGATGGGTGGGAATATTTGGCATCAGGAGTTTCTACTTATCAGCCCCAATATTATGGGAACTCCAAACATTCTGGTAGAGGCTGCCGGTGACGTGTAAAGAGATTCATCTGGCTCATGGCGAAATCTCAGAAGATTTCAATTTTTAGAACTCTGAATTTTGATATCCATTCTTCTGACCCCACTGGAGTTCCCTGTCCATAGTCCAAGAGTGACTTCCTCTTTCCAAAGATTACAACCAGCTGAGCGTTAAAGTCGAAAAGTGTGCTCTGTCTTTCCCAAAAATGGAGGTCTGAAACACTGTCAGCCAGAATAGGTGTCACTAAGTGTTGGTGCATATGCTAAAACTACAAATAATCTGATTAAACCACAAGATGTGAAGACAGTGAAGAAAATGCCCCCAAACTGGAGTAGTACAGACCTTTAATATGAAATAAGTTGAATTTTAAAATTATCTTCAGATGGATTCTGTTATGCTTTCACATCTTACTCATCACCCAGCCAAGCATCACAGCGCGGGTAGGAATTAAGCTGGCCCGCGTTGACGGAAATATGCCATTGGCACACTTCCAGGACAACAAAGGCCTTTGCGGTTCACCGAGAAGAGAAATGACTCTCATAAAACATTGTGATAGAAGCCTCCTTTCATAAAAGCCTCCCTCTCATCAGACACAATTCTTTCTTAGTGTATCAGAGCCTGCGCTTTGTAAGCTTGAAACAGACACTACAGGATGGATTTCTTTGTCTGAGGGGAAAATTTCCTGTATAGGAATACATTTTCCCATGCAGCTTTCAAATGTAACTGTCAAACCGCCATTAACAGCATCTGTGATTTAAAAAAGTTTTAAATCACTCCTCAAAGCAGAACAGCTTAACTCTTCCCGTACTTAAACATTTGCTTAGGCATAACTTCAAAATATATTGATTTAACATTTAGAAAGCAATTGATTCCTCCAGCGGAAGTGCAGAATCCCTGGGACAGAACACAAACGGTGTGCTCTTAACTGCATGCACCTTTGGAGCCCAGTCCCAAAATGTAAGTCGCTTTTACATTTTCTAGCAATGCTCTCCCAAGGTAGTGCACAGTTACTGCAGAGGAATCCAAGATGGTGGCTTCACAAGCGTGAGTGCTGGCCAAGTGCTTTTCACTTTTTATGTTGCATTAAACCTCAAAGTATTCCAAGTCTAAACAAATAGTACAAACCACTATTCTGTGGAGCTCTTCTTCCTGCTAGTGCCAAGCTGGGTGCTTGAAACAATGATCTGGGAATCTTTCCTCTTTCTACTGAAAGTGGGTTAAGCCAGAGGCTCATGAACTCAGTTAACCTATATCATGTGTTCCTAACAGCCTGGTCCTAGGCTGCGTGATGCTTAGTGTCACTAACCTGGTTTCCTGCGGAGGCGAGGCGTGACCAGATGCTAGTTCCCAGCTCCTCCCCAGTGCCGGAGCCCTGAACGAGAGGCAACTCGACCCGGTCTGTTGCCCCAGGAGGGAAAGGGGAATTGGATGACAAGAGAGAGCGACGAACGAGAGGTTCTACGGTTATCGGGATTCCCTTCTTGATTCCTGGATCTTCCTGCTTCCTTGTTCCTTATGTAAGGAGAGAGAAGAGAACAACCTTACTACTGGATATACCACTCTGTAGTTCCCCAATTTAGTTCTACATCCCACACCACTTCCACCTAACCAGATTCAGTACCCAATGTTGTCCCCTTTCCCACCTCTCATGCTTCCTCTCTCTTGTGAATTCTGTGGTGTGTTCCTGTGCCTTTAAGGAAGAACAAATAACATGTGTGTTCTTACTTGGTCATATGACTCATCTAGATATCAGGAAAGTAAGTGTAAGTACATACCGTGGTCTCTGCTCAGTGAGGTGGTTTACCTAGGTGACAATACATCTTGACACCAACTCCTTTCACGGAGTACTGTATCCTCTAGGTTGCTGAACTCTACCAGTTGTGACTAAACATGTATGGGACACCAAAATTATAGCATTAGTGCGGTAGGATTATACATGCACCACAAAATATTAAATACAACTGCTATTCCAGGAATGTTAGATTCACATCCCTGGATTTGGTTAATTCTCTGCCATAGGTGCGGTACAAGCGCTATGTCTAAACACTTTTGTACAAGAGTTTGTGCTCAAACATTTATACACAGTCTTAGGCTGTTTGTAATTGCAAGATTTCCCCTCATTTTTGTAGGGTTCAAGTGAATGCTTCCAAGGTAAATAGCAAGCAATAACACTACACGCTTTAACTTCTTGGCAGGGTTCAGAGCACACATTTCAAAGCTACATAGCAAACGTTATTGCTAAGCATTGCGGCGCAAGAGTGTTACCGCCTTTAATCCACTGTGTTAGACCTGGCATCTTTTGGGGTGTTTCCCCTGTCTTTTTGCTTCTAACGTCCTGGTTTTTGTGGTACTCTGGATCTTGTTTTTGCTGGTTTAGTGTTTCCGCGCACTTTAATACTGCTGATCAGTACTAAAGTGCAAGTGCTCCCTCTGTAAATTGTGTTTTTGGATTGGTGTTTCCATGGTTGGTTTATTTGATTTACTTCTAAGACCCTAGTACAATGCACTGTGTGCGCCCAGGGCTTGTGAACCAAATGCTGCAAGTGGGCCTGCAGCACTGATTGTGCCACCCACACCAGCAGCCTTTCAAAGGGTTCTCAGACCTGCCACTGCAGTGTCTGCCCGCAGTTTCTACTGCCATGTCGACCTGGCAAGTGCTCCCACTTGCCAGGCCCTAACCTTCCCTTTTCTCACATATAAGACACCCCTACGGTAGGCCCAAGGTGACCCTGTGGGCAGGGTGCAGTGAGGGAAAGGTAGGACATGTACTGGTGTTTGTTAAATGCCCTGATGGTGAAATACTGTGCATTCCGTTTTCACTGCTGACAGGCTATCTCTCCCATAGGTTAATATAGGAGCTGCTTTGTAACACTTTTACAAATGTAGCTTGCCTGGGGAAGCTGAAAGAAAAGTGGAGTTTAGTATGCCTGAACTCAGGATTTAAAAATGCATCTTCTAGTAAAGATGATGTTATATTGTGTGCTTGGGAATATCACTTATAGAAAGTGGATATTTCCTTGTCTAACCATCCCTGTGTCTAACCATCCCTGTTTGTGTATTAGCTGTCTGGGTTTAGACTGACAGGGGCTGGGTTGCCCATTTACACTAGACAGGGACACAAAAGGGGGTGAGGTGTGTCTTGCCTTTCCTGGGTGACTCACAGCCTGGCTGACGGATCTGTCCTGCACCTAGAGTGGTGGGAGGAGTAGCCACGTGTCTGCCTTCCACAATGCTGCCTCCACCTCCTGTAATGAACCTGGCCTTAGCATGACAGAACTGGATTATGTGTGCCAGGAGAACTTTGTTTGTGTCCAACACCACAGAACCTCAAAGGGAAATATGGTATAAATATTGGGGCTCAGACCCCAGGATTTTAGAACTCTTTTGGATCAAGGAACCTGCCAAGAAGAAGAGCTGGAGAAGATGTGAGGACATACTAACACTTTGCTGAGTGTTTTGCTGTGCTCGCCTGCAGTAGCTGCTTCTGTCTTGGGCAGAGAAAGGACTGGACAGAATTTTCTGCAACTTCTTTCTGAGTGTCTCCAAGGGCTTGAGGTAGAGCTTGCCCCCTGTTCAAGAAGTCTCAGGAACAACAAAGACTTCAAGATCCTCTGGGTACCAGGTTCTGGAACTGGGTGTTAGGTGACCACAGAGGAAACAGCAACACAACACCGTCCATGACACCGCTGTCAGCTCCGTGACCTGAAGGCACTGCAGAGGGCATTGCCGCACTTCGCACTGCAACCCTGGTCACACTGATGACGCAGTTTGACGCCGCCACCAAGCCGCTGCTTGCACCGTGACCTGTGGGCACCGTACTCCGCACTGCCTCGCTTCATACTGCCACTCTGGTATCCCTGATGACGCTGCAATGCCTTCACTGACGCCGCCGCCTGCACTGTGAACTGTAGACACCCCTCATGGAGAACACGGAGCACCGCCCCTCTTTGCACCGCAACCCTGGTCTCACTGACGCTGCCACTCCAAGCTGACATCAATGCCGCTGCCTGTACCGTGGTTTGGGACACCGCTCATAAGTTACATGATGCACTGCCCCGTCCCACCCCGCAGTTTGGGGCAGCCATCAACTCCAGTTCTTCTACCAACGACAGCGCTTTAACGACGATGACGCTACCTGCACCATGACCTGCCAGCACCACGACGAGCAAAATCCCCCTTCGCAACCTGGTCTCACTGATGCAGCTGCACAACCGTCACCAAGACGATGCCTGCACCGCACGCTAAGGGCACCATAAGCCGCACTGACGCACCGCAGCCCCGACACCCGCTCTGCCGCCTTCAACCGCACAGAGTTCGATCTGCAATGCGTGTGACTTCATGGGCCCGATGACTCCTGTACCGACCTCGGGAACCAATGCCTACCGACGCCGCTCTTCTGAGCTCACCTTAAGGTCCCCTAAGCTCTACATTTCTAAAGGTACTGTTTGTGGGTCTTCCTGACACCGTACTTGGCCGGCGATTCCGCGGTTGGCCAGAACTGTTGGATTTGTTTGTTCACAAGGAGCTATCGACTTCAAGCAACAATTTTTAAAGTCTATTTTAGCTTTATGAGTATTTTGAATAACTGTATGTTGGAGTCTTATCATTTTGGTCTTGTTTTACAAAGATACATTTTGGCTATTTTTTTCTAAATCTAAAACTGGTTTGGTGTCCTTTTGTAGTGTTTTCACTGTTTGTTATGTGCAAATACTTTACACATTGCCTCTGAAATAAGCCTGACTGCTTGTGCCAAGCAGACAAGGGGGTGAGCAGGGTTATTTTCAGAAGTGTAACTCCCTTATCCTGACTAGGAAGGGTCCCTCCTTGGACAGGGTAACAAACTACCAACTAGAGACCCCCATTTCTAACACACAATGTTTGGTATTAGTTCTTGCAGGGTTGCAGAGATGATGCCAGCAAGGAAACAGGAACTCAGAAGATGATGCAGGTGATGGAACAGGAACTCTGGAGTCGCTGTTCGAAGACGCGGCTCAGGTGAGCAAGGCAATAGCAAGCTGCTTCTAGATGGTGGGTGCGGCTTAAAAAGGAGCCCCGCCTAGCATGGCTGCCTCAGCTCGCGAGCTTTGGCAGTCTCGCAAGATCTTGCTGCCATTTCTCTTTCAGCCCATGATTGGGCCACTACTGTTTTCCAGAGTGGTGGGCTCCACCAATGCCCACTGAAGTAAGAAAGGCTTGTCATGTGACGCAGGTGGCACTTCAGGTTCCAGGGGCCCGAGGACAGAGACAGCCCAGGGAGGCTCCCTTTAGTAAGGCAGCAGGACCGACAGTACACCTGTAGAAAATTGCCCTTTTTGACATGCACCCCCCACCCACACACTTTATGCCTGGTATTTGAATTGATTTTGATTGCAAGTGCACTGGGTTCCTGCTAACCAGATGTCCAGTGCCAGATCTCTGTCCCAAAACTGTGCAATTGTTTGCCCCAATTGGGGATACCTTTAGTACCCTATGTCAGTCCCTAGTAAATGGTACCCCTGGTACCTAGGGCCTGAGGTACTAAAGAGGATCCCCACGGGCGGCAACACAAATTGTGCCATCCTAGGGGACCACTTACCAATCTCATGCAAACTGCAGCGGCAGGCTGCATGTCTTGGAGCAGACAAAAGTGAAAACATAACATGTCACACAGCCTGTGTGCCATGCCTGCAGACACTGCATCAGTATAGGTAAGTCGCCACTACAGCAGGCCTTACAGCCCTACGGCTGGGCGCACTATGGTATATGTGAGGGCCTAACTGCATGAGCAGATATGCTCTGTAGTGGTCAGTTCCATTACTGCCAGTACGAGTGATCATGGAAGCCATTTTAAAAGCATGTGCTTGACACTGGTAAAATGAAATGAAATGAAAAAAATTAAATGATTTTTTTTTATTGTTCAGTTAATAAAAACTTACAATAAGACACATTTATACACATTTCATCCTTATCCATTATTAAACCATTTTTTAAAAACAACCAGTAAAATTCATCCCACAATAAGAACACTCAATTCATCTAGTTAAAACATGTAAAAAAGGGGCGTGGCTTGGTGAGCCATCATGGTGGACGCAGCCTGATCGGGCTCCGTATGTCCACGCCATAATCCGACCAGAATCCTACATTATCCTGCCCAGAAGAGTAGATAATTGAAGTTGCTGGTGCCCATGGCTGTCTGGAGTGTGGGGACCCTCTGACGCCTGAGGTGGCCAAGCCACAACGCCAGCTTTCCCGGTGAGAACTTTCCTGGGAGGTGCAGGCCAGATCCTCCCCCGGCGCTCCGGCCGCGGCCGATGCTGCGGCGCTCTGGATCGGGTCCCGATCGGGTACGAGAGCGACAACGGTGATGCGCGCTTCCAGACACCTGGAGCCCTTGGCGCAGACTGCCAGAGCGAGCCCAGACCCGCCGAAAGGTGCGGTCACCCCTCCCCCGGGGTTCCACCATTTTCTCAGCGTGCCTGCCTGAGGGTACGGCTGTGCTTCCCTTGGGCGGACGCCTGATTTCCTCCTGCCACAGGACTGCTGAAGTAGTTGTGGTCCTGTCGGCACCTGATCCCTGGAATTTGGACCTGCCAGGTTTGGCTGAGTGACCGCAGGCGAGCCCTGGAGTGACGATCCCCATCAGAGGCGGACCGAGAGGCGCTAGGGCTGGATCGCAGGCTCGGGAGGTGAGCGCCGAGCCTACACCTGTATCCGCCCTTTTCCATCACTGCTGGTGCCCCTTCCCCCTCCCCCCCCACCTGGGGTGACGCTGTGCAGACATGTGGGCTGCCCTGAGGCCTCTGGTGGTCCGGGGGGTCTGGATCTCTTTGCTGGCCAGCCTTGTTTGAGGGATTCCTGGGGGTGGGGCCCGGATTGCTCCGTGAGTGGCCTCGAGCGTGACATAGCAGCGCGAATACGGCGACCTGCTTGGGACCCCACTGGATGCTTCACTCGGCTGGTGGTGGCCAGGAGGGGCCTCAGGATTTGGCCTGTATCCTCAATGCAGTATCTAGCCCTCCACATACAATGAAAGCCGGCTACTTCAACCGCGGTCCCCGTTGAGGAAGTGGTGGGGCTCCTCAAGGGCTGGTCCCCGCTGCTTGAGGAGCGGGTGCGCGACTACCGTACTGACTACCCGCTCCTGGCTGGACCGGAGGCCCCCCTATATCTCCGCGGCGTAGATCTGTAGCCCAGACTCGCACTCATTCAGGCCCTACAGCTCCTATTCTATGCTACGGCAACCCCTCCCGGGGCACCCGCCTGGTCCTGCGCTACCGGCCCATATCCCCTGGACGGCTGCAGCACCTCAAGTCTCCATTCACTATGGGCAAGGACAAGCCTGGGGGGGCAGGCCCCAAACATGGCACCCTCGACCAATTCACTACGTCCACTGGAGGTGCCACAGGTGGCGAGGGGACCAGCACGGCACCTGACAACGCGGCCCTCCTGGGGGCGATCAACTATGCCCGAGACATACTTGATGCCAAAATCAGAGCAGTGGGGGTCAGTGGTCTCATTTTTGCGCCAGGACCTCCGCAAGGCTGTCGATCGCATCACAGAGGCAGAAACAAGGGTCTCGACAGTAGAAGATACGGTTTCCACCCTCCAAAAAAAAGGTGAATAAACTCAGGAGTCGCAGGAGTTGACCTCTAGGGTAGAGGATGCAGAGGGCCGGGCAAGACGCAATAACCTACGCTTCGTGGGCCTGCCGGAGGGCTGTGAGGGAGTTTCAGTGACTGGCTTCATCACTAGGTGGCTCACGGACCTCATGCCCAAAGATCTCCTGTCCTCGGCCTTTGTGGTGGAGCGTGTTCATAGGGCCTTGACAAAAAACCACCCCCTGGCGCGCCTCCCAGGCCGGTCATCGCCAAAATCCTGAACTATGTCGACAGAGATGCAATTCTGCGCTATGCCAGGACTCATAAGGACAGTATTCAACATGAATCCCGATCCATCATGGTGTTTCCGGATTACAGGCGCTTGGTCCAACAGCAACGCCAATCTTTCACCGCGGCGAAGCTTAGTCTTCGAGATCTAAATGTGCAATATATGCTGCTGTACCCAGCCAGGATGCATGTGATCAAGGGCCATGATGAACCAAATCCATAAAACTGCGGGGTTCGGGATCGGACAGGATGTCAGCGAGCCCGGAGCGGCCCCCTTGAACATGTTGGAGCTCTACCGGCGACTAAATAGCAAGTTGACTGGGATTACGATTTGCTTAAGACTTTCTTTGAGAATGTTCCACTGGGTGGGAGTGGGGGCGGGGCCATGGGACTGCTGAGTCACAGACTTATTGTGCCCCTCTTGTTCTTATGTTTCTAGGGTGGGAAGGGTTCTATTGGCATGAGAGCGCGGGGTCCCCCTGTTGGGGGCCTCGTGTTCCTCACACCGCAACAGATACTCCTAGTTTTTGGCAGTGTCAGGTGGGGGGTGGGGGGTCTCAAGGGAACATAGTTTTAGGATGTTAGTGTTATTATGTTACACGCAGACAGGCCACTTCGGTGTTGCTCTCCCCGCTTTAACGTTTTTTTAAATCAAGAGATAATGGTGTTGGGTGATGTAACCCCTTTCGGAGACCTTACAGTGGTCTCGTGGAATGTCAGGGGCCTGCTAAACAAGGTGAAACGGGGTGCCGTGTTGCGTCAGGCAAAGAGGTATTGGACAGATATCCTACTTTTACAAGAGACCCACCTCTCAGGTACTAAAGCCCCATGTCTTGCCCGCTTCGGCTTTTATCATGTATATCATGCGGGGTTCACTAGGGGCTATCCTTGTACATCGCAGGGTCCAGTTTCAGCACGTAACACACAAGGCTGATCCAGGAGGCCGCTTTCTCTTTGTTACAGGCACGTTATACGGAGAATGGGTTACCATAGGCAGTATCTACGCTCCTCCCCCACTGGGGACAACCTTTATCGATAAGATCTTGGGAGTCTGGGGGGACGTACCTGAAGGCTTGACCCTGCTAGGGGGCGACTGGAATGATATAATGGGGCCACTGGACCGACAACATAGTACGGACAACCCACTACCACCGGGCCCCACAAAATTGCATACATTGGTCTCCACCTTGGGTTGGGCTGACGTCTTGCGGGAATACCACCCCACAGAACATAACTACACTTATTTTTCCACTGTACATGGGTCACAGTCCCGATTAGACTATTTCTTTGTCCCTCAGGTGTTTCTTCATCGATTTTCATGTGTAACGCATCTGCCCCGTGGGCTCTTCAACCATTTTCCGGTCGCCATGCAGTTCCACACATGCTCCCGGAAACCCCCTTTCGCTGGTGAATGTCTCCCTGGCATTTGCAGTGCCCTGATTATCAGGACATGCTCCACACAGCGATCACTACTTAACTGGATAATAATGGCCCCTCTGCCCCTTCTCGGTGTATCTTATGGGAAGCCCTCAAGCCGTCTATCCGTGGTATCGAAATCAGTTATCGCACCAAAGAAAAACGTGCACAGATGGAGCAAGTAGAGGCTTTGGAGTTACGCCAGACGACCCTGGCTTCACAGCTCAACATAGACCCTAGCCCTACTATACGTCGAAACCTGATACAGGCGCAACAGGAACTACGGCAATATCTCATGGGTGAGGCCAAAGAGATCTGGGAGGCGTCACAACACCGGGTTTATCAATGGGGCGATAAGTCCAGCAGGATGCTCCATAGGCTCTGCCAGGCATATACTTCCCGGCGGTCGTACCCGCCATCCACAGCGTATATGGGTTCCTGCACACGACACCGGAGGGCGTTGCTGGGGAATTCGTGAGACACTTCACAACTCTCTATGCATGACATGAACAGATCTCGGCCGACCTCATAGCAGAGTTTCACATTGACATCCTGCAGCAGCGACTCCCTGATCATCTCCGCAAGCAACTTGAGGCCCCAATTACAGTGGACGAACTGACTGGGGCCCTCAAGGCGCTCCACCCCGGGCATGCCCCTGGCCCCAATGGGTTCCCTATGGAATTCCTGCGGCCGAACATACACCTCTTGGGGCCCCATATGTTGGCGGACATCCAGGAGGCCATGGAACTTGCCATTCTGCCTGGGAATTGGCAGCACGCAGAAATTGTGCTATTTCTCAAGCCAGGCCGCCCTCCAGATGATCCCTCCTTCTACCACCCCATCTCTCTTATAAACTTTTAACCCAAATTGTTAGGGAAAGTCCTAGCTGATTGCCTGCGTACGTGTGTCGCGGACCTGATACACCCTGACCAGTTGGGTTTCATGCCGCACGGAGCCACCCGTCACAATATCCGGAGAGTCCATAACGCTATGGCAGCGGCTCCAGCGCTTTGTCGACCAGCCGCCATGCTCCTCGCCGATATCGATAAAACGTTCGACTCATTGAGCTGGGTGTATCTTTTTCAATTGCTAGAGGCGATCAACTTTGGGCTGCGCTCTCTGATGTATAAACGTCTGTTATACACCGACCTGACGACGTCTGTCCACATTGTGGGGCACCGTTCCCGCTCCTTCCCTATCCAGAGGGGTACCCGACAGGGCTGCCCCCTGTTCCCACTATTATTTGCCCTTGCAATTGAGCCCTTGGTGGCGTGGGTCAGGAGCGGCCCGGTGCTCCGGGGTTTCGACTGGTCTCGGTCAATGTCCTCTTTTTCATGACAGATCCCTGGTATTCTGGGCCCCGCATATTGGAAATCCTCAGGGTGTTCGGAGGTACTATGGGCTTACATACAAATCCTGCCAAATCTATACTATTTCCGGTGTGCGGTCACCAGGGTCGTGATACATGAGCCTCACAACTCTCCCGGGCAATGGAGGGTTTCAAATATCTCAGCATTTTTGTATCCCCATGCTCCAAAGTCTCCTGGGCGCACAATATCACCCCACTGTTAACAAGCCTCAATAGCGAAACGGCAACATGGTCTTCTCTCCCCCACTCCCTATACGGGCGCTCAGCCATGTTTAAGATGGTGTCATTGCCCCGGATCTTATATCGCCTACAAAACTTTCTATACCCTATTCTATGCTCCTGGTTTGCACAAGTTGCTGCCATACAAAATAAATTCCTTTGGAATGGCGGTGCAGTTAGAGTTGCTCTCCGCACCTGTGCACAATCTACGTACTTTGGAGGGATTGCAGCTGCAGACTTTTATTTATATTATGTAGCGTCTCATATCCTCATAGTGAATGAATAGTGGTATAACTCCCCCACGGAACCAGCATATTCAATAGAGCACGCAGCGATGGAGCGAGTTCCCCTCCTTCATTTATTGTACAGTTCCGCATGCATAGAGTTTATGCCACCGGCTGGTAGAGTTGTGATACAGCTATGGCGGGCTAAAATCCGACAGATGGGCTGGAATGGGGAACTCACCCAGCAAACTCCCCTATGGCAGGGTACATATCTCCGCCCAGTGGCTGACCTGAAGGGGTTCCGGGGGTGGGACCTTGTGGGAATCTCGACCCTCGGGGATGTGTTACGAGGCACCACATTGAAATCATTCCAACAACTACAGACTGACTTATAAATAGGACACAATTTTACAAATGTCTTCAACTCCGACATGCACTCACCCCCTTGATTCGCACATTGGAGACCCTCCCGGAATTTCACACCCTGGAGGGCCGCTTGCTAATGGGCGATCTTGGCTTCCACAAGATCAGGCAAATATATCAGACTCTGACGACCCACATGCCCACTACCCTTGACAAGACGAGACTTGCGTGGCAGGCCGACATCCCAGACCTGACTGATGACGACTGGACGGAACCCTTCGCCAGACCGAGGAGTGCGGCGGTCTCCACGCGCTATTGGCTAATACAATTCAAATACTTACACTGGGCGTATTATACAAGGGCTCAACTCTGGTGAATGGGAGTTATTCTGTCCCCAACATGTCTGAGGTGCGACCGGGAGGAGGGGACATTTCTGTGCACTGTTTGGAGCTGCACGGCGCTGCAACCCTTTTGGCGCAGGATCAGGTCCTGCCTCAATGAGGTGCTGTCGTGGGAGCTCCCACTTGACCCGCGACTATTCCTGTTACATAGCACTGACGATATTGGGGGGAATCGGTACAAGCAGCACTTATTGTTTCTGGCTCTTATCATCTCCAAGAGGGATATAGCGCAACTGTGGAAAGCGACTTCTTCCACAACCTTGGGTAAATGGAAGACTGAGTTAGACAGATGTATGGGGGGCCGAGATAGCTGTTTTCATTGCCCAGGGATTCCCTGCAAAACACCGCAAGATCTGGACCCGATGGGCGATGTATCGGGGAATCGACCTTCCCCCTCTGCCGGATCAGGGCACCTGAATGGCGCCCCATTATCTTTGTTACTCATTACTCTCTACTTCACCTTGACCGAGCGATGCTGCCCCGTTTGTACGTGAAAATTAAAGCCGCTATGCAGTATGTACTAGTATGGAGATCGACAACTGCTTGCATATTGTTTTTATTGTTCCACCTGCATGTTTGGCAGGTGTCATTAAATGGTAGAAATATGGTTATTAGAGTGAACAACATCCTTTCTACCCTACAGGTCCTTTTAGGGATATTGCCCCTCCTATTGAAGAATAACCCAATAAAATTTGTTGTTAAAAAAAAAACCATGTAAAAAAAAGATTTAAACAACGTAGGCGTAAAATAAGTTTGCTGATAACATCGTCTAACTACTGTTTCTTCTTTTCTAAAATACCCCATTCAATCTATTCACTGCTAACTTGCTGCACATTATGAATAGGACTAACCATCCCTAATATGTGGCATGCTGAGGATCCTAGTTGCTTTTTTTCCCCCCATGAATCAATGGAATAAAAAAAACGAGTTCCCGAACTACATGATGGCTCCACAGAAAATAGGGATGTTTGGTATTGAACATCTCGTATTAATAAACCCACACTGATGCCAGTGCCAGGTTTAATAATACATGCATCCAGAGAGCACCTTAGCGGTGCCCCCGGAAACCCTACTGGCCACTGGTGTGCTGACTAACTGGTTCTCGCCAGCCTGTCACCAGAGACGAGTTGCTGACCCCCAAGGGTGAGGGCCTTTTCTCTCAAGGGGTTATAAACCAAGCCTGCTTGAGCAGGGGGTGATTTGCACGCCTGCTCACAGGATGACATTCGGATTAGCATTCCAGGGGCTTCAAAGAGGCCCAATGCCTTTGATATGTGAATCTTGTTTCTCTCACAGGAGAGGAAATTGCCCTTTGGCTCCTGGACAGGCTGGAACATTAGCTAGGCAAAACAGCTGTGTCCACCCTCACGCGAGCTCTACCCCTGAACTCGGCTACCTGAAGTGGAAGCAAGTTTTCAGAAGGGCCCATCTTGGTGATGGCAAATGTAGGATCTCTTGGACAGGGTTATGCCCACTTCCCCCAGGAAGTGGTCATATATGGGGTGTAGTGGCTCCAGGTTTAAGTGGCCCATTGGCTTCTACCCTACACTCTCCTAACACCCCTACATTCAGTGGAAAGCAAGAACTGTGGAAGAAGCGACTGACTTGGAGCCAACCCTGACGGCCTGTCTGCTGTCCCTGACAATTGCGCCAAAATCAACTCATCCTGCAAACAGCTGTGCCTCAAAAGCCTGGGAGGACTACCAGCACTTCTGCCACGCCTCTGGGACTCCCATGGAGCAGCGGAGCTGCTTCCCTGCATCCTGCAGGCAACCAAAGAGACCTGAGAGGACTCAGGACCATCAAAACCCGACACCGGAAAGAACCACTGCATCCATGCCGTCTAGCCCAAGCTGAAGTGGGCCAACAGTTACAGCGTGGTGCCTGGCCCTTCAGAGAGAAAGCCCACCTTGGACTTGCCCACTGTGGACTTCCCACTGCCACCTGCAGCATCTGTTTGCAGGCCCCCTCTACTGTGAGTGTTCCCAGTGACGAAAATCTGACTCCTGAAGACAACTGTGCACCGCCACCACTGGCCTGTGGAGAAGAGGACCAAAGGCGTCCCCATGCTCCCAAGCATCGTGAGACCTGAACCTACCTTGTGGTTCACACCAAAAAACTTCCCAGTCCAAGCCTGCCGCATCTTTTCCACCAGACCGATAGGATAACATTGGGCACCCAATGCTGAAAAGCACCTCTGCACCTGGTTGCCCCAGTGCAGCCAGACGTAATTTTGGTGTTGTCTTGGACCTTGCCCCATACTCACCTTAAGTCCAGGAGATTGGTCCCGTAAGTCGCTGTACTGTACCTGAATGCCATACTTGTTTTTCCATCTATAGGATAATACTGCAGCTTCTGCAAAATGCACTAAATATAGACTTTTTAAATGCAAAAGTATTTCTCTAGAAAAACATAGTTAACTGATCGTATTGATTTTGGTGCTATTAGGTTCGTGTTATTTTTATAAATTGGAATGGATATCCTTATTGAGTTTTGTGCATCGTTTATTGACTATTGTGTATATTTGCAGATGTCTAACACTCCTCTCTAAGTCTAAGGCTGCTCAACCACGCAACCCCCTAGAAGAGCACCTTGGGATTGCTAGAGCAAGCCGGGTCCACTAGTACGGAAATACCCGGGCTCTTTGCATGGTACACCTCTTTTTGGTATTACAACACCCTTCCTAACGCACCCCCAACAAGTCTGGGCTTTGCAGGATTCCGCTGATAAAAAAAGTCATACTAGACCTGGGGTGTGTGCATGACCTACAGGTTCCAAGGTTTGGTTTCAGGTCCATAGCCCTTCTAGTATATCAAGTAGTACAGTCTGTTCCCTATTCTTTTAGAGTCCAGAATAGTCTTTACTTTATATTCTGGTTGGATGTCAACTAGTGAGGCGGGAGTCCTTGAGTAATGTGCGAATCATTTGATACAGGTTTTATTAATCACACATTGAACACCGGGTGAACGGCCAGTGTCTTGGACAAGGCTAGTTTTGCGGTCAAATCATTGAATTTCTTTAGGATTTTGAAAGGGCCTATGTAACGTGGCTGGGTCTTGCCTGGTGCTTTCAAACACAGATACTTGGTCGAGAGCCATGCTGATTTTCACACTTCCCATTTGGGACTAGAACATCAATGCTTATTTGCGTACTATTTATATTGCTGTTTGGCCACAGTCAGGTTTTTCTGTGCTGTTCTTTCACCTTAAGGCTTCTAGGAAATCGTGGACTGCTGGTGTAAAAATGCCCGACACCGAGTTCACTTCAAGCATGCAGGTGTGATATCCATAGTTACAATAAAAGGGGGAAATTTTCATGAAACATTTACTGCATTATTATAAGCTAACTCAGCTGCCCGTAACCATTCTGCCCAATCCTGATCGGATTGCATAAACTGACAATGTTTGCAGGCCTCGAAAAATTATTAAAACGTTACTAGACCTGCAGGTCTAGTGACTTAAATAATCTATTAGACCGCCATTTTCTTCATCATCACATATGACAGCACCTTCAAATGTGCGAGCTCAGCATGTCTGCTGTACAAAAAACGATTTTTCCATATATAATACAAATCTAGCCACAGGATACACATGACCCCTGACTTGCCTCTTAGTTTATTAACATCATTGTCATCAGGGAGGGGGCAGGAATGTTTTGCAAATCATGTTTAAAAACCACCACTTTCTAATAAATACATAATTAAAGCATGAAGTGGTAGCACACTGTCATTTGTAATCAGCAGATTTTACATTGAAGTGGCCACAAACTTTCCCACTGACATGCGGTTTTACTGATAAAACTATATAGTGTATAAAAATAATGTTTTGAAATAGAGTTTCCGCAAATATGTGTTGTTTGCATATCACCAAGTAAAGTTTTCTGGTTTGTTTGCTCCTATTTTACTCTTTGTTTGTATCACACTTCTTAATTACAAACAAATGTGCTTTCATAATTCCTGATATATTTTGAAATGTGTGTAATATTAATTAAACAGGCTATTTATTTAAATGTTATGTGTTAGAGAAAAATAACTGCCATCTTCAGACAGCTTACTTGACAAAAACCACGGACTCTAGTAAGAGAGAGAAGAATAAACTTCATTTTCTAAGCTGCAGTTAGTAAAAAGACAAAACTGACATTTGACCTCTTTCCTTGAACAGACAGCAAATGGCTCAAGATAAAAAGAAGATGCAAGGCATGTTTATTGCTCATTCACTTTCTGAAAGAATAGAACACCTGGTCCTTTCCAGCCTAAAGTCACTCCTCAGATGGGACTAGTAGGTGCTAAAAATAGCTTGTCCTGATAAAATGTATACTCACAATTGCGAGTGGGCAAGTAGATATTTCGAGGCCTGGTATGTATTGTTTCATACAGTGATTTACTTTTTTTGTTTGTCCATCCTTTTGGAGATAGTGACTGGAAGACAACCGCACATCCATTTCAATAAGTTCACAAAGAGAATTCCAAAATATGGAAATGAAATGTGGTCCATGGTACGACATCAGAACCGATGGAAGACTGTATAATCGTACCACGAATTTCAGGAAAACACTAGCAAACGTACAGGAGGTTTGTATGGCTTTCAGAGGTATGAAATGTGCCATTTCCGTGAGGTAGTCTACAGTTGCAAAGACAGTAGTGTATCCTTCCAAAGATCTAGACAGCACCACAACAAAATCTATGGAAACGGTATGCCAGGGCTTTGATCGAACAGGTAAAGGCATTAATTAACCCACAGGAGGTTGATAGAGACTTTTCCCTTGTGCACAAATGGCACAGTTTTCCACAAATCTCTTCGGTCTATGGAAATGGATGGCCATCAGAAATAGCGTTGTACTAATTCTGTAGCTTTTTTCTCCCCAGGGCATTACTATGACACCACTCTAGGGCTCATTGCTGTGTATTTGATGCAGGCAAGTAAGGACGCAGGCTTAGACTAAACCCTGGTTGTGTTCATTCGGGTGTCTAAGTATGGTGCGTTGAGACTCCAAGGTCTTTTGTTCTAGCTTCACCAGTTCTAATAAGTCAGTAATATAGTCAGTAGCCTGTGTCAGTTCTCCTTGGATCTTATGTACGGGTATCATTAGATAGGGTTCCTCTACCTGGAAAGAGCGCCAGCCCTCCAGTTTTTTCTTCCTGGTTGGAACTGAAGCACAAAGTCGTAATCATGAAAGAACTGCTTCCAGCGTCACTGGCGAGAGGATAGGGCACGTGCTGATTTAAAAAACTGGAGGTTTTTATGATCTGTTAGTATGGGAACGTTATGGCGGCCTCTCCAGGAAATAGAGTCTCCATTCTCAAAGGCCGTTTTTAGGGCTAAACGTTCACGGTCAGCCACTGAACAATGTCTTTCTGCAGAACTTGGCTTTCGGGACTAGTTTGCCACTAGGTGGAGTTTTCAACTCTGAGGATCTCGTTGTGAAAGGACCGCTCCTACCACTGCTTGAGAAGCGCCGCCTTTGACTACAAATGTTCCAGTAGGGTCTGGGTGTTTGTAATACTGGAGCCTCAATAAAAGTATCTTTTAACTGCAAAAAGGCTTGTTCTGCTTCTTCTACCCATTGAAACGTTACTCCTTTTCGAAGGAATTTGGTCATGGGACCTCTAAGGAAGAGAAGTGATTAATGAAATGCAGATAGAAGTTTGCAAACCCCAGGAAGCTTTGGAATTCCTTGATGGTCTGAGAGGATTTCCATTGTACGTTTACCTGTTCTTTTTTGGGATCCATATAGATTCCGGTAGAGAACAGAATGTACCCAAGAATTCAGCTTCCTGAAGGCGGAAGGTACACTTTTTAATCTTAGCATACAGATTATTTTCTTGCAGCTTGTTCAGAATAGCTTGGAAATTTGTGACAAACGTTCAGAATAAGAATTAGAATAGATTAAGATAGCGTCAATGTAGACGACTGCACACGAGTCAAACAACTCCAGTAAAACTTAATTTATGAAATGCTGGAATGCTGCGGGAGCATTTCAGACTCTGAAATCCAGGATGAGATATAAGTAGATATTACTAATGAGATATTAGCAAAGGCCAAACTTAGTTTGGAATGTCATCTTCCACTCGTCACCCTCTCGGACGCTCAACCGATTATAAGCTCCACGCTGTTCCAGTTTTGTGTAAATAGTAGTCATTTTCATTTGATCTAACAGGGTAGAAATCAAAGGCAATTCTTCATAGTTATGCGGTTCAAGTCCCGATAATCAATGCAAGGTCACAATTTCCCCTTTTTTAAGGGAACAAAAAATAAGGGGCCTGGAAGCTGGAGAACGTCACGGTTGTATGAAACCTGTTGCTTGCATTTCATCCGAGTATTGCCGCAGGTGTGTATTCTCTTTCTCGATCAATGCATTTATGCAGCTTCATGGGATTTGAGACACTGGGTGCAGATCAATTCAGCAATCAAAGGTCCAATGGGGAGTAAGAGTGGTTGCTTTAGCTTTATCAAACACATCTAGGCAGCCCTAGTAACAGGGAGTAATAATTGAATCATGAGCACTAGATGCTAACACAAAATTCTTCCAACCATGTTTTTCACAGAACGGAGATTGTAAGAACAATTGCTGTGGTATCCCTAAAATAGCTTTGAACTGAGGAGCATGGATTAGATCGAACTGCACAGGTTCATAATGCAAATCTTGTACAATTACCATTATCACCCGAGTCGTCTGTACGATGGGCCTGGATGACAGCTCACTTCTGTCTATTGTTCACACTGATTCAGGGATTTTTTGAGCTATTATGGGAATTCCTAATTTTTTGGCTAAAGTTATATTTAGGAAATTACCCATTGCCCCAGAATCTAAGAGTATTTTGATATTTATCCTAGTTGGTCCATTCTACCACTGCAACTGGACAGAGGCATAAAAATGTTTTGGAGCTTGTTTGACCCAGAATCTGGGAGACTTCAAGTTCTTGGACACCTGATAGACTAGTCTCCAAAACTATTGAGTTTCTTAGCTTGTGACTCTTTCTGTAGGCATCCTAACATGTTGGCTATATCAGCCAATGTGACATCCGGGGACTCTATCTCGCCCAGGCAGGTGAATAAATGTGGGCTTGTTATTCTGTCATGCTTAGTGTCACTCACTAACATGGTTTCCTGCGGAGGCGAAACAAGTCCAGATGATAGCTCCCAGCTCCTCTCCAGTAATGGAGCCCTGAACGAAAGATAACTCGGCCAGGTTGGCGGTGAATGGGATGACGAGAGAGCGAGAGAGAGAGAGAGAGAGAGAGAGAGAGAGAGAGAGAGAGAGAGAGAGAGAGACGAAGAAGAGTTTCTCCAGCTATGGGGATTCCATTCTTGATTTCGGAACCTTCCTTATTTCTTGATCCTTCTGTAAGGAGAAGGAGGAGAAAAACTGTACTACTGGATACACCACTCTGTAGTTCCCCAATTTAGTTCTACGTCCCCACCACTTCCACCGAACTAGATTCAGTACCTGATGGTGTCCCCTTTCCCTCCTTTAATGCTGTGGCATGGTCCTGCGCCTTCAAGAAAGAACAAATAATGTATGTGTTCTTACTCGGTCATATGGGTAATCTAGATATCAGGTAAGTAAGAGTAACTACATTCTGTGGCCTTTGCTCAATGAGGTGGTTTACCTAGGTGACAATACATCTAGGCACTAACTCCTTTCACGGAGTACTGTTTCATCTGCTTCACTCTACCAGTTGTGCATGGGTCAATACAAATAAGTTCAGCTGATACACATGAGCCAATACAGATACTTTCACATGCTTTGTATAAGCCAACAAGATCATAGCATTAGTGTGGTAGGATTATACATACATCACATAACATTAAACACAATTGTGTTAATATTGATAAATATGATGTACACCATGATATGTACGTATAATAACGAACTTGCATCTCTGTTGTTGAATTCACCCGAGATGTCCTTCCCCTCAACCCTGAGTCAGAAATACATAGCCAGGCAGGCCCTGAGATCTAGGCTTGAAGCAACTGATTGGCAGATCACAAGTGGGGAAACCATAAATCTTAAACAAGCTCGCAAACAGGAAAACCCTGATCGAACCCACAGATAGGCAGCAACACCACAATGGTCTCAGAAGACTTGCCCTAATAAAACACGTTTGGCAGAAGGGGCACGCGTTCCCAAAAACACCATAAAGTTGGATGCCACACTAAGTTAGGAACACACAGCCAATCAGAACACAGCATACTCACTGCACACAGTGATCATGCGTTCCCCATTACGGACATCTTGGCAGGTACCCACTAGCCCTGCATTGTGTCCTCACAAGGTCGAAGCCCACCTGCGCTTCCTATCAAACAGCCAGATTTATGGCCCTGTGACTAGCCTGAGATTTTTATTTCCAAAAGAATGTACAAATCGTTGTATGATGCTTCATGTAATGTATAAAATGACGACTGAAACCAATGTGCTTTGAGATAGTCTTCAGATCCCAACTGTTCCTGTTTTGCCGAATGCCTCTTGTCTTTAACTTTCTCAAGGTAAATTCACATTCAAGCAACATTTTGGTGGATCAGATAGGAGAGACTGGTTCTTCGGGTCTGACTGCAGCTGAAGGAACAGGACCCCGCCTGTAAGGATTCAACAATAATGTAGAGCAGATGCCGCAATTGATTGGAAGTTCTGCTCAATCCGCAGGGCAGAGTTCCGTCATGAAGCCACCGTCACTGGGTAAGAGACTACATCTGATCCTTAGTCCCAGCATTTGGCATATGCTAAACTAGGAAGAAGTGTAAAAATCTAATCTGAGCGCCCTGTCACTAACAGAAATCAGACATATTGCCTATATTATGTGTCGGAGCTGAGTAGTGGCAAGATGGCCTCGGTGGCAATCCCGTGGAGGTCACCTTTCTTTGATAGTTAGCACGCTAGGAAAGGTGAGGGTTGTTTAGTCACTTGAACCAGTGGGCATGACACAGAGGGTACGCTTGTCTCAGGGTGGGATACAGGGTCCACTTGTCTCTGGGTGTGAGACAGGGACCACTTAAACCACTAGGGTAGACACAGACGGTACGCTTGATCCCTGGTTGTGATACAGGGGTGGGTCCTCATCGCTTGGACCACTGCGCGTGACACAGAAGATACGCATAGGCTCTGTGTGTGATATAGAGCCAGCATCTCAAACCTATTTTTTTAGTGTAAAGGAGTTTTCTTAGTTCTGTTGGTTTCTTAACAGTGGTAGTATCTGAAAGAATTGAGAGGTGTTTTTCACTTGGACCACTGGGCGTGACACAGACGAATGCATGACTCCTGGGTGTGGTATAGGGAGTAATTCAAAAGTTAGGTAAAATTTCTCTTCGTAAATTGATGATATCTTTGTCCCCGAGCTGAAATTGACAGACTATCGGACTCACTTAGTTCTATGTACAGTGCAGAGCCTCCCCTTGTCATCAGGCAGCATAAGCTAGGAGCAGGCTACGTTTTTTGGGGAAAAGTCAAAAAAACGTATTCTCTGTCATTTTTTCTCTCTCACTTCTATTTGCATCGTGATTTTCAATTGATGCAATTTTTTGATGTTGTGGTGCTGGTAGATTAATGCAACTGTGTTTTATGTTGAATGATATGTCCAGTTAATGATACTATGTTCGTATGAAAAAGCCTTCATTTCTTTATGTTTTGCTATTCCGCTGCTAAAAGCACAATTCATAATGTTGTGAGCTAACCAATACACTTTCTTACAGGTTGTTATTTTTCACTGTAGGTACTAAGTTTGTTTGATGCATCTTTGTCCTAAGCTGAGCTCATAGTAAAAGTAGTAATTGCCGGCATAAGCCCTTGTAAATATTTTCTACACGATCAAAGTAGAATTTAGTATTGTCTAAAAGCGTTGAGAAGTTACGAGTATACTAATCCCATAAAAAGTTCCCAACCCACCATGAAGTCGCCTTTAAACCACATGCAAATTCGGTTACCTACGCAGGCTAAAAAGCTAAATAAATTTTGCCATGTATGGCACACATACACTAAGGCACATGCGTTCCCCTGGCCAGAGGGGGTAACCTTCGACAACAACATCAGAAAACACACGAGAACACACATTCGGACAAAATATTGTAGGGCAAAAGAGGGCTAGAAGAGAGGCACTGTTAGAACTATGGGCTACCTTTGAGGTGGCCCTGGACTACAATCCTGTTCCAGAACCCGCAAGCAAGACGTCTGCACCTCCCCAACAATACACAGGTCCAAAGGTGCTCTCTCTAATGCCTGCCATCCCTGCCTTTCCTGCACTGGGTTACACCAATCTACCGGTCAAGGGAGCCAAAGGGCCCCCCACCAGGCAGCGAACCACTAGATCTAGGCCTGAGAGGTCACCGGATTGCCAAACCCAGACAATTCTAGCCTCATCCCAGTTCGGTGCCAGGATTTCTCGAAGTTCGACCACGCCATCCATCGCTTGCAATTACCAAGCCCCAGCGGTGCAGGAGCCCGTGCTCTAACACATCCAAAGGAGCACTCTCAGGTAACCGGGAGGTTCATAGCAATTCTGGATAGTGATACCACCAGTGGGGGTGGGGGAGTGGTCCCAGCCCTCCGGGTTTCGACATTGAGGGGAGTGCGGCAGGGTATACTCCCCCCAGGGTATGCCCAAGCAGTGGAAGAAACAACAGGAAGTGAGCTGGAGGACAAGTTTCTACCAAGGAGAACTGCCGACAGCACCAAGCCTAGATGGGAGCTAGAGGAGAGGTGTGGGTTGAGAATGGAGAGAGAGAGAGACAGAGAGAGAGAGAGAGAGAGAGAGAGAGAGAGAGAGAGAGAGAGAGAGAGAGAGCTCTTGACTGTGAGGCACAAAGGGAGAACAGAACCACGCATCCTCAACAGGAGGAGAGCAGAATTCGTTCCTGGGCCCCACACGGAGAGGAGCCCGAGGTAGGACCTGAAGGTAGGCCCTTATCAGAATCACAAACACCACCATATTGTCAGCGTAGGAGAGGTGCTGACCAAGAAATAAGAGATCATGCTAGCCTAGCCAATTTCAGTTATACAGAGGAGAAGCAGAATGGCACCTCTGCACGTGCACGAGGAGAGCAACAATGAGGACGTCGGCCGCTCCCCCCGAACGCGCTGGTTAAACAAGTTGACCCCTTGAGAGAGCGTGTCGAGAGAAGATGTCAAGGTCTTTGCGTGACTATGAACAAATGTTACTTACCTGTAAACTGTGGCTCTCCAGTATTGGTGTCTTTCATAGATTCACATGCTTGAATATTCCCCGGTGTCGAAGTGGGAGACATAAAAAAAGCAATAAGATATATATATATATATATATTCACTTAAAAAACCATAGGTTTCACACATGTTATAGTTAGCTGGACATTTCACTCGTGAAAAACCATTGAAATTCCCCCGTTATAGTTAGTGCAGGCAACTATAACTCACGCGACCGCAATCCTGATGACGTCAGACATTACATCACTGTATTTAGACACTTATTTACCCATGTCTTCTTCCATTAATTTTTAGCTATACATATATTACAAATATATTTTTTTTCAGAAAGACACGTATGTCATCAGTGATGTAATATCTGACGTCATCAGCAGAGGATTGCGGTCGCGTGAGTTATAGTTGCCTGCACTAACTATAACGGGGGAATTTCAATGGTTTTTCACGAGTGAAATGTCCAGCTAACTATAACGTGTGTGAAACCTATGGATTTTTAAGTGAATTTGCAAGGTTTTTTAAATGCTAAGTTATGTATTAATTAATTTATTTATTTTTTAAGGTTTTTCACCGTGCGCCCACGTTACGCAGTTCGCGGAATTTTTCCGTTTCAACCGTACGCGCACGCTGCGCGCACCCCGCGATTTTTCGTAAAAAAAATAAAACAAATTTTGGCCCTTGGGGGTCCTTCTGGGACCCCCTGACAAAGGCTAGGGGGTCAGGAACTGTCCACCCTGCCCCCTTTTCACGTTCTCCACCTTTGATTTTCACCCCCTCAGACTGCGAGAGATAAAATGGCGGCCGACACTTCCTGGTTTCGACCGATTCGAATGTTTACTAAGATCTAACAACCAATCAGAATCGCGCTCGCGCACGTCAGCGTGCGTGTACGGTAAGGATTACCGTACGCGCACGGTGCGCGCCTATAGATATATATATTGATTTAAATGCTATTTTCTCAGGAAATACTGAACAGATTTACACCAGACCTGCAAAAGGCACATCCCTGACCTGAGGACTACCTCTCTGCCAAATTTAAAGTAATTCTGTTCAGCCGTTCGGGCTGTAGCTTGGACTAAAGGTCCTATGGAAAAATGCATGGGGGAAAACGCGTTTTGGTACCCCCCCTTTTTCTCAGCCCCCGCTTGACGAATCCCCCCGAGACTTTCAGGGAAGGAGCGGAGCGGAGCGCCCCACCTATTTTGAAAATTTCGCGAGGATTCGTCAATCGGCGCCAAAGTTATTCCAAATAGAATGTTGCGGATTTCCTATGGAAACACGGTCCTAACTATAACTATCTACTGGCGACCGCCAGTAAGTTATATATATATATATATATATATTCACTGAAAAAACCATAGGTTTCACACATGTTATAGTTAGCGGAAATTTTACTGATAAAAAACCAATGAAATTGCCCCGTTATAGTTAGTGCTGGCAACTATAACTCACGCGACCGCAATCCTCTGCTGATGCTAATACTGTATTTAGACACTTATTTGCCCATGTCTTCTTCCATACATTTTTAGCTATACATATATTACAAATATTTTTTTTTCATAAAGACACATATGTCATCAGCAGAAGATTGCGGTCGCGTGAGTTATAGTTGCCAGCACTAACTATAACGGGGCAATTTCATTGTTTTTTTATCAGTAAAATTTCCGCTAACTATAACATGTGTGAAACCTATGGTTTTTTCAGTGAATTTGCAAGGTTTTTTAAATGCTAATTCCTAACTATAACGTGTGTGAAACCTATGGTTTTTTCAGTGAATTTGTACGGTTTTTTAAATGCTAAGTGACTTTACGCCATTCGTGGCGTGCGCGCCCACTTAACGCAGTTCGTTCCGTGCGCGCACGGTGCGCTTCGCGCACCATGCGCGCACAGTGAGCACGCGGTGCGCTTCGCGCACCGCGCACCCACTTTACGCAGTTAGTGCCGTGCCCACGTTACGCTAGATGGGCCATGTACGCACGATGCGCTTCGCGCACCGTGCGCACATGGAGGACATATTATGCGCTTCCTTGTGATAGGTAATCTGTTGAAATTTTTTGGGAAAATTTTCTGTGCTCTGATAAGCCATGCACAAATGGTGGCCTTCGGCCACCATTTGCACAAGGGGTGGAGAAAGTGTGGATAGTGTTTTTTTTATTTTTATTTTTTTACCGTACGCTTACGGTAAGCGTACGGTAAGCGTACCCCGCGAAATTGCCGAAAAAAAAATAATGCCGTTTTTGCTCTTGGGGGATGTTTGGGGACTCCCTCAACATGACTATGTGAGAGGGAGTTGTCAAAACATCCCCGTAACATGTTTTTGGCCATCATGTTTGATACATAACACTCAGTGCGGTAGACAAAATGGCGGACGCCGCTTCCTGGTTTCTGCCGATTCGAATGTTTACTAAGATCTAAGAGCCAATCAGAATCGCGCTCGCGCACGCCACCGTACGCTTACCGTAAGCGTACGGTAAGCGTACCGTAAGCGGGCTCAGATATATATATTGATTTAAAGGCTATTTTCTCAGAATCTACTGAACAGATTTACACCAAACCTACAAAAGGCACTTCCTTGACCTAGGGACTACCTCTCTGCCAAATTTCTAGTAATTCTGTTCAGCCGTTCGGGCTGTAGCTCGTTCTAAAGGTCCTATGGAAAAATGCATGGGAAAAACGCGTTTTGGGACCCCCCTTTTATCTCAGCCCCCGCTTGACGAATCCCCCCGAGACTTTCAGGGTAGGAGCGGAGCGTAGCGCCCCACCTATTTTGAGAAATTCGCGAGGATTCGTCGACCGGCGCCAAAGTTATTCAAAATAGAATGTTGAGGTTTTCCTATGGAAACGTGGTCCTAACTATAACTACCTACTGGCGACCGCCAGTAGGTAATATATATATATATATATATATATATATATATATATATATATATATATATATATATATATATATATATATATATATATATATATATATACACGAAGTGTAGGCGCCCTTCCTGGGAACTCCGCCCGTTGAACAGTGGCGCGTAAAGCCAGTAAGGCACGGCTGGCAAATTGTAATCCGATACACATAAATTAAATACGCGCTCTCAGAGGTCCAAAGGAGGATATTTATTAAAGTTCAGGTTACGCGTTTCGGAAGTAAACTTCGTTGGTCACACGAAGAGCCAAGTGCAGAGCACCCATTTAATGATTACGGTACTAGACATAGACAAGGGACAATAATGCTATGAATACACTTTCGGAATAGAAAAGTGTCGGCCATCTTGTAGTGTCCGAAGGTACATACAAACAAAATATTGTTTATATTGGCATGAAAACAAATTAAGATAAGAGCATAGTGCGCCAGAAAGTAAAACAAAGGAAAAGTCCTTAATTACATTGTTCATGCACAACCTACTGCTGTTTACCTCATAGTGAGCGGTAAAATGTAGCACAAAAGTAAGAATAGAATTAACTGCCAAGTGGCTTATTCATGCCCAAGTAAAGGTCATATATCCTAGCCTCAATGTGTTAGAGAGTGGAATAATCAAGAAAACCAAACTCAAAGCTGAAAGCCCATACATGCGCCCAGTGGCTTAGTGCAACAGCTGAGATATAAATAGTTCCAACATGTTACTCCACTCATATTGCCACGTGGAACGTACCATATTAGGAAGTGATCTAACACAATAAGTAGAGTTAAGAAAACAAACCCATGCCTAGCACTGCTCTCAATACAGACAACAGAAAAATATAATAGTAGAAAAAGTGAATAAAAGATCGTATCTATACATGGTGATATTTTCTTCATGGAATAGTGAAGAAAAGGGTAGGTGGCCCGTGACGTGCAGCAAATACCCAAAGGGCCCCTTCCTTTCCTCCTGTGAAAGAAAGGAAAGAAAATAAATATTAGAATAAAATAGGTAAAAGATCAAATGCAAAGTTACAGATTCCTTATACATGTGTATACATGTATCTTACAGTATTTACAAATTCATGAACATCAAAACATCAAAAACATTAATCCTGGGCACTACCAAGATTATAAAAAGATTAAGGAGAAAATATAAGGGAAGAGTGATCTATTCTCTCATATCAATCCTCAATGAGGTGTGTTGCTAACTCCTCATCTACATTGTGTCCTAACGGATGTTTTGTCTCAAGATTTAGGATCCATTTAGATTCTCTTTTTCTGAGTACAAGCTCCCTGTTACCACCTCTTGAACTTCCCAATACTTGTTCAATTACGAAATACTTAAGCAATGAACTGTTCGATAAATGGTACTCTTTACTTGGAGGGAACAACCAGGAAACAAAGTTCGCCAGCACAGGAGTATCGTCCAAGCCGCCTGACGCGTTTCGTGGTATTCACTTCTTCAGAGGCGATGGATTGGTTGAAAACATGAGGCAAGTTTCAATTTCAGGCACTTAAATGTCAATTTCATATCCATCGCCTCTGAAGAAGTGAATACCACGAAACGCGTCAGGCGGCTTGGACGATACTCCTGTGCTGGCGAACTTTGTTTCCTGGTTGTTCCCTCCAAGTAAAGAAATTTGGCTAAACCTACCTGTTGTGGGCTTCCTTCTCTCCGGGCACCTTGTGTTTTGATGTTTAGCGGTCTCGCCTGAGCCGCGGAGGAAGCACTGGTGCTTCTGCACCCCTGCAGCGACGCCAATCGACGCCGTTGTTCATGGGACAGGTGCCTATTGCTTGGTGATACTCAGCGACAACGAGGTCATTTGGTTTGCGGCACCCCCCACTGTTGGTTTTATTTAGACATTGTAATGCGGGGCAACGCCAGCTCACTGAAGAAAAAATATGGCACTTCAACTACCATCATGCCACGGATTGTGGCCACGCCCACAGAGGCGGAGTATGAAATTGACATTTAAGTGCCTGAAATTGAAACTTGCCTCATGTTTTCAACCAATCCATCGCCTCTGAAGAAGTGAATACCACGAAACGCGTCAGGCGGCTTGGACGATACTCCTGTGCTGGCGAACTTTGTTTCCTGGTTGTTCCCTCCAAGTAAAGAAATTTGGCTAAACCTACCTGTTGTGGGCTTCCTTCTCACCGGGCACCTTGTGTTTTGATATATATATATATATATATTCACTTAAAAAACCATAGGTTTCACACATGTTATAGTTAGCTGTACATTTCACTCGTAAAAAACCAATGAAATTCCACGTTATAGTTAGATCAGGTAACTATAACTTGCGCGCCCACAATAAACTGCTGATGACGTCACATATTACATCACTCATGACATGGTCAGTGACATCACTCATGACATCAATGATGACATCTGAAATTACACATTGTGGATTGCGGTCGCGCAAGTTATAGTTACCTGATCTAACTATAACGTGGAATTTCATTGTTTTTTTACGAGTGAAATGTACAGCTAACTATAACATGTGTGAAACCTATGGTTTTTTAAGTGAATTTGCAAGGTTTTGTAAATGATAATTCCTAACTATAACGTGTGTGAAACCTATGTTTTTTTCTGTGAATTTGTACGGTTTTTTAAATGCTAAGTTATGTATTTATTTTTTATTTTTTTTTCTGGTTTTTCACTATGCGCACACCCTGCGACCGCCAGTAGATAATATATATATATATATATATAGATATATATATATATTATCTACTGGCGGTCGCCAGTAGATAGTTATAGTTAGGACCGTGTTTCCATAGGAAATCCGCAACATTCTATTTGGAATAACTTTGGCGACAATTGACGAATCTTCGCGAAATTTTAAAAATAGGCGGGGCGCTCCGCTCCTTCCCTGAAAGTCTCGGGGGGATTCGTCAAGCGGGGGCTGAGAAAAAGGGGGGGTCCCAAAACGCGTTTTCCCCATGCATTTTTCCATAGGACCTTTAGTCCAAGCTACAGCCCGAACGGCTGAACAGAATTACTTGAAATTTGGCAGAGAGGTAGTCCTCAGGTCAGGGATGTGCCTTTTGCAGGTCTGGTGTAAATCTGTTCGGTATTTCCTGAGAAAATAGCATTTAAATCAATATATATATATCTATAGGCGCGCACCGTGCGCGTACGGTAATCCTTACCGTACACGCACGCTGACGTGCGCGAGCGCGATTCTGATTGGTTGTTAGATCTTAGTAAACATTCGAATCGGTCGAAACCAGGAAGTGTCGGCCGCCATTTTATCTCTCGCAGTCTGAGGGGGTGAAAAACAAAGGTGGAGAACGTGAAAAGGGGGCAGGGTGGACAGTTCCTGACCCCCTAGCCTTTGTCAGGGGGTCCCAGAAGGACCCCCAAGGGCCAAAATGTGTTTTATTTTTTTTACGAAAAATCGCGGGGTGCGCGCAGCGTGCGCGTACGGTTGAAACGGAAAAATTCCGCGAACTGCGTAACGTGGGCGCTTGGGGCGCTTGGTGCGCGAAGTGCACCGTGCGCGCACCGTGCGCGCACGATGAAAAACCTTAAAAAAAAAAAATACATAACTTAGCATTTAAAAAAACTTACAAATTCACTGAAAAAACCATAGGTTTCACACACGTTATAGTTAGGAATTAGCATTTAAAAAACCTTGCGAATTCACTGAAAAAACCATAGGTTTCACACACGTTATAGTTAGGAATTAGCATTTAAAAAACCTTGCAAATTCACTTAAAAAACCATAGGTTTCACACATGTTATAGTTAGCTGGACATTTCACTCGTGAAAAACCATTGAAATTCCCCCGTTATAGTTAGTGCAGGCAACTATAACTCACGCGACCGCGATCCTCTGCTGATGACGTCAGATATTACATCACTGATGACATATGTGTCTTTCTGAAAAAAAAATATTTGTTATATATGTATAGCTAAAAATTAATGGAAGAAGACATGGGTAAATAAGTGTCTAAATACAGCGATGTAATATCTGACGTCATCAGCAGAGGATTGTGGTCGCGTGAGTATAGTTGCCTGCACTAATTATAACAGGGGAATTTCAATGGTTTTTCACAAGTGAAATGTCCAGCTAACTATAGCATGTGTGAAACCTATGGTTTTTTAAGTGAATTTGCAAGGTTTTTTAAATGCTAATTCCTAACTATAACGTGTGTGAAACCTACGGTTTTTTCAGTGAATATATATATATATATATATATATATATATATATATATGAATAAAATACATATATAAATAAACATTATGTATTTTAAAATAACATACAAAGTTAAAAGTACCATAGGATAACGTTGACACATAGGAATGCATTGAAAAAGAAATCACTTTACTGACATATCCATGTCGTTTTTATAGTCCAAACTCCAGCCAATCAGGTGCAAACACCCTCTAGAACCTTCTCCTCAGAAGCTCAGGCCCTCAGATTTTCGTAGCACAAGAGGGACAAAAGAGTCTATGAGGAGAAGAGAGCATCTGAGGGGAGGAAGGGTGGGTAGCATGTGAATCTATGAAAGAAACCAACACTGGAGAACCACAGTTTACAGGTAAGTAACATTAGTTCTTCTCCAGTATTGGGGTGTCTTTCATAGATTCACATGCTTGAATAGAATAGTGAGCAGTACTTTGCAGCCTGAAGAGGCAGTATCAAAGTTGCATGAAATATAATGACATAGCATCACAGAATCATAAAAACTGATAACAAGCCAAGGAGGAGGGAAGTAACAGAGGCTCACCTTATTTGAAAAGATTACGAAGAACTGCTTGGCCCACTGCTGTATCGGCTTCGTTGATCACCTCCAGGCAGTAGTGCCTCGTGAAAGTGTGCCTGCTGGACCACGTAGCTGCCCGGCAGATTTGATGAATCGGTACACCAGCGAATAGGGCAGTAGAGGAGGACATCGCCCTTGTAGAATGCGCCCTCACTCCGGAAGGAAGAGGCCTGCCAGCCTTCTGATGGCAGAATGATATCGCTGAAGAAATCCAATGTGCAATTGTTGGCTTGGTAACAGAATGTCCCTTACAGGTTCGTCCATAGGCAAAAAACAGTTGGTCAGATTGGCGAAAGGGTGCCGTTCTGCTAATATAAAATTTGAGGCATCTCTTTAAGTCCAAAGAATGCAGACTCTGTTCCGCTGGAGATTGCGGATGAGGAAAAAAGGTTTTTAAAATCACAGGCTCATTAAGATGAAAGTTGGACGGCACCTTCGGCATGAAAGCTGGGTTAGTTCGAAGGATAACACAGTCCGATTTAAATTGGAGGAAAGGAGGCTGGATTGTGAAGGTGTGAATGTCACACACTCGACATGAGGAAGTCAGAGCAAGCAGGAGGGCAACCTTCCAGGTCAAGAATTAAAAATCTGCTGAGTGGATTGGCTCAAAGGGCGCCTTCATAAGTTGCGCCAATACGATGTTAAGACGCCATGTGGGCGGGGGACGCCGAATGGGTGGAAACATCCGGAACAATCCCTTAAAGAACTGTTGAATCACTCTAGACGAATAGAGAGAGGAAGGGGTGTTGTCCGTTTGAATGAGCACTGATTCCCCTTGAAGCAGAAGTCGGAACGATTTGAGTGCAAGGAAGATCGCCATCAGTTCTAGCCTGTTGATGTGCCAAGAACGTTGGGACAGATTCCACTTGCCTTTGATGGACAATCCTTGATGGTGACCGCCCCCCCCCCCCCCTTTCCAGGGAGGCATCTGTGGTAAGGACGAACTCTGAAGCCTTTGCCAAGAAGGAAGTGCCGGCTGCGATATTGTGAGGTTGCGTCCACCAGCGCAGAGCTTGTTCTATGCGAGCGGTGACGAAGATCCGGTCGCTGAATGAACCGGACACCTGACGCTACTGCTTGTCCAGTTCTTCCTGAATTGGACATCCCTTCAGTCTGCAATGTGGGATCAAAGAAATTCAGGAGGACGCCATCCCCAGAAAGGATTTCAAGATGCGGACTGAAACAGACCGTTTTGATCTGATGTGAGCTGCGAACTGCAGGATCCGCTTCTGCCGGTCGTCGGAAACAAAAGCCATGGCCATGGAGGTATTGAGAGTAGCGCCTAGGAAAGTTCTGTGAAGAGCTGGCGTGAACTGAGATTTTTGTGTGTTGACTGACTGTCCCAGAGATTGGAACAGAGTCTGACAAAACTGAGTGTCTAAGGATGCCTGATGGTAAGACTGAGACTTGATTAGACAATCGTCCAAATATGGGAAGATTTGAATGCCTCGCAATCGTAGATAGGCCACCACCGGGGCGAGGACCTTCGTAAAGACCCGGGGGCGGAGCGGAGCCCAAAGGGCAGGACTCTGAATTGAAAGTCTCTCTGGCCTACACGGAAGCGCAGGTATTTTCTGTGGCATGATAGAATCGGCACATGGAAATAGGCATCCTGAAGATCGATTGTCGACATGAAGTCGTCTTGAGAGAGGAGCTGAAGAATTTCCCTCAGTGTAAGCATGCGGAAAGTCTGATCCTTTAGAAACTTGTTCAGAGCCCTCAGGTCGAGGATAGGGCGCCTCTCTCCTGGACTTCCTGGCGAAAAGAAGTAGAGCGAAGTCAACCCTGGCTCCTTAGACCAGCTGCCCCAGCTAGCTGGCGAAAACCAGTTGAGGCAATATCCACAGAGCAATCGATGATCTCCAAAGATGCTCTTTCTCCCTCCTGAAGAATCTTTAGAGTGTCCGATCTAGAGGGCTCTGGGATGAGGTTTATGAAAGCAGCCATGTCGGACCACATTTAGCGGTCGTAGCGGCCCAAAATGGCTAGGGAATTCGCTGCTCTGACAGTTGTAGAGGCCATGGTTCAAAAAAAAAAATTTCCAATGGCATCCAAGCGACGCCCATCACGGTCAGGTGGAGAGGTAAGCGGAGAAGACGGATTCCTTGAGCGACGTTGTGCCGCCTGGGTTATCACAGAATCCGGCTTTGGCTGAGATACCAGGCAAGCAGGAGAAGAGTCTGGAGCCTTATATTTCTTCTCCAACCGCGGGAGAACTGCAGGAATTGAATTTGGTGTTTTCATCAATTTCATACCCTCGCACCAGATGAAATCAACTATGGGCACAGCCCGAACTTGCTTCTGCGGCTGAGTTTTAAAATCATATAAAAAGCAATCCTCCTCTCTCACTACCATTGGGAGATGAAAACGCTGTGCCGCCCTTTCCATCAATTGATGGAAACCTGTGATATCAACAGGAGGAGAATTCACTGGTGACCCCGGAGGCGGAGACGGCAAATTTATCTGGTAATCGTCCCAATCAGCCATAGTATCATCATCACCCAGGAGTTCACCGTCTTCTCTAACCGGAAGGACGTCAGCGTCACCCTCTGTAGGAGGTACTAGTATAGGGACGGATGGTGTTGGTTCCGCTGCCGGCAGAGGAGGAGCCACCACCGTCGACAAAGCCACCACCGTCCACGAAGCCACCACCGTCCACGAAGCCACCACCGTCGACGAAGCCACCACCGCCGACGAAGCCACCACCGCCGACGATCGTCGACGAAGCCTTAGTCACCGTCGACGAGGAGGATCTCTTCTTCTTGATCGTCGTCGATGAAGATTTAGATGTAGACGGGGCAGACACAGGATTCTTCGTCAACAGCAAAGATATAGGAATCGTCGACGAGACAGATTTCAAGGAGACACAAACCAACGTCGACGAAGATAGCGTCGACGAAGCCGCCGTCGATGGCTTAAGGAACCTGATGGAAGCCGTCCTCACCGTCGTCGACGAAGTAGTAGAAGCAGCAGATTTCGTCGACGGGTGACCGTCGACGAGCCCGTCGACGGTCTGGCACGTTTATGAGAGGAAACATGCGCTGGGAGAGCCACAGACGCCTGAGAGTGAGATCTCGGGGGCGTGGGCGTAGCAGCAGAGTGTAGTGGCACTTTAGCAACCTCCAGAAGGTGAAGCTTTCTCTTTTTAAGAAAGGGGGAGGGCAAGTCATGCACACTGCTACGCTTAGAGGAGGCTCCAGTGCGTCCAGAAGCCACACTTTCGGCGTCAGAGAGAGGATTATCTGTGACTTTCAACTTCTGTAGCCACAGAAGGAGGCGGCCCTCTCTATCCTTTAGAGTCTTCTGAGAAAAAGTCCTGCAGTTTCCTACCTCATGGTCTGGATATAGGCAGTATATACACTTCTCGTGAGGGTCCTCTGAAAAGAGCCTGAACTTCTCACAAGAAGCGCAAGGACGGAAAAGAGACTTCTTACTTGAAGACATCAGGAAAAGCTGAAGATATCCAAAACCAGAGAAAAACTGAGCAGAGCTCAGGGAGACTCCCTTCACACGACGTGCGGTAGAAAATCTGAGGGCCTGAGCTTCTGAGGAGAAGGTTCTAGAGGGTGTTTGCGCCTGATTGGCTGGAGTTTGGACTATAAAAACGACATGGATATGTCAGTAAAGTGATTTCTTTTTCAATGCATTCCTATGTGTCAATGTTATCCTACGGTACTTTTGACTTTGTATGTTATTTTAAAATATATAATGTTTATTTATATATGTATTTTATTCATATATTTATATATATATAGATGAGGCTTATTGCTTTTTTTATGTACCGTGGGACTTCCACTTCGACAACGGGGAATATTCAAGCATGTGAATCTATGAAAGACACCCCAATACTGGAGAATATGCCAGCTGCTAGCTTGCTGGACCGAAAGGGAGGGCCAGTACGATAGACCCTGGCTAGAGGAGGGCTCTTTCGAACCAGAGGACATGGCCATCACGGAAGACTGCATCTGGCAAGCGGGGGACATCACAGGTGGAACTTCCCCTACATGCAGGAGTGCGTGAGAAGATGGGAACACTACGTTGGAGAAAAGCCTGCGGAGTGGCTCCAAGTTAAAATATGCCTGTTGTTACAGAAAGGCGCGTCAGGTACCATCTATGCGCCATGGGCTCAGATGGACAAAGAAGGATTCAGGACCAAACTGCCCCCATTGCTGAATGCGGCAGGTAAATGGATCTCCTGTTTTGAGAAAAACACAGCGGGGATAAACCTAGCAATAGGAGATGTCAAGAGTCTGCTCAGCAGCCTCATCGGTGAGCATACCAACACAATGTTTTTCCGAGTCTGCATACCGGCAGTCACACTGACCAACACCGAGCATGACAAGGCCACATTCAATTCAATTTGACACCAGATCTGGACGATCCTGAGGAAAATGTTTCCAGACGTAGGAGGATTGATGGCAGAGAGCATGAAACTTGGGGAAACCCTGGCCGACTTTCTAGACAGAATGAGGGAACAGTGGGGCCAAGAGCCATGGATCGATATTGGCCCCCAGGTTGCATTCTTCTACAATATCTTCAAAAAGGGACTGCCCACCGAAATACAGAGTGGGCTGGACAGCGTAGTAGGATTAGACACCAAACCTTGGAGGGGAATACAAGCCCACATATTAAATTACTACAGGAAGGAAAAGGACAGGGAAAAACAGGAGAAAGCACAAAGAGGCACAGCTAAGTTGGTCCAAAATAAGTTAAAAAAAAGACTGTCCTTGAGAGGGCTGCGTTGGCCACAAATGCGCAAATAGCACCAGTCTTAAAGAGAGCTCTGCCGCTGAACACCAGAGAGTTTCCACCCAGTCCTAGTGGCAGAGGTCAAGGAGGCCGACAGAGTGCTACTACTGTCACCGAATGAACCACATGGCCGACCGATGCCACCTGAAAGCTTATCATGAGCAAAGATCGGTAGGTCGGGGCCAGTCCCCACAAAATCCCCATCCACAAAACCAAGCCCTGATCAACCCGAGCACTCAGAACATTCAGCCACAAGGAAATCAGTGAACAAACACACTACCGCGACAAGGACCAGGTGGTTGGCCAAACACATGGTAACTGCAGCAAGCAGGGAACCCAGCCCAACAAGCACCAGGCCACAGCTACGGCAGGGAGGGGTGACTGTCTGGGGAGGCAAGGGCTTCACGCAATCGCCCCTATCGAAATACGCAGTAAATCCAAACCCACAATATAACACATTCACTTCATACCCACTTCAGAAAATTCACCACAATAATAAAGACTAGTGACACAGCATTAGGAGAAAACTCAAGTCTTTACTTGTGTTCAGGAAAAACTCAGGGCTTCTGTAAGAGGCTGGCTCAGTCTATGATGCTCAGTTATGTAAGTGTAGCACCCTGCACTAATCCAGACAACCTTTATGGTGATTTTAGTGGTCTTAGACAACCTTAGAAAGCTCCCTAAGTCATAGCTGTGGTGAGCAGCCTTTAGCCTTAGTCCAGAAGGAGTGTAAAGCAGCTTGTTTTACCAGTACTTAATCTTATTGTGTAGGTTAAGCGAAAAAGAACCACAAGTGTAGTTAGAAAAATAGGTATTTATTATTAACACTCACTAACACAATGTATTATCTCCTACCCAGAGATACGACACAATACTTTGTCAATAGAATTTGTAAACAGCACAGAATACACAGTGGTCTCTAGGGGGCGACCAACCATGTACTAAAATAGTGGAATGCGAACCCCGACCTATGTCGAGAATGGACCCAGAAGACGTACAGGAGCTGGGGACCCAAGGAACCACCCATGGTGTGCACCTAGGAGCCCCACGGAGGTTGTGTGCAGAGTGAGAACACAACTGTGTGCTTAATGTTAGTCAATAGATAAGTCGTGGTTGCAATTTTAACGAAGAAGGACTCTTCCCAGTGGACCCCAAAGTAACCCCGTGGAAGACAGAAAGTTGGAGAGTCACCCCACCCATGGATACCCCAGGAATCAGGATACCTACACCAGGGAAGCCAGGTGCATAGGTGTGAAGTGACGTTGGAAACCGCCGTAGACCACAATGGAGGACTTTGGAAAAGATGCCGCTGGCGAAGAAGGTAATATTGTCGGGTGGAACTCAAACGTGAATTCAACGTGAGAGGTACCTGCAAGCTTAGGGGACAGAGTCTATGCCACTCTGGAGTGACCAGGAGCAACAGAAGACGAATGCCTACCGGTGTTAGAGATGCAGGAGAGTTGACGGTGCCTTTGAAGTTGTAGCTGTACGGACCAAGCAATGCCGAGGAGGACCAGGAGCTGTGCACAACCCGTCCCACGTCGGATGCCAAGAGCCAATGGGTCAGTGTACGGCAGGGGCACCAACAAACCTTGGCAACGGCAACCAATGTACGTGAAGAAAAAGGTGCTGTGTTGGGACCGGCAAGGTCCAAGTGACTCACCACGAGCAGGTAAGTCAGAGCCGGCCCTAAGCAAGCACGGGAGCCCACTGGAGCTAAAGAAGACCCTCGGGAGGACCCACGGGCCGAAGGCACAGGAGTCGCAAGAGGACCTTGAACAGCTCACCAAAGGATGCAAGCCCACGGTGCAAAGGATGCGATGCAGGCGAAGATCTTGGCTGCAGGAGATGCTTAAGGTTGGTGCTTCTTGAAGCCCGAAGACCTCTGGAGGAGAGAGTCAACAAGCCTTGGCAACGGCAAGTCAATGCAGCGCACAGGGGTTCTGTTCCAGCGGTTCCAATGAGGGATACTGGCCTTAAACTCGGTGTGAAGACAGCACAGGCCTTGAGGAAGTTCCAGAACCACCACCTGTGTTGCTGAGCCTTTCGGAGTCCGTGGGAGCCCAGGATCAGCAGACTGGTCAGCTGCGATGCGGGGCCTGCAGATGCAGGGGAGTGACTCCTTCACTCCAAGGGAGATTCCTTTGGGTGTCTTGGATGTCCACAGGCCCTGTGAAGAACCTGTATGGAGCACAGGCACAGACATTGCAGCAGACTTGCAGGACGACAAGACCAGGAGCAGCAGGAGTCTTCCCAGTTGCAGTCTCGGTTCCCAACATGAAGCCCAGCGAGGTCCAGAGTGCCCAGACAGTTGAAGTTGAAGTGTTATGTGATTAGAATCTTGTCCCACAACGACTCTAGGGACCCACCCACAGGTAAGCCCTTAAGTACCCAAGGGAAAGGGTTGGAACAATTTAGGGGTCCCTCCCAGAGGAGGGGCTGGACAGTGGGGAGGATACTCCTGTGTCCTTTGTCCAGAATCGCGCCAGAGCGAGAGCCAATGGCTCCCTGAACTGGTTTGGACTGGAGTATGCAAGGAGGGCACCAAATATGCCCATCAAGAAGTCTGAGTGGCCCTGGCAAGCGCCCCACCCTGTTAAATACACCAAGTCCTGTCTGGGAGATGGCCACACCTCCCTGTGACAGGATATCTATTGTCCTGCCTTCCTCTGCTCGAGCTTGGCTCAGCAGCAGGAGGGCAGAATCGTGTCTCTGGTCGGCAGCAGCTGTCCTGGTCTGTCTGGGTCTAGAAGACTGGTATCAGGAGCACTGAGGGCGTCCCAGAGGAGTTTTATAGTGCTAGGGGTATGATTCCAACTTGTTTGATACCAAACACGACCAGTTTAGAGATGGTCATCTTGTAATGACGCATGACCACTCTATGTATCTTAATGGCTGATGCACTTACAACCTGGGAGAATGGACTCAGAAGGTTGTAGGCGTGTCCTGCTCATGCAGGGGCACCCTCACACTTAGAACTGAGCACCCTGCCTTCAGGATTGAAAGACCTGCCTTAGGAGTGATTTATAGGTTTTAAGTGCAGTGACCTCAGATATAATGAAACTTATATCTGTCGTAAGTGGTGCTAGCTCCCCCCCAGCGCAGTTTTGGCTAGCCACGTCCCAGGGAGAGGACAGTTTGACGAGCAGGCAGGGCGGCCCGACCACTGCATAAAAGCAGGCACCCAAGTCACTAGAGCGAACCCCAGATTGAAGGGATCCCATACGCCAACATTTTTAGGCCTCAAGCTAGTGGAGGCCCAATTTCAGTTCCAAAACAAGGTAACGGTCCAAGTGCCAGAAGCCAGGCCTTCTGCACAGAAGGGATGTCAAGCTGCCCCATAGAACTCTGTAGTCCACGCACAAATAAGCGACAATTTGGCACCTAGTCAGTAGGGCAATCAGACATCTCTGTTTTTTACTCGCAGCACAGCAAGTCCCTGCCATGCACCTGACTCCCATCGTAAGGAAGATATTTACCTCCTCCTCTTCCCTAATGCTTCCAAACATCCAAAATCTGCTCAATGGGTCATGTCCCTCTAAAACAGTGGGAGTAGTGCGTTACCAGGTAAGAAGTCCCTTATTCCCCCTGAGGGCTGCAAACCCAAACCATCCTGGATCCAAGGGAGCAGGGGCGCCGGGAGAGAAAGGGGTTCTGTGGATGACCATCACAGCCCCCCCGCACGAGGTGCATGGATATGCTCACCACCGCACCCAGCTCGTCAAGTAAAATACACAGGGCCTCACGAACATCGTCCAAGGGAGAGATATGCCAGATCCCAGTTATTGACAAACATCCAAATCACACGGGGGCCACAGAGCCACTTCTCAACCCCCACTGGTATGCCACCATAAGACTAACACTACATGAGACCTTAGGAAGGCGTCCAATGACCTGCAGGAAGCAGCCCAAAAACGAAGCCTCCAGAAATTGGGCGTAGTCAAAACACCCAACTGTATTAGGAAAAACCTCATTATATGCCAATGCAGGGACCAGAGGGGCACACACTTATCCTCAGAACACATTGCAATTACCTACAACCCACAAATTATTATTCGCCCCCTCCCTTTCACAGCGCATCACTAATGTGCAGGTGAAAAGGTACCATCCACATCAACAAAACTACACACACACACACACGTTAGGGAAAGTAGGGTATTAAAGGGCCGATAACGCCCGTAAAATGATAGGGAAAAAGAGTCATCCACACACCCACGAAGATCACCCCACTAAAACACTCACCTCTGTCATGGCGAGGGGGGAGGACTAAATGACCCACAAAAATAAAACTCAGGTGCTCCATAACTAAATGTTCTCCATCTCCTAGAATGACTCTCCAACTGGGGCCATGGGGCCGCCATCTAGTACCCCACTAAACGTTTGTGCAAAATGAATCTACTGAATATCCCCTAAAAAGGACAGGCACAGGAATTTCCAAGACCGAATAATGATGTATGTTGTTCTAAAAGCTAACCTACAACCCACAGCTCTTACACAACAGGTCTGCTGTTGAACCTTATGTGCATCACCTTTACTGCGGCCTGCCATCTCTTCAGTAGCAACATTAGAAATCCCAACGAGGTCCGTGGGTTCCAGCCAAAAAGACTCTTTACACTGTGCCAAGTAAAGACATCCCTTGGCCATCAGAAAGCTGCAGACGAGTCCTCCAGACACCATCTCAAGACCTGCAAAGTTCCAAACGTCATGTGTTATTGCACCTTTGTACACCATCTGCTTTTTTTGGGTGTGGTCGCATCCATCCGTAGCAAGAAATATGCCTAGTCACATGCAGCCAACCTCAACATTTCTATAGCGCTTGCATAGGGACCTTTCCCACCTCACTAACACTTATGCTGAGCCAAATGCTAGTATTCCACACACACTACACAGTGCACCTTTACAAAACACATGCTTTCAGCATATGACTGCCGTGGGCGCGTATGTTGTGCTAAGTCTGCACGCTGATATCCCACGCCGTGGGCGCAGACAGACTTTACCTATCACAAGAAATAGCTCCCAAAAAAGAAAAATGTCTCATTCAACTGTACCTATGTAGGATTAAGGCCAAGATACAATCTAGTAGAGTAGAACCCCATAGAGCAGTAGTTAACGTCACCCGGTACGAGCCAACTCCACCGCACTGTACCTTCTCACCAAACCTAGCGATATTCAAACTGAACTAGACAGGATGCACAGGCGGGGAACCGAGGGAAGGACACTGTTTGGCCCCGAGATTTTTCAGAAAAGAGTTAATTGGAGGTAGCAAAACCACTAAACTAATGTACAAACACATCCGTTCCCACTTTTGGTTCCAGGGTGACCCTCAGCGTGCCTGGGGCAGTCTTCTTTAATACCAAATAGACCCCAGGCATGGAGTTCCGGTGCAGGCCCATCCACCTCGATGATACAACGGGAAATGAGTCTAGAAGGGAAGGGTTGAATGCCAGCTTAAATACCCAATGTTAGGAAATCTGGGACACTGAGATATGTAGGTACACGTGGGTCGAACGGAAGGGGCAAATCCTAATTGTACTTTAACTTACACTGCATTCTTTGTGTTTCAGAGGAAAGGAACGATACCACCAATGAAAATTGTGGAGTAATACTGCACGTACCCAACATGCAATGAGGCAGCTCCCCGCTGATGGATATCTACAGGCAGTGTGGCGAGTTTGCCTATGCTCAACTCGTACCTGGATGATGGGGGCTCTGCACCCTCGTAACCATAGACACCCCGACCCTGATCATCCCTGGATAAGATCTTTTCAAGTTGTTCCAACATCCGCAACAGAAGAAAACAACTATCTTGCATCAGGCTGGAGAAAAAACAACTGCTGATTGCTTTGGCTGGGCTCAGTACAAGGACATTCCAGAAGAATTCAGACTGTTTTCTGAACACAGGAGGGTCCATACCCTTCTCCCTGCAAACAAAGTAGAGCGCCTGCTGGTAACAAATAACCAGGTGGGAACTACTTAAGATGATCAACAAAACTGAGCTTGGCCTAAATGCTTTAAAGGAAGGACTAAGAGTCATCCCGCTATTGGTCAGGGGATATACATAGAATGATGTATGCATCCGGTATTTGTTAAGCACAAACTAATCACCCCTAGGGATCTCAAGGTGCTGGGGGCCGTCTGGGAGATTAAGTGAGCTATTGCCCAGAGTCACAGGCTACTGAGCTGTGTTGCTGCCGGAGCTGGGGATCAAACCGTGAGCCTGTGCTCCGGAGTCAGCCGCTCTGGCCGCTACACCACACCATGGTGATGCAACATCGGTATGTTTTGGACTTGATGACCACGATGAAGGTTGGGGAATGTACCAAGAAAGGTGCATCCTGCTGTACTTTTATCCCTGGAAATGATATGGACAATGGGACACTGGCTCTTGCCATCCAAGCACTGCATCATCCACAAGCTTACATGAAGATGAGGGAGGTGCCCCTGAGCAGGACCATTTTTTTGATTTGTTTTCCTGGCTCCCCCTGTGGTTGGCCAAATTGTGCATATCATTACTCCCTATTCTCATTTTTGGGCTGTTTTTGTGTGGTGTCCTACAAGTGGGGGTTTCCTGCTGTAAAAAGGCAGTCCTCAAATTAGGTAGAATGCAAGTAACTAGGAAGTAGTAACAGACACAACAGAAAATACACCAAACCTCAAACAATGTGACCGTCATGAAGTGTAGGACAACTGTTGTAGTAGAAAATTAAACTAGAGGGGGTAATGTTAATATTGATAGATACTATGTACACCATGATATATGTATGTATAATAAAGAACTTGCATTTCCGTTGTTGAATTTACCCAAGATGACTACCTCCCTATCAACCCTGAGTCAGAAATACGTGGTCAGGCAGGCCCAGTGACCTAAGCTTGAAGCAACTGATTGACAGATCACAGGTGGGGGGACACGTAACCCTTAAACAAGCTCGTGAACATGAAAACCCAGATCGATACCACAGATAGGCAGCAATACCACAATGGTCTCAGGAGATAGGCCCCAATAAAACACGTCTGGCCGGAGGGGCGCGCGTTCCCTAAAACGTCATAAAGACAGATGCCGCACTAAGTTAGGAACACTCAGTCAATCAGGACACAGCATGCACACTATGTGCAGTGATCACATGCTCCCCATGCCGGTCATCTGGACACGTACCCAGTGGCCTTGCATTGTGTCCACACATGGTTGAGGCCCACCTTCGCTTCTTCTCGAACGACCAGATTTATGTCCACATGACTAGGCCCAGATTTCTGCTCCAAAGGAATGTACAAATCGTTTTATGATGCTTCATGTAATGTATAAAACGACAGCCTAAACCAATGTGCTTTGAGACAGTCTTCAGACCCCGACTCTGTGGCCTGTTCTCCCAGCCACTGCGTTTAATTAAATCAATTGTTCCTGTTGTGCCAAACGTCTCTTGTCTTTCATTTTTTCAAGGTAAATTCACATTCAAGCAACAACTGTTATTCCAGGAATGTTAGATTTACATCCATGCATTTGCTTCATTCTCTGCCATAAATTTGGTACACACGATATGCCTAAACACCTTTCCACAAGAGGGCATTCCCAAACATTTATACACAGTCTGAAGCTGTTTTTAATTCAAGATTTACCCCATTTTTGGAGGGTTTGAGTTAATGCTTCTAAGGTAAATAGCAAGTGTTAACCCTACGTATGTTACTTTCTTGGCAGGGTTAAGAGCGCATGTTTCCAAGTCCAAGGTATGTAGCTAACGTTAATGCTAAGCATTGTAGCCCGATAGCGTTACCGCCTTTAATCTTAGATGTTTGGAATTTGTTCTTGCAGGGTTGCAGAGATGATGCTGATGAGGAAACAGGAACTAGGGAGATAATGTCGGGTAGGGAAGAGTAACTCAGGAGCTGCTGCTCGAAGATGCAGCTGCTCAGGTGAGTAAGGTGAGAAGCGGCTTCTGAACGGTGGGCATGGCTCAAATAGGAGCCGCGCCCAACATGGCTGCCTTATCTTGCGAGATTTGGCAGTCTTGCGAGATCTCCCTCCCGTGTCTCTTTTGCCCTGGATGGGACCCGCTACTGTTTTTCAGAATGGTGGGCTCCACCAATGCTCACTGCAGTAACAAAGGCACGCCATGTGATGCGGATGGCAGTTTGAGCTACAGGGATCCTGAGGACATGTACAGCCACTGTAGGCTCCTTTCAGGAAGGTGGCAGGCCTGAAAGACTCTTCTAAAAGAACTGTACATTTTCAGCAGAGCTGATAGCGCAACTATCCCTGATTTCTTATCAAATATTATAAAGAATTGAACGGGGGGAAGGCCTGTATATAATGGTAAGATTTTGCATTACATTACATTAACATTAACATTACATTACATTAACATTCGTTAATGTAATGTGTATGGCTAAAATATCTTCTACATGAGATTTTTACCCTTATATTAATGATCTATAGATGCTGTTTCATGAAAAGTAAGAGGGAATATTAGGTAACAATCACAGAATTTATACAACTGGGCCTCTACGATAAGCTTGAAAACTTAATGAATAAGTCCTCCATTACAAAGATCAGTGCCAGCAAACATTCGATCTTTTAACTGTGTCCTAAGAGATATCAAGAAAATACTGCTAAGTACTCTGCACTGGCCTCCAGCAAAAAAAAACTAAACAAAGGACAAATTCAAAACAAGGCTGCAAAGTTACCTCTATGCTGCATAAGAATATGACCACATTACTCTTGTACCGAATCATCTTCACACACATCTTCAACCTTCGCTCCAGACAGACACCTATCCATTTTGGTACATGCTAGCAAACATCATTATGATTAAACAAACAAAACAAGCTGAAAACTACATTTCTCCATGTGCCAATCTGTCTTTATTCTCCTCCCCCACTTCTTCAAACAATTGAAAATATTGTCTCCAGACATTTTGCTGTGTCTCCACGCACAATCTTAGCTTGCAAAATCTGGTCTCTGCAGCAGGCACACACTATTAAGTTCCTATTTCTCCTGCTGTACACTCCTACCCTCCATTCTAATCCCCCTGGATCTCTCTGTGGCTTTTGACACAGAAGAAGGCCACGTTCTTTAGGACCCTGGTCGAACTAGGAATGAGTAGCCAAACGCTTTCATGGCCAGCATCCAACCACTCTCACTGAACTTCTACAGTGTCACTGACCTATCAGTCATCTCCCCATCCTTGCTCTAAATATATTCTTTTTTAAATGCTAATATTCAGCCGCTCTATGATCTCCCCAAAAGAGTGCCTTATGCTCAACCTATCCAAAAGGAAAACATCTATTACCTACCCAACCACACTTTGGTAAAAGCATTCCTGCATGCCAACTGACTTCATCAGCTATTTTCTATGCCTATAGTTCTAGGATCACTCTTTGGCAGTGAGGTGCATCTCAAGAAGTGCTTAACTTCTCTAGTGTTGGTAGCGACTAGACCCTGGCACTAATTGCTGGGCAGAGCACTCACATTTCAATACTGAGTTACCAGTTTAGAATGTAGGTCTTTCACAAGTAATAAATCCATAATTGTAACTTTACAGGGCACTAGATACCCCACTGCACCACTTGGACTCTCTCAGGGTAACAAAGCAGAGACGTTCAAGGCCTACTCAGGGGAGGTGGTGTGGGTTAACAATCTCAAATCCCTGACATGCCACAACAACACTCAATAAATAATTGTCTAGTCCAGTGGTTCCCAAACTGTGCACAGTGGCTCCCGGGGAAGCCGTCAAACCTAGCTAGGGGAACCATGCACCAAGCACTTTATTATATTTAATGTTAATGGGGTTGTTGGATCAGATAGCTAATTAGACTCAAACACATAATGTAGATGATTTGTAAGTAAAAACCAAAGGAAATGATGGACGGAGTGTTGAACATTGCAAGCACTCACCCCCAGTCAACTGATCTTGGTTTAATCCATCACCGTTCTTTAGCCCACTCTGCCACCCCAGTTCAAACATGGCCATATGCAAATCAGTCTGACCCTGCGCCTCATGGGAACAGTCCAGCCCGAACTGCCAAGCCATGTCTTCCCTGGACCGGAAACAAGCTTCCTAGGACCGGTTTCTGGCATTTCAGCCGTCTTCAGCCAGGCTTGCTTGAATCCAGTGGCAAAGTGAGCAAGGGACTCTCGTCTGAGCATACCCTGCCAACTTATGGCGAACAAAGCAAAAACCAAAGGAAATGATGGACGGAGTGTTGAACATTGCAAGCACTCACCCCCAGTCAACTGATCTGGGTTTAATCCATCACCGCTCTTTAGCCCACTCTGCCACCCCAGTTCAGACATGGCCATATGCAAATCAGTCTGACCCTGTGCCTCATGGGAATAGTCCAGCCCGAACTGCCAAGCCATGTCTTCCCTGGACCGGAAACAAGCTTCCTAGGACCGGTTTCTGGCATTTCAGCCGTCTTCAGCCAGGCTTGCTTGAATCCAGTGGCAAAGTGAGCAAGGGACTCACGTCTGAGCATACCCTGCCAACTTATGGTGAACAAAGCAAAAACCAAAGGAAATGATGGACGGAGTGTTGATCGTTGCAAGCACTCACCCCCAGTCAACTGATCTGGGTTTAATCCATTGACATGATTGACATTTGTACTTGAATCATAGGTACTTCAGTACACATTTCTTTCAGTACACACACATTCCCAGACAGACCTACTCTCTCCTTGAGCACAGGGAAGTAAAACACTATATACAGGATAATCCCAACATTTGGAAGCAATTAAGAGGGAGGTTTAAAAAAAAAAAATAATAATAATCGGTGTCATTTATTTTAATTGCATTTATTTGGAGGCAATTTTAGGGAGGAGACAGCAAAAATAAAGCAGTATGTGATATAAAAAATCATGAGTCACCCTGCTGAGACAGGTGTGTTGGCACGTATGACATGGGTAGAAATGGAAGTGCATGTGTTAGAAAAACCCACTCCCACGCCGGAAGGGTGGTGGTGGTGTTCTCCCAGACACGCTGTGGTAGCTTGGCTCGAGCGGTAAGGAAGGCACCGTGTTAAGCATACGACATACCCACACAATAACCATGCGTGCATCCGTTCCAAAAACGACACTACACCTTAAAAATTATGAAAATATCTCTGTGTTTATCTTCTTTTCTCTTAGTTGCTGATTAAATAAATAATAATACAATCACAGTACACAAGCTTCTCCTTAAAAAGTGCAGGTCAAATAAATAGTAACACTTTACAGGTGCAATAAATAGGATCAGGTCAAATAAATACTGTGAGGGAATAAATACTGTACAGGAATAAGTTAGCTCAGGACAATAAATACATTACAGGAATAACTTAGATAAATACAATAAATACAGTACCCTCAATAAATAATATCAGCCAACAATGACATTTGTAAAATCAGATCACATTTAAAATACTATGGGCTGATTTGGCCCAGTCACAGCTTGTGGTTAGGTGGATGGCCTGAGGGTGTCTCACCTAGCTTGGGTAAGGCTGAGGCTAAAACTGAGGTAGATCAAGGGTAATCTAGGAATCTGGCTCTGCCAAACTACACAACCCCTCACACAGGTCACTGTATCAGTCTCAGTCCACCCCTGGCACTCCCAGGCTGGTTCTAACACCTCTTTATCCCTTAGGATGGTCTCTTAGAGCTCCACAGGGCCTTAGGCGCCCTCTATTCCACTTACTGCCCTTTTTATGAAGCTCCGACGCTGCTGGAGTCGTGTCGACGCCGTGAGGCGGTTCCGGTTCGATGTCGGCGGCCTCGGCTCGATGACAGTTCTTGACGACGCCGGTAGGCGGTTCCGGTTCGATGTCGGCGGCCTCGGCTCGATGTCGACCTCCGGTTCGATGACGTCGGGCAGTCTTGGCTCGATGTCGACTTCGGGCGGCTCCGGTTCGATGACGTCGGCCGGCCTTGGCTCGATGTCGACTTCGGGCGGCTCCGGTTCGATGACGTCGGCCGGCCTTGGCTCGATGTCGACTTCCGTCGGCTCCGGAGTGCGATCTCCACTCCCGACCTCCGGTGCTCCTCTCCTCGGGTTCCGGCGACTCCGGAGTGCGACCTCCACTCCCGACCTCCGGCACGATTCTCTTCAGGTTCCGGCGACTCCGGAGTGCGATCTCCACTCCCGACCTCCGGCACGCTTCACCTCGGTCTCCAGCGACTCCGGAGGGCGGACTTCACTCCCCCGTCGACGCCGCACACTCGACCTCGGGTGACTTCCTCCACGACCTCTGGTACTCTCCACGACCTCCGTCGGCGCCCTCTCTCGACCTCTGGAGGCTCCGGGTACGACGTCTGCTTTCCAGTCAGCGCCGCTTCTCCACCTCGGGCTCCAGGTCTCTAGGCTTCTCGACGTCGGACTTCAGGTAGTTACCAGTAACCAGGTCAGGAACTTGCTGTTCTTTGCTTTTAAGGCCTGTTCCTGCTGTCCAGGTCCTTAAGATGGTTTTTCTTGCTTTCTCCCACACAGGGCTCCAGGCTGGGCTCAGTCAGTAGGGACTAGTATCAAGGGTGGGTTTATGGACCCCACTCCAGGCACAAGTTTCCACCCCTGCTGCCTCACTCCTTCCTCCTTCAGGTTTCTGCTGCTCTCTCTTCACCAGTCAGGTGCCAACTGCCAGCTCCAACTGTCAACTCTGACTTTTAGCTTCTCAACATTCTAAACCGCCTCCAACTGTCACAGGTTTCCAGAATGTTGCAGAAGGTTCTAGTAGGTTCCAGTGGGTTCTGATGATGTCACAGGTGGCCACCATTTTGTGCTCCAGGCCCTCAGACAGAAGTTCCAGGGGTAGATAAAATGGCTCCCTGAATCTGCATCAACACGAAAAAGTCTGGTGGTTCCCAAAAAGGAAAAATACCAACAGGGTTTGAGGCAAAAGTGGGACAAAATAAATAATGATGAGGAGGGACCACCCAAAGGGCTGACAGGTCTAACAGCATGCAAATATTCTTCAAGCGAAGAAACACTTTGGCAATGGGGCCTACATGCATGGGGTGCTATCTAGCACTGTAAGTGGGATAAAAACGTTTGAGGGGGTACTCTAAAAAAGGCATGGGCAAAGAAGTGGAACTAGGAATATTTTATTAGAGGCGCTGCCTTAGTAATACGAAAAATCCTGTGTATATGATTATAATACCTTCTTCCCAATTATTTTCAGGGTGAAAAATGCAAGTACTCCTAAGGCCGGGCTTGCATCCCCCCCCACCCCACCCCCCCCCCACCACCCTCCAAAAAAAGTAACAGTGGGGAGCCCCAGGCATTGGCCAACAGGTCAAGCGAGCCACGGGTCGAAAATGTTCTAGTCAGTGCTTTTTCTTTCAAAAAGGATAAGTACTTTTATAACACACTAATATATATTACACATTAAATTACAAATATATAAATTGAGGTAGATGAAAATACCTTTGTTGACACCCTCATTTTACATTACACCCTTACTGGGTCCTGAATCCCATAGTCACAAACCACCCACCTATACCAGATGCAACATCACACTATAAGGGGGTGTCATTGTAAATAAGCAGCCCTACTGGCATTGTTAAGGGGTTAGAACATTAATAAAATAACCATCCTATAAATCCGCAAGCAGCAGAGCCATTGTTCCCTCTAAGTCACGAGTATACCTGCAGACCATGATGGCGCAAATTGGTCTCTGCGACATCTGGAGAGAAAGATCGGGACAGCAGCTAGGGGTATCGTACTGCAATAGCAAGTATCGACATACGTCAAGAATTGACTATATTTGGGTTAGCCATTCTCTAAGGGGTAAGGTTAAGGACATCGGATACTTGACTTCCCATCTTTCGGACCACTCAGGAAAATTATTGGATCTCGATTGGGCGCAGGCCCAGCATCCCAGAGTTTGGTCTTTCGATCAAACTTTACTTCAGGAGGAGGCAGAGATGTCTTTTTTGGCCCAGGAGACTGAATATATTTTTAAGGTAAATTTAGGTCCAGCTACAATCACTACGGTCTGGGACTCCCTAAAGGCTTTTTAAGAAGCTTAATCACAAGTAGGGTGAGCTTTATAAATAAAAAATACAGAGGGGAGATCGCACTTAAGGAGGCAGAAATGAAGGCAGTGGAGTTAGTTCTCAATAGTGGGGTTGCTTTGGTAAAGCAGCAAGAGGACCTGGATAAACTTAGTAAACTAAGGGAGCAGCTGGACACCATTCTTCAAACAAGGATTATGCATAGATGGGAGGCAAGCAAGATCACCCATTTTGAGTATGGGGAAGGGGCAGGCAAGCTTCTTGCATGGAAAGCCAAGTCTGACAGGCTTCGTAATCAGATCAAAGCAATCATAGTAGATGACGGGGCAACCACATTTTCTTCGGATGAAGAGATAGGTGGTGCTTTTTTCGATTTCTTTCAAGACCTCTACCAAGAAGATCGAGCCATAGACAAGGCCATGGTCAAGGACTGGTTGGATAGGACTACACTCACGTCCTACACGCAAAAACAACAGTTGATGGACTGAATGCAGAACAATGTCATATATTCACCCCAGTACAGAGATCTGGGCCTACAGTCATCGTTTTCTTGCTCACCATGCCATCCCAGTTTGAACCCAGTCATATGCAAATCAGTTCTGACCCTGTGCCTCATGGGAACAGTCCAGCCCGAACTGTCAAGCCATGTCTTCCCTGGACCGCAAACAAGCATCCTGGGACTGGTTTGGGAGTGGCAAAGTGAGCAAGGGACCCATGTCTGGGAATACCCTGACAACTTAGGGCGAGCAAAGCAAATCCAAAGGGAATGATGGACGGAGTGTTGAACATTGCAAGCACTCACCTCAGCTCAACTGATCTGGGTTTAATCCATCATCATTCTTTAGCTCACTCCGCCACCCCAGTTCAGACATGGCCATATGCAAATTAGTCTGACCCTGTGCCTCAATCTGATCCTGTGCCTCATGGAAACAGTCCAGCTTGAACTGCCAAGCCATGTCTTCCCTGGACCGAAAACAAACATCCTGAACCGGTTTCGGGTTCATAACCCTCATCAGCCAGGCTATCTTGAATTCAGTCGCAAAGTGAGCAAGACACCCACGTCTGGGCATACCCTGCCAACTTAGGGCAAACAAAGCAAAACCATAGGGGATGATGGACGGAGTGTTGAACATTGCAAACACTCACCCCCAGTCAACTGATCTGGGTTTAATCCATCATCGTTCTTTAGCTCACTCTGCCACCCAAGTTCAGACATGGCCATATGCAAATTAGTCTGACCCTGTGCCTCATGGGAACAGTCCGGCCGGAACTGCCAAGCCATGTCTTTCCTGGACCGGAAAAAAGCATCACGGGACCGATTTCGGGTTCCTAACCCTCATCAGCCAGGCTATCTTGAATTCAGTGGCAAAGTGAGCAAGGGACCCACGTCTGGGCATACCTTGCCAACTGAGGGCTGGGGAAAACAAAAACAACCCTGGCAAACATGCTGAAGCCAGCCCCGCTCCCTTCCCCTCCTCACGCCATCTCTTTTTCCTCCATCCATCCACTCTCTCCCCATCTGTCTTTCTTCACCATCTCTGATAGCTTTCTCTCTACCTTCCCTTCTGCCCCTCTCTCTCCTGAACCCTTCCCGGGCAGCGGGGGAGAGTGACAGAGGCACCAGGAGCGGCACTGTGTTTGTAAAACCGGCCGGCCCCAAGGGCTGGGGAAATGCCAGTGGAATAAAAGGCCTGTCCCGCCCAGGTCCCTGGGTTGGTTACAGGTTGGCAGTCTGCGGCCCCACCATGATGACCCTTATGCAGACAGCGTCATATGGAGAGGGCTCTGTGCGCCCTGTGCAGCGTGGGTCTGTTCAGGCGGAACTATGCACCGTGAAGCTGCAATAAAACAAGCTGCGGTGGAGGGGGGTGGCTGGCAGGGTGCAGGCATGGGGCGCAGGCTGGGCCCGTAGGGCACACCGCTCTTCACTAAGCTTTGCGCTTCCGGTTCACCCTGAAGGCTCCAGAGGTGAACAGCCATTCATGGAAGAGATTGGTGCGGGGCCTGGCATCATAGAGAGCACAGAAGCATTGGCATGGGGGCAGTTTATGAAGTCGTGAGTAGCCTCGGACAATAGGGTGCTGGCACCCTGCGATGAGCGAGGAGACATTTGTAGGCGATCAGGACCAGGCTTGACAGGGTTTGATCACACTCTGTCCCTTCTCACCTTAATCTAGCTCACCAACCAGCCCGAACCACCGGCTCAAATTAAGCACTGCCGCTCTCTTTCCTTGAGTCGCTTCTTTTTATTTGAATATATGGTCTGTTGCCGTGGTTTGTGGACTGCACCGTCCACCAGGAGCGTGCCTTCTCGCTCAGGGTTTGTCGCTTCTCCTGACTTTGTCTCCGCCCTCACTTTCCTCCTCTCTCTGTTTCCCTCCCTCTCTTCTCCCCCCTCTTGATTTCTATTCCGTGATGCTTTGTGTCCATGGTTTACTTACAGCCCACATGGTTTTACAGGTTCTAGTGTCTGGCCACCTCGTCATTCACCAGGCTCCCTCCTATCACCCTGTCAAAGGCGCAAGCTTTCTGACGCTTGCAAGCTTCCTGACGCTTTTCCTAACAATACGCCAGGGTTGTCCCTGCACAATTTGAAAGTTGTGTTCGTGAAAGACAAATGCTCCTGGGAGTTGCCATAGCAGCAATCCTGTGCCCACCGTGCGCAGCGTGTACGATCTGGTCGGTGCCTCTGTCATGCTCGGAGCAAATAGAACTGTCGCTATAGCCCTATCACAAAATGATAACATGTGGTGTCTTTAAAAGCTAGGCGCGCACAAAGGAAGTGGTAAAAAGAAAGAAAATCAAGAGGAAAGGGATGAAAGAAGAGAAGTAGTGAGGGAAGAAGGGGAGATGGAGCAAAAACAAAAGGAAGGAAACGAGCAGAAAAAAGAACAAGCCAGTGTTTTCGGTCTTTGCCTGCAGAGCAGCTGGGTCTCACAAAGTGGGTCTCTCAGCACAGACCCGCAGCACCACTCCACGGCGTTCTCTGCCCCGCCTTCTCAGAGCATCCTCCTTTGAGACACGTAGCCCCTTCCTTGTGTGGGGCCCTCTGGCAGCTGGACACCGACAGACCAATGAGAGAGCTGACTGGCGCATGCTCCAGGCGTGAAGCCAGCGTGGTTCCAGGACGCCTGGTGCATGCTCCTTCACGGCTCTCGTGAAGACATTTCTTATCAGCTTGTTAAATAAACAAGCTGATAAGAAATGTCTTCACGACAGACGCAAAGCAGGCGAGCCAGTCCGGCTCGAAGACAAAGGGCGTGAACAGAAAACCCTCATTTCCAATGGCAGCCACCGTTTAGCATAACCGGTGATGCCGGCCAATGGAAATGAGAGGCGGGGCTTAAAGCCCTCTTTTAAAAGTCCTCTCATACAAAATCTCTCGCGGAGGCGGAAGCAGTGCTTTGTGCTGCAACCAACGCGAGACCTAAAAAGGCTTTATCAATTTGGAATGCTTCTACAAAGCTAATACATAACAGCCACAGATGCAATACCCCCTGGCACTGAGGTAATAATATTATTTGTAAGTCTCCAAAGGCTGCAAGATTTATCATTCAAATATTCACCTTAAAAAGATGTTGGAAGCTATGAGATCTGAAAATAAAATTTAAAAAATCTAGCCCGATACACACTTTTCACTTTTGATATACATATATTAATTAAACCAAACAAAAGCTTCTAATTTAGTAGGCTGGCTGCACACAGGCAAGCACTCACATGTAGCTGGAGAGCTACAAGTAGCTCTCGAGCTACACGTTGCAGAAGACTGATTCACAACTACATTAGGAAATGTGTTAGATGTCTCTCTTTCAAGCTCAGTGCCTGTACCCTCAGGTCAAAGAGGGACCTTTATAGGGAAATAAGTTGTACCTGCTATTTTGAGAAGGATTCTATTGAGGCAATTCCAGAAGGCTCCCTCCTTAAATCTGCCTATATATGAAAATGTTTCAGATGTGATAGTAGAGAATGGAAGGATCCAGATAAAACTACTATTCCTTGGTTCATGTATATTTTATATACCCTTAAACAAGGGCTGAGGAAAGTATCCTCAATGATGAACATATAAAACAAAATTGACCCCCCCTAATAAAACTTATTCTGGATGCCGTTTGGCGATTCACTTATGGTATACAACAAGATATACGAATATATCAAAGGAGGGTCAAAGGGAGGAATTTTTACCGACCACTAGAAGACTAATCCCTTTAATTCTAAGACTAATACCACAACAAAGAAATCTAGGGTCAAATCAAAAAAGATCAAGCAATTCAAACATGTAAATTGTCTACACATGAAACGTGAATCCCATCAGCCACCAAAATAGCAGCCCACATCATTTGGGATTCGATAGCCCTGTCTGAGCGATCACAACGAACAAGGCTGCAATCAGTGCGAACACCTCTCTATACATCTTGAGATGAGGTGTCTATCCAGTGATAGTGTGGCTGACAAACATACACAATGGTGACAAAAAGCAGTGCAAAAAAACAATACATTTTTAAAGAGAGTGATGTTAAAAATGCCCAATGGAAAGAAAAACTATTTATTAATGTCTATCCATGTGGCAACAGTTAAAAACAGTGTAGATGCAGTTTTGACAAAATAACTGCATAAGTCCAAAAAATTAGGTCAACATGTTTCAGCCGATAATGACTATTAATCCGGCTTTCGTCAGGACCAAACAGAACTCTTGCTACTGCTGTATAATGGTGTGAAATCAAATTTAAACTAAATTTAACCCCAGTGCAAACCAAATGGATTATTGCAAATATCAAACCTCTCCTTACGATTTGTTAGGGGAGCGTCTTAATTTTAATCCCATCTATAGTATGGGAGACCGCCTCACCTCACCTGGCATCCTGCTCAGATAAGAGTGGCCCCGCTCTGTCCGTCGCTACCACGGAGCATTAGAGAGTAGGACGGGAACCTTCCCGTCCTACTCTCTACACTGTTTTTAACTGTTGCCACATGGATAGACATTAATAAATAGTTTTTCTTTCCATTGGGCATTTTTAACATCACTCTCTTTAAAAATGTATTGTTTTTTTGCACTGCTTTTTGTCACCATTGTGTATGTTTGTCAGCCACACTATCACTGGATAGACACCTCATCTCAAGATGTATAGAGAGGTGTTCGCACTGATTGCAGCCTTGTTCGTTCTGATGGCTCAGACAGGGCTATCGAATCCCAAATTATGTGGGCTGCTATTTTGGTGGCTGATGGGATTCACGTTTCATGTGTAGACAATTTACATGTTTGAATTGCTTGATCTTTTTTGATTTGACGCTAGATTTCTTTGTTGTGATTCACTTATGGTGCCTACACTTCTCAATTCCTTATTTCATAATTCTAAGACCTTTTCGAGTCTCTTATCCAAAACTGCTGCGTGTCTCAATGCCCTTTTGGGGAAGTTCAACTAATTTTTCAAAGACCACGGCCTAGAAATAAACAAGTCTAAAACAAAATATATGATATTCACACATAGAGGGAAAACAAAAGGGAATGTGGCTCTAGTCTAGATGGAGCCAACTTGGATAGGGTGACAGAATCTGACTACCTAGGGGTGAGGTTGTCTGACTCCACTAGTTGGGCAGCATAGATAGGAAAAAGCACTCTCTCTCCCTTAACCATAAAGCCGGGTCTATCATCAGACTTGCAAATAAAGTTTCTTCTTTTTTGTCCTATTTCACTGGCACTGCAGAAATATAGGGCTCAAGCATGCAGTGCCTCGCTCAATGGTGCAGATTTGTGGGGATATTGCCATCTTGACTCGTTAGATAAAGGCGAAAATTCATTCTTGAGACTTGAGATCTCTACTGAAGTTACCAAAAGGTACACCACTACTTCCCCTAAGGTTTAACCTAAATGTTAGACAATTTTTAGACACAGCCCATCTTCAGCTCATTTTATTGTGGGCTAGGATATAGTCATGCGAGCAACTTGCGCCATATAGAGTGCCTTATGGAAACCCTAGCTGACCACTTGGCCCTTACTATCCTGTGGATAGCCCACGTCAAGCTATGGCTGGTTAAGCTAGGATTGTCTGAATTCTGGCTCCAACCAACAGCAATGACCAGCAGCTCCATCGGTCTCATTAAAGATCACTACTGGAATGTTGTCCTTGGCTCAAATATTTCAGCTGTCCCCTCGGGCGGCCCAACGGACCAGTACCTGGCTTTTGAAAGTGGTTCCTAGTTCGAAGATTTTATGGGCTATATGAATAGGCCATTGTCTAGGTCTCTTTATATTAAATTTAGATTGGGGATTCTACCAACTGCTTCTTTTAGCTCTTCCTGGAGGAGCAATATAAACCCATCCAAGCTTTGCCCTATGGGATGTAGGTCAGCGGATAACGACGAGCACTTACTGTTCTTCTGTGGCGCATACACTAAACAGCGCGCCTGCTGGATCATCCTGCAGTGCCACCTCCTGCCCTTGACATTAGGCAGCATGCAGGTACTCATAGCTGTGTTGTTTACTTGGTTGCCAGTTACCTCTCTATGGCATCTCAGAAAAAGAGCTACCAATACCCTAACGCACCATGCACTTTAAGTTTAATTGGACATATGGCCACTTTTAAGTGATTGTAAGAGACTTTCATGCTTTTGTATATGGTCGTCATCCATGTCCTCTGGTGAGTCAGTGTGAGAAAGTGGCTCTGTATATACTGTTCCCAAATAGGTACAGGGTGTACAGAGTCCACAATCCCCAAGGGTTTGACAGAGATTAAGGTTAGGTATAACCTTACTCTCTAAAGTGGTAGCTTGGTCGAGCAGTAAGGCAGTACCAGAGGACAGTGTAAAGCATTTGTTGTACACACTCAGTCAGCAAATGGTTTCACACACTCAATAACTGAACTCTAGGCCAATGGTTTATATATAAAAAATATATGCTTGTTTTATTTTAGAACCAACACTTGGATTTAAAATATACTTTCTCAACAGGAGATGTTTCATATAAAAACTTTTGCAATATGCAATAGACTTTAGTAAACAGTTACAAGTGGTTGCAGTAGGCAACTCTATTTTTAAACACAACAATACATTGAGCTCAATGGTAAATTCAAGTTATTTGCAACAGGTTACATTTTAGATTACTTTTGGAATTCCAGGACTGGATCCTAGATTCAGTCCTGGGTCCGTTCTCAGAATCAAGTGATGAAAGTCGACTTAAGTACTGTAATGATTTTTAACTAATATTTAGCTATTTTAAAAGTTGACACTTAGAAAATATTTCAGAGAAAACACACAATGATTCCCTAACGAAGAAAATGCAGGTTACAGGTACAGTATGTTCTTGTTACTTTTGTAATCCAGTACTGGGTGCCTAGACTCAGTACTGGGACCTTTATCCAAAACAGGTAAGCAATTACGTTTTCAGATATTATACGATTTTTGGAGAATATTTAAAGATTGCAGAAATCGACACTTAGAAGAAATTTCACAGAAAAACAGTCAATGGTTTCCTATGGAAGAAAATTGAGTTAAGGGTAAGTACAGTTGAAGAGATTTTTCAGAGTCAGTGCTGGGCACCAAGATCCAGCACTGGGAGCTCACCTAAGAACAGGTGAGTAAATTCGTTTTTGTCACTCGGCTGATATTTGGTGAATATTTGAAGATTTGAAAAGTCCACACAGAAGAAATTTCATGAAAAAGTCAGTCAATGTTACCCTATGTGGAAAATAGAGTTTGCGGTTTAAGGGTAAGTACTCGACTGGCAGAGTTGAGGTTCTGGGCACAGACTCAGGGGTCTCCCAGGGTCAGGTAGGTACAGTTGGTTCACCCTCAGCGGCTCTAGGGCGGCCGGGTGCAGAGAGAGTTAGGCCCAATGTTATCCTATGAGGGATAGGGGGGCCTTGTTTGGTGGCTGCTGACTGGCAAGCCACGCGGCTGTGGGACCTGGGCTCCTGGTCACTTACTCAGGGCAAGTGGGGAAGTAGGAAGGAGTAGAGTTTTCACTGCCAGGGCCACTCGGGCGGCTGGGTGCAGAGTGCTTTTGAGCCTTCGGGCGCTCAATGGATTTCAATGGGAAATCTCCGGTTAGGAAAAAGACTGCAAGCTCGGGGACGAGGACTCTTCAGGTGCCACCACCACTTCGAGAGGTAAGTTGGGTAGTTGGAGGATACGTAGGTACCCCGGGATTGGGCACAGGGGGGCGTGGGGCGCCGCGTGCAGGGGTGCCTTTAGGTGTCGGGAAATCTTACCCTCTGTTGATCGCGGTTGGGGGGGGCACCTGGTTCTGAGGCTGCAGGCTTCTTCAGGAATGTCGAGGGAGGTCCTTGGGTGCCGGACTCGGGGTCACAGTCGCCGTGGGGTTGTCCTCAGGGTCTTTGTTCACTCCGGCACTGGCCAGGCTCGGCTGGTGCAGAGTGTGCTGGGTTCGCGGTTCCGGGCTGCTGCCAGGGGTTAGAGATAGGTTTCGAGGGGAGCCTCTACTCATGGGAGTCCCAGGGGCTTAGAGCCAAGAGGTAGCCAGGTCCTCCGGGGTTTGTGAGGTTGCTGGCCACAAGAGATGCCGGGTTGGAGCAGGAGCAGGTTCGAGGGTCGACAGGCCGGTAGGGCTGGGGCCAAAGCAGTTGGTGTCTTTCTCTTTTTAGCAGCTGCAGGGTAGGTCTTCTTATTTCTTGCTCTTCTTTGTAGTTTGGAATCTGGAATCTCGGGAAGGAAGGTTCAGGGTGCCCCTAAATACTAGATTTAGGGGCGTTACAGGTAGGTGAAGGGCAGGGGCCAATGGGTCCCTGTCCTGGGGTGGGTACACCCCCTATCCTGCCTCTCTCCTGTGGGAGGGGGGCAGGAGCCTAGTCCTGATTGGGCAGGGCTTCCCATCTTCAAGATGGCGAGAGCCCGGAGATGTGCTTCACCTCGCCTCCCCCACCTGAGGGGTAGGGTTGGCAGGCTGGCACATCCCCTGTCCTTATTTGGGGTTTCCGGCCAAGCTTCCCGCCAGAGTGGGGGTTGCAGTGGCTTGGGGAAGCTCACAGAGGCGGAATGCCTTTGAAGCTTCCCCCTGCCCATCCTGGGGTAGGAGATTTAGCACCTCGCCCAGGATGTGCATTGTTGCAGACCCAGGAGAGCAGGGGCTCTCCTACCCAGGGGTCCAGCAACATGTCTGCTGTGTGGCAGCCTAGGCAGCCTCAGAACAGACGTGGATTGCAGGTTTAGGTTTCAGGGGGCCTCTCTAAGATGCCCTCTGTGGTGCTTTGTACATTAAATCACACACTGGCATCAGTGTGGATTTAATGTGCTGAGCAGTTTGATACCAAACTTCTCAGTCTTCAGTGCTGCCATTATGGTGCTGTGGAGTTCGTGTTTGACAAGCTCCCAGCACCATATACTCTTAGCTAGCAGCACTGCACTTACAGGACCCAGGAATGGACCTGGGTACTGTAGGGGCACAGGGCTCCTGCCTCTGTGTCCACACCACTGGCATAGGGCACCCATCTAGAGGGGTAGCTGATGTATGCCAGGGCAGTGTAAGTTGTGGGCATGGCACACAGGGATGTGTGCCATGTCGACTCTCTGTTTTGTCTTGTATCCAGACACTCAGCCTGCAAGAGCAGTGTGTGTGTGTTAGGGTACAGGGCCTCTAAGGGTGGTACAATGAGTGCTGCAGCCCTTAGAGGCCTTCCCTGGTCACAAGGCCCTGGGTACCTAGGGTACCATTTACCAGGGGCTGACATGTGGCCAGTGTTTGCCAATTTGGGTTTTGGCTGATAGGCAGTTTTTAGGGACAGGCCCTGGGCACCTGATTGGCAGGAGCCCAGGGCACAACAAGGAAAAGTGCATCAGCTATTAGGCAAAAAAGGGGGGGGGGGGTGGTTACTGCAACAGAAACCCACTTTCTTACAGTCAGGGCTGCCGACGATAGCCTGGATTGTTTCTTTCTGTGGCTTGCTCTTTGATGACCTGCAGACTTAACTGGATCGGGTTTTATTGGCTGGTCGAAAGCAGCTTTCATATGAGACGCTCTCTCTTTGGACAGCTCTTGTAACCATCCAAATGTCAGGATGTCCTGGAGCGATTTCCCAGATTCTTGGAGGATCGTCTACTTCAATTTGGACGAGGGGCCCATTACTTGACCTCTTATTTCCTCATGTTCATCGTGGAAGCCATAAGTGCGAGGCAACAGTGGAAAGTGTCTATAGATTCGTCCGGTTCCTGCCATGCTTGCCAGAATACAAAGCATTCATAATCCCTATTTGCCATTGGTCTGACATGTGTGCTGAGAGCCCAGAGTAGTGTTGCATATGTCTTGGGCATGGCTTCGACGAAAATGTTGTATACTTTGTGAATGTCTTTTCCTCCCAGGTGTAAGCTCTGTGCCGTTCAACTGCGAATTTGGCACCCTCGAAGTAGAATTGAGGGCGCTCAACCCAGTCCCTTCATTTCGGGCCTAGCATGGATGGAGCTCTGTCTACTATGTAGGGCTCTATGGCCAGTATTGAGGCCATCGTGCTGTGTGGACTTGCGGGGTACCTGGACGTCACTTGCTGTGTCAGAAGTGTCTCACGGCATGAGCGCTAAGAGAGCCACGTGGGTTAGATTGGCATAGTCATCTGTCCGAGAGCCTCTGTTACACCGGATGAAACTCAATGCGGAGTTCCAGTCCACTCACCAGGTGCAGGGAACACAGTATAGTAGATAGACGATATTGGCTGGGGCCCTTAGCACCTTTCTGGGCAAGCATTCTGTGAGATGAGCGATGGGCGGGGCCTGGGGTAACTACAACCTTCTTTGCCCCAGCTGATGAGCTGGTCGGACAGATCAGTAGGGCCTGGGTTCACCAAAAGCTACTTTTCCCCTTCTGGAGATCAGCAATTGCAAAGGGGGCTGGGCTGACGTCTTAAGGTGTAGGTGGAGGCAAATTTTGCAGCCTATAATGGCCTTCATGGGTAGTTTCTTTCTTTTTTTTGCTTTCTTTTAACTGTCTTTACTCCCCCACGAGGTCATAGGCCAGTGGCTGGTGCTGCTGGGATCCGGGGCACTGTTGCCGTGATGAAGGTGCTGCTGCACGCTGCGCCTGATAAAAGGCTGGTTGCAACGCAAGTCATGTGCAGGTAGCAGGGGCGGGTGGGTCGGTCTAAGCATGGTGGCCACTCCTGGTAGGCCAGAGTGCAGGATGCCGGGCTGGGTCTGTCACAGCGTTGCGGCTGCTTCAGGTGGGCCAGTAGTAGACCCACGATGCACGGGTCCCACAGCCCCTTGAGGAAGTAGGTAGTGATAGGACGCATGGTCCAAACACCAGCCTCATCGCCAGTGAACAGTTTGCCCTTAACATTATGCCTGGGCCTAGGGTCTAGTTAAAATAGGACACGGAGACCAGGCTTAGTTATTGTGTGTGGGTGTGTCATTGGCTCGCAGCTATGCCCTTTTATGTCTCGCCTGACCCAGCGCATGCGCTGGTCTGGCGAGACTTATTGAGAGGGCTCCAAAAAGTGCTACCAGGCCAGCCTAGAGCTATAGTGCAAGTGCGCGGGCACGCGCGCTGCGCTTTACCGCGATTACTTTCACTTTCGCGGCCGCACGGCCACTTTGATGTTTGATCGTGATCGCGATCACTTTCACTTTCGCGGCCGCTTTGCATAGCCAATATGTCTCGCTTTTGGGACCTTATAAGTATTTAGTTATGCAACTGTTGCATGGCTAAACACTTATAAGGTCCCAAAGGCGAGACCTATTGGCTATGCCAATGCTTGTTTTTTATTACAGCCTACGCGAACAGTGTAGGATTAGACCATTACTCCCACGCACATGTGTGAGTAACACACAATCACCCTGTGACATGCTTGGGAGTAGGAACAGTACAGACTTCTAAAAAATAGACCTTTCTTAGAGTGACCACCTGTCCGTAATTTTTACGAACTGTTCGCAATTTGTGACACTTGTCCATTGTCCACATCTAATGCCTTAACGGACAGTGTTTGTCCATATTTTAATTCATTTAAATGGTGCCTTCTAATAGCCATAAACGTCTGTATCGTGTAATGGCGACTGCAGGTGTTGCTAAGATTACTTACCGGTAATCCCCATTACTCTTAGTCTTACTCGTCCTCGACCCAGTCATAACTAATGAGGTATTCCACTTGACAGGAAACGCTTTTAAGCTCCACCCACCGTCCCGTCAGGGGCTATAATTACGCAGCCAACAGAAAGCACATCCTGACATACCAAGCAACAAAGGCCTGAACTGGGAGGGCGAGTGGGAAGTATGACTGGGTCGAGGACGAGTAGGACTAAGAGTAATGGGGATTACCGGTAAGTAATCTTAGCATTACCTCTACGTCCCTCGTCCTCGACCCAGTCATAACTAATGAGGCATACCAAAGCAACCCCACAAGCAGGCCTTTGGCGAACCACACAGAAAACAGAGACCGAACACAAAAAGTGGAGTGCAGCAAGTGAAAAAACTTTAATAAACAAACAGAATCAGGGGGGAAGGGGGGGAGAACAACCCCCACAGCACGCAACACACCACAACCATAATTTGTCCGGTCAAACAGAGCACAATTCAGACGATAGTGTCGTACAAAAGTAGAATCAGACGCCCAAGTCCCAGCCCGACAGATCTCATCAAGGGAAACCCCATAAAAAGCAGCCCAGGAAGCAGAAACACCCCTAGTGAAACGGGCCTGAACCCCAGAAGGGCAAGGCAAACCAGAGCCCTGATAAGCCAGAGAAATGACAGCCTTGATCCAGCGACCCAGAGTAAGACGGGAGGCAGCCTTACCCCAACCAGCCAGACCAAAGGTCACAAAGAGAGAGTCCGAAGAGCGAAACCCCGCATGACTCACATCCAGGGAGTGAAGCAACAACTCAGCAGGCGAGGAAGGAGAAGGACAGAAAGAAGGAAGAATCAACTCCTGAGAGCAATGAAAACGTGAACGAATCTTCGGAACAAACCCAGGATCCAAAGAAAGGATCACCGCGTCATCCAAGAAACGCAAAAAGGGAGGAGAACAACGCAAGGCAGTGAGCTCACCCAACCGCCGAGCAGAAGTAACAGCAACCAAAAAAGCCACCTTAAAAGAGAGGAATTTAAGGTCCACAGTCTCCAAGGGCTCAAAAGGAGAGGACTGCAGAGCACCCAGGACCAAAGAAAGATCCCAAGGAGGAACCGGAGAACGAGTAGGAGGAGAGGACAGAGAGAAACTCCGGAACAACTGGGAAACCAACAACCTATCTGAAGACGGGAGCGAAGCCGGATCCCGGAAAGCCCGAACAGCAGCCCACTGCCCCTTCAGAGTAGACAAGGCATACGTCTTCTGAAACCCATCCAAGAAAAACTGAAGGATAGAAGCGAATGGACAAGAGACAGGAGAGAGACCAAGCCGCGAACACCAGGAGGAGAAAGAAGCCCAATGCTTAGAGTAGGAGGACAAAGTGGAACTCCTACAGGACCCTTGCATCACAGTGATGAGGTGATCAGGCAAACCCCCGACTCCAAGAGACAACCGTTCAACCTCAAGACCACCAGGGTGAGAGGGACCAGGATGGAGGGAGAGGGGTAGCGGGGAAGAATCCAAGGTGGGCCCACCGCCAGGCTCAACAACAACGGGAACCAGGACCTCCGCGGTCAGTGAGGCAAGACAGCCACCACCCAGGCACCCACCCGCTGGACCTTCAGCAAGAAGGCAGGAATCAGGGGGAAAGGGGGGGGAAGGCATACAGCAACCAAGGGGGCCACCGAAGAGACAACGCCTCCACCCCCCAAGCACCCAACTCCGGGGTCTGAGAACAAAAGAGGGGGAGTTGGGCATCAGCCTGGGAGGCAAACAAATCCAGCTGGGGAGTCCCGAACCTCCGACAGATCAACCGGAAAATCCTGGGGGAGAGATACAGGGTCAGAGAAGACGGAAACCTGCGACTCAAGGCGTCCACCACCACATTGTCCACACCCCGGATATGCTGGGCAGAGATGGCCAGAAGATGACACTCCGCCCAACCCGCAATCGCAAAGGCCACCAAATTCAACGAAGGACTGCGAGTACTGCCCTGGTGGTTGATGTAAGCCACAGTCACGGAGTTGTCGGACCTCACCAGGACATTGCACCCCAGCAGGCGAGCCTTGAAGAAACGAAGAGCACGGTCCACTGCAGACAGCTCCTTCCAATTGGACGACCGGCGGGACTCCACCCGGAGCCAACGAGCCTAAACAGACCACTGACCCAGAGTAGCCCCCCAACCGGACGCACTGGCATCCGTCGTCAACACCAATGGAGGCGGCAGGCGAATCCACATGCCCCTGGAGAGATTGAAGGAATCCAGCCACCACCGGAGAGCGGATACCACTTCCAGAGACACCGGCACAGAAAGAGCATAGTCCTGAACCGGAAACGGCACCCAACGCTGAAGATGCCACAGCAGAGGCCGAAGATTAACCCTGGCCCAGGGCACCGTGAATACAGTAGCAGCCATATGACCCTGAACCTCGAGCCACTGAAGGAGGGGAGCCGCAGCTTGGGACAACAACCTCCGCAACAGGCACTGACGACGCTGAATCCGGGAATCCGGCAGGAATACTTTGCCCAGGACTGAATCGAATACGGCCCCTATGAAAGTCCGCCGAGTTGCAGGAAGGAGCTGGCATTTTGGAAAGTTCAAAAGAAACCCATGCTGTTCTAGCGTAAAGTTGGTCAAGGACAGGTGCTGAGACAGGACCGCCGGGAAAGGAGCCTGGAGCTGCCAATCGTCTAGGTAGGGGAACACCGACACACCCCGGAGGTGAAGATGGGCCACCAAGGGAGCAACCACCTTGGTGAACACTCGGGGAGCGGACCGGAGACCAAACGGAAGGACACAGAACTGCCAATGATGACCCTCCAGGCAGAAGCGCAGGAATATCTGATCCTCCAGAGCCACAGGCACATGAAGATAAGCGTCCTGGAGATCCAGAGTAGCAAACACCCAGCCGGCCTGAATCAAAGGAACCACTCGCTGGATGGTCTCCATCTTGAAAGGGATCTTCCGTACAAACAAGTTCAGACTCCGGAGATTGATGACAATCCGAAACCCCCTGTGACCTTCGGAACCAGAAAAACAATCGAATATGTCCCCAGACCCCACTCCAACAGGGGAACGGGCACAATCGCCTTCTTCAAGAACAGAGCACGAACACCGCCCACCAAGGACTGACGATGGGACTGGCACAAGGGAGTCGGAGTGCGCACCATGCCCGAGGGAGGAGGAAGGGACTTAAACTCGATCCGATACCCCTGTTCCAGGACATCCAGCACCCACTGATCAGAACAACCACAACCTCCCACCAACCTCGGGTGCCACACCAGCGGGACCCACGACTGGAGCGGCATAGTCAGGAACGCTGCGGCTCTGGTGCAGCATCACAGGGATGCTTCTTCTGGAACTTCAGAGGGAAACCCCTATCAGCACCCCTCGGGCCTTTAAAGGGGGACTAAGGCTGACAAAAAAGTCTTGGCATGAGAAAAGGAAAAATCCTTACGAGAAGGCTGCCGACGGAAGGAAAAAGAATGTTTACGCTCCTTGAACACCTTATGCAGTTTATCCTCAAGAGCGTCCCCAAAGAGATGAGGGCCAGTAAAGGGCAAACGCAAAGCCATGGACCTCTGGGTGGCATCCGTATTCCAACCCTTCAGCAACAGATTCCGACGAGCAGCGATAGAGGAACCACAGGACAAGGTAGAAGCGCGCACAGAATCGAAGGCAATGATCCGAGAGGAATTCAGCCTGACGCTCCATGGATTCCAGCAAGTCCGGGCAACAGCTGCCCTCCTGCATCGTGGAAAACAAAGTCTTAAAGTCAGTCAACAGAGATTGAGCGACATAAGCCCCATAGACACTAGAACGGATAGCAAGGTGAGAACCAGCATAAGACTTCCGCAACGCAGAGTCAATCATCTTATCCACACCATCACGAAGAATGTTATCGAAGGACGACCAACCAAACTCGCGACAATGGAATCCACATGCACAGACTCAGGAAAGGACTCCTCCATGTCCTGCAAAGGATAAAGCTTCGACATGAAGGGCGGCATCATAATGTGATCCGGGTCCTTCCACTCATTCAAGAGGACATCCATCACAAAGGGATGAATAGGAAGAGAAGTAGCAACAGGCTTCCGAAATTGGGGCAAAACAGCATCAGAGGAAGTACTGGCCACAGCATCATCAGGAAACCCCATGTTCTTACGCACATGAGAAAGCAAGTCAGGCAACAATTCTTTGGAAACATATTTGCCCTTCAGATCCACTGCCCCCAAGGAAGCGTCATCAGAAGAATCGGAAGAAGAAATGTCCGAATAGAGGGCAACACCCCCACCAGAACGACTCCCAGTAGATTTCCTGGAGGACTTCAGATCAGACAAAGTCTCCAAAATCAGGCGCTTCAATCTGCCGTCATCCAATTTGGCCCGCTTCCCCGCAGGAGCAGAATCCCCACTGTCCACAAGGGATGAGGAAGAGGAAACAGGAGATACATGCATCCGTTTTCTGTGATTCTTTCCCATCACGAACAAACAGCAAATGAATCAAACACCAAAGGCAGAAACCAGCAAGCCAATCAAGGTCAGAACAGAACTGAAGGCGACTCCCCCCTCCCTTTAAACAAAAGAAGCAGGAAACCGCCCCCAACAAACACAGCTGAGAAGAAAACGAAAGCGAGGCGGGAGGGGGCGTGGCCAGGACTCCAAACATAAAACGACACAGTGCGAGGCCGCCGAAGGCACCAAACAGCCCATGAAGGAGCACCGCGGAATTAAAGCGCAACCGGAGCCAACCCGGGCGCATTAAACAGCAGCGGGACCCAGGCAAGGGAAACGGAGCACTCGGAACCCAACCCGAGTGCTCCAGGGATATCTCCCCACACGGAGCGCCTGGACCCCAACCCGGGCGCTCCGCAACAAAAGCCCCCAGAACAGCAACGTGGAGCACTCGGTGCAACCCGAGTACTCCCCAGGAGACACACCGCACGGAGCGCCCGGACCCCAACCCAGGTGCTCTGAAATGGCAGAAATCCGGTCTCATCCCAGGCAGCCTGCATATGGAGCGCCCGGAACCCACCCCGGGCGCTCCTGAAAGGCCCGCGACCGGGCGGGGAAAGACAGCCGAGGAACAACGTGCCAGCAAAAAGTGCATCATGAAGGAAAGTCATTAGGGAAGGACTCACCCGACAGCAGCAGCAGGATCCCAGGAAACCAGCGCAGCCCAGCAGAACCAGCATCCCCGAGCCTGAAAGAGTCCAGGAAGCCCAGCAGCCCGATTCGAGGAACTCCCACGAAGGTCCATGAGCGCCCCCAGAGCCCAGCAGAGGAGGAAACCACAGGACAACACAAAATAAGTGCCCAGCACCTACCCCAGCGTCCCCGTCAGGTCTACTGACAGGAAACAAAACAGGTTGTTCTTTCTGTTGGCTGTGTAATTATAGCCCCTGACGGGAGGGTGGGTGGAGCCTAAAAGCTTTTCCTATTTTGTTTCCTGTCAAGTGGAATACCTCATTAGTTATGACTGGGTCGAGGACGAGGGATGTAGAGGTAATGCACACTGTGGCCAAACCGCGTAAGGTGAGGGGACCCATGGCAGCCTGCAACGTTTGCCAGCTTCTCTCTTTCCTGTCTTCTCTGAGTTCTACATAAAAAAACAACCTGCACCGGATGGGAATGGATTTGATTTCCATCTCTACCCATCACACTGTCCTCGGTCTAAGTAGTTGTCTTAACTCTTTCTCTGCCGAATTCCCATCCCTTCCAATCTATTGCCCTGTGAAAACATCTAGTGCGGTCTGTCCCTGGCTGCAGTATCACTACCAACTCTGATGGCCACTGGATCTCCAGCAGACCTGTACTTACAGGAGCCAAGCACATTTAAGCCGAGGGCATTGTTATCTCTTATCGATTTTGGGTTCAGACGTTTAAATAAGAAATACTATATCCCGCAATGAAAATATATGCATGCTCTGTAGTACTATTCGCTAATATTAGCTTGTCTGTATCTGGCTGCACATATATGATGAAATCTGCAACAGTAAAGCAGAGGCATGCACATAATAGTGAGTCTCTTATTTCTTGCTGTCTTTTGTACAGTTCCCATAAATTCTGCTGAAAAAAAGACAACATGCAGTGACCATACCCAAAGAAAAATACTTCCTGTAGCCGTACCCAAAACTTTAATTTGATAAAGACAAAAAATCTGTTTTTTATGCATCAAATTAACATTGCTATTTTAAGTTAGTAATACATAACAGAAAATAAAATTTGTTTCCAGAAAACATGGCAATTTTTTTCAAACGATCAACATCATTATATAAGCAACAGGTTAGTTATAAACCGTCTTAAATATGTAAGACCTGAATTGTCATAAGTTCTGTGTACAGCTGAAGTCTCAGACTCCAAGTTAGAAGGGAAGTTACAACCAGAGACTTCCGATAAGGGCAGGCTGATGGCTAATGCTTATAATAGATTAACAGGGCTAGGCCTGAGCAAAGTCACTCAAATATTAGTCAAGGCTTTCCTTTACCAGCAGACACGAAATCTATTTCTGGGCACGTCTCTTCTAATTTTCTCATTCTCCTTAATGTCCACATTTGAAGCAGAAATCATTTAATTTGCATTCAGAGCAATACAAATTAAAGCCTTACTATGTGGTTCAATAGAATACAGTGCTGCCACAAACTGAATTGAATCTTGTCTCACCCATGACATGAATATGTAGAGCTATTTATTCACATCAAATTTAAATGCCTTTTCTGAAATTTTCACTCATACCATATTCAATCCCGGTTTTCCAGCTTGACCGAATTGTGTGGGCCTGAGCTAGATAGAGCTGGGCAAGTCAGCAAATTAATAGGGAGAGCAGAGCCAAGGCTCTGGCTTGGCCCCAAGAGCTATAAAAATGTTTGCCATGTAATTTGTGAACATCATGTAAAAATATGAAAAGGTCTCTTCATAATTAAAAGTCATGTATTTCCTTAAACATCAGATTATATCACTGTATCGCAAGACATATATTAAGCTATAGTTTTTAAACATGAAGTTAGAAACTTTAATGCCTCTGGCCCCGAAGGCAATGTTATAAGTGCACCTTACAGGTGTCTTAAATTCTTATTATACAAGCGGCAATATTATAGCCAGGGCCACGGGAATTATGTGATTGTGTTGGGATTTTCGCACAGTTACAGATTTGCTGCATAATCTATAATCTGCTGCATATTCGGCAGATTCTAACAAAAAAAATGTTTCTAGCTCATACGGGTTCAAAGGTTACTAACAATGCAGCAACAAGTGTCACTGCGTGCTGGAAGGCCCTTTGAAAAACTGGACTGGTCACCTTTCTGTTGCTTATTGCTATATTTAAGTGTTAAACTGGTACTAATGAGGTGCAACTAAATGCCCAGACAGTGTTACCATGTTTAAAAATGAGTAACTAATTAAGTAATACTATTACAAAATGTGCTACATTATGCCACATAATTTGCCTTTTCTAGCTGCATAAATTACTCAAACCTGCTGCATAATTTGGCCCTTTCCTGCTGCATAATTTCTGCAGCCCTGATTACAGCCTATTAAAACAAACACAAGAGACGTATTTGCCAAGGATCACAGAGTTAGGTCAAGCGGGATTGAGTCCAGGTTTTCTGGTTTCACATTGTGCAGTTCAGTCATTGGATAGGAGCCTCTTTCTCTATCATGTTTTACGTCAAAAGTTAATGCTTTCATGCTTAGTCTTTAATTCTGGGGCCATTAGCTTAGTGCGTGGGTGGCATGGCAACATGAAAGCTTGGTTAGTTTTGAGCTCAACGGGGCTAGATGACCTCAAGCTGAGCAACAGCCCGGCATCTGGCTTGAGGCTAGCGCGAGCCTTCAGTGGTTCGCCCACCTCTAACCTTGGCAATTACATTTCTTTACTGTGGCGTCTTTTTGCTGGTCTTCACGTTTGAGAGACCCTTTAAAAAATTCCATTCAGGATGTACACTTTACAAAAAATTCTTGTGTACATGGTTGAATAGTCCATGATGTTGATTCAGCTATACTTTTTTTTAACACTTCATTTAATAATTGGGGTTTAGGTGAAAGAAATCAGGTTCCCATGACCCATGTAACTGAGATGCATACAGCACTATTTGAACAAATAAGACTGTTCTTCCAGAAACCTGTGAAAAAATCCCAGGGTAAGAAAATGAAAACTAAGGGATGGTTTACTGACAACTGTCGCAAGTTGCGGAGAAACCTGGGGCTAGCCATAGGGGAAGGAGATATAGCAAAAGTAAGATTGGCACGGGACTCCTTCAAAAAAGCTGTTAAAGCTGCAAAAAACCACTGGGATCAGGCAAGATGGATAGAGTTTAAAGAAGCTTGTACGTTACGAAACCCCAAAGTATTTTGGGATACGTATAAGTGGGATAGGGGAGGGATTCCGGATCCCCCACAGAACAATGTTGCCCATCATCTTTGGGTGGAATACTTCAAACCCCAGTGCGCCTCTGTGGAGGACGAACAAACTATGGGTCCTATCGATATAACCTTCTTCTCTGGGGAGGTGTTTTCATTAAGGGAAGTGGATAGGGCTCTGGATACCATTACCCCCAATCGTGCTCCTGGAATGGATAACATCCCTGGAGATGTGTTTTTAAACTATAAATCCTCGTGGCGCCTGTATATAAGACATCTAGCTAATGCTATTGCTTGTGGGGCACCAATTCCGGCCTCTTGGAAAGGGGCCGAGATTATACCGGTTTTTAAAAAGGGGGATAAATCCGCTGCAGCCAATTACAGACCAATAAGTCTTATAGATTCCATGCAAAAGGTCATGGGTAGATTGATCCTTCAAAAGCTTCAGGCATGGATGGATGATGAGCACATTCTTACCCCATTGCAAGCAGGCTTTCGTTCCCTTACGAGTACTATCGATCAAGTTTTCGGTTTTATCAACATTTATTGGAAAACAGTCGTATTGGGGAAGGGTGCTCTGTATGTGGTATTCGTTGATCTGAAAGCAGCCTTCGATCTGGTACCACGACGTAAGCTATGGGCTGTTTTGGTTGAAATGGCGATGCCAGCTGATTTGCTGTCCTTGGTCGTCCGCTTACACGAGGACAACCATGCACGGGTCAGGTGGGGGACAAGGGGTGGGGTCACCGATCCATTTCCCGTTGAAAGAGGAGTGCGCCAGGGTTGCGTGCTTGCGCCTACTCTGTTTTCGCTCTTCATGAATGGGGTGGTTGATTTCCTCCAGGAGACCCCCACCGAAGCCCCTGTATTGGCAAAACAACATATACCTGTCCTCATGTTCGTGGGCGATACATTGATAGTTTCTAAGACCCCTAGTGGCCTACAAAAGGCACTTAGAAGGTTTGAGGATTTCTGCACAAATCGGGGTCTTGAAAAAACTAAATTTATGACATTCAACGGGCACAAATCCTTTCGGGGTAAGGTATTTCTGAATAATGTACCCCTTGAAAAAGTAGACGCCTTTACCTATCTGGGGGTTACGCTGCAGTCAGATATGAGCTGGTCCAAGCAAATTAATGCAGCTACCCTAAAGCATAAACAACAGGCCGGGATCCTTGCAGCTAATTTTAAAACTTCGTTCTCCAAACCACTTGGCCCGTTTATGGAGATTTATGGTCTGAAAGTCCTAAGCTCTACTCTGCATGGTGCGGAATTATGGGGGTTCCAGAACCTACGTACTATAACGGCTGCTGAAAATTCTTGCTTACGTAGGGCTGTTGGCGCCCCAAAAAGTACCCCTATGTGCCCATTATTGTTTGACCTAGAGAGGAAATCAATAAGGGATTTGGCTAAACTTCACCCTCTTTTATATTGGCGAAGATTGTGGTGCACGGGGGACCTTTCACACTATGCTAGAGGGCTAAAAGATGTAATGGACTCAGATTGTTTCCATAAGATTAAATGGCTAGGGGAGATAAGGTTGCTACTGGTGAACCTAGGCCTGATTGATCTCTGGGATGACCCCCTAAATGCTTCTTTTCCGTCAAAGTAGTTATTGAAGGAGAAACACTGGGATATGACAATGGCATCAATGCGAGTAAAGGGTGTTACTAAACATCTGACAGGCCGATTCCTTGAACTGAAGACAAATCCTGCGCTAGAAGATTATTGGGACTTTATTGAAAAACCTTCAGACAGGAAGTTATACTTCCAAATGAGGATCGGTACCCTACCGGTCAGATCTTTTACTGGTAATTGGGCCGGGATTACTACGAAAGATTGCCCAAAATGTTTAGATAAAGAAGAAACGGTTAGCCATTTGTTGTTTTTTTGTCCATTGTATAAAAAACCTCGGGCCATGTGGGTCATTCCTATCTGTAAGCTTTTGGGTTTTAGGAAGCAAGATGAGGCCCTAAGAATTCTTACAACGGATCCATTACAGCCAATAGCAACTGCCATGGCTAAGTTTCTAGGCTGGGCCTGGTCCATTAGATCCAGGGTGGTGATTGAGGGTACCTGATTATTTGGCCTCAGTCATGAAGTTCAGACCAAATTATGAAATGAACTCCATGGGACAATTTGTCTGTATTTGTATTTTATGGTTTTATAATTAATTTACTCGGCAGCACTTTGTTTAATTCATTTTTAAATGATTTTAGATCCAGATTATTTATTATTTTAATATGTATATCGTAATGTATTGTGTTTTGCTTTTATGACATAACTGTCGAATAAAGCTATCTTGATTGATAAAAAAAAATATTTCAAAAATAACCAACAAGTACAATCATATGCTTTGCCAGAATGAGTACTGTTATATCAATACACCATTGTCACTGTTATGCACTTTGTGAGTAGGAAGATTACAAATAATCAGTCCAGTACTTGTAATCGAGTAAATGCACTGGGGGCAAACTCAACCAAGGCACCTCAGAATTCTTGGACATGAGCTATAAACTATTTTCCCTTACATTGGATCAGTTAGAAAGTGTTAATGCTCTTTTTTTCACAGTATTGTCTCAACAGACAACAACAAAAATCTCTTGTTCTTGATCTAATGGGCAGCATGGCTGCAAAAGTATCTGCAGACTCATTACAGAGGGCAGCCACTTTCAGCCAGAGTTCAAGCTTAGATAGCAGTCTTCTCATCCATCGGTGGCTTTTCAACATTCAGCCAACAGTAAACACAGTGATACCAGCTTTCTGTACCCCTTTTGGATCTGCTCAACATACCCTATGAGAGACATTACAGAAGCGGTATCTATAGGCTCCTGGAATATCACCTGAATAACACCTGAATCACATTAAACACATGCTCCAGACTGGACTGACTAGCGAAATATGTGTGCTAATAAACATGTGAAAGCAGAACTTCAGATCCAAGTCATTTTAAAACATTCACTTACCAGCACATTGAACCCACACTGATGGCAGTATTGGATTTAATGAAAAATGCACACAGAGTGCATCTTAGAGATGCCCCCTGAAAAACGACTAACTCTGGTGCGGTTCCTGACTGGCTCCCAGCCATCTGCCACCACCAGACAGGGGTCTGGACTCCTGGGTAGAGAGCCCTCCGTTCTCTGGGTCCAGGAACAAAGCACATCCTGGGAAAAGGTGTCATTCCTCCTCCCAAAGGATGGGCAGAGTTCTCAGAGAGGGAGCTTCAATGGCCTGCCGTCTTTGTTAGCAAGCCTCAGCCTTTTGCTGCTATCAGCAACTGTCTCCTACCAGTTCTGACCCCCATTTTGGGCACGAGAACCAGCAGGAAAACCTAGCCAGGAAGGGAGGAGTGCCCACCTTTGCCAACTCTCAGGTGGGGGAGGCGAGGTGAAGCTCACATCTCAGTCCCAGCCATCTTGTAGATGGGAGAACCCCTTCAATCAGGAAGATGCTTATGTCCCCCTCCCACTGGAGGGTGGCAGACTAGGGGGTGTAGACAACCCAGGGAAGGGACCCATTTGTCCCAAAGTGCATATCCCTGTAACGCCCCTAAATCTAGTATTTAGGGAAACCCCTGAACCTCGCCTCTTCATTTTCGATGTGACAAGAAAAAGAAGGACCGAAAAGTCGTGCTGCAGAAGAGGAGGATGACGAAAACTGCTTTGGCCCCAGCTCTACTGGCCTGTCTCCTGCTCTGAACTTCTGCGGACTAAACCCAGAGTGTCCTGCAGCCAGTAGCCTCCAAGAACCCTGGAGACCTTCCCTGCCTTCACAAAGATGTCCTACCTCCCGTGGACACTGGATTTGTTCAATATCCGCACAAACCAAGGACTCCAGATCTGGCCGGATCCACGAGTCCTCACCATTCTGCACCAGACACCCACGGATCCCAGTTTGAGTGGGCCAACCCCTAGTGAGGTCCCCCCGGCGATCCTGACCGACGTATCAGCATTGGATGTCCTTCACCTCGATGCCTGCAGCCTCAATTCGAAAGGTCCCCCACTGTGACTTGAACCGTTGAGAAGAACCAGACATGAATAGACTTCCCTGCACCCAAAGCTCTTTGGACCTGAGGTGCCCGACCGACTGTGTCCTGGTGTCCAGCAACTCTTCAACTTCATCCTCCATTTTTTGGTTCCCTTCATCCAGTTTTCTGGCTCCGGCCTGCGGTCCTTTTTCGCGACCGACATCCTCCATTGAAACGCATTGGGCTCCCGATACCTACTAAGCACCATGCACCCGGCAGCCCTAGTGCCGCCCCATGAAGGCCAATCAGAACCTTGGTTCTGCCCCCCAAAACTCCCATTCCAAAACCGTTTTACTAACCTGCAACTTAGCAGTTCGTTTTTCCCATAGGACTGAATAGTGGGTTTTCTCTCAAAATTATTTTTAGTGGGCGCTAGGTGGCGCCGGACCGTCATGGCCGCACTTCTGTGAGGCTCTCGCCGGCCGGGCGAAAATCCATCCTGCCATACCATCCTCCGGGCCGATAATTTACTCTGAAACGCTGCGAGAGGGCAACGTAACGGTGCTGGACATCCTGAGCGAGTTTGGAGGGCATCGGTGACTGGACGCGGGAGCTACAGCCTGCGGTTGCCGGAGGGCGCGGAGCAGCGGTCTGGGCGGAGCTGATGTGCGGCGGACCCTGCCTGCGTGAGCCCGGGGATCCGCGGGGCCTTGTGGGCCCGGGTCGAGACGCTGACTGTGGCTGGGATCGTCTCCCCTCCTGCGGACTATCTTGAGGCTGGACCGGTCACCCTCCCCCTTCGCGCTGCCCCCGATGGTGATCCCTCCTTCAGTGGATGTGCTGGGCCCCCGAGGTGAGGTTGCACTGCCTCTGCGCCTTCCGCGACGGACCTGCCTTGTACCCGCCTGCCTGATTTAAGCGCCTGGGGGCTCTGGCGCGCTTCCCTGCCTGCTGCGGGGGGGATCGGAGAGGGGATCCCCAGCACTGTCTTGGATCGCGGCCGTCACCCCGGATCTGGCGCCAGAAGGAGCTGATGGATCGGATGGAGTGATCCGGGGACCCCGTTCGGCCTGGGCCCCGGGACCGCTGGTGCCAGGAGCCGTGGTGCTGGTGCCGTGGGGGCCGCTGAGAGGGGGCGGACCCCCGAGTGGGGCTGGGCGTCGCGCGCTGGGGCCTTGTGGGCCCGGGTGCCCCGGCCGGACTGCGGGGGGACTGGACGATTAGAGGACCCGGACACGGCTGGTCACTTGTGGCGCGCCTGCGGTCGGATCGTTGAGAGCTGCTGAGGTGACTCTATACTGGTGGCCTTGGGCCCTCGCCGGCGGACGCCATGGGCAAATCAGATGCGAAGCAATCGACGCTCCAATTCAACGCCTCAAAGAAAAAAACGCGGGCGCCGACGGGGGATGGCGGAGAGCGGGACCCAGGTGAGGAGGAGGAAGTAGACTGGAAGACGATCCTCCTAAGCATGCAGAAGAGCCTCACCTCCATCGATGCCAAAATCGACAATATGAACACGCGACTGGAGGCGGTTGTACACCGGCTGGACCAACATGGGGAGCGCTTGAAGGAGGCGGAAGGTCGCATTTCGGAGCTGGAGGACGGCGCTGTGACTGGCAGGGCTAAAATGTCGCAGATGGACCGACTGCTTAAGGTCATTGCTGATAAAAATGAAGACCTAGAAGCGCGCTCCCGACGCAACAACGTGCGCCTGGTCGGCCTAGCGGAATCTAGCGGTGGAGGCCGCATGGAAGACTTCATCGAGCGTCTGCTCATTGACAAATTTGGCCGAGACTCCTTCTCGCCGCAGCTTGTAGTGGAGCGTGCCCATCGTTCCTTGGGGCCGCGGCCGGTCCCCGGGGCTCCGCCGCGCCCAGTCATCATCAAATTCCTCAACTACAGGGACCGTGATGCCCTGCTACGACTCGCCAGGGAGAAACAACCGATCCTGCACGAGAATGTCACCATCTCCTTCTACCCTGACTTCACCCAGGCGGTGCAGGAGGCTCGCCGCAAATTTGCCGGAGTGAAGAAAAAGCTGCAACAACGGGACATACCATACGCCATGCAGTACCCTGCCAAACTCAAGATTACTCTCCACGGCAAGCCCCTGTTTTTCGGTAACCCGCAGCAGGTGGAGGACTTCCTGCGGGAGCTGCCCTCTGCGGCATCACAACGTCGTAGCCCTGGGGCGCAGACGGGCTCCTGCTCCCCGCTGGATGCATCGGAAGGATGAGTACTGTTATCCTGGTTTTTTCTCTTTTTTTTTTGTGTCTCTCTCCCCCTACGACTGTCTCTTCCCCGTGGTGGGCACTACCCTGCCCCTCTTTACTCCTGTTTTTTTACAGCTGGCTGGGTTGGGGACCGGGCTGTCGCCATAGAGTGTCTGTTTGTCTGAGGGGGCTCGCCTTTGTCCTGGCGGGAACTGCTACTGCCCTCTGCCTTGTCCTCCGTGCTGGGGGGCTGGCGGCCCCTAATTTCTGGAACCCTGCTTGGACTGTTATTCACTGTTTATGCCGTTTTTGGACCGGACATTGAACTGTTTCGCCCTGGCACTCCCCCCCCTGTCCCACGCAGTCTCCTCACCCGCAGGGGTGTTGGCGCGGTGGGTGCAAAGAGGGATTGGGGAGGGTGGGTCTGGCACCCTAGCGGCTCCTATTGAGGGTGTACCCCATTTCTATTGTTATGTTCGTTGACAGGGAGGGGTGGGGGTCTAGATTCCGGCAGGATTGGGCTGCTGCGGTGGGTGGGGGCGGGATGGGGGTTGGGGGTTGTTTCAGGGGATTGTTTTTTGGGGGAGGGGGGATTTGTATCTGTGAAAACACACTTTACTCTCGGCACATGCATTGTTCGCTATTTAGGCTCCAGCTCCACTGCATTGGGTATTGGGACCTGCGAGGGGATGTTTGGCACTGCCCTGCTGCTTGGCGGGCTGCTCTGCTGGGAGCGGGGGACAGTCTGCGGGATCTCACCAAGATCACTGAATGGGCTCTCCACGAGTAACATTGCTTGGGGGACGGAGGGAGCAGCTGGATCCGCACAGTAAGCTCAATATATTGACGTGGAATATTAGGGGGATGGGGGACCCACGCAAGCGTCGCCAGGTCCTGGGTTATCTAGACCGCCACTGCATACACATAGCGTTATTACAGGAGACACACACTGACCCCCGAAGGGCGCCTACATTCGCGTCACGGTGGGCTGCATACAGTCTCTATTCTTCCTACTCCACTTACTCTAGAGGAGTGGCCATCCTTGTCAAGAAACACACCCCGTTTGTTCACCTGGGGGATAGACTTGATCCAGAGGGCCGTTTCTGTGTGGTGTGGGGGCGGCTGGGCAATGCCACTGTTACACTTGTCTCCTCCTACGGGCCTAACGTGGATGGTCCTGCACACTTCATTGCCTTATGGGAAGTTATTTTGGAGATTGGCTCCGCACACCTGATTTGGGGAGGGGACTTTAATGTTACACTTGACCCCGCCCTAGACCGTTCCAACGCGGGCGCGGCGCATCACCGTCGCTCCCAGGCTTACGTTCTAGACCTCATGGCGCAGCACTCATTGCTTGATGCATGGCGATACATGCACCCGGGAGCTAGGGAGGGCACGCACTGGTCGATGTTGCATTCCACTTGGGCCCGGTTGGACTACATGCTCCTCTCAAGGACGCTGGGGACCTCTCTCTTGGGGGCAAGACACTTACCTCGCACTTACTCTGACCACGCGCCTGTGCTCCTTACCCTGGCCCGGTCCGGCCTGGTGGGGGATCCGCTTCCGTGGCGCATGCAGCCTCACATCCTCTTGGATGACCTGTTTAAATTTGAGATGGGCCAGGAGATCACAGAGTTCATCGATCGTAATCGGGGGACGGTGGATAGCGTGGCGACGGTATGGGAGGCCTTTAAGGCCACCATGCGGGGGGTGTGTATTTCTAAGGGCTCGGGCGTGCTCCGCTCGCTTCGCGCGGAGCTGACTGCTCTGGAGCGGGCTTTGCAAACGCTGGAAACTGACCCTGCCTTCATGCGAGATCCCGCGCTCCAATTAGACTACCGTACTAAGCTGACTGAGTTCAGGACTGCGGCTGAGAGGGAGGTACGCTTCCGCGGTAAACACTTTAAGGCACGCGCGTATGGGGAGGGTGAGCGCCCCGGCAGGTTCCTGGCGGGAGCGGTTCGCCCCCCCCGCGGCACTAATCACATATTGGAGGTCAGGGCTCCAGATGGTACCCTGCAGCGCGACACACCCTCCATACTGTCTACCTTCGTGTCTCATTATTCCGCCCTATACACGTCCCAACGGGTGGCGCCCCTTGAGATGACCGATTACCTGTCTGGGCTCACCCTCGGATGGTTGTCGAGTGCCCAGCGTGAGTTACTGGCGGCCCCTATAGGCCTGGATGAGATCAAAGAAGCCATCATGCAGACTGCGTCGGGAAAATCCCCGGGCCTGGACAGTTTCCCAATTGACTATTACAAAACTTTCGTCGACCCGCTCGCAGCGGTTCTGCGTGAGGTGTTTGAAGAGGCAAACGAGACTGGCACCCTCCCGCCCAGTATGTCGGAGACGCTCATTGTCTCTCTCCTTAAACCGGGGAAACCCCCGGATAGCTGCGATTCGTACAGACCGCTCTCTCTCATTAACAGTGATGTGAAGGTCCTGGCCAAGGTGCTGGCGAACCGGGTGAACCTTCTGGTCGGGGGGCTGATACTGCCGGATCAGGCGGGTTTCATCCCGGGCCGCTCCACATCCCACAATCTGCGGACGCTTTTCTCGGTGCTGAATAATGCGGACCCCTCTCTTGCTCTGGTGGCGGTTTTCCTGGACGCCACCAAGGCGTTCGACTCGGTCGAGTGGGACTACCTCCACTTGATCCTTCAAAATATGGGTATGCCTGTGGCGTTTTCTCGGTGGGTTCAGATACTATACAGTAGCCCCAAGGCGAGGGTTCTTATCAATGGCCGAGTCTCAGCTCCATTCCGGGTGACTAGGGGTACCCGACAGGGATGCCCGCTGTCGCCCCTTCTTTTTGCGCTGGCAATCGAACCTCTGGCGTCCCGTCTTCGGCAGAACTATCTCGCGGCCTCCCTGCGATGCCAGCAGCGGCAGGTTCTGCTGTCACTCTATGCAGATGACCTCACACTCTACGTTAAGCACCCGCGGGACAATCTGAACCCTATCCTTCGAGAGTTTGTCCGCTTTGCGCTCTACTCGGGAATTCACATCAATTGGGGCAAATCTACGGTCTTCCCCCTCACGAATGGTATAGAGAGAATTCCACTTGACTATCCGCTGGAATGATGCGATGAGAGCGTGAAATACTTGGGAGTTTGGGTCTCTAGGGACCGGCAGGAGGTACTGCGAATGAATTATGGCAGGGCGCTCGAGAACATACGCTCGCATGTGGCCCGGTGGCTGACCCTGCCCCTAACCATGGCGGGTCGAGTTTCCCTTATAAAGATGGTTGTGCTCCCCAAGCTGCTCTACCTCTTCCTCAATTTTCCGTTTCACCCGGGCGGCTTTTTCTTCCGGGAATTAAGATCGGAGCTTATCCGGTTGGTATGGGGGGGGAAGAGACCTCGGCTCAGATGGTCGGTCCTTACTCGGCCCTATGGGCAGGGTGGCTTCGATATACCGGACTTTCACCTTTATTATAACTGTGCTCAGGCGCACTATGCGTATTACTGGTATCGACCTTTGCCCTTCATGCCGCAGACGGCGGTGGAACACTGGTTGGCTGATCCGGTGCCGCTTGAGGGGGCAGTCCTTGCGGAGGTGCCGTTGTCCCGTGCGGATCGCAACCCTGTGCAGGCCACGACGCATGCTTGGGGCGCGATCGCGGATCGTCTGGGGTCGTCGTTTCTCTACTCCCCTCTGATGCCCCTGGTGTACCACCCGGCTCTTCCGCTTTTTGGGGAAGAACTGTTCCGGAGAATCAAGCTCAAGATGGGGTTTGCTAACTGGGGTGACCTCTTCCATGCGGGTAGATTTCGCGATCTCCCGCTCCTCTATGGGGACGTTGTCCCTACCCCTCTGGAGACTTTTGCCTTCATTCGCCTCCGAAGCGGGCTACAGAAAGTGTTGCCGGCATATCCGAATGAACCTCCAGTTCTTGAGCCGTTTCATAATATGCTTTCTTCTCCATCGCCTTCGCATATGGTCTCTGCATTGTATCGGGGGATATATGACCGAGACGGGGGCCTGGTGCTGCGGTCCCGTGCGGGCTGGGAGGCCGAGATTGGCACTGAGCTCACGGATGAACAGTGGGGGTTCTGCTGCTCGCAGACTGAGATGATCTCGTCTAGTAGTCGGTTCCGCATCATCCACTACAAGTTTCTCCATCGCCTTTACTGTACTCCTGCCCAGATGCACAGATTCCGTCTACGTGACGACGACCGCTGCGACAGGTGTCATTCTCCTGGAGCGGACTTCTTGCACCTGGCCTGGACTTGCCCCAGCATAGACGAATATTGGGATCAGGTGTATGAGGCCTTGGGGGAGATGCTGGGATCCCCGCTGCCGCCCTCTCCTATACAGGCTCTTCTGGGGTATACTCGGGATGTGCCGAAGCCGGATCGCCGTTTTGTAACCTGTGCACTGCTGCTCGCCAAGCGCCGCATAGCGTGCCGATGGGGGCGGGGAAGGCGGCCCAAATTTAAGGAATGGCTGCGGGATATGGTTACTTGCCAGGAGAATGTTCTGCTGTATTCAGAGTTGTTCCCACCCAAATCCCGTCCCCCCGACATTTGGGGACCCCTGTCACAGTACCTGGCGGCGAACAGCGCCCAGCGATCACCGCCTGCCCCTGTAGGGGTGGACTCACCGGCGGGTGGCCCGGACTAGGGGGGTTGCATGTGGTGCGGTTTCTCCTGGGGAGGGGCGTCCAGTCTGCGGACGGGAGGGGTGGACTCTGCTGGCCCTGGGGGTTCCCCTGGCGGCTGTCTTGCGATCCTTCTCCCCCACGACGTTCTAGCACACTGCCGCTATAGCCCGTATGGGCTCTCTGAAAGTGGGGGTGGGATGGCACGACTATATGGCTGCGGAGGTGCCCTGTATGGCAGGGGAGGGTATATAAGTACGCGCTGAGGGGTAGAGACTCTATACAGATTAGGAGGGGGAAATGGAGGAAGCTCTGGAGAGGAGGGGTCTGGATCACCACTTGCCAATGACTAGACTGTACACTGTGTTTTGTATTGCTGATGATGCCTTTTTCATTTACCCACATTGCCAATGTCCGGATAAGTGTGTAATGTTGAAGCACTGTATGACAAGAAAAGTTAAATAAAGAGTTAAAAAAAAAAAAAAAAAAAAAAAATTATTTTTAGTGTAGAACTGCCTTATACTGCAAAAAGAGTAATCAATTGCTTGCACAAGAGTAAACCTGCTTAGAAATGTCCTGTCTGGTGTAATCTGTGTTAGGAGTGTGTATCATAACAAATCCGAACTGTAATCCAAAAAGAATCTAAAAATAATCAAAAAGTACGTACCAGCCTTTTTAACTGTTTTCTTAACTACAAAAAGTAATCTGAATGTCCCTCCAAATCCAGTATTCACGGTCTTGCTGAAAGTAACATTGTATTAAGAGTTCTACTTACTTATTACTAAGTAAATATTGGTTCTAGTAATAACTTTTTATACAAACAATTGGTCTGGATTCAGTCTTTGAGTGTGTAATATTATTTATTGCCTGAGTGTGTACAGCAAATCCTTAACACTACCCTCCTGATAAACCTGACTGCTCAACCAGACTACCACAAAAGACAGTAATGTATTATTGAGTGTAACCTCTGCTATGCCCTTGGGGGTGCACTGGACTCTGTGCACACTATACCTTACTTTGGTATTAGCCAGGTTGAACAAACTGCATCTTCAGTTTTTTTACATCCTAAAAATAATCTGGAAAATTCTTCCCTTTACTCCCCTTAAACGTCAAAAAAATGTGTTGCAACTCTAGTCCTCTCTGAACTGGACTACTGCAACACTCTGTATATCAACATGCAACAAAACCTTCTAACAAAACTGCAAACACTACAAAATGCTGCTGCTTGCCTTCTGTATGGACTACCAAAATATCAATCAGCGACCTCTGCACTTAGAGAGCTAGACTGGCTGCCTGTCCAGAAAATAATCGCCTTTAAGGTGTTGTGAATTGCTTTTAAAGCACTACACAACATTGGACCTGATTATTTTACTCAAACATTTGACTGGTACATTCCCACCAGACCACTACGCTCTGTGGCTGCAAACAAATGTATAGTCCCCAAATTCATGAAAAGTGTTTGAGCAGTAAAAGTTCCATGGTCGGTACAGCTAAGCTGTGGAATCCTATTCCTCTCAAACTGCAGGAAATTACTAATATTCTGCATTTTAGAAAAGCCCTTCAACATGGCTCTTTAATAAATAACCTGTTTCTGTTCTCTTTGTGTTCATCAGCTGTAACCATAGCTCTGTAACTGTACTTCCCATTAAGGCAGCACCAAGACACCCTCAGGTATAGGAGAGCTTTACAAACTAAATAACATAACATAGTGGCCATCCTAAACAAGAGTACCAGCAATGATTACTTCAGTGCAGGATTGCCAGTTGTAATGTAAAAAAGGCTTAGTCCAGTGGTTCCCAAACTGGGGTCCGTGGACCCCCAGGGGTCCGTGACACATTCCTAGGGGGTCTCCAGGCAGCAATTTTAAAAGCACTGCAAAGTTCCTTGAATAATCAGCAGTTTTTGGGTAAAGTAAATGCTAATCCCGGTGTTATATTCTGAATCCTGAGTTTCTGCTTTTCCAGACCAAGCACTCTTAAAAAATACCTACCAGTATAGATGACATGTGAATCCTACACCTTGTAGTCCCCTTTGCCTTATGTAACATTTTCTATTGACTGATTTACACACATATGATTCATGGTCTCTCTTTGTGTATGATGTAAAGTGCTATTACACCCTACAGTGGTATGACAGGTGCTATAAAATAAATTAAATACATGTGACAGTGGGGCTATGGAGAGATGAGAGGCACTGTTGGAGGGTAGTAGTGAGGGAATCATTGAAGATTGTAAATCATTGAAGATTGACAAAAGAATGTTGTATCCTGGTGCATAGTAAGGTCATTGTTTACTATGCTTTAAAAGCTAATACAATTTAATATACAATGCCAAATGTGTTGTAAAATGCACCATTTTCCCCAAAATTTTCTTGGGGGAGAGCTCCCCAAAGCCACCTTTGTAGTGGTCAGGCTCACTCGCTGCACTTGTGCACTGTACGGGGACTGGTCTGACAACATTTGCCAGAGCAGCTTTAGGTTTCCAGTCCAGCCTTGGCAGTAGCAGGAGCCTCGGGCGGCAAAATAAAACCAAACAATGAAAAGTTAGTAGCAAGATACAGCACCAACCTTCCCATTAGGATTTTTCAATTTTTGCAAATATTTTTAATATAAAAATCTACAATCTTTAGTAATTCAAGTCAGTCTTTGTTTGATGTGCACACGTGTGTGTTTTTTCTCTTCGAATTACAGTTTTAATGTTTGAGATTTAAATCATATAAATTGGTTGGGGGTCCCCGGATTCCAGTAGTGACTCAATGGGGGTCCTCAGGAGTGAAAAGTTTGGGAACCCATTTAGAATGCTTCTACAAGGGTAATACATAACAGCTGCAATGCCCCCTGGCACTGAGGTAATAATAATTAGTAAGTCTCTCAAGGCTGCAAGATTTATCATTCAAATATCTACCTTAAAAAGATTTTGGAAACTATGAGATCTGAAAATACAAAAAAATATCATACCCCATACACACTTTCAATTTTGGTATAGATATATTAATTCAACCAAACAAAACCTTAGAATTTAGTAGGCTGGGCTACACACAGGCGAGCTACTCACAGGTAGCTGGCGAGACCAGTAGCTCACAAGCTAGTAGTAGTTGGGGAAGCCTGGTCCAGAGGGAGAACTGTGTGTGAACTGTCTGTGTCAAACTTTGCTTAATGTGTATGTTTTCTAGTTTTTTTTAAATCATTACGTAAGCCCAGCTGCAAGTGAATTATTATTGGTCGATACTTAAATCTATTTTGCAAACCTAAGAACATAAACCTATTTTGACTTGCACTTGTGACAAACATCCATTCCATAACTTTGTGAGTCAGATGTGTCAGTAAAATTAACTTCTGGCATGGATTTTTAGTCACTTCAGAAATAGTTTCCTTTCCGTTCAACCTAGCTAACCTCCCTCCAGACCAACTCTAGAAAATTCCCCTAAACTCACTGGATTTTTAGGCTCTCTGAGAAGCCGCACCTGCGTCGCCATGCAAAATGAATGACACACCACCAGGCATCAGTCGTAAGTTCCCAAAACATATGACACCCAAGACTATCCCTCTCCCTAGTGCAGAAAGAGCGCGCGCCTCTGTCGCGCCTTCTTCAATGCAACCAATGACAAACGGGTTCTCCAACAAGGCACTACTTTTCACCAATCAGGACTCTCGCACGCCACCCCACGCGGTCGACGCGTGCTAGCATACCTCAGAAACGGGAAACTCTTCTAATTGCGGGGGGGGGAGGGGGCATGGATACCCTTGCAAGGATCTCGAGAGTAAATGTCTGCCATTTTAAGGTCATGCAGTTCAGTCGATCCTCTCCTTAGAATTGAACGAAACTGCCTGACTTTAACATGATCGACGGTGCCGTACACGCCTTGCTCCCACTCCGTTTCTTTTGTTTCATCTTTGACGGTATGCGCGTGACGTCACAGCATAATAAAAACACACTATTGTACACACGCTTCGGTGGAAGAGACGCTTGAGAGTAAAATAATGCGTGGCTCTTGTCTCGCCACAGCCTCGCCCCTTTGTCGCCTATGGACTACTTTGACACATGGTGAAAGAGTTCCCACTTTTCCGATGTGTTTGTGCCCCAATCCGGATGTAAACATCCTCAAAAAGTATTCGTTTTCCGTATTTTTGTATGTTTTTATATGAAGCCTTATTCTGTCGAAGTGAAGACGTGACTGTTTTATTTAATATGTTACCACGTACCACCTCAAATAATCCCCACGCTCTCGCCTCACTCTTACGCTATCACGGGATATGTTAACATATTTTGAGCATGATGTCTAGCTCAACAATTGTTAACAGCAAAACACATTTGAGTTTATGTCGAGTTTGAACATTTTTTTCCCGAAATTTCTCAGCACTTCCCCTATCCGTCGCGGAAGAATACAGCCATATCCTACTCAATACCGCCGACTGCGGCAATCAGAAAATGACAGTAACGTGTTCTGTAATTACTAGAATGCCATATCAGACGTTACAAGTAGGGTTTCATGTTTTTAAAAGCGTGTGTTTCTATTCCAGATGGTGTCATTGACTCAGCGGATGAAAAAGTACTTGTCAAAAAATAGTAAAGGCCTAACACACTTTTTCTTGCTATTTCTGCCAAATACACTGTTTGCGGGCTCTAACCTTGAATCTGGCGAAGAACAAAGGTGAAAACTGCGATTTGTAACACAAAGAAAGGTGTTTTAAGCTCGACCGCATAAGCGGCGGAGGGATCTGAACGAGGCGAAGCGGTCCCATATAAAAGAGGCGACGCCTCTTCCCGCCACGTCAGTGCGAGGAGAAAAGCGAAAGAGGAGACTACGCGAGAGCCGCTGCCCCACCAACCTGGTGCCCCCACCAGCCTCGGCCATGGCTGTGTAACGGCAGCGGCGCCCAGCAGCGGCAGCGAGCAAGGCCCAGGCAGCGAGGCGGCACCCGGGGCACAACAGCCATGGCGTGAGTAAATTGGGGTCTTGCAACTAAGCCCCCCACCTCTTTCAAAGTCCGGGGGGTGCGGGCAAGGGGGGGGGGCTACAAAGTTACATATGGTGATGTGGTCAAAAAGTAGAGGATGGTTTATATACTATAGAATACAGGAATTTGGAGAGCACGAAACCGGTATTTCGTTGTACTTCTCACCAATTGTTTCTGATGAAAGACTTCAGTTGCCAGAATGCGTTATTTTGTTGGTATGTGGCCACAAGGGTATGAAATTAGAAGGAACCCATGGTCAAGTTCTAAAATGGGTGAGGCAAGTGTACGCAGAATGTTGGGAGGTGTGCCCGATGCAATGAAGGCATTTCCGGAGTGGGTGGTAGCTAAGCGTTGCGTCCTAGCCTTGGTCACGCGCTCGAACACGCCAGTTGATTGGGAAGACTAGTTTTTCTCTCTGACGCCGATACCCCCCCCTCCCCCAACATTCACTTCACTTTGCTCACTTGTGAAATATTGGAGGCTACCTAAAAGACCTCCCCATAACATATAAGGCAGTCGCGTAGTGGATCCCTGGGCTTGCGCATCATGCATCCTTGGGTGTCAAAACCCGCCTCCGTGATCTCGAGGCGCTATACATCATGGGAAAACTTATACATTTGATAATTTGACGTATATCATGGTACCCAAACCTCTCTCGGGAGATGTTTGCCTCACTAGTTTAATACCACAGCCGGTGATGGATCCCACCTCTCCTTTCCAGTTATTAGGCTGAGAAATTGAGGCTCCACCCATTCCCTGTCACAACTGGTTGTCTTTGCATGGCCTTTCGTGGTACTGTAGTATTAGAGTGCGCTTGGTTGTTTTAAAGGTGTTAAGAGAACCCAAGTATTGGAAGTCTCGCCTGTTAGACGTAGTTTGTCGTCCTGTGTAGGAATCCTGGGTGTCCCTTTAGGACCTCTAGTTTGGCAATGCGCCTGCTTGGGGCACCGCACCAGTCATAGTTGAGATGTCATGAGGTGAATACCACTGGTTGCTACTTGGTATTTACCACTTTGACGTTCTAGCGTCTTTTTGTGATGCCAGTAGCTTCTTAAAGTCCTACACGGGAATCGCGCACCCAGTCAAAAACCTGACGTGGGAACCCAAATTGCTCTTCTTGTGAGCCTTAGGACATCTTGCTTGCTTTGTGTATAACAAATGCTTCTCCTCTCTTCTCTCCCCCCCCCCCCCCCCCCCCCCCCCATATCGCACTAGGGTGTTCCAGGGCGTTATTGTGCAGCAACCCCAAGTTTACTCCATGCCCAATCCTCCTTCTAGGGACCTGGAGCACCATGGTATTTGAACACCTCCTGTTCAAACTGCTTCCTTGGCGTGGGAGCTACGTCCAAGCCATGGCAGCAAATTGTCTCCCAAGCTAGTCACTACTGTGTGCCCATGTGTGGTTCAGCTGTCCCCTTGCTGCTGTGGGTACCAACCACACGCATCAGTTTGCTATTTGATTTTTATCAAGTTCTACTGTTTCGTGGGACAGTGTTCCGCTCTGGTCTGTGGGAACGCCTCTTTTCTGATGGGATCACTACAAGATTGGTAACCAACCAATTAATTGTCTTTGGAAGCCCCAGGATTAGGACCTGAGAAGTCCTATTCAGGAGGTCTTGAGTCCACGTTACTGCATCGCTGTCGGGACCCAGCATGTTGGTGTGGGGAGTCCAGCCCATTGCTAACGCCTGCCACTAGACGCCCTTGGTTTGTAGCGTCAACTGTCCCCTATGGGCGGCCTAGCTAACCGTGAACTGCAAATGGGTGCCATGTACTCAACCGGTCAAACTACATTTATTAATGTTCTTGTGGCTGTTTCTGTCAAGTTGTAGCCTTCGAAACCCCCTGTGCCTATTCCATGATTCTGAATAATGTTCTCCAGTGCTAAAGCGTCTGCCTATCTATCTAATCTGCAAGTCTTGGAGGCACATACTTAAAATCCCAGGCAGATGCACTGATATAGTCAGCACTTGGGAACCGTACTAATTATGATGTTTGTTCATGGGGTGGTTAGTACCTATCTTGTGCCCCGTTCCCTTCGACAGAAGGCAAAATATCTTGGCGGTTGGGGACCCCATCAAGGCCCAATTAGAAATCCCCCTGCGAGCATGGTCTTGTTAATGCTGAAACTCTTGGGATATGAGCAGCTGTTTCTTCCCACGCCCGGCCTTAATGGCACTCTTGTGACTGCAGCTTCTAAATTGGCCTAGGGTCTCGAGGGTGTCTTGGATTACATGCTTAATTGTGCGTGCCACTGCCAGCGTGGGGCACCTGCTCCAACCAAATCGAGCCAACCTTCTCCTTTGCCCTGATCAGCGCTGATATGCGCTGCTGACTGACCTGTACAGCGTGATTGTTCTGTGCCGATTTTCTATGGTTGCCACTAGTGTTTAACTTAACGTGCTGTGCCAGGCATGTTCTCCCCAGCATCAGCCTTTATAGAGAAAATGGCCGCCTAAGTGTAGCGCTGAAGCTCGGGAATGCCAGTCCCGAAATGGCTGCAGCTGTCTAGGCTGCGTCACAGCAACCGGGGGTGGGGGTAGTAGTGGCAGTGTGCCATATTTAGAGACGGCAGTGTGATTATCAGATTATTGGCGGATTCGAACGTATCTGAAAGGGAAGGTTATACATTAGATCAATGTGATTATTTAACTTATGGCACTTAATTTTTCTCTCTCTCTCCAGGTTTTTCAAGGCATCCCGCAGCAGCACTGCTGTAACCGACCACGCAACCCTCGCATCGTTTTTACTAACACTGAAAATTCCACGAGATGGACTTATCGACCGACGTTATGATGTTGGGGGGCTTTCAGTCCCCCTTCAACCAGTCGTCTTTGGCGGCTGAAGACACATTGGGTCTCCTAGATGACTGCTGCGGGGCAGATGGTCCAAGCCCAGCGCCAGGGGTTTCCATCCTCAAGTCGAAAGATGTCCTCTCTGATTGGCTGTCTGAATCTCTCATGCACCCCACAGGCAGAAGTGAGGGTAAGTAATTTCACACATGTGGGAATGCAAAACTGATTTACTTGCAGTAGCCATGCATGGTTCTTGCATATGGCGTTTCCTTCGTGTGCATCTGTAGAAGGCAGCTCTTTGGTCCTTGTTCTGGGGCAGGCATCGCCTGTTTGTTTTTAAAGCGCACTTGTGTCCCAAGCTGCTTTTCTTAAAAATGTTCTGCAGAACAGCATCACACGATTTTTGAATGGTCTCTCAATGGCTTGTTAAATCAACCAACCCTCACACAGTCCAACTGCACCTTCGTTTTGTCGGGTACTAACACTGTGGGCATTGTAAGTGGTGCAATTAATCTTTTTCAGTGGGCTCTTGCAGACTTAAGTTGAATGTGTGATTGAGTCAAGCACATGGTTTGGGCATCCCATTATTATGTTTTGTCAACTTAAGTCTGCAAATGTCGCATTTTTTTTTTACTGCTATTTTCTAGCATTGCTGAAACTAAGTAAATCTGCAGTATTTTTATTTTATATTTGAGTGCAAATTCTATTTGCACGTAGTTCTTTTCCATACTCTTTAAATAATGTCTGTTGTCAACCTCTGCCTTTATCTTTGAGGTCAAGTATGCTATTTTGTCTTGCAGAGGATGCTTTCCTTGGCATGGATTGGATGGTGGAGAAGATGGACCTCCGGCTGTTTGATGACTTGGATTCTCTCCTGGGGGCGGAGAACATGGAAGCCACCGTCTCTCCGGCTGATCTCATGGCAGCACTGGAAGACTCATGTGATCCACTAGAGGACACACATTTCCCCATGGCACAGAGTAGTGTACCAGAACCAACAACTTGCCAGGCCAAGTCTCCCTTGGGGGCTGATCAGGTAGCACCCATCGCTCATTTTCTCTCTCCCATGAATCTTTCTCCGAAGGCAATAGAATTGCAGGAAAATCCATTCTTCTCTCTCACCCTGCCCCCTAAAAAGGAGAGTTCTTCCCCAGAGCATTACTCTTTCTGTTCCTCCCTTGACTCAATGGCATCCAGTCCAGACCATTCCTTCAGCTTGGAGCTGGGCAGTGAAGTGGATATTGGGGTGCTCCAGAAGCTGGAATCCTATACCAAGTGTGAGAGTGAGGAAGAGACCTCCTCTGATGATAGTGGAATATGTCTGAGTCCAGAATTGTTCTTGGTGTCCCCCAAACAAAGCCCTTCTTTTTCAGTAGAATCCCCCCTGAGCATATGTGTGAATTCCTCTTCCATGAGTCTACCCCAAGAGAGTCCAGCTTCAGTAGAGGCTGGCCCATGCACCGAGCTTGCCATCTCTGTGAGACCCAAACCATACACCTTCCCAACTGATGACAAAGTATTAGCAAAGGTGAAAGTAGCTGGTGGTGAAAGGAAACTAGATAAGAAAACAAAGAAGATGGAACAGAACAAGACTGCAGCCACACGCTACAGACAAAAAAAGAGAGCTGAGCAGGAAGCCATTTCGGCTGAGTGCCGTGAGCTTGAAGGCAAGAACGAGGCCCTGCAGGAGAAGGTAGACTCACTGGCCAAGGAGATCCAGTATCTTAAGGATCTTATGGAAGAAGTGCGAACAGCCAAGAGTAAACGTGCAAAGAGTCAGAGCCTAGAGTAGTTGTGCTGGCTGCGTGTTGTGTATATAGAGCGCTTGTAGTGTGGTGTAGGTTTACCTGACAAAATAAATTATTTTTTAGTTAAAAGTCTCTGAGGTTTTGTATAGCATGAGGACATTTGTTCCCCTTTCACCCACACATCTTTTATCATGGCTAGAATGGTGCAGTATCTCCAGGTAATCAAAAGGTCTTGAAGACAAAGGGGAGGGGATTAAGAATCTAGGGTTTTTTGTATTAAGGTCCAGCATACGTACCCAAGCAATTAAGTATAAACACAAAGTATGCAGTTCCTAACTAAAAAGGCAAACCAAGACAAATTCCAACTGTAACAAGAAATACCAGTGAACGACAGGAGAGTGATCTCCTTTTTTGGAATAAGGCCCTCACACACCTGACAAGAAGGTGTCTTGCTTCATCATCGGGCCTGCTCCTACTCGGGCCGGCGCTGCAATGCCCGATCAGGCGCCCGTGATGGGGCCTACTTATCGGAGATCTTTTTTCCGAAGCCGTTAGGTAAGATGCAAGTGAGGGTCTTAGTGTAGGTGAATGAGTGAGTATGTGGAGTGATTTAAAATAGGGGGAAAAAATCCAATCAAAACTATTTTAATGTATATGGTTCTTCCCCTAGTTAAAAAATGGAAAAATCGCGTATGTACACACAATGTTGTGTTTTTATACGCTAGTTCTTGTGGTCAACATGTTTCATGCCGTTTTTATCAAATAGATGGCAATTCTTCAGGACCTAAACAGTAATACTACCTACACACGTTTTTTGGTGGTGGACACAAAACACAGGAAGTGAGAAGTGACCACCCTTACAGCACCCTAAAAAAAGTGTGAGGGTACCTCTGGTATAATCAAATTTAAATGTAACCCTTGTCTCTAATGATCCGGGCCATGTCGGTACCGGTCGCCGCGGACACTGAGTTCTAGTGCCGGTTTCCTTGGTGGAAGTGAACTGTTATCCTACCCGAGCAGCGTCACCGGTCCAAACGAGTAAACAAAAGGTCTTGCCACAAGACCTTAGTTAATTAAAGCAGGCTGCTCAACTCCTTGATTTAACAGTACAGGGAGAAACTTTTACTCGTTACTAATGCAGTACATGGAGCCAGATGGCTAATTGGCTCTATTATTCACTCTACATTTATAGAAGGTCTACCACAATGATTGTCAATATACTCCTTGCTCCTAAATGAAGTGTGTGAGAAGATATAGTCACTAAGATAGGTTTAAGGCCTTGAGTGTGTCTTCCTGGCAGGGGAGTACTTCGAGTGAACCAGAGTATCCTTGGGAGGAAAAAAAAACTACTTTTAGCCTCTTCAGTTTTAAAAGCTAAAGGATGGGTATAGGGCAGTGCTTGTTCTGTCTGGGCATGCTCTGTCGTTATTGAAAGTGACCAGTGTCTTCCTTTGATAATGATGCGTTCTTGATGACCCTTTATAGTTTTAGTTTGACAGTGGTATCTTTGTGTCTTCCTAGGGTTCTGCAAACCAGTCAATGTGTGCCACCTGTGCGCTTGACTTAGGGTTGAGAGGGTGCGTTTTAAAGGTTACTCGGGGAGGTACTGTAAGAGGGTGGGGTTTTAAAGGTTACTCAGGGAGGTACTATGGGGTACTGTAAGTACTTTAATTCCATACCACATCTGAATACTGCACGGTTCAGTAGGAATACAGGTACAAGGTTGCAATCATGGTGCTACGCCTTCAGGTATTCTGTTTCCCATATGAGCTAGCAAGTGCAGTCCCCAGTATATACTGTGGGCACAGGCATTGTGCACACTTATGTCTAACTGCACCCTTATTTCATGGGTGCCAGGGTGGCTTTTGTGCTCGAATGAGTAAATGTAAATGTGCAGATATTTATATAGTGCAAATCACCAACCGGTCTCTAAGCGCTTGCTTAGGGAACCCGTCCTGGTATTCCCCTGTGAGATAACCCAGCAGGGCATCTACAAGGTAAAAGCCAGGCATCCCGCCGCGAGGGGCCATTGTGGAGATTAAGCAAGCTATTGCCCAGACTCGCACAGTGTGAACCCATGAATCGAGTATGCACTGGAGCGAGAATTATCGAGTCCATGGACAATTTATGGACTCAAGACCCAGCTGAGCCGGGAATTGAACCCTGGTCCCGGGCTGACCTCTGCTTCCAGGTCTGCCTACTCTAACCAGTGAGCCACACTTCTCCAGTGAGTACCTTCCTGCACAAAAAAATATCTTTGGTGGGCTTTTCCTCTTTGTACATTTGCTACAGAATGCAGCACATAGAGGTGAAATAAAGCAATTTCTCCTTGTTATGCCAGCCTGGTGTTGGAGCACCATGTTGGCGTAAACCCCTATTTACATGTCTATGGAAATATGGGTTTGTGCCCACATGGGTGGGTGGATGTGCATGCCCATGCTCCCCTGCCCATTTTAATGCATACATGACATGGGGCAGTGTGGATTTTGAAGAGGGGGTTTGTTGGTTTTAAAAAAAAAAATTAATTTACTTATACAAAGCCACGCAGATCAGGCTTTGTGAATCCCAAACTCAAGGCTGCACCAAAAATGTGACAGTGTGGTGCAAAAGCATAGTAAATCTAGGCCGCATTATTGGGACAGGGCATTGAAGATGGATGTCTTTTTGGCCAAACCACAGTGACCTCTAAAGCTTTGTGCACACTGGTAATCAGGTGACTGCAGTTGTGGCCTCTGGAACTTTGCCTATGCAGGCCTTCTGTAGTAATCAAGTCCGGGAGATGAGCTGGAACAGAGGCAGCACTGCTTTAATAGTCAATACAGTGATATTTGGTCTATAAAAAGCCTTGTGCTGCTCTTGCAGGGGCTGCTGGAGGGCGGGTGGTACCTCTGAGCACAGGCTTCTTCTGGCTACGTACTCTGTTTTCTCTGCTTGCCACTCCAGGAATATGGTGGACAGCTTCTGGAAAGTCTCTGCTACTGCAGGGCTAAGTATGCCTTCCTTTGCGGCTGACCTGCGTCTGTGCATTCATAGACCCTCAGCTATCCCAGCAGAAAGTGCACGTTTCAGGTGATATTCCCATATCTCTGGATTTTAGGCAGACAAGCGCCTGTCGCCCAGTACTCTGCATAACAGCTCAAGAAGAGCAGCAACAAAATGACCTGATAGGTACTCGGCTAGTTCACTTCCACTAGGAAAGCTGCCTCCGTGTGATGGTAAACTGGGATCATCAAAAATGGGTCCCAATAGCTCCTCTATTCAGACTTTTACCATACAGACTAAACAACCCACAGGCACACCGGAAGCCAGTGCAAGGTTCTTTGGTTTAAAATGAAAGCAGAACTGTGCACTAGAGGGCTCCATAGGCTGCACATGCTGGTCACATTATAGGTTCACAAAATACAATATGCTGCCACTGTTGCTTTTAGTGTCTCAAACGGCATGAACATTAGTCCTATGCCTTATCTAGGGGCATACTGCACCTCTCCAAGTCAAGAGGTTTTGGTCCTCACATCATCTGGGGCAATCCTAGGCCCCTTTGCACACACTAGATCGATGTGACTCAAACTCAATACCAGTTTATAAGCAGTTGTGCGCTCAGACAAGTTGCATGCAATAAAAATCTACATTTGCGTTGAAAATTGCTTTGTTAATGTGTCCATCATTACCTATACCAACTTTTTTACCCTTCTAATCCCTGAACTTCTACTGTGAGAAAATGGGATTATTGTGGTGTCTATGTGTGACCGCACCATGTATTTACACTACCATCCTATTCGGGACCAGTTTTGTTTTGAATATCAAACCTTAAGCTCAACCTTGGGTAGCTGTGGCTCTATAAAACTACTGTATGAATTTATTTTCATCAAAATGAAAAAGATCAACCAGGTGTCGTAAAGATCTAGATAGTTTTAAACAATAGGTCGGGTTTTTACTTGACTGCAAGCATTGGCAAAGTCAAAACCTTTTTAAGAAAAACTTTATCCAGGTGGTGTGTGGCTACTAGGAGCTACATTGAATGACCAGCTCCAGCATGGAGCCAGTGAAGGCGACAAGCAAGGTTCAAAGAATCAGTAATCTCAAGGAAAGAGCAGTGTCATTGGCTCCTTGCAATTGCCTGATAAGGGGGTGGTACTGATCTAACGAATCCTGGTTGCTAAAGATGCTGTGCAGTTGTCATGGGTCTACTCTCCTGGTGAGGTGATATCCCTGGAAGTCCTCTGGCTCCGCAGATGCCCAGCTGTCTTGGTGGTAACTCCTGGGTGAACAAGGTGGAGCCTGGCAAATCCCTATTCCACCACTATCACCATCCCCACCACTAATACCATCAATATCACCAGTACCAAGATCCATACCACCGACAATACAACTACCACCATCCCCAATGCAATATCACCACCTAAGGTGCTCTCTCACTAGTAATAACGGGGGCACTGTACAAGGCCAGGGCTGCGACCGACCCTCCCTCCTGGCCTGACATAAAGCACAGCCTGCCCTGCTCCAGGAGGTAAAGCCAGGGCCCTACTAAGGCTGGAGTGTTTTTTAATATGCCAAAGATACCAATGACATTACGCAATGCTACACTGCACACTCAAATAACGGAGGGGCAGGAACTAGCTGCTACTCCCCCCACTTCCTCCTGAGCCACAACTGTAATCACAGAGCGAAAGGTGTTGGATTGCTTTGTTAGCGTTTATATCTCGGATCATATGTAACTCTCACTTCACACTTTGTCTGTAATTAAAAACACTTACACATCTTCACTGTACTGTCTCTTCCGCTGATATTTACAATCTAACAAGCAGTCGAGAAGGCCATTTATTGCAATGCAATAGACCTCGCATTTGAGAGTTTAAGCTATTAGTATTGTAAATGACAAAGCCTTTTATTTATGTTTTAAAACCCAAAATATAAATGAAAGTCATTGTTATTTAGAATGCCGATAGCTCAAACTCGTGTGAATGTGAGATCTATTGCATTGCAAATGCTTGTTTGTGAATCCCACTGGTCCTACATATACTAGGAGACACAACATGGCTAAAAAAGGGCTCTCATATAATGTGTAATTCCATGAGTGAGCACTTCTTTTGCCTCTTCAAAACCTGTCACATTTGTCTTTGTTTTACAGTGTTTTTTAAATTGGACTGCAAATGGCTCTGTGGCTCACAGTGTCAATGTGAACTTCAAGGTGTCCCAGTGAGTGCAAGTCATGTGGCCTAGCAGATGGAATTAGCCAGGTTGGCTCCCAAGTCTTCAGGTCTTTCGGTTGTACAGTTGCAAAGTGCCACAAATCGTGGGCAGGTCTCACAGGGACAAATTTCACACACCTTTGAGCCCCCCGACCGTCTCCTGTTTCACCCAATCTGCTGGGATAAGGTGCCAGTTGCATGACCCAGCTTGAATATCTCAAATACAACCTTTTGAATTACTTCAGCACCAAAGTAGTTGCGTACACAACACAAAATAACTTTACTTGGGCATGGCCTCAATGGATCGACAAGCTTTCGCAAATGTAAGATACCTTACACTGTACCCCACAAGGTACTCAAAGCAACTGGTGCTGTTGGGTACAAGAAGAGCTTTCAGGTTCACTTCAAACCGAATAAAGCAATAATTATTCTCACATTACTCGCACATGAATACTGAAATCCGAATTATCTAATGCAAGGCCCTCGCGAACTGGCTTGCTTGCAGTTTCTATTTTTGTTCAAAATCTTTGGTGACAAAACATTGTAACCCAAGGAGAGCACCCGTGATCGACATTAAAATGTATTTTGTGACGTTTGCATAAATTCATCAAATATCTGCAATCTTGATTATATCGCTCGGTGGAGGGTTGTCTTAGGAACACAAAAGATTAACCTTACGGCAATGGATATAACGGGGCTATGTGGCATATGACAATTCCTTCAGCATGATGTATTACAGTCCGTGATCTCGAACTTTAGATACAGAGTGGAGAGCGAAAGCCAGTGACGTCAGACATAGCAGCGCAATGAAGGATTTAGCTGGGAAGGAGGGGTACAAGATAATTGGTAGAAAAGAATGTGGATCAGTGTAGGCCACCCCATGAATGCTTGCAATCTCATTTGGGAGTGCGGTTGTGTATTTAGAATACAATACCAGCATTTGTAAAGCGCACAGCTACCTTCAGAGAGGTGTCCCAGCGCTGGTGGCTGTCGGGAAGATTAAGCGAGCTATTGCCCAGAGTCACAAGGTGCTGGGCTGGGCTGGGCTGGGCTGGGCTGACCTGCCGCCGGGGATCAAACCGTGAGCCCACGTTCCGGAGTCAGCCGCCCTGGCCGCTGCACCACACCTCTTCCCTTGTTTATGGTGGTTGGACTATTTGGAGGACTATGTCCAACCAGTCCCATTGAATCGGCCACTGGAAAAGAGGTATTTTTAAGTTTTTATTATTTCACTGTATATGCATGTGCCCATGGATTTAATGTTATTGAACTGTATATGCAAATAACAAAATCTTCAGAAGACTAGTTATGTATATAGAAAACAGGCAAACTGCCACAAATACTTCTTGCTTTAGTTTTTACCCTATTTTTAAATGGGGTGGGTGATGCCATTACTAAGAACTGTTGTAAAAGTAGGACAAATGAGAGAATGATCTTAATGCATGGGGCTGCCTTGGGAATAGGGTGACCCGTATTTACACATTGAGGGGGGGGGGGCTATCAAAAGCTTGTGGTTTTCCCCCCTTAAAATAGGAACCGGGTATACCAAATCAGGGTCAGCCTCTTGCATGGGTGAACTGTGCTTATGCCTAGGGCACCAAACTTTAGAGGTAGTACACATGGTGTTGTCTGCATTAAGGCCTGCAAACAGCAGCACTCCCATGGTGTCATTTAGGAGAGAGTAGTCAAGGAGCCCAGCTTTGGCCCCTGGCTTGCCTTTTGCAGCTTCTGACTGCCTTTGTGGCCCTTGAACTCGGAGGAAGAAAAATCAGTGCCAAGTACACGGGACAGCTCACCCGTATGCCCCAATTGTAAGTAATATTGAATAACAGTCTGTTCACTGTTTGTGTAATGTAAAAGAAAATGGCACACCAGGATCCTGGCAGGAGACCTTCCCTGCTGGCAGCTGAGATAAAGGGGGGGGGGGGGGGGGAGAGAGAGTGCTTTTACATGTTAGTTGTGTGTGTGCTTGTGGATGAGAGTGACTGTGTATGTGCTTAGGAAACTGTCCCTTTTTGCATGGTTACCCCCTAACTTTTTGCCAGATACCTAATGCCAACTTGACTATGTGCTCTGGGTCCCTGACAATTAAGCTACCAGGTCCCAAAACGGTACCTTTGTTTCCACAATTGGCACACCTCTGGGCCACATGCAAGTCCCTTGTAAAAGGTACCCATGGTACCAAGAGCCATGTGACCAGAGAGGGCCTCTGAGGGCTGCAGCCAACCATTAAAGACCACTCACCCTAACACCCACACACTGCCATTGCAGGCTGCGTGTTTTGATGCAGACTAAAAAGAAGAGTTAACATGGCCCCCATCCCAGGTTCCATGTCCACCAACACTGTTGTGGGTAAGTCACCCCTCTAGCAGGCCTTACAGCCCTAAAGGCAGGGTGCACCATACCACCGGTGAGGGCATAGCTGCATGAGCAATATACCCCTATAATGTATGTGCCATTCACAGGCATTGTTGAGTGTATTAAAGCCATTTTTAATACAGGGGGTTGGAAGTTTGTCATTATGAGCTTCACTGAAGACTGGAAAGTTTGGTACCAAACTTCCCAGCACATTTGGTATCGACCTCTGCACCCGGCTGCCCCTGTGCCGCTAAGGGTGCCCCCTTTGCACCTTCTTGACCCTTGCCCAGTGTAAGTGCCACAAACCAGAGACTGAACTCTAAGTCTAGTACTTACCTGTAAGTTACCTGCCTATCTTTTCTCCCATTGGATTGCATTGCATTTACTCACCTTGCATTTAAATGTGTGTGTTCCTGTAAAACATAAGTGTGCTAGAGCTAAATGAACTGTACTTACTGTCTTAAGTTTTTTTTGCACGTGATCACTGCTTACCCTGTAAAAGTATTGTATTCTGAACTGTAGTTCACACTAACAGAATTACAAGTATTTGCACTGTGTTGCTCCTGCAATTCGGTAACTTCATTTGAGAAAATAAACCAACAACAAAATACCTTTTTATACAAGCCAATTGATCTGGACTCTGTCTGAGTGTGTGCTATAATTTATTTTCTGAGTGTGTACAACAAATGCTTAACACTACCCACTGATAAGCCCAACTGCTCAGCCCAGCTACCCAATAATTGAAAGAGTAAAGCATTATTATTAACTCTGCCATTCCTTTGGGGACCCTGTGCACAGTCGCCCTCTTTTTGGTATGGTATATATAGAGCCAGATTCCTACATTGGTGGATCAGCAGTGGGATCTACGACTTTGCCTTTGTTGGACTACTTAATCAAGACAGGATCACAGGACTACAATCCAAAAATTGCCTTTAGTTCAATTAATTTTTTGAATTGACATGTTTTAGTCTTGTTAGGGCCTTGGTTAAGTCCCTTTAGCATTTTTTACATTTAAAACTTACTATAGTTTGGGGTAAAAGTATTTTACACGGTCTTGACCATTTTAAATTATTCCCTCTATTAGTAAAATAATGACTGATACACAGGACAGAGTTGAGGAGCTTGAACTCACCGCCTCCCTCCATCTCGAGCTGAAAGAGTTAAGGTCTCTGTGTAAACATCAAAAGATAACCATTGGGTCCCTCCCTTCCAAGGGCAAGCTCCAGGAGATCTTGGCAGAGTATTCAAGGGACCACCCTTCGCGGGGGGGGGGGGGTTTGGGGGGAATCACCACTCCGAAGATGATGAGGCTAGTTAGTGATATGGAGGATAACCCCCCCCCCCCCCAAACTCCCTGACTAAATGGGGAGAACAGGGTTCCTGTGCCCCTGACTCCAAGTGTAGTAACCGGCATCTAGATCCCACACAGGTGGGTGAGGCCTTATGAGATCACGGAAGACAGCCTCAATGAAGAGGACACCCTTCCAGCAAAGTTGATGAAAAGACTAGACCTATAGTCCTGGCTCTAGAAAGAGAGCAGATGGTCAATGGTGGCAGCAACTTAGAACAAAATAGGGAAAACGAGTTCTTCAGACCCTAAAATCCCCAAAGGGATTGTCCCCATATATAAGGAAGGTGATGACATCAGCAAATTGTTCACAGCCTTTGAGAGGGCTTGTTGAATGAGGGAAGTGAAGGAGCCTTACTTTGGTAACTGTTCCCTGCTGACTTCTAACCCTCACTGGGACAGAGGCTGAGTCCTAGGACCTCATGAAGGGCACCCTGATAGAGGGCTTTAGACTCACAACTGAGAAGTACAGGATTAGATGCAGGGGGGCTTACAAAACCCCAAGCCAGTCCTGGGTTGACTTCATAGACTACTCAGTGAAAACACTAGATGGTCAGTTAACTGGAAGTAATGTGCGTGACTATGTTGGGCTTTATAATCTCTTCATGCAAGAACACGTGAAGTAATTGCGCTAATGAAAAGTTGCATGGGTATCTGGTGAACCTAGGTCTAACTGCTCCCCAAGAATTGGGAAAGAAGGCAGACCATTGGGTCAAAACTAAGGAGAACAAAACAAACTTCCACTGGGGGGTGACAAAAAAAAAGGGGTTACAAAACCGCACCAGGGAAAGGGTTTGATCCCGCCACCAGACACAAACCATGAGTCTTCTAAAGGCCCCCAGAAACCAGTTCAGGATGGTGGCCACCAGAAGTCTTCCCAGACCACTGGTGGGTAGAAGGAAAAAATGTTGGTTCCCTAAAGGCCTGGTGTGGCACCTGTAAGAAGTTTGGACACCAAACTGAAGATTCTGCCTGTCCCACAGTCCACCTCCAGTTAGTACTGGTGTGGCAAATCTCCATGTGGAACCAGCAATGTGCCTAGAGCAAATCAGAGTTCACACTGAAGCTGTTATAGTTTCGGGGGGGGGGGGGTCCACTTTAGCTGCCTGGCTCCCTAACTTGAAAAAGTACTTGTAATAAGCCCGGTGAGAGAGAGAGACTGGTTTCCCCAGGACAATACCTGACTAGAAAAACCTATCCAGTCGCCAGCGCTGACTGGGTCACTCGGACCATTCTATGGCGACATTCAACTGGGGGGGTGGGGGGGTGTTACTGGACTGAAGCAAGTAGTGGTCTCTCCAAAATGTCCAGCTGCCTGTCTGCTTGGGAATGTCCTGGAGACCTCAGCATGGGCTGGGGTAGAGCAGAAAACTCATACCCCGAGAGAATGTGTGATGACAAGGGCACAAACCTAAGCACAGGGTGAAAAAGTAGTGGAGCCTGAAAGGATTGCCCAACCATCCAAGAGGAAAGGCAAGAAGACTGGGGGACAAGCTTCTGAACAGCAAAAAGCTCATGACCCCTCTGGGAGAGGGCTCGTCACTTAAAAGAGGGAAATGAGCCCATGAAACTTGGACCTTACCGGGTTGAGCTCCTGGGCCCAGGGAGACCCTCTAGGTAACAGTTGTGCCTTGGACAGCAAGTCTGCCCCACTATTGAGATCCTGTGACTGCAAGCTGCTGCACTGGAAAAGGGAGAGGTCAGTGGCTCCCACAGGACCTATAAGGAGGCGGGTCTCCTGTACACTGAGGCCAGATACCCCCCCAAACCTGGTGCCACCAAGAGAGTGGTAGTGCCTCAGCAGTATAGAGAGTTCTTACTCATATTGGTCCATGACCTTCCCCTAGCTGGGCACTTAGGTCGGACTAAAACTTAGGAAAGGCTTGTTAGCCATTTTTACTGGCCCCAGATAGTAAAGGAGTTAGTCAGTTCCTGTGTCACTATTCAGGCCAGTGGCAAAACAGGTGGACACCCAAAGGCCCCTTTAAGTCCACTACCAGTGGTTGGTATTCCCTTTGAAAGGGTTGGTGTGGACATAGTGGGTCCACTTGAACCACCCACTGCATCTGGAAACCAATACGTCCTGGTAGTAGAGGATCATGCTACCTGGTATCCTCAGGCAATTCACCTTAGGTCTACTCGTCTTTACCAGGGTAGGGTGTCCTAAGGAGGTGGTGTCACAGTCATATCATCTTCATGTCTGCATACCTAAAACGTGGGATGAGTGTGGAGTGAACTACAAATTCACTACCCGTACCACCCATAAATCAATGACCTTGTTGAGAGTTTCAACAAGACATCGAAAGGCATGATCATGGGACTCCCTTAAAAACTCAAAATGAGATGGTATGCCCTCGGGCCATGCCTATTTTGCTTACAGAGAAGCATCACAGAAGAGAGTAGGGTTTTCACCCTTTGAACTTCTGTTAGGCATCCTGTGAGGGAACCACATATTTGCATGGTGTTGCTCCTGCAATTAGGTAACTTGGTTCTAGAAAATAAACAATAACAAAATAACTTTTTGTACAAACCAACTGATCTGGATTCAGTCTGAGTGTGTGCTATAATTTCTTGTCTGAGTGTGTACAAGTAATGCTTAACACTACCCTCTGATAAGCCTAACAGCTCAGCCCAGCTACCACTAAATTGAGAGTAACGTATTATCAACTTCTACCGCTGCCTTCTCTTTGGGGGGACTCCCTGGACTCTGTGCACACTATACCTCTTTTTGGTACAATACATACAGAGCCAGCTTCCTACAATGTGTGAGCGCGTTTCTGTAGGTGTATGCATGTGTGAGTCCGATAGGGATTGAGAATAAATGACACTTGGTGTCTTTAAATGAGTATGTGTGAGTCCGAATGAGTTAGAAAGATGGAGTGAGATAAATTGACTGGGAGTGAGTGGGCAAATGAGAATGAATAAGGAAGTGTTGGAGAATGTCTGAGAATGAGTGTGAGCTAATGTCAGTGAGAGAGTGAGTGTGAATAAGGATGAATAAGAGTGCATGCAAGTGAGGGAGTTAGAAAGTTTAAGTGAGAGTTAATATGAATGATTGAATGCATGTAGGAGTGAATAAAAGAATAAAATATTGAGAATAATGTAAGTGTGAGGTAGTAAGAGTAACTGATTTATTGTGAGGGAGAATGATTGAGTGGGAATAAGTGTGTGCAAGAGAGAATTAAAGATTACACATGAATGATTGAGAGTGAGTGAGTCAATCTAGGTAAGAGTAAGTAAGAATGTGGTGTTTGTCGTGTGAGCTTTCCAGTGGCCCTGGTATACTGAAGGTAGGCTTACAGAGACACACACGGCAAAATGATGGCATTGGCAAACTGGAGACCATTCTTAGCATGACAGGCACCTGTGACAAAATACTGGAACTTGCATATTTACATAATGTCACCCATAATAAAATACGGATAGTGGCATACTAGAGGTAATTCTTGACAAATGGGTCATGCATCTAAAAATGCTGGTGTTGCTAGTTGGCACGCTTGAGGGAGTTCTAAAGAGTAGTAAAAGTGACGGATTTAAAGCTTTAAGTAATCTCAGCCACTGGTAATTACAGACTTGCATATGCAAATCAGTCCTTACCATGCACCAATGGCAGTCGATCCGGAAGTACCAGGTCAGGTCCTCTCTGAAACAAAACCCAAGCAACCCTGGGCCGGTTTCACCCTACTTAGGGCTCATCTGCCAGGTATAGCTTATTTCCAGTGAGACAGTGTGCATGGGACCCACATTTGGGCATACCCTTCCCACTTAGTGCGACACACTAAAGTATACCAAAAAGTGAATGATGGAATGCTTGAATCAATCTCAGCCACTGGTAATTACTTGGGCCGCATCCCAGTCCATCCATGTTTTGTATACCTTTCCTCCTCCGTTTGGACCCAGCAATATGCAAATTAGTGTTGAGCCTGCTCCAGTAGGAACAGTGTAGCCTGAATTGCCAGCCAGGTCCTCCCTGAACCAGAACACAAGCAACCCAGGACCTTTTTCCCCCTGCCAGGCCTTATCAGTGAGGTTTAACTTGGTTCAAGGGACAGTGTGCAAGGGACACATGTCTGGGTATACCCATCCCACTTAGGGCGACATACTAAAGTGTACAAAAAGTGATGGATGGAATGTTTGAATTAATCTCAGCCGCCTTTGTTCTTCTGCACACAATGCCACCGGAGTATGGACCCAGCCATATGCAAATCAGTCTTGATCCACTTTCAATGGGAACAGTCCAGCCTAAATGACCAGGCCAGGTTCTCCTTGAACCTGAACCAGTTTCGCCTTGGTTAGGGCTCATCCAAGAGGTATTGCTTAATTCCAGAGACATAGTGTGCACAGGTCCCACATTTGGGCATACCCATCCCACTTGTGGTTGAGATTAATTCAAGTATTCAATCCATCACTTATTGTATACTTCAGTGTAACACCCAAATATAGGCTATATAAAACAGATATGTCTGTTTTGTTGTTATATCAAGACATTATGATGAAATGTCTAGAATGACAATTATTGTGATGTCGTCAGCATTAAAGTCATGTGACCACTTCCTTGGAATATTCGGGTTTATATGATGGCATGCCCTGCAATACCATTCCGTCAAAGGGTGTGTGATGTCACTTCCATTACCTCGGGCATTTTGGTCAATGAACGTCCACGGGCAACCCTCTCACTTGGCTTCCGTGACTCACTTTAAGGCCCACATGCATCAAGCTAATTTGCGACCGGAAACATTGCGAATCGGTAAAAAAAAAACAGTTTCCGATCGCAAAATAGCCAGTTCTGATGCATGAAGTAAATTCACACAAAATAGTGGTTTTCGCAATTGTAGCGCTTCATAAAATCCAGAATCGGTAATACCGATTCTGTATTTTAGGAAGCGCAATTAAGAATTCGCAAAATGGGAGGCATCAAGTTTTCGCAAATACAGAACTAGACAAAATTCGCTATTTGCATTCCTTAAACTAGAAGAAATCAAAGCAGGTGGTAAAGATTACACAGAAGCAAAAACAGGTTGAAATCATCAGCGAACAATAAACAGTCCCAGAATGCATCACAATGACCGACCATGGCTGCGCTCTACGTCGTGGCGAGGAGGATGAGGCTGAAAGCAGCTGCACAGAGGAGAATGAGGATCAGGAGAGGGAGGATCAGGAGAGAATCTTTAGAGTGCACGTCACATTGCTAGGGCAGACGGAAGAGGAGATCTATGATAAATATAAGCTGAATGCTGTAGCTATCTTAGATCTAATTGCGGAGTTAGACCCAATACTGCAGCGGCAGACCCGCAGGACACATGCCATACCCACCCATGTGCAGGTCCTGTGTTCCCTGCATCTCCTAGCTTCAGGGACCTTCCAGGGAGTAATTGCAGCAGCTGGAGGGGTCTCCCAAAGTGTTATATCGCGCTTTTTTAACAGTTTCCTAAATGCCATGTTGCAGAGGATACACCACCACATCAGGTTCCCCACGACACCACAGGAATTGATGCAAACCAAATTAGAATTTTATCAGGTCACACAGTTCCCGCATGTAATTGGTTGTATCGATGGGACGTATGTACCCATATGTCCCTCTGCAGTGAATGAGTATATCTACCGCCACCGGAAATCTTACCATTCACTTAACATACAGGTAAAATGCAACTCCTAAACACTAATCACTGACATAGTGGCAAGTTACCCTGGCAGTGCACATGACGCCTGCATCTTGAATACACAGACTTCTACTTGCGGGAGATTTCAGAGAAAGATATCTTCTGGGTAAATCCATGTAATACTGTATTTCAAAACTGTTCGACATGGTGACACGTAGCAGTGACTAATGTATGTTGATTTCTCACATCCTGTAGGTGATAGCCAATACCCTGTGAGGTCTTACATATTCACCCCATACCTGAAACTTGCCACACAAAGGGAGCAACGTTACAGTTGTGCGCACATTGTGACGCACAATGTGATAGAAAGGACATTTGGGGTACTAAAATCACGATTCCGCATCCTACACAAGACCGGTGGGGCATTACAGTATAGTCTGGAAAAATGCTGTAAGATTGTGGCAACATGTGCTATGCTGCACAACATAGCCACTAATAGAGGCATACCCTTGGTGGACTCTGACAGCGAGCCAGATCAGGACATACAGCCGACACAACCACCCCATGCAGCAGGTGGACCAAATGCAGCAGAGGGCTAACAAAGAAGAGCAGAAATCACGAAACATTACTTTTAAGGTGAGTAAGCACATGACAACACAGTATTTGCTTAAAGGTTTAATGTGACAGTTGTGTGGTTGTGTTAATGCACACATACCATGTAAAGACAATCACTTTCCATTGCCTTGGGACTGCAACTACAGTGTGAATAAGTAACGCATATCTGATTATCTCACCAGATTGTTTGAATGTCCAAATGTCTAACTCTTCCTGTGACGCCCTCCTGTAGCCTTTGTAGTAGGCCCAGCTACACCTGACATGGTGCCTTCTGTGCCTGCCTAAATCCTGCTACTGCGCCTCCTGCTATGTGCCACAGGCTCCAGTAGGCTGCTGAGGCTGGAGGCCTCCTCACTGCCCCTCCCTCCATGCATGAGGTTCCCACTGGCTGCGGTCTGTAGCCCTTCCACAGCAGTGGTGACCTGGATTAGACCCCTGGCCACATCCCCACAACAGTGGGTCATCTCAACCTGCATGCCGACTGCATGCCTGTAAAGCTGAGCTGTTGTAGTACTCAGCCTGTTGATGGCCCTGGTGTATCCGTGCATGCGCCCCATAGAATGGTGTTGCCTCCTGGCATTAGAGACATGCTCAGCCTGGATGACCCTGCACATCTGTTCAATGGCTGTTGCTACATGGTCAAGTTTCTCACTGTGTGCCCTGAGCCCCTCAACGACTGCAGTTGTTTGCTCCTTCATGCAGTCACATATACCACCCATGTGTGTGACCATTGTTCCCAGTTGCTCCTGCATTATATGCAGGTCTCTGTTGTTGTAGGCGCTGGACCCTCAGCATCTTGGACTCCAGCACACTGCAGGCAGCTTCACTATCGTCCCCAGCAGACCTCAGAAATGCACTTGGCCTTCACCTGGGGAACAAACTGGGACGTTGCGGGATTGTTTCCTCTGGTGGTGGTGTATGGACAGTGCCCTGTGGGTGCGCTCCTGTTTGGGTGTCCTCCTCACTATCCAAATCGGGCAGTGGTAGGACTCTTCTCCTGCGATGAGTGGGAACAGGTAGGGGCGAGGATGCTGGCATCTCTTGTTCCTCATCTGGCTGTTCTGTATGTCCCTCAGTATCGTGGACGTCTGCCACGTCACTCTCCTGTGATGCATCTGTGAGGGAAACAGTGCAAGATCATTTTTTTTTTGTAAAATGAAATATATTTTCTTTACACAGGTTTGTGACATTGCGCTTACAGAGATCTAATAAATTGACTTATGTGATGTAGACAGTCTACTGTTGTCACTGCCTTGCTGTACTCAGTTGCAATTTGTTACTCCCTCCATGCTTTGCCATTACATTTGTATGCATACAACTCCCACAATGCATTAGGGGGTTGCAAGTAAGAAGTGGACTGGACTCATGTCTGCTACACTACGCAGGGTATGCATTTGTGGCAGTTTGGGTTACATTTCTATGGAAATATGGTTGGTTGTGCACTTACCTTGGGAGATCCCCGCATGTCCTGAGTTGTCAATCTGTGTGATCCCGACAACTGCCTCTGCCTGCAGAGTGGATTCCACCAAGTCGTCCAGTGGGGTATTTGCAGACTGAGAGGATGTTCTCCTTCCTGTTGTTCTTGCAGAGGCCAGCCTTTGAGCCACTCTCTCTTTTGCCTGGCTGCAAAGGTCATCCCATCTCTTCTGTAGGTTGTTGATGTGACGGTGTGTTACCCCCACAGAATTGACCTTGGCTTGTATCCCAAGCCAGATCTTCCTCTTCACTGACTCTGCAACATGCAGGGATAGTTTCCCAAACAGCTGGTCATGTTTTTATACAACGTCTTTAGTGAGTATTTCCAGTTCCCTCTCACTGAATTTAATCTTCCTCTTCCTGTCTTCTCCTTTTTGCTGTTTAGGTCTCGCCTGACCCAGCGCATGCGCTGGTCTGACGAGACTTTTTGTGAGGGCTTAAAAAAAATGCTACCGCCGGCCTAGAGCTACAGTACATGTGCGCGGGCGCGCGCTTATGAGCAGAGGCTTTCCTCCTCATGCTCATTAAGCGCATCGCTCGCCGCGCTTGATCGCCAACGAGATCACTTTCACTTTCGCGGCCATCTGCCTCCCAGCGCGATCAATGCTGCACGCTCAGAGCGCGTCCTCGCTATCACGATCACTTCCGCTTTCACGGCGCGGCCAATGCTTGTTGAATCTTTTTCCCGACTCTCTCTTCCCGAGAGTCTAAATGAGGTGATTTATGGTAGCTATCCGTCTGTAGGGTCATCCATCAACTTATAGGCAATCAAAGCAGCAGCTGTTTGCTTTGAATCTAGCAGAAACGTTGTCAGTCATCGCATGCAGGTATGACCTTTTGTGGTAAAAAACATTATCTCGCACGCAGAGTTAAAGGAGCAGCCTCCTGGTTTTTTTTTTTTGGCATGGCCAGGGTACATTGTGTATCCTGTGAGGAGGCCAACAAAATTGTAAAGTAAACATTTCCTTTGTATTTTTGACCTGCTTAGTAAAATGCCCTCGGGAGGGCACTCAAGAGGCCTGTAAGACGATCTGTGCGGTGCCACATTTCAGAGAAATAAATCTCTGGTTAAGGTTAATAGTCTGTGTGGCTAACAAACGCGGCCTGGTGAAGTTCTCTGCTGGTGGGCGCTTGCTTTCTGCACACACTCATTTCAACAGGAGACTTGAGTCGGTGCCTGCAAACATTTCTATTAAGCACTCTCCTCGGTGGATAAAGACAGACACACACACATTTTCTTAAGAAACTGTTCTGTGTTAGTAAGACAAATACCAAACAATGCATTTTCTTTCAAGAATAAAAAACATGGAAGACACAACGTGCGCGAGAAGTCAAAGTATCTCGCCTTCTTCATCCTAGTGGCTTTGCAGGCAGGTTTGTCTAAAGGCTTCTTGGTCATACCACTTTTAACTGTTCGGGAGATATAAAAAAAAAATGCCTTTTAGCAAATCTACAAGAAGTAAGGCTTCAGGTACATATATTTAGTTGTCAAACATGATCTGGAAACCGAGAAAAGTGGACTACTGGTCAAGTCCTGCCCTCAAACTCCATAACATTGGGTTCTAATCTCTTTTTTTCTATTTAGAAAAAAAACACGATTCTCGGAAAACGACCTTATTTTCCTTTCCTTCAGATTGTAAATGTGTATTTTTATACCTAGCCTAGTACTGTTTTACTCCACTTGTAACTACTTCCTAGTTCCTATACTCCTATGTCAACTCTCCAAAACATCATATCGTTCTGTGTCTAAGTACCTAATGTTTAGGGCGTTCCTCCTCCAGTGAAGATGTTCTGACCGGATTGCTGCTAAATTATGTCAAATAACACAATAGTGGGTTTCTAAAGACACAAGCGAAGAATACCTTGATATTGATCTTTGCAAGTTAAATAAAACAATCATTACATTGAAGTGACCAATAGCAATCAGATTACACGAATGGCAGTAGATGTTATTTAGACTGTCTAGTGAGCTCTCGTTTGGTCTCATTCACAAATCACAATCCTTGTGTAGATAAGACGCAAATGTGGTAAAAGCAGAACTCTGGATGCAGAACGTGTGTTACCTCCACTTGCAATATCTGAATTATAATCAATTGTTAGGAGCATCATGTGTTTTAAAGTGTGGCAATTTTGCCCTTATCGAAGATATGGAAGGTAAGAGATGTCTTCTCATAGAAAATGTATTTCCATGCAAAAAAAGTAATTTAAAAAAAAAGAAAAAAAAGTGTGAAATATCTTGTTTCCATTTATGCACTGAGAAGATTCTTTACACGTAGGACTATAAAATACAGGCAAACTCCAACGATGTGTGTGAGTACCATACTGTCCATGCAGCAGTTCTGAAATTTGCGACCGGTGCACACATTTGTTCAGGGCTCGCTGATTTGGGTCCACACCTATTATACTCCAAGGTAGGAAGTTTACTACACAACCACAGGCTTACCACCTTTTTGTGAATCTGGCCCAGTCTGGCTCACACAACAAGCATTTAGATGTTAGCATTTGGAAAGGACTAAAGTATTGAATATAGGTGGTAATAAAGTAACAAAAAGTGCCAGGTGTGATTTATTCTCACTTATCTTACACTCCACCATGTGCACTGACATACTTTTAAACTTTTTGCTTCACTTAATTTTCTGCCGCAGTCCTAATACTACTTGGTGGCCACCCAGCAATCAATATAAGACAGTTTTCAAAAAGACACCGCCATGACACCCAAGAGCCACTTTATTGACCATCAACTCGTTTCCAAGCATCATTTATTTCAGTTTGATGTACAGCGTGCAAATGGGTAAAACAGTGTAATGGACTCTAGAAAAATTTACCTGGCTAATTCTGCACACACACACTGCAGTGTATTTTAACATGCTGTGCGGTAGAGTTCTAATACTATATTTTTCACAGTTCTGTTTTGCAAACAAATGATATTGAGAAGTGATTTATTGATGGATTGATTAAATGTATTAAGCACTGACTACCCATGGCTTTCTTGGTGCAGATCTAAGTAACTAATAAATAGAGTTGCATTCTAAAGTGTTTCTTAAATTCCTCAAAAAGTGCAGGGAATAGAGTTCTAGATGGTGGGACCTAGATGGAAAAATCTTCCACCATTTGACTTAAGTATTGTTTAAACATCTCTCCATTTTGTTTTTTTTCACAGTGATTTATAAACCCAATAATACTGGGGTTTTTAACAAAAAATCCTAAACATCTTGCCAAACAGCATTTTTAAGTGGAGGAGTCCTACTTTTATGCTACAGGACTTTAGGAAGGATGGATGGTGTGGGTCAGTGCTCCCCTAAGTGGCAACATCATTGCTCAGGTGCTTGCGTTTCTTTTTGGTGTGGGCAGACTTCCAAGAATTCATAGTCCTAATTAGTTTCTACTCCCCAACCTTGGTACACCCACAGTGCTAAATTTGTGAAAAAATATATGAATACAATTTAAAAAAAGCGCAGGCCACAAAAATATTCTCAAGCGCCCAGCCCTGCTGCTGGTGTTGCTGTATACCAGAGCTGTCTAGTCTTCATTTCACCTCTTCCTGTTTCTTCAGCTTCTCTCCACCATCTGTCGCTTTGTTCTTTCTTCACTGTTCCCTCCTTTCCTTATCTGTCACTATTTTCCCGTCTTTTACTTACTCTTTCTTTCTCCCGTTCTGCCTTTCTCTCTTTTGTTCTAAGTCTAAATCTGATGATCAAAAATAAGTACTGCTTCTCAAAAATGAGGGGAGGTGTCTACTAACTCCAAATGCAACCACCATCACAAATTAGCCATTGCCCACACCGATAAACAAAGGGCATATGACTAACATGGTCATGTGTCTGGTGGAGCAACAAACACAAGGCCATTACAAGCCCATGAAAATTTTCTATGTCGCTATTAGTGTGCAATCCCCAATATTAAAAGTAAAAATTTCCAATTGAGTTTCAGTCAGACCGAGATTTCAAGTTTCTCGTAAAATTACGCCACTGTTATGATGGCACTGGAATATTTGTCTTCTTTGGCCTAAATGAATGGCCTTAGTAGTTGCTGAGCCGATGTCACTACCACTCTCACATCTTCAGAAAAGTGAGAGGACCAGAAAACAACATATCAAAGTCAGGAGTTAAATGGATGCATTCTCCGCCACAAAGCCTTTTTTTACTGTCTCAAAGAAGCGTACTTATCTCAGCTGCTCTTTGCCCTCGATTATTCCATTTTTGCCCCTACAATTCTCCGTAGCGGTGATCACCGGACTCTTGAACACACATCACCACAGTGCGAATGCACTCGCTGAGGAATGCTTGCTTTCGTAAATAGGTAGCTGCAGCTGATGTTGTATTAACAGAGAATCCCAGTGGAATACCAAGTAAAAGAGTAAAAATCACATAAATGAATAAAAACCAACATAAACTCTGCAATAAAAAAAAAATATCATTCCAGTCATCACAGAATTGACCGGAGTTTGTGTCGGAGGCGTTGCATTAAACAACCACTCTTATTGGATCTCACTTATGAGGTGCCACCACATTATAAACAAGCATTGCCATAGCCAATAGGTCTCGCCTTTGGGACCTTATAAGTGTTTAGCCATGCTACAGTTAATGTTGTTGCAGTAAGGATATTGTGCTGCATAACTAAATACTTGAAAGGCGAGACCTACACCTCTCTTTCTCTCTACACACCTCTCTCTCTATACACACCTCTCTCTCTCTCTCTGTACACACACCTCCCTCTCTACCTCTAAGTGGCAGCCGAAGCCTGATAGCACTGCTTGTCCTTTAAAAAGAAACAAGCATTGGCATAGCCAATAGGTCTCGCCTTTGGGAACTTATAAGTGTTTAACCATGCAACAGTTAATGTTGTTGCACCAAGGGTATTGTGCTGCATAACTAAATACTTATAAGGTCCCGAAAGCGAGACCTATTGGCTATGCCAATGCTTGTTTTTTTTGTGTCCATGGTGTTTGTCTCAACTTCTGCAGGAAAAAGTGTTTTCCAGGCTGTGCACCAACAGTCTTCCTCCTCCTCAGTTTCTCCCTGTGAACAGGTGTGTGGAATCTGAGAATCACTTCCTGCTTGTGATGTCATCTCCATGAGACGATTGACGCTTTCGCCATTACCGATTCTGTAATTGCGAATTCGCAAATACAGAATCGGTAAATAAGTAAATCTGTAAATATTTTAGCCATTTTTAAAGGAATCGCTAATATTTACCTATTTTTTTGGGTGCATTTGGTTTAACGAATCAGTAATAGCGATTCCTTATTTCTCGCTATTTTAGACTCGCTAAATCTTTATTTGATGCATGTGGGCCTAAATTCCTTTTAATGATTTTAACTTGCTATAGCCACCATTTTTAACATTCCCTTTCTGTCTCACACCTGCTGCCACTAACCAGCAACGTGGCACTCACCTGACAGAGCGAATCTAGGAGTGAATCAGGTAAAGTGGGACAGGTTCCGAGATAATTGTGTTCAGAGGCCAGTCACTGCTCTGATGTAGTCAGGAAGGGACTGACCTGGGAACACAAAATGGGCCCCAATGCCTCGTTTTCTTCAAGACCAGAAGCAAAGGATTCAAATTTATTTCAGCCCAGGTGGCGCCTGAGCAAAGGCCGGCGCTACAACAAACACAAGATAACAAAACACACGGCAACTATATAATTATGTTAGCGAAAAAGGCAGACCTGTTGTGTTGAAAACAGTAAAGAGGATACATCCTAAGATAAGTACCAGTTGCCGGGCCGTCCAGAATCACAAACTCTGAGCTAATGGCTAGTATTACTCTCAGAGACCGGTGGCAACCCCACCTGGGAGGCTGGGTGGGGCATTGTGATCGGTAAACCTACAGTGAGTCATGGTTTCGCCTCGCCTGCCTTTTGCGTCACGCTGACACTTGCGCAACTGATCCGGGAAGAGACCTTACTAAATAAATGCGGAAACGAATCACTGGGCGGCATCCGGCCATTGGTCGGCCTGTGACTCGATATTATTTCCAAATTAAAGGCGGTGTCCCGAGCCCTGAAAAACTCCCACCGAAATTCTGCCAAGGGCGAGCAATTCGGGTAATTATAAACAGTTCTCTTCTGTCCGCATTGGAAGCCGAATATGCTGAACGCACTTGAGCACGACTGACTCGTCGCTTCGATTATCGACCTCAGAAGCATGAACATCAGTATCACCTGGATCCGAGCACGCAGCTGCAGATTAATTAATCACTGTTTAAGGTTACTGAGATTGAAAACTGCAAATTAAAAGAAGGAAGGATGTAGAAGTGTAATCCCCAGAAAAATCAAACCTTGCCACCCGATAGGTGGACACGGGTGTGATAAACGGGCCTGGTCTGGTGCCGAGAAAAAGTGGCCTTCCCCCGTATAAAATAGAACCATGAGCGATTCCACCTTGTGCCTTCTTCTCCAATCTCCACCCTCCCTACACTTTCTCTCTGTATCTCACTCTCGCTGGTTCTTTTAATTTCGGCTTTTTTGTCAGGCTATTCACGTCCTTCTCTTACTTCCCATTTCTCCCTTCCTCTTGCTACGGGTCCAAGTCTAATCACGAAAAATAAGTCCCGTCGCAAAAAAATGAGTGGCGGAGGTCACCACCTGCAGTCCCCCACGCAATAGAGCACTACTATTCTTCCAAATACTCTACACAAGCAGGGTCATGAAGGCTTGCCCTTGGCACCTGGGTGGATGGATGTCCGTATATGGGTAGATCTAGATAAGCAAGTTAATATGCTGGCTGTGACTCCAATCTCTACGCTGCAAAATCCCGAGCCAGTGAGATAGTTCAGTGGGTCCTTGTGCGAGTTACAGATAACTGTGAATCTACATGGCATACATTTAAGCTGCCATGAGATAGCTACGTGGGTTAACGCGTCATCTGTAGAGATCTATTTTATTAGTGCGGCTGTTTTCTACAATATACAAACATATGTGCACCAGCCTCATTAACCTGAGCCACGTCACTGGGTTTGGAAACTAGATACATTAACGCACTGAGCTCTTTCCTGGATTTCAAAGTGTGGCCTGCAGGTTTCAAATGTCTCTGCAGTAGGTGCATTCCAGAACTGTTTTGCTGAGACCGGAATTTGTGACTAGTATGTTGCACACACATGTGTGCAGCAGAGAGTGACCCACTGAGCCATCTTAAGGAGCTTTTATTCGCCATACTGTAGATTGCAGGCTTGCCTTCAGCAGGTGAACAGCTTACAAAGGTTGAGAGTTCAGCCACAGTTCTGCACTGTCATTTAATTGGGGTGACCAGACGTCCTGGATTTCCCTGGCAGTACCTTTTAATTTTTTATCGAAGTGTCCTGACGCATCTCAATAAATTAAAAACGTGTATTTACCTTGTGTGGGGCTATGCACGCTCCATTTCCACCAACTTTCTCATGCTGAAAAGGCAGGTATCAAAGACGATGAAGTAGCTAGACAGTTGCTGATAACTGCATAGCTATCGTTAGTTCAGGGGTTATTCTCAAAACTATGGTAAGGGAGGTTGGGAGCCCTGCGAACCCAGGGGAGTTGGTCGATCCTTCCCTGTGTCAAGGGAAACGTCCTCCCTTCAGGTACCCCTCTGTTAGAAGAGACACTGTTTAGACGGGGCATGCTTCATCATCAGGTTCACCCTGACCCCTAAATGTCAGGGTGGGCTTGTTCGTAGTACAGGCAGCTCTTTAGATTTCTAGAAATGGGGCCAGAACCCCTTATCCTTTAACACAGTAAAGGATATCCCAATCCGCCCCCCACCCAGAGAATTTTTTGCACCGCACAGCTGCAGGGTTTTAGAAAGACATAATCTGTTCACTGTTCTGATGTATAACACCCAAATGGCCAACACCACAATGGAACAACTGGACCTTGCGTAGACTGATGAAATTGCATCATTAATTCTATCAACCTCATCACTACTTCCAGACACCAATATCACACAAAGCCTAGCTCAGTCACACAACTGCGACGAATTCAAAGAACTGAAAAGAAACGAAATGAAGACCCTTCCCCAAGGGGCAAACATGACAGAATACCTGCAAACCAAGGCAGCCCCCACAGGCCTCCTGGAAACCAAAGAACCCAGAATCTTTCTGGATGACCCTTTTAAAACAAGAATCCCTCATCGCATGGTGTTGCAACATCAATATTACACAAAGCCTAGCTCAGTCACACAACTGCGACAAATTCAAAGAACTGAAAAGAAACTAAATGAAGACCCTTCCCCAAGGGGCAAACATGACAGAATACCTGCAAACCAAGGCAGCCCCCACAGGCCTCCTGGAAACCAAAGAACCCAGAATCTTTCTGGATGACCCTTTTAAAACAAGAATCCCTCATCGCATGGTGTTGCAACATCAATATTACACAAAGCCTAGCTCAGTCAAAGAACTGGGACGAACTCAAAGAACTGAAAATAAACTAAATGAAGACCCTTCCCCACGGGGCAAACAGGACAGAATACTGCAAGCCAAGGCAGCCCCCACAGGCCTCCTGGAAACCAACAAATCCAGAATCTTTCTGGAGGACCCTTTATTAAAAAGAATGGTCCCTCATGGCATGGTGTTGCTCAAGGGACTGGCTCCTCCGGTTTATAAACATGGCAAAACTACTCCCAGACGTTATGCTGATAAACGTTAAAGCTAGCAAGGACTTTCTTAATACTACCCAGGTTAAGATAACTGTATACAAGAAGAATTGAAGGATGTCAACAAGGAGATAGTAGAACAGAAGGATTTCCTCATGCAGAGCAAAATAAATTGCATAAAGATATAAAAAAAAGTTTTTACATGAAAGGATCTATCCATACACCCATGATAATTATAAAAATAAATATAACTCTTACGCAGAATCCTCGGGAAGAAGTGATTCGGAATCCTCTTGCTCAGATACCGAAGAATGGTCAAATGATAACTCCAACCAAAGTTGGAGAGGCAAACGCAGACAAAAGCGAGGAGGTTACTATAACCCCACATACCCACCGAATCAAATTAATTTGACCAGGCTCCTATGGACAGCAAACTTTCCCTGGCACTCCCACAACACCAGCATATCCTCTTACTCAAACCAACGTTTTTTTAGAGAAAGGCGACAGGAGAGGGAGACGTGGAGGAATGAGAATCCAGAGGGACAACGAAAAGACACAAGGAATGAATACACAGGACCAACAGGTGGGGCCAAGCAGTCTGTAGATATGGTGGTCAACTTTACCCCTGAGGAACTATCCACAGATTACCTGTGCTCAACAAGGGACTGGGATTCGTTCCTACTACCCAAATGGATACATTCAAAATACGATGGGATCTAGCCGAGTTCTTTAAGGAAATCCATGTCAAAGTATTTTTCCAGAACAACCCAATCAATTAATACAGATGATGGACACACGACGTTGAAGAAAAAAATCCAAATTTAACCCGCCTCCTTCCACAATACCCCCAGAAGTATAGGCCTTCGAAGAGGCAGGGATTAAAGAAATAAAAAGAACAGAATACCAGGGGGAGACACCTATCAGACTATCACTAGAAAGGAGAGAATGGCCTTAAAAACCCTTAGCAAAAAGGATCATCTTGTCACCAAGCCAGTGGAGAAAGGGAGAGCTATTGTCAACCAAGGGAAAAAAGAATACAGAGAAGCATGCCTTACTCTTCTACGTATTGGAAGGAATTATGAACTCTTACAAGCAGACCCCACCAGCCGTCTACAAAACACCATCAGGAATCTACTGGATCAGTGATACTCAAAGTATGGCCTAAGGGCCATATGCAGCCCTCCTGACCTTTACATGCGGCCCCCCAGTCAACAGCAGCACTGGGCTGCTGCTTACTCGACTCAGCACTAATATTAAAAGAAGTTAAATAAAGCATTTATTCAATGGTAATTGAAGTTAAAGAAAGAAAATAACTAAGTTGACCTGCACTGATTAACTATAAAAGGACCTTCGTTTTTAAAACCATCTTGAAGCAAAAGTGTAAAAATGTGGTAAAGTCTCTTCACCCTAGAACATCAGATTAGATCAGTGCAATAGGGAGTATTTTCTTTTGTTAAAGATGTTTTTTTTAAATAAATGTAGAAACATTAATTCTTCTCCGCACCCTAACAACGCCTATGGTGAACTAAGAGTCATGTTCCTTGTTATATGCACTCTTTGGATGGAATGGGTTCCTATTACTCATGAATAATATTATAGTTTATTGAATCAAACACAGGACAAGCCTTTGTAGAGCACATATCCTGAAGTCATGTATTTCAAGGTCAATACAATTGCCTAGGATCACAAAATTTGGTTAAGTGGGAAAGCCAGGATTAATTCCATGTTTTCTGGAATCACATTGTGCAATTCAGTCACTAGATGTATATGCTTTGCTTCCCCTACACCGGCCTTCCAACTGCCCAACCCCACCAAACATCACCCTGCGACAAACTTCATCCTGCTGGCATCAGTGCAGCCCTCGGTCACATCACAGATCACACTTTATGGCCCTTGGGAAAGTGTTTGTGAGTACCCATGTCCTGGATGAAGCTACAGACGAGCAGATTACAAAGAATGAACAAGAATTCCTAACCACCATGGACGCCTCAATTCTACACCATCCTGAAGATCCACAAAGGGAGAACACCACCTCCGGGAAGACCCATAGTAACGGGTATTGGATCTGTCCTTGAGCCTTTATCACAATATACTGACTGGTTCCTATGACACTTGGTCACAAAAATAAGATCCCAAGTCACGGATACTAAACATCTGCTAAATCTTCCCAAGGAAGTGGAGTACGATGCGACCACAGAAATTATGTTGTGCCTCAACGTGGAGGCCCTCTACACCATTATTCCGCATGGCGAGAGTCTGCGGGTCATCAACCACCTGCCACTATCCTAAGAATGGCAATTGGCAGCCCCCATCCAGTGGATCATGAGCCCGGCAGAACTAGCAGTGACAGAGAATTTTTACCATTTTAATGGTTTACATTTCTTTATTGTATTTGCATGTAGAACAGATAAAGATGGCTGATGGCAAGGGCCACCAGCTGCAGTGAATACAATTGTATATTAACCCCCAAACTCCCTGGAACCTGTTTAAGGAAAGCTATAAGAAAGAACCAGTATCTCCCTCCACCCAGCCCAATTCAATGACCATGGGTTGGTGTAATGTTGGCTTCCGACAAGCAAAGTAAGCATAAGTACTTGGGGCATGTAAGCTCTCGAAACTCTGTCATCAATAGGGATAAAAAGGGCCTCCAGAGCTTGGGGAATGTTGAGCCCTGATTCGTTATTGTGAGGGTGATTAACTCCATTCCCATTATATACCACAGTCTATGAAGCCAGCCTAGGCGTGTGGGAATGTGGCCGGTGCCCCAGTACAATAGTATATTCTGGAGGGCCGCCAGTAGTAACAGTCCAATTTGTCTACCCCTGTGGGATTTTAATGGGAAGGTAAGGGCATTAGGGAGGCCAAGGAGAATGTATCCCGGGAATCTAGAAATTTGTGTTCGTCTATGTCTTTAAGCATCTGTGCCCAGTATGAGGCTAGCTTCGGGCATTCCCATAGTATGGGAAGTAGCGTGCCTGAAGATCTGCATTGGCGCCATCAGTCAGGTGACTTGGATGGAGTGTATTTATGTAGTCTTACCAGGGTAAGATACCAATAGGTTATGATATTGGTGGCCGTTTCAATGCCTGGGATGTTACGGACTGTGTTTTAGGTGCAGTAGTGAATATCTTCCCATTCTTCTGGAGATAACTCCCACCCTATCTTTGATTCCCATCGGTTTTGGCCTGGGATTTCATGATTGTGCTTTCAGAGGCCAGTAGTTTATACAAGTGGGTAATGAGTTGTGTATCCGTCGTGCTAGAAAGTAATCAGCATTTATATGAATTAAGATGTTGTTGTGTCCCTGGGCGGTTTGCCGGATGCATCACCCAGTGGTGGATCTGGGTGTAGTGCCAACGTTCGCCATCGGAAGGCTGTGTTCTTGGCGGAGGGAGTCAAAAGGAATGGGGCCTTCCATATCAAACATGTGTCCCTCTTATCTTCAGCACAGTTGGTTCGAACTGTGAAATCCCGGGTCAGTAAGGGCTGGAGTGAAGTGGGGATTCTCTACTATGGGTGTCAGGGGGGGAAGGGAAGGACATGAGTGTCCTCTTAGTCGCCACCCTGTCCCATATAACTAGCGCAGGTTTAGTGATAGAGGAAAGATAAAGGTTGAGGGGCAGTGCGCTTTTGGGAAGAAAAGGTATTTTTGACAAGGGTTGTCCTGCAAGCGTCCTCTCCTTAAAATCCAGTGTTTTTCGGACTCTGCGTGTGACCACTCGACAAAGGCTCTTAGTTGGGTGGCCTGATAGTACCGGACAAGGTCCAGGACGCCCAGGCCACCCCCCAATGGGGACCTACAAGTCCGGTCTCTTTGAAGGCGGGGGACGTTTACCCTCCCATACAAAGTGGCTCAAGTCTTCCTGGAGGGAGCAGAGCGAACCCAGTGGTGGTTCTAGTGGCAGGACCTGGAATAGGTACAATATCTGGGGAAGGACTGCCATTTTCACTGCGGCCATCCTCTAAGGCCAGGAGAGGGAATGGCGTTGCCAGCGGCCAAGATCGGAGCATATTTGATGAGTCAGAGCACGAAAATTGAGGGTCACTGTCTCGGGTATCGTAGGGGCAAACTGGAGGCCTAAGTACTGAATATATGTAGATGCCCATTGGAAAGGAAAGGTCTGTCCGAGTGTAGTTAGCGATTGTTGTTGCAGTGTTAGGTTAAGGGCTTGTGACATACAAATGTTCATTTTAAAACCCGTTACTTGGCCAAATGCTGCAAGCTTATCAAGGAAGGCCGGTAGGGAGGATGTCGGATTCTCCAGAGTCTAAAGCAAAGGTGTAGTGCGCGCACAACCGTTTGGATGATTATTAAGTTTTGTTGTTGAATCGTGCTCCGGGGTATCACTCTCCAGAGTCGCCAGAACATCGTCTGCGTATAGACTGATGGTATGTTGGTCACCACCGAATGCGATTCCCTGTATTGCCGGGTTGGATCTGACTCTATGAGCCATAGGCTCCATGTATAGAGCAAAGATTAATGGCCATAGAGGGCGCCCTTGTCTGGTACCCCTTATTGATTGTGAGTGGGGTGCAAGGATGGCCATTTACCCGAATTACTGCAGTCGGGTGGTCATAGGCGCTAGAGATCCACTTTCGGAATCCCTCACCTATACTGGAGTGTTCCAAGGTGGCCTCGAGGTAGGGCCAGTGGACTCTGTCAAATGCTTTCTCAGCGTCAACCGATAGTAGCATTAGTTCTTGGCCATGTCTCTGAGCTGTGTCTATGAGGTGTAGGAGCCTTTGCGTGTGATTTGTTTATCTTTTGAAGACCAGATCTACCTACAGTGCCATGGGACTTCCATAGGGAGTACATTTGCGCCAAGCATAGCCTGTCTATATGGGGTGGTTTGAGGAGGAGAATATTTGGACCAACAACCCATACAATGATAAGATCCAATCATGGCAGCAGTACATCAATGACATTCTTGTCATTTGGCATGGGAATGAAAGTACTGTTGAACCCTTCATCACATGGCTTAATGGCAGGAATCCCTACTTGAGATTCACAATGACGACAGACAGAAATTATGTAGCTTTTCTTGATATCACCATCACAGCAAAAAAATTATAGACTTACCAGCTCCCTCCACACAAAACCCACAGACCAGAATAGCCTCTTGTATTTCAAAAGTGCTCACCCCCGGGCTCTCACAGAGAATCTGCTCGTGGGGCAGTTTTTAGATATCAGAAGGAACTGCTCACATATACAAAACTTTAAAAAAGAAGTTACGACTCGCACAAAGAAACTTAAGGGCAAAGAATATCCAGAAAAGATCGAAAGGCATGAAAATGTGCATGTAACATCCCAAGAGTTGCCTTACTCAAGACCAAAGCCAAACAGGATAACAAATCTTTGATCTTCGTCATTATCTACAATATCTCGTCCAACAGTGTCAATAAGATTGTGAACAAACATTGGCAAATGTTTACATCTAACAAGTTGTCATTGAGTAACCAAAATACTGGACTTAAGCCTTCCAACCCCCTGGGAACAGCGAACATATACTAATTGTAACAGCAACAATGTAATATACATCATCATCTGTCCATGTGACCTTCGCTACATTGGAATGACTACAAGAAAAATCAAGATCAGGATAAGTGAGGAAAGAAGTACAATACCATGTAGAAGAACGTCCTCCAAACTAACAACATTTTCTGGAGAAAATCCATTACAACAAAGACCTTAGGTGGTCAATCATTGAGAAACTCATCCCAAAAGTAGGGGTTAGTAACAGTCTCTTGGAAAAGGAATAAAGATGGGTCTATAAACTACAAACAAATAGACGAGGGTTCAATGACATACCGTGAAATCAATTGACCCTCAAATAGAATAGATACAAGTAAACATCAGTAACACTCTCTGTTTGGGGACAGTCTTCCCTTTTTTTTTTTTTTTTTTTAAAACAGGCTGCAGCAGTGGTGTAACTGGCCAACAATAAAAATACAAGTGTAGGTTCTGCCCCTAATACCAGCGTGGGAGGAAGCACTTAAGATAGTCTCTCCAAATGTGCCCGGAATCATCCCAGAAAGCACTCAATTCCCTCTATAGTTTACGTTTTGCCTTTGCCATCCACCCCACTAATAAAGGGATACCTTGAGAGTGGATGAGGAATTTGTAATAAATTGTTAACCTCCCCCTCTCCCCTCGGTTGTTAAAAATTGCTCCCTGGAATACAGTCTAGCCCACCCTGACTTTTAAGGGACAGGGTGAACCAGATGATGAAGCATGCCACTGTTAGAGTGGATGAGAGATATTTATTTAAAAAAAATATATTTTTTCCCCCCACCTCCTGATGGCGTGGAGTATAGGTGTGGCATATAGCAACCCCCTTCTTGATAGTGTCTTTCTAACAGTGGGTTACCTCAAGGTTTATTGCATGGGTCAGTGGGGACACTGAAAAGCCGTTTTTGTTGTCTTAAAAGTGAGACCGTGGACTATGGACACCATTTTAGGTCTGTTGAGTCTGTTGTCTCGAAATTGAGTCTGTGGGACAGCAACAAATGTGAACTCCGTTTAACATTGAACTCCGTTTAACATTGAAAAACTGTTTTTGTCCTCCTAGAAGGGCACATTTAGTTGTGTCCTGGCACCAGATACATTTTTAGGGGGGGGACGGGGTGTTTATAGAGAACTCAATTATTATTATTTAAAAAAAATATATATATTTTTTTGACGTCTGCCATATCTGGGGTCTCAACTCAGGATCGCAGACCCTGCAAGACTTCCTTTACAGTCTGCGGACTATGTGCAAAAATTAAAGAGCGTTCTGAGTTTTTCACTGGCAGAAAGTTCAGGTAACATTTAACCACATAACAAAGCACCCTTTCCTTGACCACAGAAAACACATTCACCATTTTGTGATGAGCAGGAGACCTAAACAGGTGTTTCTGGTGCTCAGTATTACATTTCGGATAGCTATGCTGAGAGAGGTGAATGAGAGATTCCTGGGCCATCTTCTGTTATTGCGAGGAAGTAGCACTTGGGGAGAGTGAAAAGATAGAAAAACCTAAGACCTAGACGCACAGAGTTTTTTTTTTTACACATTCACAAGGGAAGAAGAGGCTCAAAGCAAGGCTAGTCACTAACAAGCTATATGACCAAAAGGTTAGCTGGGGACAGAGAACTCTCTCCTCCTTTGGTACATTCAGTGCTTTGAATGGGAAAAAATAAGTGCAGGTACTCATTAGAATAGAGGCGTGGCAAGTGGGCGGGGCGAAGAGCAATACATGATCGTACCTAATGATTTCTGTAGCAGTTGCAGCACATGTCAAAACACACGAGAAATGCGTTTGTGGCACGAAAACAGATTAACCCATTACACATAAGTACATTTTCCTCCGAAGCAGAGCGGAATCTGCCCTGGAGGAGAAACCTAACCTGCGCCTGCCGTGCTGTGGATCAGGGTACCGGTACTCTCCCTGGCTGCAGAGAAGTGCCGGTACTGAGTGCAGAAAAAATCGGCAGTGCCGGTACTCAGTACCGGTGAGTACCGGCCCATTTAAAGCACTGGGTACATTCACCATAAGGTGACCGCTCAAATCACAGCATGCCACAGAACGTGGGAAGTTTCTACAGGAACAGAAGAACAAGAAAACAGGATCACAGGAATCGGAGAGACCACAGAATGTTCCACAAAAGGAAGGAGAAGAAAACTATCTCCACCTCAGAATCTTTGCACTCTACTGCATAGAGTGCAAAATGAACATCCGGTGGGGGTAGAAACATCACAGAATTCGGAATCAAATGATTGGCGATCATTACACCAAATTCCATCTGCAAGGGACAAATTGCTGAACAGTTTAAGTGGCCATTTACCTCCAAAGTTGTAAAAAAAAAAAAAAAGGCAAACAAAATACACAAAATCAAAGAATCCAAACCTTTCAATGCAGTTCTTTTGAGAACAATCAAAAAACTAAAAAAAGTACTGGTCTCTATAAACCACTATGCCTCGCAAGCTGCCCGTAGTGGGTTGGCTGCAAGCTCTTGGATCGACCCCCAACTGCACACAGCTGAAAGATGCCAGAGGCAAGTCAGGACTTTCGCAGAAAACTCCAGAAATTTACTGAAAAAAAAACTACAGTTAAAGTGACTTTATGGTTAGGGATGGTTATAAAACAATAAAGCATTTAAAAAAAAAAAAAATCTGAAATTCCCTTAAAAAAAAGCCAACGTGACGCTTACAAAAAATAACCCATAAAAAACACTTGTAGTTGCCAGTTAGCTTCGATATCTGTTCTTTGTATGGGTCTGAACTCCAAGAAAGTAAAGCACATACAAGAAGTGTATGATCCCATTTTACCTTCCAAACAATAAGTGTAAGGTATGTCTAACAAGGTGTATAGCACAGACAACAGTGCAGACTTTACAGAGACAGACAGACACACAGTTCAAGGTGTTGTTTAGTGGTGGTGTTCAATGTGCATAGGTACATCATATATTATGCTCTCATGTCTAATGTTTTGGGTATTAAGCATAATTAGCATTTCACAGATATTTAGATTTTGGGATACTTCTTTAAATGGAGATTTGTTGGGTATTAATATTAGGAATTTCAAAGAGATTTTGGTGATCTTAATTTTAAAATGTGTGATTCTATGGCACATCTGTACATTTGCGTTAGCTTTTGCGTAAAAACAAAAATCAACATCAGACTGTCGACAAACCAGTGAAACTCTCTTAACTTCAGAGAGACTTGCATCTAGCTGTAAAGGTGGGTGTAACAATGTAGATAACTAATAAATCCTGAACTTTCTATGCCCCAGAGTGGCCCTACTATGGATTCTAGATGACATAGGAAATGCCCTATAAACTGTCTCTGCCGGTTATTTATTCAGGGTACTTATTGTAACATTACTGACCTTAGCGTTCACTTGCACGGGACAGCCTATATACCGTGTTCACCTAGGTCACATACACATTTCCACTTTTAAGACACACCAGTGTTTTTTGGCAGACGATAATTTTTTACAGAAACTTTTCCCCTGGTCAATACAGCACCTATTGTTATATCCATATGTGGTACCCTTAAGTGCTTTACCTCTTGTTGGACGGCTTTTGTCTACCCAAATCTGGCCAATTAGCTAGAAGTACTTCCTCACTGGAAATAAATAAGCTTGCTTACAAAATGGAGGAAACAATTTCCGAACCAGAAAGTTTCATATCCTTCTCTCTGAAGTGTCACATATGCTAACCTCACGAGTTATCTGCCTCTACAGATTCTTTCTGTCAGAACTCAATTAGAATCCTGATGGCAAGTTAATGCGCAGACATGGGGGCACTGCCGTCTTAGTACAATGCAGCCGACTCACAATAGCTAATTGCAAATTAGTAGTAAAATGCCTCTTCACACTAGATGGCTACTGCACTCAACAGCTTTGCTAAAATATATATATATATATATATATATATATATATTAAATTTATTAACTAAGGGAAATTCTTACCGACAGGCTCCCCCCAAGTAAGCTTATGGCAGATCAAACAGCTGTCCAGACTGATACCATTTCTAATGGCTGTTGGCACTTAATTTAATCTCTGGTTATCTGCAAGTGCTGAATTCTGATGCAAACACGTCAAGGCTGACCTAGCGAGAAAGTACAGACTTGAGGAAAGGGAGACAATAACACAAAGATAAAGGACATTAAACTCCAATATGAACATGGCTTAGTAGCAAGGACACTTTTGTGAATTGCAGTCTATGAGACAGCAAGACGAACATTTGGCATCTTCTCAAAATCAACGTGTCTAGGAGTGATACATTTAACAGCACAAACCCTTTCTGCCTCAATGAGAACCATGGGCAGTATTAAAATATCAGATGCACATTCCCAATCTGCTCTGTAGCCCATGCATGATAGGGTGCACCTGGCGCAGACCGAGAATGTGCACTCAATTACAAAAACAAAGTGTGGTTTCCAGTGTAGGAGCGAACCTGTACACATCTCAGAACAGCACATTACCGAAAGGCAACCAGTTGTTTGAAACCCAGACAGTGCACTCCCTCATATCTGGTGGTCACCCAGTTCTTTGCCAATGCACCCACACTTATAATATAGCGTGGGTGAACAAGTAGTAGGGTTTCCTCATTGGCACGCGAACACATTCTTAGGATATTGCAGCCACATAAATTGCACCGGCATGATCCATATTACAGAAAGGGCTTAACAAGTGTCTGCAGACCTTTCTGTAATATCAGAGTACATGGATAGGATAAAAAGCAGACGCAAATGTCTGATGTGATCCGGCAGCATTTTGCATAATGTAGCCTCAGGATTCATGTTGCCACCTCGAAAGCATTTTGGGATTTGTGGTTGGTTGGAACTATATCAGAACCAGAAATTATTTAACTAACCTTAACAGACAGAGTGCAGCAGCAGTGCCAACGCCCCTAAACCGTTGCACATACTGGGCATAGGCTGCAATGCTACACGCTTCACTGTTCCTTTAGCTTCGTTCAGGGTCCACATTATCAGACTGCTAAGTGGGTATATAATGAAAGCTCGTGTATTATAAACGATCATGAGGTCCAGTGGAATAGTACTAAAACTAGCATAAAAGGAAATATATCTAGAAAGATCTCCTGTGGAGTGCTGTACCCAGTTATGAAGGGTTCATATGAGACACTGTCTAGTCCTTAATGCATCTCATGGAGTATTGCAACTACTTTTAGCTACAATATATGTTGTAAGAACCTGGAGGTCACGTTTTAGGTACGCTGCCATTTCTGGAATGTTGTATCCATATCTGGAGACACAACAGCACAGATATTCATTGGACTGTGGATTCAGAACTGACCCTATGACAGATGTCGGGGTCTAAAATGGATGACCTTGCTACTATGCCAATCAACTGTCATTCATGTCTTTAACTAAAGCCTCAGAAAAACCATTAGGTTTTTAAAAGAACCCTCATCCACCAACCTTGTTGTAGGCATGCTTCATCTTTGGGTTTCCATCGAAGTTGCCACATGCACCTTTGGTGTGCTATGACACCTGATTACAGCGAAGCAGGTTTCTTTTTGTGAAGTGGTGAATTTGTGAGGGATTTTTAAAACTACCTCCAGGATATCCACCCTTAGGGAAAAATATTTTAATTATGGATTCCTTGGGTAGCGTGTAAAGCAGTGGTAGATGTGTCATGAGAAATTAGCGATCTCTCACATCCTAGAGGTAGGTCGACATGTTTCAGCCAATGAGGAGTACTTTCTTCAGGACCAATGTGCTATGGACAAAACCCTATGAGGGGGAACACACACACACACTAAGACATGAGTATGTGAGGTGTAGCATTCAAAACTTAAGATTTTCACCCAATTATTTTATTGTATCTAAAAAAGTTGAGTACAATGAGAAAAAGACATTACGCATGTATACATGGTAGTTTAAAATAATGATGAGGATAATGCAGAGCAAGCTCAGCGTGCGTGTGCGGTGCAACATGCTCATCATGCAACTGTATAGGTACTTCCAGTATTGTAGGCACGCATGTGGTACTTAAGACGCATGCAACAGTATAAGCACTTCCGATATTGTAGACATGTGTGGTACTCAAGAGACATGCCATTTCCGATGAATGTTCCGTTAGAGTTTAAAGGACATATTTGTGACATACATGCCAAAATTCTCATCCCGGTTGCTTGCCACAAAAAACAAGCTGCGACATACGAGTACTTTATTGAAGTCACTCTGCGGCAAATTGTGCCCATTCTTTTAAAAAACAGTTATGGTCGATACTCTAATATGGCAGAAAAATGTGCGAGACACATTCAAGCAATGCGTCGCACCAGACCAGAGAGGACAGTATCTCTCCCCGTATTTTGCAACACATTGTTTGTGTCATGAGTACCATGCGGCAAAATCCACTCCGTCAGTAAGGACCTACACCCCTAAACATTTTCTCTCGTCTACTATGGCGTGTCCATAATCCCTTCCAACATACGAATTATCATTCCTCCACCTCAGTCTTCTACTCCATCCCACTGTGACAGTTACACCAGTGGTCCATTTTAAAGCCAAACCAAAGCAGGAATTGGGGACAGTGGTTTGCTGCTACCCAATGGTCCCCTACATGCCCGCGGTTAAGGAAGATACAACTATAGGGAGAAAAACGGCAGTCAAACATAATATTGGCCAAAAAGAAGGGTGCACCAATGAGAAGCTATTCTGCTGCTGATCAGTGTTTTCAGTTTTGAAATTTTTTGCACCATGTGCCAGTGGTTTTGTGCACGGTCTTGCAGTCAACTTTTGCATGGCTGTGTACCCACATATGGGGCTGAAGGGGGCTAAAGAATAAAATGGAAAATTTCCAGTGTCTTCTGTTTTCTTTTCAATTTAGTGGGGGATGCCACAACTACAATTTGGGCCTCTCTGCTACATAGTTGAGTGCTCAATCACTAAATGATATGGCCTTCTAGATTCCTCCTGCGGAAAGCACAAAGGTTGTTGTACATAGAACATCACAGTGTATTTGGCCTTTCTATATATTTTGGTACCCTACCAAATACATAAAAAATAAAAGAAACTAAGTGCTGCAGCTTTTACACATTTTATTTAAGTTGATTTCAATTAAATAATCAAACTCCTTGTAACACGTTATAAAAAAGAATAAGGGTTTAAAAAGAGGCTTGACACATGGGAATAGTACATACCAATAATGTGGGACTGTGTGCCTCGTACAATACCTTTTCTTTCTTGAGAACTACTCCATGGCCTCCTCTAGCCGTGTTTGCTGCCCAGTTCCAAATATTACGTATCGGTTTTAGAGACATACTTGCAGCAATGGGGCAAGGTGAAAGCAAGACGACTTCCCATCTACCAAGTCTTTTTTCTGGACCCTGCAACTACCTTAACATCGTCGCACTGAACCTGGATAACACTGGAAGTGAATGTCTACATAGTTCTCTTACAATGTTGGAGGAAAACGTTTTTCGAGCTATCCTTATTTGACTGTGCCAGCTCCTCCCCCAAAATATTCCCGCTCAAAGCGCTTGAAGTCTGCATCAGTGAAGATGCTTGGCTCCTCCTTCTCCTTGGGTTTCTCTGGTGGCCGATCAGATGCCTTCCGGCCTCGGTTCTGGCTCAGCACCTGCCAAGCGAAAACAGAAGAATGAAGCGGACAGAAATGTGAAATTAGAACAACAGGAGGAACATTATCCCTCAAGTGCTAGTAAGTGACTAAGAAAAAAGAAAATGGCTGGAATCCAGGCAATGATATTTAACAGTAAAAGAGGAAGTTGTTGATCAAGGTCGGACTGGGACAGAAAATAGGCCCGAGCACAAAAATCACCCCCATGGGATAATCAGACAGCTAAAAAGGTGCCCCACATTTGGACATCATGGTCGTTTAAAACTTGAAAAGACAAGCTATGTGTAGTGTCCCCTCCAACAACGACCAGATGATCAGGTAAGTCAGAAGTATTTTTTATACAAAAACAGACAGGCACATCTGCTACTTCATCCGTTCTATTCAATCTGGCTAACTGCCAGTAGTGCATTCCAGAACCCACGCCATGTCCCTGGTAACAATCACCAGGACAACCTACGTGCACCAGGAGAACCTGATGCACACATCCTCCCACTTTAACAAACATAACAAAGATAATACAGATCTCCACTACACAGTTGAACCGTACAAATTACATAACTAATCAATGGTATGTGTGCAGTTACTAATACCACATACAAATAAAAAGAAGAACACCCATAAGAGTACATTGTAACATTTCCTAAACAACAGTTTAACCCACATTGAAATACTCTTTGGACAAGGGAAAGTCCTTACCCTTCTAGTAGTCTTGGACATATCCTCCAAAACAGTAGTCCTATTACCACTCCCTTCACACACTCTCCTGGTTGTCACTACTTTACAATCCCGCTAACTCCCAGTGGCATTTCCCCCACTAGTTCAAGCTTTCATATCCTCTCCTTCACATCTTTGCTCACCCTTTGTGGAATTTTCCCCACTCGTTCCACTTACATCCAAATGCTGCCACAGTCACTTCTCATTCAAAAATCTCAACATTTGATCCCTTTGCATTATTACCTTGGTTGCACCTAGTAAGCCTACTGAAATGCCAGACCATTCACTTGACAATTTAGCAGTGCAAGCAAAAACCTCTACCACTCGGAGAGGCCTGGTTAACTTACTATTGCTCTTTTTTAGGTCTCGGCTACGCAGCGAGCAAGCGCTGCATTGGAGTGACCTCTTGAAATCGCTCCGTACTTTTTTGGAAACTCGTGCATGTACTGCATTGTTTCCAATGAACCCTTGTGCATGTACAACGTTTACCTTGCGGGAGTGAGCAGCAGCGCCATCTGTTTGCAATTATTGTGGCCGCCGCTGCTCGCTCCCCTAAGGTAAACGCCGTACATGCACGATGGACTTTCACGGCCGCGCTTGTTTTCATTATGAGCGCTTTTCACCAAACACGCGTGAGCCAGCCCATTACATGCTGCATGACACTGTCCCACTTAGAAAGCGCTTCAATGTAATCAAGCACTTCGGACGCCACACACATGTTTATGCTTTTAAAATTTTTTATGATTAATAGCACCCGATTTGTTCGCTCTCCTCCCTGTGTGCCGTGTTCATCAAAGAAAGCCATGCAGCCTCTTACTCGCACGCGCCTTTGTTCCTCACTCCATAACGTTCGTGTTGTTTATTTGATATAAGCTTGCTCGTGTCGTCAATCTACAGCTGCGATGGCATGGCATAGAAATCTGTGCCTTTTATTTTCTCAAGACGCGCTTCATGTTTCAGCGCACCTTTTATTTTATCTGCACGGTATTACAATAGTAGCGTTTGCAAATATCTGTCATCACTGTTGTTCCACGATCACCTATTGGATATCGTATACATGTACAGGTCCTTGTGCTTAATGTAACTACGCTTATCAATAGACGAAGACATCGCCCACATGAATATGTGCAGTTAGCGGCCATGTTTAAGTAGGGCTGTGATCGCCAGCATCCCAACACCACCCATTCTCCGACTGGAAGATGATTTGTTTACATGCAACTAAGGAACACAACAAGACCTTCCTGATGGACGAGTCGTCCAGCGTGCGCTACGCCAACTTCGTGAACGAGCTGAAATTCATGAAGAAGCTGCTGTCAGACTTCCCCCGTGGTGCCCTCTGCCACCAGAGTGGCCATAGTGACGTTCTCTTCCAAGAAAAACGTGCAGTCCCGCGTGGACTACATCTCCGCGATCCAGTCCCACCAGCACAAGTGCTCCCTGCTGAACAAGGAGATCCCGGCAATCACCTACAAAGGAGGAGGAATGTACACGAAGGGGGCTTTCCAGCAAGCGGCGGTAAGGCTATGACTGTAACCTGTTCGCGCGCCAATTGCCCTTTATAACTCCCTCCACAGAGAGCAGTGGCGCCACGCACTCAACATGTAGTAACTCCACGTGCATGTCATACTGTAATTTACGGTGATGTCATCCGTGCGCCTTGTCCTGAATGCGATTTTTTTAATGTGATAAACAAAGTGCTTGAATTGCAACCATAGAAGTACACGTGCTCGTTATCTAAGTGTACCAGTTTGATAAATAGAAGTGCTGGTTACCCCCTATTAAATTGGACATATGCTGATAATTGCGGACACTCTCCCCTTAAAATTTAAGAAGTGCAGGTACTGAGTGTATGACGGTACAAGCTGCCCATTTTGAAGCAATGCATCATCACTCCACCAATGCCCACCTGCCCTACCACCGGTCACTTCCTATTAATCCCACCAAGTGACCCAGCCACTTCAGGGAACCTCACAAAATGTATCCCTCACTGCACCACCACCTGCCCTCCCCTTGTACACTAGAAAATACCCCCCTGCCGCCCACCTGCTCACCAACCACCCTCTTCAGCTATGTTTCACATAAAATTTTTTCCACCACCCAGCCTCACAAACCCTCCTATCAGACACCACACACCACTTTCCCCGTTTGTCTTTTGTTGTCTCTTTCCCAAATCACTTAGTTTGCACCTTCCCCTCTTCACCCATCTGCACCCTCGTCCCATCATTTAAAGGCGTCATCTAAAGGAGCATTCCCCGCCGTCCTCTCGTTTACTCGTGGAGATGTTCCTGCGTTATCTTCTCCTCGATTTGAGACCCCGCCTCGCTGTCCCATTTCACGGGTGGTCCCCAATCTCGACTTTCATTTATTTGGACAGAGGCTTTTTTTCTCTCTTTGGGTTATTTGAGGAGTGGTCTCAGCTCAGCCCCAATTTATTTGCAGAGTGATGTCGGCTCACGTATTTTGCTCCCTTCCTAGTATTCCCTTGCTAGTGTCCCTCTGCTCACTGCTCTCTTGACCCAAATTGAGGAGCGTTCTCTTCTTTCTGGCTCTCACCCCACTCGAACTACCCCAGGCTCTTATTTGAGAGGCTTCCCAGCTGTTATTCCCACTTGCTTGCACCCATTTAAATAGTTGTTCGTGTTCCATTGACCCTCCACATCTCCCCCTCTCTCTCTCTCTCTCTCTCTTAGACTCTCTCTCTCTCAGACTCTCTCTCTCTCTCTCTCTCTTAGACTCTCTCTCTAAATAACTCTCTCTCTCTCCCACTAAATAACAACACTCTCTCACTAACTAACTCTCTCATTAACAAACTATCACACTAACTGTTACACAGGTACTATTTCCCAAGCTTCAGCCTCCTGTTATTTATGCTCCCCCATAACAAAACAAGCATTGGCATAGCCAATAGGTCTCGCCTATGGGACCTTATTAGTGTTTAGTTATCGAGCACAATATCCTTGGTGCAACAACATTAACTGTTGCATAGCTAAACACTTATAAGCTCCCAAAGGCGAGACCTATTGGCTATTCCAATGCTTTTTGACCTTGCAATCAACCTTGACACTCATCCAATCGTCCTTCTGCAATGAAACACTTTACACATTTCTCTTTTTATCATAGTAATCCTTATTGGCTCTTTGCACTAAAAAACAATTCTTAATAACGATCGCAGGAGACCACTTACTTTTCAAATCTCTAGACACCCATTCTTTATTATCCTTTGTGAACAGTTCTCGTCCCCTCAACATTTTAAATGGACTATAAACGGTCACCGACGGAGTAATTCTATACACCCAGATTAACTTGTTCACTTCCTTCTCTTAATTCCTTCCAGCATTCACAGCTGCTTGTACACTACCCATAATCACACAGTTGAACCTCTCCACACAAACATTACCTTCAGGATGGTATACCACTGTGTGCAAGGCGCACACCATACCTGGAGTGGAAGATCTCCACTTTGTCTGCCCTAAATTGTGGACCATTGCCACTCAAAAACGTCTTAGGAATGCCCTCCCTCAGAAAGGTCCCCCTCCAAAAAAGAGATCACTTCTTCCGCATACACTATGGAAAGCACTCTAACTTTAGGCCACTTGGAATACAAGTCCATAAGGACAATGACAAATTTGGGCTTCCGCCCCTCTGTCCAGAATAGGACCCAAATGTCACCAGCTAACAATTGCCAAGGACCTTCTGGTAACTCCGTCACACCTAACAAAGGTCTCAAAATCTTCTGGGTTTTGTCAACACTGGAGCAATTACTGCATTGACGCACAAACCTTTCCATATCAGAGTCCAAACCTGGCCACCAGTAAAAAGTTTTGATACTTTTTTTTTTTAAGTTAAAAATTCTTAAATGCCGCTCATGCATTAACTCCAGAATCCTTCCTCTCAATTCACAAGGAGAAACCAGAAACCACTTTAAACCCCCTCAACAGAAATCCTTTTATCAGAAACAGAAAAATCCTCTCCGAGTTACCAACATTTCTCAACTTCCACATCATGTGTGTTCTTGGCAGGCCATTCGTCAACCACAAACTTCTTAATTTCTTACTTTACCTCATCTTCTCTGTAGTGCTCCAACCATTTGTTCTCAAGAATGGCAAGGCCATCCTCACCAATAATAGCAACACTGTACTCGTCCCACTCATCCGGCAAAGGAACCTCCCCGCTAACAGGGGACCTACTAAACAAATCTGTGACCTTGGGGGCGCTAGGTGGCGCACACGCAAGATGGCCGCACAAGCATGAGGCTCCGGCAGCCCGATGTTTTAATCCTGTATTTATCCTGCTTAATGGCCTCCTCACTGCTTGGAAAAGCCATTTACTGACAGACAAACTGGCTGCTGACTCGCTGAGAAAACCGACGATTTTGGGCCAACCCTTCTCCTGATCTGGCAGCGCAAAGAATTGACAGAGGGAGAGGGCGGAGAGGCGAGGCGATCCAGAGCGGCCTCAGTCGCTACGGGAGTCTGCTGCTGCCCACGCGGAGCCCAGGCCAGGAGGAGCGGATCTGGTGACGGTGAAGGACATATTGTGCCGGAACCCTAAGCGGCGCTGAAAACAGCTTCCTACCTGGAAGTGAGGAACTCCGCCTGTTGCTGCATCGGCGGGGGAAGCCTCGGCCCGCACCGTGGCGGAAGGAGGTAGGTGGGCAAACAGGAGCATTGCTGGCGGCGGCCACCATAAGCTCCCGTCGCGGGGAGAGGAGAGTCCCTGCTGCTGCCTGGTGAGTGAAGTCGGCGCCCGGAGGAGTGCCAGGGGGCCGTGTCGTCCTTGCGATCTCCGGGACCAGATGAACGGTGCTCCCTGTGCACGTCTGTAGGCCTTCCCGCCTCGCGGCGTTAGTGGAACAGCCCGTCGCTGACAAGATACTCCTGTAAATAGGTGGCTGGCCTGAATCTTACCTGCGGGCCATACTGCGGGAGGAGGGGGAGCAATTCATCGGTGGTGCGGCCCACGACACCGGCCCTCTCCCCAGGGACTCCTCGGATTGAGGCTAGAGGGGGACGGAGTGGCCTACTGTTGTCGGCCTCCTGAGCTGATATAGGTGGCTAAGCGCCCCTGGACTGGAGCTGTGGCGGGAGGAAGCACTACCGGTCGCCATCTAGAGAAATGCGGGGCTGACAATATGCTTTCACCATTCGGTCACAGCTGCTATTGTTGGGAACGTGGGGACCTAATCCGGGGGGGGCCACGTCGCTTTGAGAGGTGAGGCTCCTGATAGAGCTTTGCTGGGGACCACACCTGGAATTCTCCCCTTAAAAAGCACCGGGCATTCGAGTGGTGACTGGGCTGGTGCTGGCTAGCCTCTAATCAATGTGCTAAGGTACATAGCAACTGTCGCCATGGCTGCCCCTCGATGTAGAGTTTGAGAGCTGCCCACGTTGCTATCAGCCCTAATTGCGAACTGTGCACACCTTGGTGCACGGAAACTGTGGTGCGGGGCCTAGCGTGGAACGGCCTGCGGCGGACCACTTGTGCTACACGAGGAAGTAGGTGAGAAAGTAAAAGTGTGCAGGTAGGACTGTTGCTGAATGCCTGAGGTGGCGGCGGATTCCCTGCTGTGCCCAGTCGCGTTATCCTGCACTGGTCACCTCGAGTGTTGTTTCTTGTAGGGGGCACTGACAAACAACTCGAACGGAGGTCGGTGTATGCATGTGGGTTGTGGCGCACCACATAACAGCAGACATACGCAGTCATGGGCAAATCAGATACTAGACAGCTGAAGCTGAACTTTGAGGCCATGAAAAAGCCCCCCTGGACCTTACAAGATGGCCAGGACATTGACAAGAGAGCTGAGGCCCGGGGATGGGGGGGGGGGGGGGGATCCCACAAGATGCTGACGTGCAGAGTATCCTTCAGGAGGTCAGACAGGGGTTCACCACCATCGTGGATAAGGTGGACAGAATGTCGACACGTATAGACGCCATTGCACATAAGCTGGAGGGGCATGAGGACCGTATAAAGGAAGCAGAGCGGCGTGTCTCGGACGCAGAGGACACGGCATCCAGACATACAATGCAGTTAGCTCGCATGGATAAGCTTCTAAAGCTTATTGCTGCAAAGAACGAGGACTTAGAACCGCGCAGCAGGTGCAATAATATTCGCGAATTAGGAATTCCTGAGTCGACCAACACAGGGAAATGGAAGAATATGTTGAGAAACTACTGTTGTCTGCAATTGGAACTGAGTCCTTCTCCAACCAGTTTATTGTAGAACGAGCCCACCGATCTCTTGGGCCGCGTCCACCGCCCGGCAGCGCTCCACGGCCCATTATAGCAAGACTTTTGAACTATAGGGACCGGGATGTGGCTTTGCGAGTTGCGAGAAGTAAACAGAATCTGTCTTATGATGGGAACACGTTCTCCATCTACCCGGATTTTACGCCGATAGTCCAGGAAGAGAGGCGCAAATTTATGGATGTTAAGAATAAGCTGCGGGTAGCACAAATAGATTATGCGCTATTATATCCTGCGCGGCTTAGGATTACTCATCAGAGCAAACAACACTTTTTCACCAAGCCACAGCAGGTGGAGGAATTTCTCAAGCATGTTAGGCGCACGAGTCGCACTGATGGAAGCATGGCGGCATCACAGCGATCTACATCGACGGGAGCAGAAGATGATTCGCAATGACTGGGGCCCTTTTTCTTTATTTTTTGCTCATAGCCATTTTAATCATAGCCTGTGTTGTGAAAACCATTTGGAAATAGGATCTATATCAAGGGACACAATCTGTTCAGATGAGGGCCCATTCTGAGCTATACCCACTGTGCATCGGGCACCCTCCGCCCGCATGAGCCCAGCTAGGCCATCAGCGGAGGGCTTCACGGGTGAGAGGTACCTGTGCTGCCGCCTAGGAATGGTGCCCAATGGGTATCCCCCTGAGAATGTTCACTGCATATTAATTGCAGGGGCTGTAGTGCTGTTTTTGTTTAAGTTGGGATTAGGGGAGGGCGAACTTTTCTGGCATGTTGGGCTTGCTTCGGGCGTGGGGGGGGGAGAAGGGAGGTATGTTGTGTTATTTGTATGGCAATCACCCATCAGGACTGTTTCCTCGTCGGTTCAGTGACGATGACAATTGAGTTCGCGTTTGAGCATACTAAGCGAATTAAGATATTATCCTGGTCTAGAGTACAGAGCATGGCAGGCATTTTGGAGGGCATAGCACAAGTTGATAGCAAATGTCACGAAATATGGCTGATATAGATTCTGGAAAATTAAATACTATCACGTGGAATGTGAGGGGCATGGGGGACCCGAGGAAGAAGAGACACATATTAGCGTATCTGGACCGGTATAAAGTGCACATAGCCATGTTGCAGGAAACGCTCTTCACTCCTCAAAAACCGAACAACTTTGCAAGCAAATGGGCGGAGCACAGAATCTTCTCCTCCTATTCATCTTATGCGAGGGGGACGGTAATCCTTATTAAAAAACAGATACCATTTCACCTAGCAGGAGCCACTTGTGATGCGCAGGGATGATACTGCCTGGCATGGGGGTGACTATGGTCGGTCTCAGTCACGCTAGCCTGTTATGGACCGAACGTAGATGCACCCGAATTCTTCACCTCATTATGGGCTAAGATATTCGATATAGTCACATCATCGGGGGTGGGGGGACTTTAATGTAACATATGACCCATGCTTGGATAGATCACATCCTGCCCCTCATCATTATACCAAAGGGTGCACAATTCTCCAAGATACCATAACTGCCTACAACTTGATTTATGCTTGGAGACACACCCACCCACACACAAGAGAGGGAACACATGACACGGCATGGGCAGCGTCATGGGCGCGACTAGACTATTGGTTGGAGTCCCGAGGGTTGGGCCCAGCGATATTTCAAGTGCAGCATCTAGCTAGAACATACTCGGATCACGCCCCGGTAAAAATCACGCGGTCGTCCTCAGAATTCGACACGCCGCGCAGGGCTTGGTGACTGCATACTCCCCTTTTGTTAGACACGGTCTTCCAGGCAGAACTGCGAGAGGAAATACTAGATTTCTTCACGCGTAACAAAGGCTCGGTGGACAGTGTGGAAACCATCTGGGAGGCTTCAAGGCCACTGCATTGCAAAAGGGTCGGGTGTGCTAAAAGACATAACCAACACATTGCGCAGATTGGAGGTGGAGCTTAAATCACTGGAAGCACAATTAGCCACGGGCTCGAGCAGTGTTGCACAACTCAAGTTTAGGGAGACACTCACGGAATATATGGATGCAGCACAGAGGGAAACTCGGTTCCGGGGTAGGTTCTGGGTGGCCCGCTGTTACGGGAGGGAGAAAGACCTGGTAAGGCGCAGGCGCAGACGATTAGGAAACCTCGCTACTCAAATTGTGTTGGAGCTTGAGGATTTAGACGGGATGGTTTATTGCGATACTGCCAATATCCTTAGTGCATTTACGCAACATTATAATCGATTATACACCACCCAGAAGAGGGACGACCTGGATTTGGAGAGTTATTTGGGAGATGTAGCGCTCGGCTGGTTGATTGATAGGCAACGGGAATTCTTATGTGCCCCATTTGAGTTGGACGAGCTCAGGGATGCTATTATGAGCATGCAATCAGGGAAAGCCGCGGGAACGGATGGTATCCCTATAGAGTTTTACAAAACATACATAGATCTAATGGCTCCCATCTTACATGAGGTGTATGAAGAAGCTAGAGGTTGGCTGTCTACCTGCATCCATGAGGGAGGCTATTATCGTCTCACTCTTTAAACCTGGGAAATCTTGCATTTTCCCACTGACGACTGCAACAGATCGCTTGCCGCTGGATTATCCCTTAGAGTGGTGTGATGAAGAGCTGAGGTATTTGGGAATTCAGGTCAATAAAGATAGAGGAACTAATGCGCTTGAATTATGGAACTGCAATGACTCGCATAACGGAAAATGTTACCCGCTGGATAGCTCTTCCCCTCTCCATGGCGGGGCGGGCATCCCTAATTAAAATGGTAATACTTCCCCAATTGCTCCATTTATTTTTAAATATTCCGTACTATCCAGGGGCCTTCTTTAAGACACTCAGATCAGAACTGACGTGCCTAGTATGGGGGTGTAAGCAGCCGAGATTGCAATGGAGGTACTTATCAGGCCGTATGCACAGGGAGGGTTCGGAGTACCGAATTTTGAACTCTTATTACCTTAACACACAAGCTCATTATGCATGGTTTTGGGTGAAACAGCCACGGTATATGCCGCAGGAAGCGGCAGAGCATTGGCTCGCACACCCCACTCCAATAGAGGGAGTGATATATGACCCGATCACACCCACAGACAGGACGCCGACCACCCTCACATGTACAGCGGTAGCATGGCAACGCATAGGGCGTATGTTGAATGTCACCCTACTCTATTCCCCATTATTACCTCTCAGTTATCATCAGAGTATGCCCCTGCTCCAAGAAACAATATTTCACAACTTTAAAGAGTGCACTCGCAGTAGCACTTGGGGGGGGGGGGGGGGGGGACTTATACCATAATGGTTGCTTTCACACTGCTGAACATGTATTCCAGGGCCTGCAACAGACCCCACTTGATGTCTTTCTATATATTCGCCTTAGACACGGAATCCGGTCTTTAACCACAGACTTCCCAGCGGAACCTCAGGCTCTAGCTCCACTTCAGTTAATACTTTTTAAAAGTACGATGAATAAACGCCTGGTCTCCCTGATATATCGGACGGTGCACAACCAGAGAGAATTGCCGGCCACGCTCTGCTGCACACGGTGGAGTGAGGAGCTGGGATTCGCCCGGACGGATGAACAATGGGGATTCTGCTGCTTGCAAACTGAGAGGGTCTCGGCTAGCAGCAGGCTCCGCATAATACACTAAGTTTCTTCATAGATTATATTACACCCCAGCCAAGATGCACAGATATCATCTACGAGATTGTGACAGATGTCGAGTTTCCGGAGCAGATTTTCGACATCTGGCCTGGGAATGCTCGGGGGTGCATGAATATTGGGGCAAGTTTTTGACGCTTTGGCTTGGATGACGAATGCACACATAGAACCCACACCGCTGATGGCGCTGCTCGGCTATGTCAAATCAATACAGGCGGCACACCGTAAAAACGTTGCTCTCGCTCTACTCCTGGCTAAGAGGCGGGTGGCCTGCCGCTGGGGCAGGGGACGGGCTCCCAAATTTAAGGAATGATTTGGTGGTTTGCCAAGATTGACTCACCACATATGCTGAACTGCTGCCTAGTGCCTCTAAACTTCGGGATATCTGGGCCCCCTTGACATGTTACTTGCTGTCGCACCCGCGTGGGCCTGCTTCCTCTGACACAGAAGTACCTACACAATAAACTCCCTATTGCAGTGGGGTCGACATAGAAATTCCCCTAGGTGGCACTTACTTCACCCTCAGATAGAATATTTCATAGAGAAAAGTTGCGGTCAATTGTAAGAACTCCCTACCAGTGCTGCTGAATAATATTGCAAGCACCGTAACAAGTGGCCGGATGCACACACGTGAAGAGGAGAAGGTCCAGACTATATAAACATGAATGAAGGGTCTCCCGAAGTGAACAACAGCGATATCACATAAGTCATTAACAGGACACATTTTAGTAAATGTCATGTCACCGTCTACATAAACACTTACATGACAATGAAGTAAGGACAACCTGGTGTGTGAGTGAGATTGGCGTATAATACCGGATGCAATGTCCCCTGCCTCTTGATGTACTGCCGATATAGTGAAATGCTTTGATATATTATGTGAGATGGACTAATGCTATCAATGTAGGAGAAACATACGAGCTGAAACTGTACTAATGACTGCTTGTAATGATGCTCTTGGTGTCTTTGTTTGGTTGAAAAACAATAAACAGAATTTACAAAAAAAAAAAAAAAAAAAAAATCTGCTACCTTATTCTCGCACCCCGGAATGTACTCCACTTTGTAATTATAATCAAGTAACCGGAGTGTCATTCTGGTCAACCTGGGAGCACCACAAACAGACCCATCCGTAGTTAAAATCTTCAAATGTTTGTGATCAGTGTGCACCAGGCAATCAAAACCCCATACGTACTGTCTAAACGTACTCATTCCCCAGACACACGCTAACATCTTTCTCGATGACGGAGTAGTTCACCTACACCGTGGATAAAGGATGCGAAGCAAACAACTGTTTCCCCATTTACTTCCCATTTTTGACAGAACCTGGCTCTGCACTGCCCCTAAACCCTTACCACTAGCATCTGTGGTAAGTATAGTACGAGAATTAAGAACAAACCCTTGCTATGGAAGTGCAGTGCATATGTCTCTCCTAATGCTAAGAAATTCCTCATTCACGTCCTCATTCTATTCAAAAGGTCTTGTATTCGTTTAACAATTGCCTTAACCCAAATTTCTTATCCGCAATTAATTTTTTTACAAACTTGAAATAATATTCAGAGAGACCTAAAAAAGGCCTTACTTCGTCTCCGCTTGTGGGGACAGGGACATCAGCAATATCATCTTTAATCTTTTACTTTGGAAAAATTCCTCAAACCAGATAGGTCACCAATTTCATGCAGAATTTGCATTTATTCCATTCCGCCGTGAAACCATTTTCCCTTAAAATTGCCAAAATTTCCCTGGTGCGTCCCATCACTAAGATGTCGTTCTGAAAAAACGTTTTTATTTTAGTTTTTTTTTTATTTTATTGTTTTCAAGAAAAAAGACATTACATAACTACATGTCATGGCAAATTCAATGATAAGTAATACAAAATACCTCTTGCAAGACACTAGAAAAACAAAAGAGAAAAAAAAAACATTAAACAAATAAGAATTACAAAACCCAAATCAGACAAGCAAAATATACTCTACAAAAAGAAAACCGAATAACTCCTCATTCAGAACAACTGCAAGGCTCATGAAAAAAGAAAAGAGGGATGTTTTGTCAGCAAAAAGCCCCTGACACAATGAAAGTAATAGCAATATAGCCCTTGGGGAGGAGAACATTCCATCATGATATTTAAATTGTTATCTAATCCCGATTTACTGCATCCAACCTGCAATAGGAGCCCAGATTGTTTGCCCCAACCCCCGTCTCCTTCGCCCTCTTAGCTGGTACACTGAAGATTCAATATTATATATGGCAAACAACCTGGAGCGCCAGTTACAGAAAGTAGGAGGATCAGGACTTATCCACTGGGAGGCAATGCATAATCACACAATAGCCATTGAAAAACAAAAACCCAGTGACAGCTCGTGGCTTAGCATTTCCCCCCCATATTTCCCTCAATCCCCAAAATTACCAAATCCGCCGTAATTTTTAACGGGATCCCTAGAACCATAATCAGAAAGGATTCAATATCCTGCAGAAATTTCGCTAAGCTAGGACAGGAATAAAACATATGAATGGTATCAGCTGCCAGCAACCCACATCTATTACATTTTCCACCCCGCATTCCTCCCCACTTGGCTATCTTTGCCGGAGTATAGTAGAGATTGAAAATGGACATACAATGTTGACTAAGGCTTCCAGTTATTAAAATCAGGTTGGCTAATTCAAGTGAATCCTCACTATTTATTCCCTCCTTCCCAAACTTTCTATCCCATTTAGTGTTCTGAATAGATATATCGTCGGGGAGAGCTTCCAATAAATTGATAGATTTTCCCTACAGAGATTTAATTTGTATTAATTCCACTAGTCGTAGCTTTTCAAAATTGAAAGCTAGACCTTGCATGTTCCTCCCCAGAAAGCTTAGGATCTGCAAGTACTTAAAGAAATCTTGTTTACCCAAACCAAACCTTTCTTGTAAAAACATAAATGAAGCAATTTGACCTTCATAGCCCAAATCACCCTAAGTGTTAATTCCAATGTTTCACCATCTGAAGGTGGTTTGATCTTGGAAAATTGATGGCAAGATCACACAGGCCGATAATGGTGTATACCTATTAATATTTAAGATCTTCAATCTACGCTGGATCTTTCTCCAAATCCAAATCTAAGCTTTTTAGGTCGAGGACTACCGGTCTGCCGAAGGCAGAACCGGAAGTCGGAAGATTTAATGTTTTCTAGAGTGGCTATTTAGCCCGCCTCTCTTTTAGCTTCTCCTCCATTGGCTGGCTTCCTAAACGGAGGCCAGCTATTGGAGGAGAGAGCCGTCCCTCCAAATAGGCTCCGTCTTTTTCAGATTCGGGGGCGTGTTCCTGCTGTTCTTTCCACTTTTTAGCCACGCCCCTTTAGAACAGCAGGAACACGCCTTCGAATCTGAAAAAGTTTCGAAGCTTCCATCCGCCATTTTTTAGGACTCACCAGAAGCTCCGAGGGCGTTGCAGGCGTTTGTCTCCTACAGGGGTAGACTTTCGGACGAAGTGGAACACCAGATCAGGGAAGGCTGAAATGTCAGGTAATTCCTAGCTCTTTATTGTGGGGGTGAGCGGATTGCCGGCCCTGACGCAAAGCTTGTCCCCTGATGCCAAAACATGGCCTGTGACCCGGGGCAGTGAAGGGTGGTACAACGCGTGTGTAAGCAGGGCAAAGTGAAATGATGCAGCCGCCATAAACTTGGATTATTAAACTGAATCCCATCCGTAGTTTTTACACCTAGACTAAATAAAGGGGCAGTGTTTAGCGTCTCGCTAGATAGCACCTTCACCTAGACCAGACACTTGAAGAATTTGGATGCCAGCCCCAGAATGGTCATGTTCTTCGTACTGTGTGTAGCAACACAATTTATAATTGGCTCTTTAGCGCCTCGGAATATCGTTTAATCGAGCTTTGTTTTTAGTAATTCGTGGTAGTTTAGAAGTCAGGTGTCTGATTGTGGAGGTATGTACTGTACTGGGCGTTAATAATTCATTAAGTATCGCAGCTCTGCAGCCTCACTTAAACGACCTTTTTTCCTCTGCACTTCAATCTGCTGTTGCTACTTCCCTTTAGCAGAACGCTTGTTTTCAAACATTGGACACTTTCTGCCACGAAATTCACGTTGATTCGGGACCGCAACCAAATGATAAAACCTTACGCTTAAAACTGACTTGTGTTGCTCGTCTCTGTTTAAGACGGATTTAATGGCGGCTTTTTGTCTCCTACAGGGGTAGACTTTCGGACGAAGTGGAACCCAAGATCAGTGAAAGCTGAAATTCAGGTATTTCCTAGCTCTTTATTGTGTGGGTGAGTGGATTGCCGGCCCTAAAGCAAAGCTTGTCCACTGATGCCAAAACGTGGCCTGTGACCCGGGGCAGTGAAGGGTGGTACATCACGTGTGGACAAAGTGAAATGAGGGCTTAAACATCTTTCGGGACAGACAACCAAATGGTGATAAATCGTAATGCTGATCACTTTGTGCCCCCCGCCCCCCCCTCCGGTCCAGGTAACCCATCATACCGAGCGTGTCGTAATTATGATTGGTGGTTAAGTCGGTCTTTCTAGGGCATGTCACGTGAGCAATGCATACTGAGTGAATATTTTGGTGTCAACGGCAGTGGCTTTTCTATTCCGTATTTTCTGAGCACGCCGTCAGTCTGCACACTGAATACTTCAGCGAAGAAATTAGCTGTACTGTCGTAATTTCCCCTTGAAACAAACAGTGGTGGGGGCAGGGTTTAGCGTCTCTATGTAGCTCCTTCATCGAGAATAGACATTTGATGAATTTTGAGGCCAGTCCCAGGATTGGCATGTTTTTCATATAAACTGTGTGTAGCAACACAATTTATAATTGGCTTTTTAGCGCCTCGGCATATCCTCTAAACGAGCTTCGTGTTTATGGTAATTCGGTGGTAGCGACTAAATAACGGGCCTTCTCCACGCCTGAGTAGTTTTCATACTAAATAACTTATAATTAAGAAGTTTCTTGTTCGGTTTGGAGGGAATGTGTCTAATCGTGGAGGTATGTGCACTAAGTAATACTCGTAGGTAATTTCATCGTTGCTAGTATTGGGCGTTAATAATTCATAAAGTATCGCAGCCTCACTCGAACGACATTTTTTCCTAGATACTTCCATCTGCTGTTGCTACTTCCTTTAGCAGAACGAAATTCACGTTGATTGTTGGTTTTGCACTAATCTTTATTTCTGTGTTTAACAGCATTCCGATGTCCGAAGGATGCGCAGTTCGTTCTAGAGAGAGACTATCTTCACAGCACAATTGCGGGTAAATATCAGACCACCTCGGAACTCCCCTAAAAGACTGAATTTCTGTAACGTTCCTTAAACTTTGCAGACTCTTGCGAGGGTATATTAAAGGCCTCACTCCACGAGGACTACACAGTTGTAGTTCATCACTACTTTGTGGCCAACATGCTGTTCAGATATCATTTTAATTGATTAAAACTACCGTGCTTGCTTAAATCACTGCTATGACTTGCGCTCAGTTCCACACGGTGGAAGCATTTAGTTTCCTTTTTCGGTCGAGCCTAGGCAGTGCGCTGTTTTTGAGACATGCGGTGTCTCCTTTGTGCACACCCATCGTTTTCATTGGTTCCTTTTTAGGCGAGGGACCATCTGGTCTGCCGAAGGCAGAACCGGAAGTCCGGAGATTTAATGTTTCTGAGAGTGGCTATTTAGCCCGCCTCTCTTTTTGCCTCTCCTCCATTGGCTGGCTTCCTAAACGGAGGCCAGCCATTGGAGGAGAGAGCCGTCCCTCCAAATAGGCTCCGTCTTTTTCAGATTCGGGGGCGTGTTCCGTGCTGTTCTTTCCACTTTTTAGCCACGCCCATTTTCGAACAGCAGGAACACGCCCTCGATTCTGAAAAAGTTTCGAAGCTTCCATCCGCCATTTTTTATCAATCACTCGAAGCTCCGAGGGCGTTGCAGGCGGCGCCGGGCTCGGGAATCCTGTGCACAGCTCCCAGGTGCAGCCTGCTCTATGCCCGGCTGCCCTGTGCGTATCACAGATCGACAGCCTCCTCCCGAGGATCCCGGTGGCTGCGCTCCACCCTCACCCCGGCCGCTACCTTCCAGTGCCGTCCGCACCGCGGCACCAGCAGCAAACAGCTCTGGGATCGTGCACAACCGGGAGCCCCGTGTGCTCCCGGTTGTGTCCCATATAGTGGCTTTGAAAGTTGACAAATGTTACTGTAAATGACTATGACCCATACTTTCCACAAAAATGATTATTGGGGTTGTGCGTATCTTTTTGGGGTGAGAGGTCGGTCCGCAGCTTGCCAGTCTACAAACGATTACTATCATCGAACACAGCCACGTATTGAGTGTTTATTGGTGGGGGCTGTTAGAGCCGTAGGTCTGGGTGGAAAGAACCCCCTTTACACTGGAGGTTCATGTACAGCTGTGCACTCACACCGCATGCAGTGCAGGGACACGGCCCGAAGGTGCCTTCGCGCAAACAAGGAACCGGTCAGATCGAGGGATGGGGGCACACCACAGCCCCACGGAAGGCCACTACAGAACTGGCTCTCTGCTCCAGGAGCGCCCTCAGCTCTGCGCCCCCCCCCCCTGCAGACTCCCTTTTACAGCTGGGAGCGCCCTGGACTTCAGAGCCCGCGCCGTCAGCACAGCGTCGCACTGAAGGCACGGGCGGGGCATTAACCCCTCTCTCCCAGGCGAGCCTGCGCCTCCCTTGTGTGAGGCCACCCTCCCATCCACTCCTGAAGCCTTGGTTGGAACTAGGCAAGGACCCTGCATCACGCCACTGCAGGTGTGTGCGTTTCTGGGGATGGGAAGCAGGACAGTAACACCATGCACAATGTGAACATGCCATTATGCAAATATAAATCACACCCGACAACATGAATTTCAGCCTGCCACCCCATCAATGGTTAATATTCACAGCCGGGTGTATTTACTGCCGTCATAATAAATCTGAGTTAGTGAATATAGCCCCAATACTCACCCCGCCCCAAAAAACAGCAGAAACAGTCCTTGGCACCCAAGCAGTCCCCAATATCCTAGCAATTTACTATTCGGAAGCCCACCGTCAGTGTAATCGAATTAAAAAAGTTTGTGGGCACACGTCATATTATATTTCAGATTTCATAATGTTTTCGAAAATTCTAATTCGCCATCACAGAGTTTTACATACTTCTGAGATAAAAAGGCTTAGAAATCACATTTGAAATTGAGTTAAAATGTGTTGAGGTGTGTGCTGCAGGCAGTAAAACTTTTTTTTAAATCCAGGTGAAAAAGTCTAGTGTTTGGGGGTCTGTTGCCCTTTCGCCAGAATTTTGTAAATTTTTTGCAGTTTTATGTAGCGCTACGTCGACCGGAGCTATTGGAGGGCAATACTGTTCACCAGTTCCATTACACATGGTTTATTCGTTTTTGTAGCCACGAGGAGATTAAGTAATTTGTCTCGAAACACAAGTGGTTGAGCAGACGCCGAGATTCGAAACCGGTTCCTCAGTTTCAAATTCGACGGCACTGGCCATAACGCCACATCCCTTAACGTCTTCCTAATGTTTACATCTCTTGGTCTTTAGGGTGTTGTAATGTTTCCTATATCTCACTACCTCACAACACCCCTCTCCCTCACTATATCACTGTTTCACTACCTCACTCTCTCTCACTACATAACTCTCTCTACCTCACTACTCCACTCTATCTCACTACCTCCCTATCTCACAACTTCTCTCTCTCAAAACATCACTACCTCACTCTCTAGCTCACAACCTCACAACTTCACTCTCTCACTCACTACCTCAATCACTCTCTATCTCACTACCTCACTCTTTCTATCTCACTAACTCACTTTCACTCTCTCTTTCACTACCTCTCTCTCTCTCACTACATCACAACATCACTCTATGCTTATATATCACTACCTCACAACATCCCTCTCCCTCACTACCTCACTCTCTCTATCTACCTCACTCTCTCTCACTACCTCACTCTCTATTTCAATACCTCACTCTATCTCACTACCTCACTCTCTCTCTGCTAATGCAATAGGTATCACATATGCAAAAAAAATCTAATGCCCATAGAAATGACAATGCCATTTATTTAGGGATACAAAAATGATTAAAAAAATAATGAGCAATACCAATAGCTCTACCTATAATATTGCCGAGACCATTGCATTGTAAATGCTTGTTATAGTAACTAGGTTCTAGTATCTTAACCAAGCATTGCTTTGCTTCATCCCCCAGCCCTATTTCATATATGGTTGGTCTAACTGCCTCCGAGCTTTCGGCTTTATCCCCCACTAAGATTATCCTCATATGTTGCAGCATGGATGCCCAATAATACAGCAAAAAGTTGGGGATTGCCCATCCCCCCCAGGAGTCTTGAAAGAGTCAGCCACTTAGCCGCCCTCCTTGATCTATGGTATCCCCAAAGAAATCTAGAACACATTCTTTCTATCTTTGCGAAGCAAATTGCAGGAAATTCTAGAGGAATAGTCCTAAATAGGTACAAAAAGTTTGGAAACACCACCATTTTGATAACATTACTTTGTCCATACATGGATAGATGTAGATGGTCTAACCTCTCCAGTGTCTTATTAACCGTATCAATCATTGGTACAATATTTATTTCCCGAATTCGATCAACCACTGCTGTAATCTTAACCCCCAAGTATGTTGCTTCAGGAACGATTGGTAAGTCTACAGGGGACTCAGTGCCAGAATAAAGAATCGGAGTCTTATCAATATTTAATTTGTACCCTGAGGAGATCTCAAATCGTTCAGCCAAATCCTTCACTGCTGGATAAGCCAGGATGATATCACTAGTAAGTATCGCAATATCATCAGTGTACGCCAATATCTTAAGTTCAGTGTCATTGACCTTCACTGGTTTGATATTCCTACTTTGTTCTAATTTATTGAGAAAAGGGTCAATGTATATCGCGAAAAGAAGGGGAGAACATGGGCACCCCTGCCTAGTGCCTCTACTTATGCTGACTAGTTTAGATTCCTGTCCCGATATGCGGATCCCGGCCTCCGGCAGTTGATACAGTGCCCGATTAGCAAGAATAAATTCAGTACCCATCCCCTTCAATCGTAGGGCAGACCACAGAAACCGCCAGGAGACCCTGTCAAACGCTTTCTCAGCGTCCAACAGGATTACCCCCAGCGGTGATTCCGTGGCATGAGCCCAATTGAGAAGGGCAATAATGTGTCTAACACTATCAGTGGTTTCCCTACCAGGGATAAACCCATGCTGGCAATTAGAGACCAAAGGATTGATGATCTTTCCTAACCTGGACGCTAATATTTTGGAATAAATCTTACTGTCTGAATTAATAAGTGGGATAGGTCTATATGAAGATGGATTGAGTTCAGGTTTATCTTGCTTTTTAAATACTACTATAGTAGTCTTGCGCCAGGAATCAGGGATACAGCCCCTTTGAGCTAACCGAACTAAAGATGTGATATCTGGCCGCAGTAGTTGACGAAATGTCAAAAGGAATGCCATCTGGGCCCACAGCCTTACCAAAAGCTAAAGAAGTTATAGCACTTTCAATCTCTTCCCATCTAATCGGGTCTGCGAGAATCTTATTTTGATCAGATGTAACCTCCGTTGTTTGGAGGTCTTTAAAAAACTCCCCTGGAGATTCCTCTCCACAGGAAGCTACTTCCTCAGTATACAGTTGACGGTAAAAGTTCTGAAATATATTCAGGACTCAGGACTCCTGTTGGAGGGTCCTGAATCAAACCAAGCTGGTCCTTAATTCTGCAAATTCTGTTCGAAACTTCCCTCTGTTATAGTAGTTTCGCCAAAACCTTCCCAGTATTTTCTCCAAGTTCATACACTTCAGTTCTATATTGCAAGTACTTATTAGCAAGGTCTGGAGGATTCTCTGCCATAATCCTCCTTGACCTAAGCGCAGCCTTCGACACGGTGAACCACCGCACCCTGGTTCACCGTCTCAAAAAGGTGGGAGTGACAGGCACGGCCCTATCATGGCTACAATCATTCCTGGAAGAAAGATACTTCTAGGTATTTGAAGGTGACATCCTATCCAAACCCTTCCCACTGCAGTGTGGAGTTCCCCAGGGCTAGTCCCTGAGCCCCACTCTTTTTAATGTTTACATGGCCCCTCTAGCGGATAATGTATCCCCCTTTGGAATCCACATAGTCATATATGCTGACGATACTCAGGTAGTCGTAGCGCTGAACCAGGCTGAACAGTCGCCCACTGATCTTCGTTCCGGTCTCAAGGAAGTTGCTACCTGGATGAGCTCATCTCACCTAAAGCTCAACGGTGATAAAACAGAGCTTATGCTGCTGGGCAACCAGTCACATTTTAACTCTAGCACCATGTGGCTGGCCTGCATGGGCTCGGCACCAATCCCAAAAACCCGAGATAAAAAGCTTGGGTATTTGGTTAGACTAAGATCTCACCTTTAGAGCCCAAGCGAGGAAGACTGCTGCCGCGCGCTACGGTCTGCTCAGAATGACCCGCAAAATACTACCCTACTACCTTGTCACTCAAAAAAGTTACTGATCCAGGCCCTAATCCTCTCTAGGTTGGACTATGGTAACGCTCTCTACTTAGGTGCCCCAAACTCAGTGATTGCTAAACTGCAGACCGTGCAAAATTCGGCAGCAAGACTGCTCACGGGCACGAACAACCGCTGCTCGGCAAAGCCCGCCCTACGCTCCCTTCACTGGCTTCCGGTACAGGAGAGAATACATTTTAAAGCTCTCTGTATTGCACACAAGACCCTGGAAGGAAAAGGGCCACCCATCACTAAAACCCTTATTAGACCTTTCAAGGCTACCAGAAGACTTTGCTTGGACGAGCTCCACCTGGCTAAAGTGCCCAGAATCAAAAAGACCAGAACAGGTGGCAGTCTTTTCTCATATAATGCTGCCAAGCTCTGGAACTCCCTACCGCTCCCCATCCGTAAGGAAGCTAACCATCTTGCATTTCAGAGACAACTAAGAACTTGGCTATTCCCATAAAGCATCCCCCCCTCCCCCTCTAGCATCCGCTGCAGCGCTGGGAGGCCTCCGGGTAGCCATGCGCTATATAAAAGCCACTCATTTCATTACTGTCTGAAAGTTCAGATTCTGTTTTATCAGCAACATATGTCACAGTTTAACTTTCTTATTCTTCCTCCTACACACTTTTGCAAAGTGACCAACTACCCCGCAGAAGGCACATCTGACTTCAATTTCAGGACATTTGTTGAGCAAGGTATGGGAGGCTATGCATTTCTGCTTGCTGTAGGCAAGGACTGAGGTAATATCAGGAAATCAACAGTAAAAGTTGGTCCACCAGACTATAAAACTGGTTCGCAAACAGCCAAAAATACAGCCCACACACTGATCTGTCAGACCACTGCCTGATTGCCCTATAGGAAAGGTCAGAGTGCCATCAGGGGATTTTGTTTCAGAAAAACTATCTAGTTATATAATTCAAAGAAAATTAATTAACAGGTGTATTTCAAAGTTAACACCAATCTACGATATCAATCGTCTCATTCAATCATATAATGTAAAGAGCAAAACACACGGGAAGTCTTTTTTGTGAGATAAACACAAAATGTTTTTAAGTATAAATCAAGTTAAAAGGAGTACATGAAAATTCTTTCGCTCCGTAAGACTCAAAAACGTTTTTGCCAATAAAACCTTATCACAAGACACTGACACTACAGGTCTGCACAATCAATCGACCTTTTTTCCAATAAATACAATGGTAGCGAAGGAAGTTGTCACCTTTGAAAATGCCATTCTGACAGAAATAGACAACTTCTTTAAAACTCCGGCTCATGTAAAACATAACCTCACACATGATGAACATGTAGCCCTAAGAAACCTTCAGTCCTTACCAGATACGATCATAAAGCCAGCCGATAAGGGTGGGGGGATTGTTTTGTGGGATCTTGAAGCCTACAATATCGAAATGACAAAACAACTATCAGTAGAATCACATTACAAGAAACTACTCAGCAATCCAACTACACGTTTAGAGAAGTCTATCATTGAACTCAGCAAAATGGGCCTGGACGGTGGGTGGCTCAGTCCCAAGGAGGCAGCCTTTCTAATTAATAAATCACCAACGGTACCGGTAATATATATCCTACCGAAAATACATAAAAATGCCAATACACCTCCTGGTAGACCAATTGTGTCTGGCTGTAATTCAATTCTTAAACCCTTAGCCCAGTATGCTGATTTTTTCATCCGTCCTTTTGCTGCTGAGACTACCACCTATATTAGGGATACTACAGCAGTCATCAATGTGGTTGAAAACCACCCTTTTGATCCTTCCTGTGAACTCCTGGTCTCTATGGACAGAGAGTTTATACACGAACATTCCACAAACAGAAGTACTAGAGATTGTAGAAAATCTACTCAATAATAGACCTAGACCACATGCGGTCCCAACGGAATTTATTATTGAATGTATAAGGATCTCGCTCTGTGAGAATTTTTTCCTCTATGAGAAAACCTTTTTCCAACAACTGAAGGGAGTCGCAATGGGGGCAGCTTATGCCCCAGATATTGCGAACATCTATGTATCTGTTTTTGAGATGAAATATGTCTATAATACAACTAATCCATTCACAGCCAACATTACATGTTGGCTAAGATACATAAACGACGTATTCCTTATTTGGAAGGGGACCCAGGAACTTCTTACTGAATTCCAAAACTGGATTAACTCGAGGAATCCCAATTTGAAAATTACACTTGATTCCGATAATCAACAGATGAATTTTGACATTTCAATAAGAGTAGGTATAGAGAAAACACTATACACTACTTTATTTTCTAAACCTTCAGCACGAAACACTCTTCTGAAATACGAAAGCCACCATCCACAGTCACTCAAAGATGGACTCCCTTACGGACAATTTCTCCGTCTTCGGCGGAACTGTTCCAGAAGGGAAGACTATTTCTTAGAAGCCAGAAAACTAAAAGAAAAATTACATTCACGTGGTTACCCTAACAAACTACTCAAAAAGTCACTCAAAAGGGCATGGTACAACGACCGTGATGCTCTGCTAGAAGTAAAACACAAAACTAACGAACCAGAGTTAGTTTGTGTATCAACCTTTGGGACAGCTACCAACAGGATAAAAAAAAATCATAAAAAAACATTGGACACTTTTGGCCTCACTCCCAGAATTAGTCAAAGAACCATTGTTTTCTTTCAAAAGAGGCACGAACTTAAAAGATCGGTTAGTTCATGCCTACAAAATGCCAGACCACAATATAATTGACAATATGAGACAGCTCATACCTGTGATTGGTCATTATAAATGCAGTAGTTGCACAGCATGTTCAAGTACCGCTAACATGAAATCTTTCGAACTGAAGGGAGAGAATTTCGTAATGAAATCTTTCTCAAATTGTAACATCAGAAATGTCGTCTACTGTACTCAATGCCCGTGTGGCTTGAAATATATAGGTAAAACTACACAAATGGTCAAACAACGTATCTTACAACACCAGTCAAGAATCAGATGTAAGGTTGAAAATGCACCACTTGTAGATCATTACATCAGAACAAAACACACTGATAAAGACATGCTATGGTGGGTTGTCGAAGTAGTTAGACCTAATATCAGACAGTCCAATGTCGATCGCACACTCACAATTAAAGAAAATCGCTGGATTTGTCGCACTGACAACATTAGGCAGGGCCTGAACTCTGCCACAGAATGGCATACTCTAGCATGCTTGACATAAGATTAACTATGTGCATGTTTACATCATGTCTTTCTATGATGGAAGGTCCAATGTCAATAGATGCGGATATATTCCTTAATATCTGATCATCATCTTATCTGAAATTGCACTACACTTGCTGAGATTAACATTGTCTGACCAGCACTATTTGTAACACTTGATTATAGACATTGGATCGGCAGATGGTGGTTCATGTAAACAAAAAAGTATTACCTTCATTATATGTATAACTTGTATGTATGGTTGAAGTTTATATCTTGATCTCCATGTACTAAAGATTTGGCCATGATTATGCCCAACATGCCATTGTGGGTAATGTACATGAAAGATAGGATTATCATTGTTTGTAAAATTGTATTGTTAACCTTACTGCAAATTCGATGTTGGTATACGGTTATCCACGAATACAAAAGATATGACTTTTTGCTATGCAAACTGTAACATTGACATGGTTGAAAATCCAAGAGTCATTATGGATCAACTAAAAAATCGTCTAAAAAGTAAACACCAACAAATGAAACAACATCTTGTTCGCTATTGTATATTTTGTATTTCAAACATCCAGAACTTCATTATTTAACTTTTGAATATCTTTTGAGATGAAACTAAACAAACTGGGAGTTATAAAATATTTTAACGAGACCCTCCTGTAATTAACACCCTGACCGCACGTACTATTAACCAAACGAAGTGAGGCAATAGTTCTGTCCGCTTTGTCACATCGAATGGTTATACGATGTGTTTTCGGTCTCCCTTTGGCCTTCAAAAACGCTTGACGACCTTCAGTCATGTTAGGAAGTATTTCAATAAGTCCCCCGTGTGATCTACACTTCGATTGAACGCATCAGTAATCACACGAAACAAAGCAGTCAAAGATGGCCGCCAAGTTACACCGAGTTTCTAACCCGATGTGCTTCCGGTCTCAATTAGGAAAGCCTCCGCCCCCTTGCCTTTAGGCTTTAAAAACGTCAAACGATCTTCAGTCATGTTAGGCTGTTTTTTCCCGAATATACCTGTGCGCTTCCATTTCGGAACAAGACATGTAAGTAGGAAAAGTCGTTAGTACAGTTCTTTCCATTACGAGCAATCCGCGTGTTCTTCGGGACACCGATTTTAACAAATATTGGATATATCTTTTGCCATAGACCTGTTAAAGACTGAATTCCCATGAAATTTTGTTGGGCAGATTATTTTTTATACATGCAATAGGAGTTCACCATGCTCCAAATTAGATGATTTAACTGTAGTTAAACATTCAAAGATGGCCGCCATCTGTGTCAGCCCTTTGAGAACGCGACGCTTCCATTTAAAACGGGTTTGTGTTCTCCACAGAAACATTACATTTAAGATCCTGCATGAAATTGGTTTTACCCTGAGCCCTTTAAAATATTAAAAAACAACTAAGGTTGTGTTTTGGCATGAATTACATCAAGTGACTAGAAGCATTCTAGCGATGCATCAGTTGTACGGCCATTAATACGGCATGAGTCCCACAACAGGTCCAAAGGAGATGTGGCCCTTGCTTAGCCTCGTTAGAATGATAGTTTGTGCTGGCACCAATTGATCACAAACGACAACACAATTCAAGTCATCACCAGTAGTAATTTTAACTACTGAAACGTGATAGGACTATACCATTCATAAGCCACATATCAATGTTTTTGTATCTCTGCTTTGTTATGCAGTCTTTGAAAACAAATGAGGAAGGATTCTCCCCTCTATATGGTTTTGCTGTCAGAAAATTCAAAGAGAATCTGGTAGGCATTACTTGAATTATGGGTAATCCCTTTAGAAAGTTATCAACTACCAATGAGAGATAAGGGACTAACTTTGCCACTTGCTGTGTATTTGTTTTGATTGCAGCAACAGCAAGAAACGCACGTACCATACTAGAATAAGTATCGCATAAAAAGTACAGTGCGAGATCTATAACTGTTGAAGTAAGCATGTCTGTCTTACTGTTATACCAAATGTTTGTTTTATTTTGTAAATATTGGTCTCTTCTGTAATAAATGATAAGTAGCCTGTAGACAAGTATCTGTAATACAGGGCTAAAAGATTAAAAAGAAAAAACAATAGGACCATTCCTTTCACACGGGTTGTTTAGTTTAGATGTATATTAAATGTAGAAAGCACAATTATGTTGACATTATTGTAACTGATTGTATTCTGTTTACATAGGGGTCTTTTATGTGCAATAATTACTGTCCTGAAGATGGTCTGACGGATTGATGCCACCCAAGACCGAAACGTCGACTCCGTCATCTATTTTCACAATATTGGTTATACACAGTTGATTATCTTCTCAAGAATGAGATATATCTCTGTTTAAATGTATTGGAATAGATGTTTTTTTCATGAAATGTGGATATGATTTGACCCTCTTTTCATGACCTATTGCTCAACCAATGGTTTTCATGTACTCCTTTTAACTTGATTTATACATAAAAACATTTTGTGTTTATCTCACAAAAAAGACTTCCCGTGTGTTTTGCTCTTTACATTATATGATTGAATGAGACGATTGATATCGTAGATTGGTGTTAACTTTGAAATACACCTGTTAATTAATTTTCTTTGAATTATATAACTAGATAGTTTTTCTGAAACAAAATCCCTTGTTGGCACTCTGACCTTTCCAATTTGTTTGCCCAAGCCCTCAAGGGTTTATTGGGTCTTCCCCTACATTTATATCTGATTGCCCTATAGGCAGGGCCAATGGATTTATGAGATTCAGTGGCTTTTCTCGCATAATCAAGCACTTGCCACGTAATCCATCACGCTAGTGTATATTGTTGGGATTTTAACAAAAAACATTGCATCTAGGTCAAACGGATCAAAAGTTACTCAAAACGTGGCATTATGAGTTTGCATGCATTGGAAGACCCTTCTCAAAGGTTAACTGGGCATCTGTCAGAAGCTTTTTAATGAATTTGGTTGTTAAACTGGTACTAGAAGAGGTGAAATTTTTGCCCAGACAGTATTACCATGTGTAAAAATTAAACAAGCATTTACAATGCAATGGTCTCGGCAATATTATAGGTAGAGCTATTGATATTGCTCATTTTTTTTATCATTTTTGTATCCCTAAATAAATGGCATTGTCATTAGCTTTTTTTTTGCATATGTGATACCTATTGCATTAGCAGAGAGAGAGTGAGGTAGTGAGATAGAGAGAGTGAGTGAGGTATTGAAATAGAGAGTGAGGTAGTGAGAGAGAGTGAGGTAGATAGAGAGTGAGGTAGTGAGATAGAGAGTGAGGTAGATAGAGAGTGAGGGACAGGCAAAGCGGTCCATGCAGGAACGAAAAAGCATCTGTGGAGCCAGGACAGGGAAAAAGTGGTATCTGTGAAGACAGGGTAGGGAAAGGGGCATCTGTGGAGCCAGGGTAGGGAAAGGGGCATTTGTGGGGGTAGGAAAAGGGGCATTTGTGGAGCTAGGGTAGGGAAAGGGGCATCTGTGGAGCTAAGGGGCATCTGTGGAGCTAAGGGGCATCTGTGGAGTCAGGGTATGGAAAGGGGCATCAGTGGAACCAGGAACGGGGGCTCTGGGGGGCCAGGGTAATGAAAGGGGCATCTGTAGAGCCAGGGTAGGGAAAGGGGAATTTGTGGAGCTAAGGGGCATCTGTGGAGGCAGGGTATGGAAAGGGGCATCTGTTAACCAGGAAAGGGGCCTCTGTGGAGTCAGGGTAGGGAAAGGGGCATCTGTGGAGCCAGGGTAGGGTATTTGTGGAGCCAGGGTAGGGAAAGGGGCCTCTGTGCAGTCAGTTCTCTGTTGGACCGGTCAGAGGGATGGAGCCTCCTACATCTCTCACTCTTTCTATCTCACTAACTCACTTTCACTGTCTCTATCTCACTACATCACAACACCACTCTGCTTACATCTCACTACCTCACAACATCCCTCTCCCTCACTACATCACTGTTTCACTACCTCACTCTCTCACTACATAACTCTCTCTACCTCACTACTCCACTCTATCTCACTACCTCACAACTTCTCTCTCTCAAAACATCACTACCTCACTCTCTAGCTCACAACCTCACAACTTTACTCTCTCTCACTCACTACCTCAATCACTCTCTATCTCACTACCTCACTCTTTCTATCTCACTAACTCACTTTTACTCTCTCTTTCATTACCTCTCTCTCTCTATCTCACTACATCACAACATCACTCTATGCTTATATATCACTACCTCACAACATCCCTCTCCCTCACTACCTCACTCTTTCACTACCTCACTCTCTCTATCTCACTACCTCACTCTCTCTATCTCACTACCTCACTCTCTATCTACCTCACTATCTACCTCACTCTCTCTCACTACCTCACTCTCTATTTCAATACCTCACTCTCTCTCACTACCTCACTCTCTCTCTGCTAATGCAATAGGTATCACATATGCCAAAAAAAAGCTAATGCCAATAGAAATGACAACGCCATTTATTTAGGGATACAAAAATGATAAAAAAATAATGAGCAATACCAATAGCTCTACCTATAATATTGCCGAGACCATTGCATTGTAAATGCTTGTTATTATTCACTTTGTAAACAAATCGTGGCCTTTAAAAGGCAGTTGTTCACAGCTAAAGTTCGCAGTGAGCAAGGCTGTGGCGGGGACATCCGGGGATTCTGGAAGCATTATTACGCGAGGCTACTCAGGCCCCTGAGTGGACTCACTACGCCCACAGTCCAAATCTGTCTCATTAATTAATATTCATGAGCCGGCCTGTGCATGCTCAGCGCCGCTCTATAAATAACATCGCGGGCAGAGGCCCACGGTGGTGATGACGCAGCGGGAACACAGGCCTACATCTGGCCGCCTGTGGCCACCTGGGTTAAATTATTGGCAACTACAAAGGGTTTCGTTGACGTCAATTTCACAATTCCATGAATTAGCTGTTCCGTTTTGAAGGTCAGAGCTTCGAAAGAAATCAGTTCCGTCAGCCTCACAATGAATACCTGATGTGAGTCACCAGCCATACTGCTATATCCAATCGTGAGCTTTGATGCATTCTGGGAAATGTAGTCTTGGGTTGCTTCCACTAAAACAAGTGGCGCAGCAGGCACATTATTAAGGATGCTTGATACCAGAAAAGCACTGTCTGAAAACAAGGTCTACAGTGCCAAAATGCAGCGAGCATTGTGCACCACCCTTAACCTTTTTTTATTTTCGAAAGGACAACAGCGCAGTTGTTGCAAATTATATCTAAAGGTTTTCCACAGAGTTGCTAGGGTGACTAGAGTTATTTATGTGCAAGGAACGCTTGTGTGGTGCTGGTAAAACACTTTAGATTTTTGCGGAAGGCAAATAAATTTTAAAAAAAAAAGAAAAAAATACAACCGGTTGCAGTCTCCCCTCATTTTTTAAGTCAGGAGTGCCCAGTGTTGGTTCAGGCTGAAGACGTATTTAAACGAGATGCAGTGGTAAATACAAAGTAAACACGACTCATTTATTTAATTGTGTATCTACCTAAACATGGGCCATAGATTTAGCTCTCTTGGACATGCGTTGGACCTGTAATGGGTGTTCTGTGGCTGAACGCCCCTGCTGCCTCAGGATCTGTGGAGGACGGGATGTATCGGGTTACCTGCTGGACTAGCCTGTGCGTGCGTTGCCACCCAGCCTGACTGCATCAACGAAGCCAAGATTTGGATGTTGGCGGCCGGGCTAAAGACTGCAGCTAGCAATAGCGATGTGGGAGGGCTGTGCTCTTGGCTCACTAGCCGCCGGGTGCCATGCCCTTTCGCATCTTGCTGCGCTGCCGCAGGCTGCCCTCCATCACTTTTCCTAGCTTAAGGAGCACTCCCCGATTAAAATGGGGGTCAGCTATGAGAAGGGTGAGGGTGGGGGTGGGGGTGGGGGGGGGGGGGGGGGGGGGGGGGTCGATGAGGCCGCTTCCTAATGGATTTTGTCGGCGGCGGTGTTCGAATGGCATCGGATTGAAGGCAGCAGCCTCTGATCTGCGCATGCATATGAGCCGGGGGGGGGGGGGGGGGGGGGGGGGACGGAAAAAGGTCTGGACAGAGCTGACCGCAAATACAAACAAGATGGCTTACCTTACTCGTGCACAACAGCAAGAAGATCCTCACGGCCAGACGATACCTAATAAATGGCGGATGGAAGCTCCAAAACATTTTCGGATTCGGGGGCGTGTTCCTGCTGTTCTAAAGAGGGCGTGGCTAAAAAGTAGAAAGAACAGCACGGAACACGCCCCCGAATCTGAAAAAGACGGAGCCTATTTGGAGGGACGGCTCTCTCATCCAATGCCTGGCCTCTGTTTAGGAAGCCAGCCAATGGAGGAGAGGCAAAAAGAGAGGCGGGCTAAAGAGCCACTTTCAGAAACATTAAATCTCCGACTTCCGGTTCTGCCTTCGGCAGACCTGACGGTCCTCGACCTAAAAATAATGATTTAATACTATCAAAAATGTGCCACATTATGCTGCATAATTAGGCTTTCCTTGATGCATAAATTCAGTCTATCCAGCTGCAGAATTTGGTGCTCCCTTGCCACATATTGCAGTGGCCCTGCCTATAGGCCAGTAGACCCCGTTCTAAATAATGGCGTCTCAGCTGGTAGGAAGAGGGTAAAATATCTGGAGCAATACAGGTGAGTGGAAATTCGGAGCCTAGGATGTCAAACTACGAGAAAATTGAAATAAATCTATGCACAGCAATGGGAAGAACACCTACCTCCTTCGTGACTGTGCTGTCTGTCACAAACTTAGGTCTTTGCATGTACTGGAGGTTTTTTTGCAGATTGTCTGTTCCGTGTCGCTTCAGGTATTCATCTGAAGTTAAAAAAAATATTCCAGTTAGCGCATTTGGAGGCTTTCATAAATACTGTGGATACAGAAGGTCAGTACAAGTTCTACACACTCTCAGAATAAAACAGGCACAACAAAGTAGTGCAGGATACCTAAATACAGTGAAAAGCACATTATGTATAACAGTTTAAGTCCCTCCTGCAAACATCTTTCACAAAAATAATACAGGTACAATACAGGCAAGAGTGAAAGCTCCACTATCACACAAGACAAGAACAACAAGCATTGGCATAGCCAATAGGTCTCGCCTTTGGGACCTTATGTGTTTAGCCAGAACGTTTGGCTATGTTGTAGAGCATTGTGGCTGCTGTGCATTATGTTGAAAAGTTATAATAAAAAGTGTTAAGCATTTTTGTTACATTTATACAAAACAAAGATGATATTATATATACAGCTGAAAAACCTGATTAAAAAAAGATTTTAACATAAAAATGTCTTCTAGTTTATTTTGTGCTTGCACTGCTGACAAATTCTTCCTGCATGTTGTCATGCTTGTTTGTTATAATTTTTTTGTTATGGGGGAGCGGGACATAAATAACGGGGGAGTGGAGGTTTGATAAATAGTAATTTAGTTAGAACACGAGCAGCTGACGGACACTAGGAGAGAATCAACAGATCCCAGATTCCAAGGGCAGACTGACGTGATGCTTAGGTGGTGCGCTGATGCAAAATGGTGGTGGTGAATTATGTTTGGTGTGCAGGTGGTGATACTATATGGTGTGGGTTGGAGGCAAGTTGAGAATTGTGGAGTTCTGGAGTTGAAATATGTTGTTTGGTGTGTAATTATGCGGTGTGTATTGGAAATGTGTGGAGTTGAATTGCGTGGCCTGGAACTGTGATGTTGAGTGAAATTATGCTTAGTGAAATTGTGTCATGGTGTGGAGTGCATTTATGTTGATTGGTGGTATGTAGTATAGAGTGCATTTATGTGGAGTGTATTTATGTTGCATTGAGTAGAGTGCAATTATGTTGTGTCTATTTATGTGCCACAGTAGTAATATGTGGAGTGTATTTATGTTGCATTGAATAAAGTGTAATTATATGGCACTGAGTAGTATTATATGGAGCGTATTTATGTTGCATTCAGTAGTGTTATGTGGCGTGTAATTATGTGGCACTGAGTGGTATTATATGGAGTGTATTTTTTTTTTAAATCTCTTTTTAATAAAATTTTCAAACCAAAACATCAACAGCAATCGTGGCATATATTACTGAGGTAGCATTTGCAGTATATATATATATGTATACAACGTTTACAGTTACACATCACAACATGACAGTGGGCATGGTATTCGTCCTATCTCCAAGGTAAGTGACCGGGGACGGCAGAGGCTCATCTCCACGTGTGATCTCCCCCCCCCCCATTCCTCCTCCCCCTGGCATGTTCATAGTCCGCCAGATGATAGGTCGGCCGTGGACCTTCACCCAACGCTGACGTCTTGAAATCTCCCACTCAGTCAGCCTACAGCGATTAACCACTGATATGACTTGCGCAGCCTATCCCCCGGTCTTTACCCCCCCACCCCATCCTCAGTGTACATGTCTGTCTGCTACGGAGCCGTGCCCTCCGGTGGGTGTTCGAGTAAATAGCATGTGAGCGGCGCCCATATGTTGCGAGGCCTAGAGGCTCTAGGCAAAAGCTCCGAATATAGCATAGCTTGATCCTGGCAAGACACCAAGTCCGCAATCCAATCCTTAAACTTCGGGGCCCTCCCCCTTCCCCACCGACAGGCCACCCTCCTCTTTGCCATCAAGAGCGCCACAGCGACATACCTCCGGTGTGCTGCTTGGATCATTTTAACACACCCTAACAGTGCCATCAGGGGCGCTGGTTCCACAGATGTATGCGTCATCCGGGATACCGCTTCAAATACCTGCCGCCAGTACTGCTGTACTCCCGGGCACACCCAAGCCAGATGCAGAAAATCCGCGCCGGCGCCCCACACCTGTCGCAGCAATCTGTGGCTCGCAAGTGAAAATGGTGCAACTTCGCCGGTGTGTAGTATAGTCTGTGTAAGTATTTATAGTGTATCATGCGGAGTCTACTGCTGGCTACGACCATCTGGCAGCAAAATTCCCACTGATCGTCTGGGATTGCCATCCCCAACTCTTGTTCCTATTTCGCTCTGGAGCCCGGGTCCCCATACTCTCTTTGCATGTGGACCGTTCTGTAAATCAGTGAGACAAGCCGTGCAGCCGAGGTGCATTTAAGCATCACCTGCAGCGGGACTAACGTCTGCGGTTTCTCCGGGAAATCTGGTGTGAGTGTACGTATACCTTCTCTCAGCCTGACATAAAGAAATCTATCCAGTGGGGTCTGCGGCAAGCCCTGCATCATCTGCTCGGCGGACCGGAATTTGCCCCCCGCATATAGATCCCCCCACGTCCCAATGCGTGCTCGGTCTCGGAACCGATGGAACAGCGTCTCCTGCAGCAGAGGCATAGTCGGATAGCGGTAGAGTGGGCGCATAGAGCATGGGAGCGCCCATAAGAAGCCCAATCCGGCACCAGGCATCCGTCGTACAAGTGACTGTTGTAGGGCTCTTTTCTCTGGGTGTCGTAGGTGTGAAGATCGCACCATCCAATGGTATCGGGTGGGCTAACCAGTGCTCCGCCGCCACCTGCGGCATGTATCTGGGCTGCGTCACCCAGCACCAAGCATAGTGAGCCTGCGCACTGAGATAATACAGCTCAAAATACGGTATCCCAAACCCGCCACGCGCATACGGTCTCGTCAGGACGTGCCACTGCAGTCGCGGTTGCCGGCCCCCCCCAAACCAAGCGCGTCAGTTCTGACCTATATGGAGTGTATTTATGTTGCATTGAGGAGAGTGTAATTATGTGGCTTGTAATTATGTGGTACTGAGTGGTATGTGGGGTGCATTTGTTGCATTGAGTAGAGTGTAATTATGTGGCACCGAGTGGTATTATGTGAAGTGTATTTATGTTGCATTGAATAGAGTATAATTGTGACGTGTGATTATGTGGCACTGATTGGTATTATGGGGAGTGTATGTTGGATTCAGTAGAGTAATTACGTGGTGTGGAATTATGTGGCACTGAGTGGTATTCGGTGTGTACGTTGCATCAAGTGCAGTGTAATTATGTAGCATAATTATGTGGCACTGTGTGGTATGTGGAGTGCATTTATGCTGCATTGAGTAGAGTGCAAGTATGCGGCGTGTAATTATATGGCACTGAGTGGTATTATGTGGAGTGTATTTATGTTGCATTGAGTGGAGTGTAATTATGTGGTGTGTAATTATGTGGTACTGAGTGGTATTATGGGGAGTGTATGTTGTATCCAGTAGAGTAATTATGTGGCGTGTAATTATGTGGCACTGAGTGGTATTATTTGGAGTGTATGTTGCATTAACTGCAGCGTAATTATGTAGCATATAATTATGTGGCACTGAGTGGTATTGTGTGGAGTGTATGTTGCATTCAGTAGAGTAATTATGTGGCGTGTAATTATGTGGCACAGTAGTATTATTTGAAGTGTATGTTGCATTGAGTGCAGTGTAATTATGTAGCATATAATTATGTGGCACTGAGTGGTATTTGGAGTGTATGTTGCATTGAGTGCAGTGTAATTATGTAGCATATAATTATGTGGCACTGAGTGGTATTGTGTGGAGTGTATGTTTTTGCCCTCCCAACCGCTTTAGAGATTTACTATGCCACAGCCATTGGGGCTGCGTTATATGGCTCCAAGATGTATTGAACCTGTAATTCAGTGAAGCGGTCTTGGGCTAAAAACAGATTCATAAGATGCTCACGTTAGTCTACCACAGAGTGCCCCGTTGCCACCATTACGCATGGATTTGGCTTTAAATAGTAGTAGTTTGTGTAGCAAACCTTAAACCTCTATTAAATTGGATAAGCTTTGTGTGGTGAGGTAAGCAATAGAATCAGAATGGAGAAGCGCAAAATTAGAATACAGAAACGCAGTAACAGAATAATGAAACGTAGACAGAATGTACGGGGAGTAGGAGTTTGAAGGGACTGCGCAGCTAGTTGGAGGTGTATGTGTCCACTTCTGCTGTGTTATTGCTGGGGCTGAATAAAGGAACCTTTCTTCAACTAAGCGTGGTACATTCTTTACGAAATAAAAACTGATGGAAATTCTCAAGAGAACAGATGATCAGCCCCGGCGCTGAAATGACGACGATACACACAGTAACAGTCAAGCACATTAAACTGCCCAATAGCGTTACCTGGGAACTAGAAATATTGCCTGGTACCCCTACAAGGAAAAATCAGGGATGGTGACTAAAAGTACGAATTTTACCTTCAATAGAAGCACTGTGGTGGTTGCAGCAATGGTACTTAAAAACTGCATCACCGTTCTAAAGAAAGACGCTGCAGTAGTTCACAGTACGCGTCAGTGACACCGGATAGCGCACTGTACACGTGACCTAGTCAAGCAACATACAAAAAGTGCCGCCATCTTGTGAGTATGTAAACACTTAAAATATATGTATTGTGTTTGCATTAATGCAAGAAGTTAATTGCTGTATGAAGCGTGCACACCAGCTTCACCTCAGGTGAGCGGCGTATCGGGCATTTCGTGATTAATGGAGTTTAATGCTTCAACTGAACAGCGCTTCAAGCGAGTGGTGCGGTTATACCAGTTTCATCATTTCTGTACCAGGAGTGGCAGCAATATTATTCACAAGGTATTTATACACAACAGCGCGAAATTAAGAATTCTGCACATTTTTGACACGACACCCGCAGGCAATAGTGCACAGCACACTAAAAATGTTGGCGCAAAGCTTTGAGAATCAGTTCCGCGCGCAACTCTTGGCACTACTAAAGATTTAAGTTTGTCGTAAGTATTAGCATTGTCGAGTACTTTTCTCAGGCTTCAAGGTGAAATTTGTGGCAAGAACAGTTACAAAGCCTATGTCTAATGGCGGAAAAAGTGAAGCGAGCAAAGTGTTTGGTGAAACAGGTACTGCGTGCAAAATGTGATGGAGACTGTGAAAGGAGAAGCTAGTAGTTATCCGGAGGGGCAGCTGAAACCACGTATGGCAGTCTAGGTAACAAGGTTTCTCCAAGCGTTTGTGTGACGTTTCTTCGTTTCCAGTTCCCGTATTTGTGACATTTGCATGCCTCCGGCAGTGCTTAATCTGTAAAAGAAGACGCCCAGGAGTGGTGCGCGTGCGCTAAAAGGAATTTAAACAGCCAGCCATCGGTTTCCAATTAACGCGACAGCGAGACACGGGCGCGATAATTGGAAACAGATGGCGCGGCTGCTCGCTCCCAAGCACCCTAGGCCAGGGTACAGTGAAGGCGTGACACGCACCCGCCTTGGGACAATTGCGTGCTGTCTTTCTTAGAAAAACGCACGCAAAGGCCAATAGCGGGAGATAAAAAAATAAAAAGCACACGCACGAGCGTGTGTTCAGAGTTTTAAAGCCCTTACTAAAGCCTCGCAGCGCATGCGCGCTGGCTCAGGCGACACCTAAAAAGGCATAAGCAGGAAAATCCTCTATCAACTACAACAGGTACACAAGAGGCAATAGTAGTGTAAGTTCCGTTCCAACCACAGAACAGATCAAGCACAGGTAGTAACACAGCATTGGTCGCCAAAATCCTGCGATTCACACATTTGTTAAGATGAAACCGGACATCACACCAGCAATTAATTTGTGCTGTAAACTGGAAAGTGGGCCTCACCTATTGCAGACTTCACCACCTTTCCCTTAACAGTAGCCTTGTTGCGCCGCTGTCTCTGCTGCTGCAACATCTGCCGCCTTGACCCAGTTTTCTTGTTGCCTAGAGAGTGTATATCAGTCTTCCCCACTTTCTTTGCAGAGACACCATCTTTGTCTGGGTGGAGAGCAAAATACAAAGCAAAAGTGACAGTAAGTACGCTGAAAACATCAGTGTGGTTTAGCAGATGAACCTGCAGTGATATGAAAACAGAGCACCCAGATTGTCCATGTCAAGTTTGAGTAGTTTGTCCAGTCCTGACATGCCCCTGACTTGTAGTAGTTCTTTTTTTTGTAAATGTTTTGAGTTTTACTTTGTAATGTACATTGCCACAACATATTTAGGAGGAACAATAACAGCAATGTCGCACAGACTTCATCAACTTTTACTTCTGCATTTGTATATCTCTGCAGCAGTACACACAGAGAACACACCGTGAAGTACATAATCCTCAATCGCGACAGGTCAAATCTCATAGGTACATGCCTTTCAGTCCATCTGTCACAAACGTTATACTATCCCCTTATTTATTTCTCACAATAAAACTAAATCCGTACCCTACACAGTCCCATGATTCAAGCAACAAAGAGAAGGAATTCAAGATAGGATTACATCATCCTGGCAGTTTTTTTCCCTTTACAAACTGGGGCTTGCAATGTTGTTTCCCCTGTTATGATACAGGACTACAAGCAAATACACAAAAAGGAAGCCTGTCCTAGTGTAATTACTACACCTCATGTAAATCTTCCTGAAAGCTCTGAGAATTGAAAGACAGAATGAGGAATGCAAATAACACTGACAGAAATTATAATATAATGAAAGTGTCCTGTTGTGATCTAAAATGCTGTTTAACAAATGTGAAAATCTAGGAGGCATGAAACAGCATAGCGGTATTATTGTTTCAGAAAACAGGAGGTGGAAGGGGTGTCGGACATCGCAGAAAATACAAAAAAAAAATCCAGCTATTGCATCAACAATTTTCAATTCTAATAAGGACACAGAGGCGGGGATTAAGCTTCTCTTTCTTAATCTACTCAAACACAGCAGTCAATTAAAACAATACACAGAAAATACTACATTTCCCATGAGCCCTTTGGCCCATCTTCTACCACTCAGGACCCCCCCAGTCCATATATATTGCTATGCAACCACAGTCTTTGTGAAACCAACAGCTTCAACCATAAGCCACATGATCCAAATCAAATGTGAACCACTTGGTCCAATGTAACCCAATGACAAGTCTAAGTACTCGCCATTCGAACATCAGGGAAAATTGGAAACCTCCAATCCATCCTGCAACTCCAACTGAATCAGGACACTGTCTACGCCAGTTTGAAGTCCAGTCTTGCAAGACAGAAAAACTGTAATCGTAATATCCCACCTCTAACAGGAAAGAATGCATTCAACGGATGGGCTCACGTCTAACATTGATATAGTTGTCATAATCACTATATACATAAACATTGACATATCTATCATTACATATCACAATGTTTGTGGATGGGATAATCCTCGCCTCAGTGTCCTTAATAGAAATTAACATCCTTGACGTAATAGCTAGAATTTTTTTTATTCTACGGCAGGACTGGAAGTTTTGGATTATGCTTGTTCAAAGCTATGCGATCACAACAGAAGCAACATCTACAATTGGTTTGTGATGGAACACAGTGAATATGATCAGAAGACCAATCGGCAGCCGCCATAATATCGTCCAGTCTAGATTCCAAAGAGGAGGCTTTTGAAGCCATGGCCTGAATGTGCTCCAAATACAGACATATCAATACCAGCCTTCCCTAGAAGCCACTTGACCCAACGAGAGAGAGTCGCTGAAGAAACAGGGCAAAAAGGTTTTTGTAGAGAGATAAGCAATTGACCTGCTTGATCCCTGCGGATTTAGTGGGTACATTCCCCATAGGCTTGAATGCATTTGACCACACCCAATTTTGAATTGACGGGAAAAGGTTGGATAACTGATATAACAAGTATTAGTCATGGTATGTTTAGAATTGCGGAAAGAACCCCCCACAGGAGTAAATACTCTACCTGTTATGTCCAGGGCCTTGACATCCGAAACTAGTCTACATGACACCAAACACAAAACAAGCATTTGCAATGCAATAGGTCTCGCATTTATACGAGTTTGAGCTATTGGCATTGTAAATGACAATGTTTATTATTTAAGTTTGGTTTTTTTAAAACATAAATAAAAGGCACTGTCATTTACAATGCTAATAGCTCAAACTCTCGCAAAAGTGATACCTATTGCATTGCAAATGCTTGTTTGTGCATGGTAGGAACCAACAGATGGCAGTGAGAGTCCTGTTGAGCGGGGGTGCCTGGGAGGTCGATGGAAGTGTACACAGCTGTTGATGTAGGGCCTGTGTTGAGTAAGGCTTTGTGGGGCTTATTTGCAAGCCCCTTGCCCACCGGTGCGTCACTTTAATATAGAAAAAAAGTGACGCAAGGGGCTTGTAAATAAACCAAAGTATGTGCGAGTTGAGGTGTTTTTCAGATTTGAATTAGGGTACAGCAGGTGTGGTAAACACATTTCCGCCTGATATCATACTCCATCATTACAAATAAAGTGAAGAATAGACCTTGAGGGATACCCAGCCGATATTGGTGAAACTCTGCCTTAAATGTCCTGATAGCAAAGAGCGTCGCCAAGATGCCCAGCACTTGATTAGAGAATTATGGTTCTGAACATTGTTAGACTGGATAATCATTAAGAGTTTGTCAGCATTAATAAACGAGCTGTCGTGCGGGGTAAAAAACGTCTATGTAAGTTTTTTACACAGGCTAAACTTAAAAAATGATTAGGTAAAGCTGTTGCAAGATCAAGCTGCGGCAAGATCATAGCCCCAGCACTTTCCCGTCACAAATTAAGCATGGATAGCGTTATACTAAATATAAACTGGTTGATTGTGGCGCTCAGCAGCAGCACGTAATAAGAAAAACAACAGATTAAGCTGTATTTCAGGGCATTTTCTTTTAGGTGGCACTTTATTTGTTGCAAATCACGTATTCACTAATTAGTAGCTCCACACACAAAGTTTTGCGGCCATGAGAGGGAGGGGTGAGATGCCGGCTGGTGAGTGAGAACTCTAGGGAAGAGACTGCCCTTAGAGGGAGGGGTGAGATGCCGGCTGGTGAGGGAGAACTCTAGGGAAGAGACTGCCCTTAGAGGGAGGGGCGAGACGCCGGCTGGTGAGTGAGAACTCTAGGGAAGAGACTGCCCTTAGAGGGAGGGGTGAGACGCCGGCTGGTGAGAAAGACCTAGGGAAGAGACTACCATGAGAGGGAGGGAGAGAGGGCCCTAGGGAAGAGGCTCCCATGAGAAGGAGGGAGAGACGCTGGTGAGAGAGAGCCCAAGGGAAGAGACTGCCACGAGAGGGAGGAGTGAGACGCCAGGGAGAGAGAGACCTAGGGAAGAGGCTGCCATGAGAGGGAGGGCGAGACTCCGGTTGGTGAGAGAGAGGGCGCTAGGGAAGAGACTGCCCTGAGAGGGAGGGAGAGAGAGAGGGCCCTAGGGAAGAGGCTTCCATGAGAAGGAGGGAGAGACGCTGGTGAGAGAGAGCTCAAGGGAAGAGACTGCCACGAGAGGGGGGAGTGAGACGCTAGGGAGAGAGAGACCTAGGGAAGAGGCTACCCTGAGAGGAAGGGAGAGACGCTGTCTGGGGCGAGAGGACAGCAGGGAAGAGGTTGCCATCAGAGGGAGGGAGAGACCCCAGCTGGCGAGAGAGGTGCCCAGGACCAGAAGGAAAGAGGCTGCAGTGTTCCGAGAGGGGTTACCTACTTCCGGAACCACAGCTGATGAGGCCGCACTGTGGGCGAGGAGGAGGGAAGTCGTGAGTAGTGAAGGCGCTAGGGAGAGAGAGACCTAGGGAAGAGGCTGCCCTGAGAGAAAGGGAGAGACGCTGTCTGGGGCGAGAGGACAGCAGGGAAGAGGCTGCCATCAGAGGGAGGGAGAGACCCAGCTGGCGAGAGAGGTGCGCAGGACCAGATGGAAAGAGGCTGCAGTGTTCAGAGAGGGGTTACCTACTTCCAGAACCACAGCTGATGAGGCCGCACTGTGGGCGAGGAGGAGGGAAGTCGTGAGTAGTGAAGGCAGCTGCCTGCGAAAGTGAAAGCAAATTTGTGACGCGGCATGGCGCGCGCGCTTGGCGGGGGAGCGCATTCCAGGCGGGGGAGCGGACCCTTTGAAGTTTGATGCCGAGGGCGCCAGTGGGCTGAAGCGCTTCCCCAAACAAATTGCATGGCGGAACGATGCACGCGATTGTGCGCGTGCTCGCCATGCAATCCACTTTTGGGAGCCCCTCTACTAGAGTCGTGCATAGCGATTGCGTAAACGCAATAGCTAGGTGAGACCTAAAGAGGGTCAACTTAGCAAGAGATCCTCGTTTGAATGCCACGCCCACAAAAAACAAAGGATCACACCCATATAACCAATTATTTCGGTGCAGAGGGATGACCTATTCGAACAACCCGAAGCAGTTTACAGATGATGGGTTGCCCCCCCACAGGCTTATCATCCATATGAGGATGACCCACCTGAATGGCAGACCGAAAATTGTAGATCGTCCTGTCAGCTAAACCTTGAGAGGCTGTCTGAGACAAAAAATAACTATCATCTGCCCTGTGGCCCCCAAGGGATCCACACTCTGTTCACCACACCAAGAAATCCAATGTTTCCATGCTGCAGCATATCTTTTGTGGGTACTGGGGGCCCATGATTGGGATAATAAGAACATAGCCTGCTCTGAAATGCCAGGCACTTGCCATTGTCTCCCAAAAGTCTCTATGCCATCAATGACAATTGTCCCTTGACCACTAACTGATGGAGAAGCCCCATCGGATCCAAAAGCAGGTCCAGAAAGGGGCAAATATGAAGCAGAGGAGCACATGACCGAGTCATGACTACGGGGAACAACGACTGCTTTCCAACACTGAATCATCAGAACCACTTCTGCGGACTGACAACTGATCGGAGGGAGAACCCTCTGGATCATTGTGAACGGAGGAAAGGCATACATCAAGGCCCCCCAACCAAGACTGTAGAAAAGCATTTGAACTCTCTGCCAGAAGATCCAGCCTCCAATTGTAAAAACATGGCCGGTGAGAGTTTAGGTGAGACACACATGGACCCCATAAAAGAGCCAGAACCTTGAAAATGCAAGGGTGAATTCTTCAGTCACTGGAGTGGAGAAGACACAGAGAGTTCCAGTCCACCACACTGTTCACCCGACCCAGGAAATACTTTGCTGTCACCGCAACCCAGTGTCCCAGGCAATAATGCCAAAGTCTTTGGCAATTTCCACCAAAATCCTCAACGATATTGTCCGAGACGCCAGAACTCACCTCAATTCCTTCTTTATTGAAAGCATCTTTGGAAGCGGAAGTTTGAGTTGTGCAGCTATCGAGTCCACTTGGAACCCCAAAAACTCTAGATTCTACGAAGGGATAAAAACAGATCTCTCGCTGTTGATTATGAACCCCAAGCCCTGTGGAGCCAGGTCACCCAGGAGAGGTGGAGGAGAACTTTGTAACGCTGCTGGACCATGATAAGGATGTGGTCTATCTAGACGATCAATCGCACACCTATCTCTCTGAGACACTGGACAATCAGGCACAAAAGCTTAGTGAAACACTAGGAGGCCAAGGAGAGACCAAAGGGAAGAGTGGTAAATTCGTAACACTGATCGTGCCAATAGAACTGAAGAACTCCCCAATGAGGTTGAAAAATCAAGATCGTCAAATATTCGTCTTTCAAATGGAGACACACCATCCACTCTCCTTCCTGCAGGAGATCGCGTAGGAGATGGGTGCCCTCCATCTTGAAATGTCAATAGACTATTCTAGAATTGAACTGACATAGATTGAGTACCAGATGGAAACCTTATCCTATTTTCTGTACCAAAAATATAGTGCTCACCACCCCTCTGGGAGGAGGTACTGAGTGAACTACCGCTCCCTTGCAGAGCAACTCCAGAATCTCCACGTCTACGAAGAGTCTGTGGGTTAGGAAAAAAGGAGGGAGAGGGGACCTCATGAGAAGGTGTCAAATAGAATTTCAGCCAGAACTCCTACACTGTCTCCAGGACACAAGCGTCCCGTGTAATCCGCTCCCAATTGTGAAGGAATTACTTTATTCTTCCCCTCCAATATAACCTCTGAACAAGGAATTAACGGTACCCACGTAATAGGATTCCGATGATGGTTGTCCTCCGCAGTAGTTATTGTGGTAATGACCCCTGCCCCCTCTGGGAAGGGAGGAGTAGAAGTTATTGGAGCCTGAAAAGGGTGGCAGTCCTCTTCTTCTGTGCGCGCAGAAACCTCTGGGTGAGGTCTGCGGGGCACCTCGGCCTGGTACACAACATCTGTAGTGCCTGGCCCTGACAAAAAGGCCACTGTTGAACACCTTTTTATGGGCGATTGGGCAGTGTCCAAAGCTGACAAGCATTGGCATAGCCAATTGGTCTCGCCTTTGGGACCATCTAAGTGTTTAGCCATGCAACAGTTGATGTTGTTGCACAAAGGATATTGTGCTGCATAACTAAATACTTATAAAGTCCCAGAAGCGAGACCTATTGGCTATGCCAATGCTTGTTTATTATGATGCTGAAAATTGATCTAAGCATTTCTCCAAGTTGATGTTTTGCAATGAAATGTATCAAGGAATAATATACTGCCTTAAAAATAATGGAAGTGAGTATATTTGTATTTAATGTTGTTAGTTTTCCACCGAGTCGGTGCAATTAGATCTACGCACTTATAACCCTTCCAAGAGGATGCTTTTTAATGAATCTTATTGTGGATATTTTAATGTTTTTTGTAAACTGTCTGTTTTTATCAGTTTGTCTTTTATGATCTGATTTTGGAAGATCGAATATTGATTGATACTGATTGATTGACAAATGTTTATTAATGTAATAAGCACACCTACTCTCCTCAACCGTATACCAAGAACTTCAAACTCTTTCAAAAATAGTTTTGCTTCTTCTTTTCTTTCCCTCGATAATGTGAAACAAACTTAAATAAGAGTCTAACGAGACTTTCATTTAAGCTAGAATGTCTTAAAGGACAGAATATGCAGAGCAGATTTTCAACACAAACACTGCGCTTTTTAGGTCTTGCAGAGTCAGCGCGCATGCGCTGCTCGGAGAGACTTTAGTAGGTGAGTTTTCAAAGTGCTGCTAGCTGGCGAAAAGCTTGCGTTCACGCGAGCGTGCACAGGCGAACTGCCAGCCTTCAGCAGCGCTTTGGTTTGTTGTTTTGAACAGCTGTTTGCGCACATTCGTGCGCTTCCCTTTATACCAACGCTACAACTCAATTCAACCATAACCCTGCAGCTAACATTTTTATTATAATTAGTACCACGGCCGCCCCAGCCAAATCTCCAAGTATTGCAGCCGCACGCATGGAACACACATTCTGAAAACAGATCACGTACTTCGCCATATCATTTTTAAATGCTTCCATATTCTGAACAGAAGCAATGTTTGAAGTAGCTGCCGTAGCTTAAGTAGTGGACTGAAAAGGAGTAGCCAACTACGACATGTCTTTGTAGCAGTGTGTTTGAGTATTACACAGTTAATGCAAAGAACACTGACAATGTACTAGAGATCTCATCCAATAGCGCAAGTTATGTTACTGCAAAAGTAAAAGGCAGACTAGTCTGTGTACGCATTCACCAAGCTTAGTTAATTGCACCATGAACATGGAAGTAAATACATTTTTAGTAGATCGCAACAATAAGCCGGTTTGCTGTAGACTAAAATCTTCACCTTCTGAATTTAAATACGTAATTAAGGATAACGTGAAATCCGATGGACATTGGTAGAGCTGACATCAGCCTAGCCCCATGCCAGCTGCCTGCGCCCACTGTGCCAGGGCTGTGCCGCTGCGCTCTGAATGCCTTCCAGCGTCCACAACACAAACCGCATCACCAGTCCTTGATTACACACAAGGCTTTCACAACACTTCTGCAACCCGCGCCTCCTTGTGTCATGTGTGTGCCTGGAGGTCCTGGTATATTCACTTGTATAGCGACCAATGCAGTTTGTGATGTGCTGTAGCGCTTTACGCCTTGGAGATGGACATTCGTGAAGCAGCCCTGTTGCAATAATCTGGAGTTTACCCATCACGCCTGCTTAACCCCTTCGCTGCTGCGGACATTCCGCTACAGCGCTGGGGGGGGCAGGGGGGCAGCGCGGTGGGCCTGTGCTCATGACGGAGCCGCTCCGTCATGAGCCACAGTTGAGCTGTGCTTATGACGGAACGGTTCCGTCATGACTCCGCCCAGTTGCATTGTCCCCCCGCACAGGCGGGGAAACAGCGCCGCACAGGCGGAGCGGCCGCCAACGGGCGTGTCATGACGGAACCGTTCCGTCATGAGCACAGCTCAACCGTGGCTCATGACGGAACGGTTCCGTCATGAGCGGGGAAGGGGTTAAGTTGTGGAGTGCAAAATACACAGCAGGGCATGGGGAGTGTATATGTACCTTTAAGGGTAGCTGTATGTATGCGGTTAGGTTGTTTACGGTTAATTTTTTGTACATACGGCTAGGTCGTGTACATGCGGTTAGTTTGTTTACGTATACAGCTAGCTTGTGTACATATGGTTAGGTTGTGTATGTATACGGCTAGCTTGTGTACATATGGGTAGGTTGTGTATGTTTACAGTTAGGCTGTGTATATATATATAGTTAGGTTTGTACATACGTTTAGGTTGTGTACGTATACAGTTAAGTTGTGCACATGCGGGTAGGTTGTGTTCTAGTACGTGAAGGTACTTTTGGTGCAGTCTTGTCATATAAATATATTTGAAAAATAAGGCAGCACTTTTCGTATTTCACCTGCGAGTTGTGTGAAGTAGTGAAGTGTTGTCGTCTGCTCACAGAGTGATTGATGATGAAAGGTTCGGCGATTTTACTTTAATCAAAGGAAATGTAAGTTCAAAAATTAATGCGAGCCAGGGCAGAGGCGTAGCTAGAGCTTGTGGCGCCCGGGGCTATCTCGCAGATTGCCGCCCCTGGGGAGGGGAGGTTGCTGGGGAAAAAAAGACAGCGACCACTTGAAAGAGGTCCGAGAGACACATAGTATCGCCGCTAATAGTTACCTCGATCATTTAAGTTACATGCACATACATGACACGGTCCAAGGCTACACAGTTGAATACACCGGTGACTGGCAGTACAAAAGAGAACACACAGACTGCATGATCTATCTGGGGGCTCAGAAAAACCACATGTGACATCCATCAGAGAGCTGCGTGAATAATTACCTGGTTATCCCCTCACCACAATGCAAACATGCACATACATGACACTGTTCAGGGATCTATCATCTACAGCGGACATTAAATGACCATTCATCATGGTCCCCCCATTAAAGCAGTGCACTTTGTGATCTGCATGGTACATGTTCTTTGCAGCGGGCACATTAACCCTCTGTGCTACCTTTCCAGGAGTCAACCCTTCCACTAGACAAAACTCCATCTCTCTCTAGGAAGAGCATTAATCACCAAAGTTATCATTACATTTTTATTGTTTCTGAAAATTGCTGGAGGCAGCAAATTTTTTTCAAAACATAATATACTTGCAAACACTACGCACCCACCCAAAATAGGTACCCAGTGAGGTCACACCGTTCGCATCGCCCTAATCTGCTCAAGGTTCATGAGACCTCAGTGACAGAGTCACAGCGACTGGATCACTGTTGCTCTAGGGTGTGCTGCTTTGTAGGCCTGCCCGCAAGACTGGAGATGGATTGTGGTGGACAGGCCTTCAAGGGTAACCCACAATAGACACCACTAGGGTACACCTGCTTGTGCTAAGACATCAAGCCTTCTAAGGTCTAGTGGGGCCTTCTACGGTCTAGCATGGGAATGTGCTCCCTCAGTAGAGTGGTCTGGTGGACTGGTCATGAAGGCTGAACCCGGTTCCCCAGTTCCAAATTCGACAGCTCTGGCCATAGTGCCACATCCTCTCCCCCACTGAACACCATACTTCCCCACTGAGAGAAACTCGCACTGCCTTCAGCTACAAACTAATTGTGCCTGCTATAAACACTTGGGTGTGGCTCAAAACAAATTATGCACTGGATAAGAGTAATATACTGCCTAAAAAAAAAGTAAAAGCAACCACTCATAGGGAATGCAAGATTAAGTAAAGCATGTGAAATGTAAGCAGAAACAACGTGGTTACCTTAACGATCTGTCACTCACTATTCAGAAATCAGCGAGTGGTTTCACCTGAAAAGTTATGGACATGACTAGAAGGCCCTGAAGGGAACAGTTTCAATGTCCATTGCTTATATCCTTACAACACGTAAGCAGTATGGTATAAAAAGACCACATCCATAAACACAGAGCCATGGTACACATTGTGATTTCCAATCCAACCAACAACCAGGTATTGCAGTACCTCCAGGAATGGTACACTCTCACAACCTGGGAACAACAATGCTGTTCAAAGAAAGAAGAGAAAACGAAAGTAGCGCTTCAGTGGCAAACTCTGTGATGCTGGTGTATTTGGATGTAAATAAAATCAATCTGGCCACTTTGCAACCCCTCTGTCTTACTTTATTTCGCCCCCCCCCCACCTCCCTTTCCCACGCTAGCAGCACCCCTCAGAGAGAAAACGAGAGAAAAAGGGCATCTCTCGCAAGCGTGTTTCTTTTTTGGATCCATTTCACATAAAAGCAACTGCAATTAGCACGAACCAAGCGGAGCCTAAAATAAAACATTTCTCCTCCCCCAACATTGTGCCCCCACCCTACCTAACCCACCGATCGCAAAATACCCCCCTCCCCAGCACCAAAACTCACCTTTCCTCTCCGACACGCAGGAAGCAAATGGCTTCCTGCGCCTCGGAGAACAAAGGGGAAACATCCATGACGTCAGCGCGCGAGCCGCGCCGACGTCATTGATGACGCGGGGGGAGGCAGGGGAAGGTCTTCCCCTGCCTTCCCAATAAAAAAAAAAAAAAAAAAACCCAACCACTCGCGGGGGGAGCGCCATCGCTTCCCCCGTGGGTGGGTGTCATGACGTGCTGGACACGTCATGGGCACAGCGCGACTGTGCTCCATGACGTGTCCAGCACCTCATGGGCACACAAGGGGTTAATGGTTGAATTTTGGATTATTGTGAGGAAGAACATTTTTTCCAAAGGTTGTGCGACTGATAGTTGGCGCAAGAGTACGTGCAACACATTTTGAACATTACACACTTGTGCCGTTTGGGGCAGACACCCGTCGCAGCTCCAGTCACAACATTGGGCAGAGGCATCAGGGTAAGCTCCGCACTTTCTTAGTGGTGTTGCAGCCACCATATCAGGCTGATTCGCCAGGATGTTTACTGGGCTGGAGCGAAGCTATCGGCTCACGCGTCCGCCTTCTTCAACGTTGTTGCCACGCCCCTGCTTTCAACTTATCTGGGTCAGGAGTCATTCCCCATCAGAGAATATGTGCCCGGAGAATTTGCTTGGTCTTGTGAAACTCACACTTTGCTGCATTCAGAGTGAGGCCTGCATCAGCAAGTAACTGACACACTTGTGCGAGTGCCTTGCCATGCTCCTTTCGTGTTGTCCCAAATTCCAGTATGTCATCACTGTAATGCAAAGCATGTTCAACAGGTTGAATTACTTGGTGCATTACATCCTGAAATATTTCAGCAGCCGAAGACACTCCAAAACTCTGTCCTTTGTATCTGATCAAAAAAACATGAGTCGAAAAATTGGTAATGTACCTTCAATTCTCTTCCAGCTCGAGTTGATGGAATCCCTTGTTCAAGTCAAGACTTTGGCTCCATTTAATTGCATAATCATGTCCGCTATTTGGGGACCAGGATGTCTTTCTCTGGATTGTTTTGCTGGTCTGTCGCATATAAACACTAATGTGCACTGCACCTCCGCTGTCCTTTTTTGAAAACCACCACTATGGACGAAATCCATTGCATAGGACCAGTGGATTGCTCAATTATTTCGTGCTTCAAAAGCATTTTCTTGAGTTTTCCTAAACCATGAAACAACAACAGGAACTCACTTACTATTTCAGACTAAGTTAGAAGGTTGTAACTGAGAGATATCAGTCCTATGTCAGCAGCAGTGGCAAAACTGAGCAGGCATGCACTGGATGAAGTTCCTTGGAGGACATGGACAGACACTTGCATTGATGTAATTTTGTGTTGCATGGTTGCTGTGAAGGACCCTTGGCTTTGCAGTGGTTCGGAAACAGCCCAAGTGTATACCTGTGTGCCTGATTGAATGGGGTGAGGCACAGGGGACAGGCTGTTAAATGTTTACACAGGCATGATGTTCATTGAGGCACCACTGTCTATGATAAAAGTTACTGGTTGATCATTCACTTTCAGTGTGATTTTGCGATACATCCAAATGAAGTTTGTTGTTTTGTTGGGTGAACTTCTTTTGAATTGTAGTCTTATGTACAAGCAGCTAATCCTGCATGTTCATGCCGCACTTTGTAGCTACCATTAACACACACCCATCTTCTTCATCGTTACTCAACTGCGATGTCGAGGATCCTTTGTACGATGAGCTTATCAACCATTCATCTAGTCTTGTTCCCATTAGTTGAAGTTGCTTTTTTGATTTTGCGGGCATGGCAAGAATGTTTCTGGAAACTTTGGGCACCCATTTTCTCTTCTCAAGGTGACAGCATGGTGGTGACCCCTTTTATAAATCTAGCCATCTTCCTCGGGGTCAGGTAGAGTCTATGCAACGTAAAAAAGTGATTCCTCCTTATGGCAGCCAGCTTAACTGTTGAGTAGAGAAGACGCTGAGAGAGATGCCCTACCTCCGGATGCTCCTCTACTGGTGACTAGCCCTCCCATGGGTGGAGAGGGATTTTACTCTCTATTGCCTTCCTTTGCCAATTCCCAATACCATACAGAAACTTCCTTTCTTAAGGGCTTCAAGTCCAACATCTTCTCATCGAATTTCTGAATCCACTGACTAACCCACCTCTGCTTTGACCCCCATGAAACTATGTGCAAGTATTTTTACCCAGAGAGAGCGCCTTTAGTTTTCTCCTGTATGGCCTCACAGGAAATCATACAAGTGCCTATCCTTAATTCTTCCCAGCGCCTAATACCCTCGTTGGTCAATGGTAGGCTTAGCTTATCCTTAAGTAAGGGAGAACCAGGCAATTCCAAAAATAGGGGCATACCCAGAATAGTACTCAATACCTAAGATGTTTTGGATTGAGTACCAAACCCCTGAGAAAGCCCACAACACATTCAATCTCACCTTCTTGAAACATCTGGAATCACCAAATTCATAGAGGAAACCATCCTTCCCTACAGAGCTCAGCATAGTTGTATATAGCATCCCCCTGCTGAAGTCATCCGGACAAGATAACAACATTCTAGAGTTACCAAATTGAAAGGACACATAGTGCAATAGAAGATCTGAGAATGAAACCCCACTCTTTTCTAATTTTCTTCTCAGTTTCTTCCAACTGAGGCTGGCTCCCTTGGAGGCTCAAATATAATTTGCTAGTCTGACCTGTATCCTTGCTAGACATTCCTTAGGGAATAGAAGAGGGACATTATTGTATAGGCATGTTACCTTGGGCAGGATCTTCATCTTAACCAGATTCGTCCTCCCGTATAGCGGTAGTAAAAGATGGTACCATCTTGCTAAAAGTCTGTCAATTTCCTTAATCACCCTATCTAAATTATGCTTCGGCACCTGATCTAATTCCTGCACAACTTTAATACCCAGATAGATGATCTTAGTCTGAGGAAACACAGTGCCACTTTTCTGATTCCAAAACATCACCTCTGTTTTATTCTTATTGATAGAGTAGGCTGTGAAATCACCGAAGGCATCAGTAATTTCTTCCATTCGTGTGACTGTCCTGCTGGGAAAACTCATGTACAAAATAATGTCATCTGCATACAAAGCAACCTTATTTTCAAATCCCCGAAACTCAAAGGAAAGAATGTCAATGTCTGTTCTGAAAGCCTGAGCTAGGGGCTCCATGTATAGATAGAAAAGTAAAGGGGATAGTGGACATCCATGTTGGGTTCCCCTCCAGATGTTTATTCTCCTAGTCAGATTATGAATGCGGGTTGAATGCCAGCCACTGCTAAAGCTTTCCACAAGTAAGCTCAAAAGACCCTATCAAATACGTAAGCCGCATCTATTGTGACTATAGCCAAAGGGTCTGAGTTTGCAATAGATATGTCTCTTGATGGAATTAACAAACGGGTTAGGACAAACAACTGCCTTCCTGGCACAAATCACTTCTCGTCTGGATGTCTTATACCTGCTACCCTAGCTAGTCTTCTTGATAAGATACCGGTACAAAATGTTATATTCATAGTTCAACAGGGAATTTGACCTATATGAATCCACCTTCTTTGGGTTATTATTCAGCTTTAGGAGTAAGGTGATTACGACTTCATTCCACAACAGGGGGTATGTGATCTCCTAGACAACAACTCTCTCCATATAGCAACTATAACCTCCTTCAAAGCTTTATTGAACTGTCCCTGGAGTGCATCAGTGCCTGCTGCTTTCCCACTCTGGGTTCTATTTATTTGTGGAAGGATTTCTTCCTCCAAGATGGGGCTCAAGAGGGCTGTTGTTCCTTTACAGAGAAAACTGGGAGCTGCACCCTCCTTAACCACTCTCTTAACTTTGCTTGCTTACAGTTAGTTGTCTCTGTGTAAAGGTTTTCAAACAACTTTACTATACACACTTCAATCTGATCTTGATCTTCTGAAGTATTTCCCTCTTCAATCACGATTAGTGCCTCAATGTGGTTCCATCCTCTGTCTATTCTTGCCTTCCAGGCAAGCAATCTTCCTCTCCTCTGCCTGTATTTAAAGTGTACCAACTTGCTCGCTTGCCACTTTTCTCTGTTCCTCCTCTCTATTACCTGCCCGAAACCCTCAAGTTTCTCAAGCAGCAGCCTATGCTCAGCCGCTTCCACCTCCTCCTCCGACTACTGTAGGTCCATTTCTAACATGCTAATTTCTTCCTCAAACCTTTTGTCCTCCTGCACTTTTCTTCCTTTCCAAGCCCCCTGCTTGCATGGAATACCTCAGACAATTGCCTTGTATACATCCCATACCATTTTCAGGGAAGCAGTGTCAAGATTACTTCCAAAATACTGCTGACTCCTCCCTTAATATCTTAAGTATGTCTGTATCTTAAAGTAGTGTTCTATTCAATGTCCACCTAAGTTTGACCTGAATTTCTGGCAAACCTATCACCAAAACACTGCTAAATGATCTCGGCAATACAAAGGAATGTGCTTAATCTCCTTGACATTGTGTTATACTTATTTTTCTTCCTTAAAATAATCTATCCTAGCATAACTGCAATATCTTACATTAAAAAAGTGTACCCCAGTTGCGGCTAGTGACATTTGAAAGTGGTGAGGAGTAAAAGTTTGTGATGAGTCCCCAGTGGCAAGCGAGCGAACCCGACCATCATAAGGGCGGTTCGGGGGAGTTCTCACCCGAAGTGTTTTTGGAAAAAAAAAAAAGAATGGGCAAATGGTGTATTTCCAAGCAAATTTGAGAAAGCCAGAAGGTTAATAAAGCAATAGTAAAAGTGTAGTTATGACATCAAAAAAGAGATTTCATATGATAATGAAGTAGGTAGCTGCTTATTCAGCATAACCACAGAACTTCATAACAGACTTTGAGATAACAATGCTGAGTACCTCACAGATTTCTTTATTTATTGATATACCTTTACAAATGAAGGGCCTTATTTATGAGAAGTGACGCATTGCTGCGTGAAAGCAGTGATGCGTCACTTCTCAGTGTGCCTTCCTTGCGACATGATGGATGCGTCATATTTACTGTATGATGCATCATGTCGCAAGGAGTTACAGATACGTCAGTATTTCTGAAGTATTCGTAGATTTCGCTGTGTCACTTCTACAAGGCTTACTGATGTGGAACGCCCACCCGGCATACATTATACCCGACGCAGGTATAACGTAGCGCAGGGGTTTACAAAGTGACGCATCTGCTTAGATGCGTCACTTTGTAAATAGGGCGCAACAGGAGGCATGTTTTATGCCGCCGATGCGTCACAAAAAGTGACGCAACGGAAGTGAAAACTGTCAAAGGCCTCATAAATATGGCCTATTATACCGGACTCGGGTAGAATGTAGCGCAGGGGTTTGCAAAGTGACGCATCTGCTTAGATGCGTCACTTTGTAAATAGGGCGCAACAGGAGGCATGTTTTATGCCGCCGATGCGTCACAAAAAGTGACGCAACGGAAGCGCAAAACTGTCGCAAGGCCTCATAAATAAGGCCCGAAATCTACTTGGAAAATACAAGTTGTGATTTGTCAGACTGAACACGAGAAGGCAAGGAATAAACTTCCTTGCTGTCTCATTGTGTCCAGTCCGACAAATCACAATAAAGGCGCATTGGCTGCCAGCTCAAGTATATTGAACTATACTGTTTATTTTTGCAGACTTGATATTACTTCTAGTCTTTATTTGGGCCTATTGCAGACACCTGTGTCTGCACTTAAGCAAGAAACAAGTTGGAGTTTTGAAAGTCTGCCAATTAGCCCTGCCAAAGGAGCACAAAGGCTAGAGACATGCAGCTCCTTTCGATTACAGGCACGTGACAATACCGAGTCAGCAATTAAATTACATTGCAACTTCAAAATCCCACAAACATACTGGCACTTTACAGAAAGATGGGACCTGGAGATGGCAGCCGCCATGCATGTTGCGTTCCATGTCATCAAGCAGCCTCTGTGTTGACATTAAACGGGACGTGCCTCAGTAATGAGCATTGAAATCGCCCTTTGCTCGTCACATTTATTTCATGGATGGTGGGAAACCATAGCGAAGAAGAGATTTCAAAGGCACACAGACTTTTCTTAATGCCAGGTTTCCCTCAACAGTTGCATGCGTAGTGTCTAGAACTTCAAATACGCGTTTAAAATATGGGGTCATAAAAAGGTAGAACAGGCAAACAGTCAGACAAAGCTGTGCATCGGTTTTGAAACGTGAAGCTGATCTAGTTTACTTTAACAGCATTTGCTAAGTCACGTATAGATTATGCGTTAATAAGTTTAAACAAGCATTTACAATGCAATAGGTCTCGCAATTACATTGTTTTGAGCTATTGGCATTGAAAATGTTATTGTTTCCCCCCCCCCCCCCCCCCTTCGTGAATCATTAATCAAGTAATGGCATTGTAAATGACAATGTCTTCTACCTCCTGTTGAACCCCGCATACAGACATACATAGAAACCGCACTACAAACAGGCACACATGCATACACACGCTGAGAAACATACGCTCCCCGTGAGACAGACACACTAATACATAGAGGCACACGGGTGCACCGAAGCACGTGATCACACACACGCAGGCACACTGAGTCACAGGCACACTGAAGCTGTGGGTCTGGCAGACTAGCCGACACACCAGACACTGTCACACTGAGTAGAGGCGCACACATGCTGAGATACGGATCACACGAACACCCGAGGCAGAAGCTCTCTGAGAGACTCGGGCACGCGGGATCAGTAACATGGAGACACAGGGTTCTAATAATCTGCAGAGGGCCACATAATTCCCCATTCCTTGATGCAAAAGTTGGAGCCAGATACAAACTAGTAAGACTTTTGATTCTTGGGATAATTGTACCAAAGGGGCTGTTACTTCTACAATTAGGAAAACATCCAATGCATGTGGCAGACCACTATAAAATAAAATAACCATTGTTGCTTTTCTCAGCAAATTGTACAACAGTCTGTTCGATTTTCAATGTATTTCATAGTTCCTGTGTGTCACTAAACGTTTGAAACTCGTGGTTTTATTCTATAAGGCCACTAGTGTCAAAATAAATATTAAGCCACAAGTGAAGGCAATGTCACCACACGAGGTCCAATGACTAGAACTAAAAATTCAGCACGGTTATGAGCGACACATCAAACGGGACAGGACAGTGAAAATCGGTTCCTCGCTAAATTAGACACCTAAATTCATTGACCATGTCGGCAAATGTGAAACATTTAAGCTGCTGAGTAAGATGTTGAATTTGGCCCTGTTTAGGTAAAGGCATCACGGGCCTTCCTGGACATTAAAAAAAGAGTAAGCTTAACATACATGTGACGCTAAGCATTGTCTGATTTACTGGCTTGGTAATATAAATGTAACGTGAAGTTAGCATGTATTTTGCAGGTCTTCAACAAGTGCCTCCAATTCAAATCATCAATTCAATATGACGGGCACCCCTGAACACTGCAATTAGCGGATACGGGGGAAGTTGTGTAAGCTGAGCTTAAATAGGGCAGATATGCCACACAGAATGTACGAGAAAAGATAAACCAGTAACTATAAAAATATCAGTTGTTTACTCAATAGTGACGTATTCAGCCTAATGAACAACACAGCGGCGAAAATAACAGAGCTTGTTTGCGCAGTGTTAAATTGTGATTTTTTTTAACTCCTGTTTTTGAATGTCAGTTATTACTTCTGTGCAATACAGTATATAACCAGCACATTAATTACATTTAGCAAATTGCTCCAGTTGCTGTTTAAAAACGTAACAATTTAATTAATACACGTGCGTTCATGCTGCTAATCGCAAACATTCAATTCTGCTACCGGCTGTCTGCCATTACCTACACATCAATACCACAATACAAAACCAGGCGTCACCTACGCTCGACACATTGAGCGTTCACACCACATATTCCACAAACTGCGCTGCTGACTTGCACGCTTCTGTAACAGGTGTGACTATCACCGGACAGTTCCGTGGTCCTCATCTTGCAGACTCCAGAAGGTCGAGAGGCTGGGTCGGCCCCAATGATGTTCATGCCTGTGACGTGCAGCCTTCCCAGAGATGTGTGTGCAGCAGAACGAGCTCTCAATAATCTACAGGAACTCTGCTACGGCTCTCGGGAGGGGCGGGGGCGAGCTTGTCTGTGCTGCTGCTTGCTCCTGTCCACCCTCCCTCCATAAACAAGAGCCGGGAAGTGCTTGGAGCGCGCGTGCGCATTTAAAAAAAAATATTAAATAGCATGAGGCTGCCTAGGAGGTGCATGTTGACGAAAGTGAAACTGCATGCTGGCTTGCGAGGGAAGGGGGACAGGAGATGTGCACGCCGCGTGGCTGTAGGCGCGTACACCAACTCAAATCCGCCAAAAGCCTGCGCGTGCACATCTCCTGTCCCACTTCCGAGGCAAGTCAGCAACAATAGATCTCGCTTGCTCACAGCGCTTCGCGCTGCGTTCGCAGGCGAGACCTAAAAAGGGTACAGGTGAGCGTTAACAATAAATTAATTATATCATACCAGGACTGGTACTGTTAGAGTATGCAAATACGGGAAGGTTCCAGGGGCACGACACAACTAGAGCGGTGCTGTTCTGAAAAGCAATAAAGGCAACTCATGAAGGTATGGGCAAAAGTAATTTAAACCTAAAGAAATTTAAAGCAAAAAGGGTCTTTCATAACCTCTGTACATAGTACTTATTTTACAACGAGGGAAAAACTCCTTGACTTGTCCCGAGTGAAAACATTCACTGGCTGGCCCATTTAAATTGCTCCACTAATCACAAGCACGGAAGGTGTACTTGCTTCCCGTGTTAATTATTCCGAACGGGGTGATCTGAAAAGGGAAACAGAATAGGCAGGGGTGTCAGAGTTAAAACGGCCCGACTTCTATGTGTCAAAACACAGAAAATGATGTAAAAGTCAACTGACCGGGAGATTAATTCAATGGCTGCATAACCTCGACATCCGTGGAGACTGGCGCCAACAATGCGTAAAGCGGAAGTAAACGTGCTGCATGAAGCGTAACCTACGTGATGGCCATAAACAACAGATATTACGGGCAGATATCTATCAGGTCAAAAAATGCTCCAAAGTGCGAACAGACTCGGACCGTCTGTCTAATTAATGGTAATTCCGGGACAGCTGAATGAAGCCGGGGACAGCAAATAAAATAAACTCCAGCGACTAAATCGAAATAATAAAATAGCAAAGAACCACTACCGCCGGCCGCTACCGCCCCTGAAATAGTGCCGCCTGGAGCGAGCCGCCCCCACCGCCCCCCCCCCCTCCATAGCTACGCCACTGAGCCAGGGAGACACTTGTCAGGCCTGTCTGTGCGGAGTGAAACTTCAGTCGTGCCGACTTCAGTCGGGGCCAAGACTTGTACAGGGCTCTCTCTGCGGGTCAACCTCCCCTCCTGGCTCCGGGACGCGGGCTGTGCTCTCCGGGCACCCTGGCTCTCTCCTGGGATCGCGCTGGTGCCAGAGTGCTTCTAGCCTGCATGGAAATCTGGAGTTTTCACGGCAGGCCGGTGGCTCCCAAAAGCAAGTAGGGCTGGGGCAGGGACAGTTGCGTGACAGGTGAAGTCCAACATGTGACTGACTCGGTCTCATCTCTCCTTGCCTGCCAGAGGTTATGAAAGCTTGCTAAACCGCCAGAGTTTTTCCAAAGCTCGCCTCTGTCGTCTCCCAGCACTGCTGTGCCCCCTGCCCACCTCTAACAAGCAGGATGCGCCCCTATCCAAAAGAATAATTATCAAATTACACTATGTTGCAGGGAACTTGTTTTACTTACTGCAAAACAAAGTGTTTCAGCTTGAAACACGCCTTTATAAAGTAATGTGCCCGTTACTTTTGAGAGGATGAAGTGAAGCAGCCACAGGTTCCGACATTGGAACTGGGGAACCTGGTTGGAGTCTGAGCGTCGGGTCAAATGTGATTCTGGGCAAATCACTTAATCTTACGAACAATGAACATGTCATTATATAATGTAACTGGTGCTCATGTAAAACATGCCAATACCTATGGGTCGATTTCACGCTAGATAAGAACTGCAAAAAAAAAAAACGAACATGGTAACCAATATAAGGATAATTTCATAGGCATGGAAAACGATGTACAATTGTAACTTAAGCAGTTAAAAAAACATTTAAATCAATGCACCGTTATGATTTTACATTCTTTAACAGGTACGGTTAGTTTGCCATAATTTAATTCAATATCCTATAGAATTCTCACACGGCCATTGTCTGCCAGAACAACCAACCAACACATGACATTCCACAAATAAACTTCCATTACTGAGAGAGCTGGGGTGGTATACTTGCCAGTGCTTCGTAAAAATGTATAAACAAAGTCTGTAACACACCTAGCACTGTGCTCGCCCCCTTTCCTTTCGAAGTGCATGAACTCTTTCTTCGGGTTGACCCATGAAATACAAAACAAAGGACGTCCTCCTTTAAGTTATGCACGTGCATTGTTGTTAATACAACCAGCTGGACTTATTCAGAGGAAGCCAGAACAGAAACAGTAATGAAATGTGACCAGTGCTATCACTGAACGGAACGTTTAAGGACAAATTAATGGCATTGTTATCATGCTCAGGGCCCACAGGCTGCACTGCTCCTAGCTACAGCATAGCCATTCATCAGGGACATATCAAGTAACTGTAGATGTTGTAGCACCCAGAATAATGTGCTGCATGGCTAAATACTTATTACATCCCAAAGGCGAGACCTATTGGCTATGCCAATGCTTGTTGCTTCATATGGAAGAACTGTTGTAGGTCATTTGAGAATGGAAGGCTCAACGAAGATCCACGTGAAAATTCTTCATCAAGGTTACAATGTTGTGAAATACATTTTCAAATCTGTAGTCCTGAAGATGAGGAGCAGTTCTGCGAAGTCCACTTGGGTATAAAGTGCATATACTGCACACTCTCCTGTAACCGAAAATTAAACCATTCTAGTTGCTGCAAAAAGGCTTTATTGCTATTGGGCATTAAATCATCTGTCTCTGAATTATGGGACCGAGAAGCAGGCATGCTCTCTAATGGGAGAGAGGCTATTTAGTATCTAAAAGCGTGCATCCATTGAGGGCAGCATGCTAAAAATTAAACAGAGAGCAACTGTAACATTCGAGTGCAGGAGCGAACGCCTTAAAGGAGTCATTAGCCACCCTGGGAAACACGACCATTTTCAGTGTAGTGCTCAGCATTCCAATGTCCAAAATCCCCGTACAAATTGTAAGAATCTCACCTATGTTTCCGCAGGAACGTCATGGATTTGAGGTAAGGTCCACAACTTCTCCGAATCACCAATTGCACTTGGCACTGTCAGGGCGGCAAAAAGGCAATGGTAATCCGGGGTCATTTCTGATGCAGGAAAGTCCAAATATTTTGATAAAATCTGTCTAGATTAATAAACTAGATATAGAGTCAATTAGTGTGCTCTTGACCAAAGTTATTTTCTTATCTCTTCCTTTTGTACCAATTTGTTGCTTGCTCTTTATTGTTCCTTACCCAGGTATTAAAAGGGTCAATTGGGTATTACCCTGTTGTTTGCCAGATAAAGGGCCTGGCCCAGCACACGTGCCATATCCGGGGTCCTGCAGGAAGAGTTATTCACCTTGTCTAAGGCCTCATGATGAAGTTGTCCCCGCTCAGCTGATTTAACCGGGGGGGGGGGGGGGGGTGGGGGGAGGAGGAATTCCCCAAAGTGGTGCAAAATTCCCTCCTGCCATAATTGAGAAGGGGGTCGACTGAATGTGCCGAGGGCCCTACGCATGGCCTTATTAGTAGAATTCTGTGCATGAACATCTAGTGCCTCAACAAGTCTCTCTTCCATTTGTTGCTCGTATGAAGCATTCAAAAATTCCCCAAAGCGGTCCTCCTCCTGAGAATAATGTGCCATAATGGTGCAGAGTACCCAACAATTAGCCCCACCTTTACTGGAGGTATACAGAGGAGAGGAGGGGGCGGAGCCCCAACAGGTGCAAAAAGGTGATAATACCACCTGTGCCGACGAAATAAGAGTGGAGGGAGGCTCCTAACCCCTAGGGCAGAGCCCTGATATATTTATACAGCCCCATAGGCGTGGGGGGGTGCAAGAATCAGCGGAGCACCTTCGCAACACCAGCACCGTAGAGCAATCAAAAGTTCGAGCACATAGGAAACAAACTCAAGTGTGTCCGCAACGCGCAGGGCCCTAAATGGAAAGCGGACTGGGTTCTATGCAATCAGGCGCTGGTCTGCTCCCGAATCCCTGCTCCACATCGGCCGAAACAGATAGTAGGATTGCGATTCCAGCTAAAGTCTGAGGGCCTACCTGAAAGAACACTGAAGATATAACCTTAAGGATCGACCAATCGGCACAACGAAATCGCAACAAGTCAGCAAAAAAATATGTGAGATCACTCCTCTGATGCTGTGTCAGCAGCAAAGAAAGAAGACGGACTGTGGTTGCATGGATAGAATATATATATATATATATATATATATATATATATACACACACACACATACATACATACATATACACACATATACATACACACACACTGGGGGTACTGATTGGTTTAAGATGGGCACAAGGAGTCATGGGAAAGGTATTTTCAGCATATTGTGTTTTCATTGGCTGTTGTTTTTTAGGAGATAAAGAAAGAGATGCATAATCCGAAGCCTCCGGTCCTGCCATAGACTCAAAAGTGCTAACATGTTGCCCCATGTCAGGAACAGGACATGCACTCAGTCCTTTTCTTTCCTTTACACTGTGGTACCTTTAATCATATAATACAATAAGTACTCATGTTAAACCATAGTCAATTTGAGAATCCTGAATATTCTGGGCTTTTGGAATAGTCCAAAATCAATTGCCAATCTCTAGCACAGAGCCAGGTCCATGATCCTTAGGCTATACACATAAAATCGGAACAGTACACCAAGGCCTCGTTCCAAGGGCCATGTACTTACTGATTTAGCTGGGAAACGAGTTTTCAGTTGTATCAAGAATTTCAGAAGATGCAGGAATGTAAAAACACAGACTTCAAATAATACACCTTCCAGCGTCTTGATTAAAATACCAAAGAGTCAAACAAAATAAAACTGAACAGAATGTAACACCCATGAACCACAAGAGGTTAAAACAATATCACCTTTAAGTAGTCTGGAATGGGACAAACGTGTTGGGCGAAGACCAGGCAGCTGTATAACAAATGTCCTTCATCAAACCCATTTTAAATGCAGCCCTCCAAGTACTGAGAGTAGAGAGCTCCACAACTGGACAAAAAAAATCCATCCCGGATTTCTGATATGTCAAAGTTTCTCTTAGTAAAGGTAGGCGATCCCACATCCAGAAAATATATACTGATAATTCTGTGCAAAAAATTACCAGAGGGGGATTCTTGAGATGTTGTGAAATAAATTGAGCCATTAATTAAAAGTTTAAACAGAACTCCTTTACACAACTGCTGAGTGGTCATCATGAAACTCTAGCATGTATCAGCAGTCCTAGATATACAATGTAAAACTTCGCTTTAATCCCAATGATCATACTCGTCGTGACAGTTGCAACTAGTAATCGAAACTAGCATGATCAGTGTACTTTCCCGCAATCTTTATTTCTGGTCTAGCCTGCTCGCGTTTCAAACTGTCAGCTTCAAACACGCACCCTCCTGTTGCCATACGCTCAGTCGTCCCTGCAAGCTTAGCTTAATCTTTCTTACTTTCAGAGCTCGGTGTATCAAACGGATGTCTAAGTCCCCTATTTGTTTCCATTCATGCGAGTCCTCTCTCCATGTCCATGCTCTCATTACCCACACAAATGCGATCACGGTATATCCTCTTGCCCCCTCCCGGTGCGTTCTAGCGAGCCTCTATTACCCAAACTTCCACTCCTCACCCTGGGAGTTCAGCAACTCCAGACCCCTCCTCAGGAGCGCTGCCGACATCCCTACTCAGGCAACCTCCTCCTTGGACTGCAAAGCTCTGTGTCGATACCTATAAGATGCACTTCCGTTTAATGAAAGTCCCATGTTGTGCCTGTCAGGAACACTTCCGGTTTAAAAAAAGGACACTTCCGTTAGTTCAACATTCCTCTTTATTTTGGGTTTGCTGGCGACACTCACGCCCTTTACCCCATTATTTTGTTGCTAAACTGTCATGACAGTTGTTTACTGAAACCATGGAGCGTACAGTAATTTAATAATAATTGAAAATACAATCGAATAGGGTTACCATAGTAGTTCGTGCTAGCCAGTGCCGTGTTTTATGCATTCTGGGAGGTGTAGTCTCGAGTAGGTAACGTGAACCAGTGGGCTCAATTTAGATCAGTGATAAAAGAAAGTCTGTGAAATGATAAGGTTCCTTCGCTGTGATATAGGCAGCATAATACCACCGGGACATGAGCTCTACATCGTGATCAACGGGGCAACTTGTAAATCTCCTATATCATATGTGTGCTCCAGTACTTGCAAATTAAAGAGCAGGACTGGAGCTAGCTGATCGCACCTGACGAAGGGCAGCTAGAAACTGAGGGGGGGGGGGGGGGGGGTAACGGTGATCATTTCACTTTTATTAGTTTATTGTAAATTAAAATGCAGCTCCATATTCCCGGCTTCTCTGCCTTTGTTTTACCCAATATCATATGTAGGGCTGCCACCTGGTGAAATGCACCTCTGAGCGGCTCTGCCCAGCTGTGGCAGCCTTATGATCCCAACCCCCACAAGTGACCATGCTCCAGGGTGGAGTGCAATATCCCTCCCTCTATCACAGACCACAGATCTCACATACACACATTATTCAAACATTCGCTGGTGGGGCCCATAACACCAACATTCACTCACCATTAATCCGTGTGGGAGGCGATTATCTTCCAGACGCTGGCATGTGAAGGAAATACCACTTCTACCCTAATGAGCGTCAAATCTACACCACCTTCTGTTGCCCATTAGGCCCTAAACTTCACCTTTAGTATTCCTCTCTTAAATCGGGATGGATCAGTTAGTTGCTGATTTAGCCCAAATTTCTAATTCCCTAATTAACCTTTTTGTTAATACATTTCAATGAATAAACAACCCAACTCATTTCTGTAGATATTCAATTTCAATTTTATATTAATATTGCAAATTAAATCATTCATTTGATCAAGTTGCCATTCATATTTACCTATTCTGGCTAAATGTCGTCCTCTATGTCAAATCTGGCAGTCTCGCAAATCTATGCCCATCAAATTTAGTAAGTTCAGTTCATCAGGATTTCGGGCATTAATTCAGTTCATCAAAGATTCAGGCAAACAGCTGTCCTGCAGTGTCACCGTCCTCTCCGTCAGCATAACGTCAGGAAATCGAGAAAGGCCAGAAACGAACCCGCACCAACCTCTCTATTCTACCATAATTTATAGTAAAATCAATATTAAATGTATCAAAGTTTGGGCATCCGAGTTCGCTGATTGGACAATCAGGGATCATCCTTTTTAGGTTCTCACGAAAGTGTCTTTTGGGTTATGACCCTTGTCAGTTCCGGTTCACACAACAGTCTTTGTTCGGAATATTTGGCCGATGTCCCAGGCTGTCCTTGGAAGGTACATGTTCATCTGGGGTCAGGTCCAGGCCACAGTTGCTAGCGTCAGCGCAGGCGCACTTCACCCAAGCCTCGTTCGGTGTCGGCAGTCGGGTTAGGCACCAAAGGCAGCCATCTTTCGATAGGCCAAAATGGTCAAATTAAGCAAAGAAACACAAAAACGTAATTAATACATAGAAATGACTAATTAAATGTTATTCCCTCGCTAATACCCATATGTGTGTGTATTTATCTAGCAAAAGCAACACTCAGTGCGGTTTATACTTTCTAAATAATGCACAAATCACAATTACATTACAAAAGCGACATACATCATACAATATTCTAATTGTCTATCATTAGTATGCGTACAGAATTTAGTTCACATATTAATTAAGCCATGCAGATGCAAATCCCATGTGTAATTCATATATTAGTAAGGTTGGTAAGTATTTTCCACATCACTCCAATCCATTAGTTCGATTATAATTAATTAATTAATCTAATTAATAAAACAACATGCAAAATGGGGTGGGTATACAAAATTTTGCATAACCCGCTCCAGCAATCCCCCCTTTGGTGATTTCATCACCACACCACCCAAAATTTTTCTGTCTTACGGAATCTTTAAAATGTTTTCTTGCTCTTAATCATAATTCAGTTTCACCTACGTCTTCTCTTTTTGCTGATTCGTACATACTCTCCTTCCACTCCTCCAATTCTATTTCCTCAATTTCTCTTTCTTGTTTCTTATCTTTTCTTTTTGAATTTTCGCTTTTTATTCTTTTCTTATTTTTCTTGTTTTTACAGCACATACAACCTAATCTTATCACTAAAATTATGCAAATTACACATGTTAATGGAAACAATATTTTACCTACAAGAGTACTACCTATTTTCACTAAGAAATTCTTAATAGCAGCTATTTTCTTTCCAATACTTTCCCAAACACCTTCAACCTCCAGTGGTGCAAGTTCATCATGTAATTCAGTAATATTCTTAATATAAATTTTCAGATCTTTGCTTTCGTCAGGAATGTAAGTACAACAAAGTTGAACTTTCAGCATTCCACAGACTCCACCCTCTTTTGCCAATAATATATCAAGGGCAAGTCGATTTTGCATTACCATAGCACTCATGGCAACCATTTCAGTGTTAACCAATAAAAATCCTCCAGCGGTGCTTGTTGACAAGCGATCCACTACTGTTGATAAATTTCTAATTTTGTTTGCATTCAGAGTTATTCCCACTGCTGGTATCAATGCCTCGAAAATATCACCTACAATTTCTGCCCAAGATTCTTTCTTGGTCCCGGCTAAATGATTACTTAAGCTATGTACACCATCTTCTCCTCTATCCATATGGAACATTTTCGGAAAGACCAGGCCTATGTAACATGTGCCATACCAATGGTCTGGCAAACGATAATATGCCCTGTTTCTACAAATAAAATATAATCTAGGAAAGACCGGATCTTTACCACCTTTAAATCCCCATCCACCCATGATTCGATATGTATCATGGCACTCACTATTACCTAGAAAATAATTATCATACACAGTTTGATTCCTTCAAATGCAAAATTTCCCTTTCTGAGGCCAATCTAAAGCTATAGTTGGACTAGCTTCTCCTTTCAAATGTTTTTCTTTCTCTATATACCAGACTGTTTTCTCCACTTTCTCTTCTGCTGCCTTTCTTTGCATTTTCAATCTTCTTTCTTCAACCATGTCTAAGAATGTCTTTTCCTCCTTCTTCAAACTGCATGTCAAATTGTTTCTAAAAATATACTCTAATGTTAGTTCTTTAGTCTCTAAGAAAAATTCACCTAATACCCTAGCAGGTTTTACTTTGTTTAATTTATTATAAGAAGTAAGAAGGCACTTGCGCAAAAATGTTATCTACATCTGAAAAATAATATTCTAATTTCCCTGTCTGATAAAATAAACTAGCTATTACACTACATGTTATTCCATACGTTGCCGGAAGGTGATGATAAGTCACTCCTTCAGAAACAGATGCAGATAACTGCATACATACGTAGCAGTCCCGTACGTCCATTGTCTTTACATATTCATACAATAATTTTGAAAACACATTATTAGAAAAATCTGTTATTGACCTGTCTTTATGAAAATAATTATGATCTATTCTAGTTGGAACTACCTTTGGAATTTTCCCTATATTAGTTTTGTTCTCACTATGTCCTTCTAATGTATCTATAGTAACCTTAAAAGAAATGACAAGAGCAAGGATGCTCCATAAAAGCATTAATAATCCTGTACAACAACAACACATTTTACACCATCTTTTCATGGATGTACATCTACCTTTATTACTTTCTATGTTAGCCATCTTTGTTAAAATGGACCGTGTCTTTTGACTTAGCCTCTTTTACTTCACAACTAGTTTTCCTAACCTAAGGTTCTAACACCTATTTGGTTCTACCAGTCTCTATCTTTTGATTCAATATTTTGTTTTCTTCATCAGTAGTTTTCTTGATTTATTCAGTTTGGCATCTCATCATTCTTCACTCTCCTCTCGTCATCCAAATACAGATTTTCCTGAACTTCCGTTTCTTCTTCTCCAATGTCGGACAAGAGAACTATCAGGATTTCCGATTCTATTTCATCCTCAACCACTTTCAGTACAGCCTCCTCTGGATTTCCTTGACTATCTGCCTCTTCTCCCTTTTCAGGCAGAGCCACGTACGTCCATTCCGGTGACTTATACTTCTGGTTAGGTTTCCTTGTTCTTTTACTCTCTTGGTCTTCAGTTAATTCATCTTCTTTTGATTTTTCTTGACTTGTCACTTCATTCACCTGTTCAGCTCTTGGTGAATTCACTCATGTCAGTCGATATCTCAGTTTCCTTATTTTATTGGGCCAAACATCATCTCTTGCAACTCTTTTTACTTTGCTCCCTTTGTCATTCTTTTCATTCCTCCAAGCTCTTTTTCTTAGAACTCGACCTTCAGGTATTTCATTTTCACTCTCTTCAGACTCTGTCTCAACTTGCTTTGTCTTTTCAACGACTTCTTCTTCCACCACTTGTTTTGTTTTTCCTACTTCTGTCCCTCCTCGGATCTCCGACACACAATCTTCCTGCTGGCTACTTGTCCCTTCACCTAACTGGATGTTGCAGTTCCCTACACCTCCTCGGGGGTCTTCCGCAGAAATCTGTCCCTCTCTCTCTGTACCTGTCCCTTGTTCACTTAAATTTGTTATTTCAGGTGGAATTTCTCTCAGTCTCTCATCTGGTACTTCCTTTTCACGAATTTCTCTTATTGTGTCTTTAGCACTCTTTCCTTTTTTCTTTCTGTGTTCCTTTTTAGAACCCTGCGCTTCTTGCTCGTTTCCAGAATCGCTGGATTCAGAAATCTGCAATCTTCTTCTCAGAGAGCTACTTCTGGGGACCAAAGCTGAACTTTATTCTGTTTCCCCCCTTTCAGAGTTTTCTCGTGTCTTTGGCCCTTCGTCATCTGACTCAGTGCTTGATTCTGATTCATCAAAGTATTCTTTTCCTGTGCTGTCCACTGGATTCGGAATTCTCAACGTATGACTTGCATGGATCCAGTTTTTCAGTCCAGCACACTTCACAGCTGTGGTCGTGGTCAGAATGACTTGTCGTGGTTTTCCCCACCTTGGAACCAAACAATTTCTTCTTCTGTGGACCTTTATCCTTACCCAGTCACCTGGGCTCAGATCATGGGCTGGCTTCTTTTCAAGTGTGGTGGCATCTGCTCCAACATGATGAAACACAGAATGAACTGCGTCAGCCAGGCCTTTACAGTATTCCAACACCATGTCATCAGTTATAGTCATCAGCTTGTTGACTGGTATAAACACATGTCTCATAGCACGTCCCATGATTATTTCATGAGGACTCAATCCTGTAGTTCTGTCTGGAATTGACCTAATTGTCATGAGTACTAGAGGCAAGACATCAGGCCATTTCATACCTGTGGCCAAACACATTTTCCCTATTCTATTTTTGATAGTACCATTCATCTGTTCAACCACACCAGAAGCCTCTGGTCGGTAGGCACAATGTAGTTTTTGCTGTACATTCAATGCTTCACAAATGAATCCTACAATCTCATTATGGAAATGTCCTCCTCGGTCTGACTCAATTGTCACTGGGAACCCGAACCTGGGGATGAACTCTCTCAGCAGTAGCTTGGCTACTGTCAACCCATCATTTCTTCTTGTTGGGAATGCTTCCACCCACCTAGAGAATAGGCAGACCACAAACGAAACATACCTCAGTCTGTTACAGGGAGGCATCTCAATGAAATCTACTTGCATTCTGGTGAAAGGCCCTCCTTCTCGACCTATTGTTCCCAGACTCACTACTGTCTTCCTTCCAGGATTGTATTGCTGCCATATTAAGCATCTTTGACAAAGACTTTCTGCTACAAGTCTGAATTTTGCATTGTACCAGGTCTGCTTAAATGACCTGATCATGGCATCTCTCCCAATATGTCCCTGGCCATGATACATCCGTGCCATGGTAGACATCATGCTATCCGGCATAACTGGTCTTCCATCTCGATAGACCCACACATGATCCTTTACCCTTGGGGCACATCCTGCTTTTACCCACAATCTCATTTCCTCATCTCCTGCCTCTTCCTGCAATTGTCTTACCTCTTCCCAAGTTCCCACAATGTTAGTAAACATCAATGAGCAGGAAGACATTTCTCTTTCCTTAGCCCGATTGACCGAATTCTGATTTCGTGCACAATACTGTGCCATGTCGTTGGCGTACCTGTTCCCAGTGGCGATATAATCACCACCTTGACTATGAGCAGCACATTTTACAACAGCAAATTGTTTAGGCAGCTGTATCGCCTCAAGTAATTTTCCAACCACTTCTGCATTCTTAATAGGAGTTCCACTCGAGGTTAGGAAACCTCTTTGTAGCCATAGTTGGCCAAAGTCGTGGACGACTCCAAAGCCATACTGGCTGTCAGTTATCAAAGTCACTCTCACACTCTTCCCAATCTTGCATGCTCTAGTCAAAGCCACAAGTTCTGCTACTTGGGCTGATTTCACTCCTTTCAGATATGATGCTTCTATTACTGCTGCGACTGTGCATACTGCATACGCTGCACTCAGCACTCCTTCATCTGTTCTCAAACATGACCCATCAACGAACATCACAAAATCACTTTCTGGCAAAGGTACATCTTTTATGTCTGGTCGTGGTTTTGTACAGAAATCAAGTACATCCAAACAATCATGATCTACGTCATCTCTTACTTCCACAATCTCAGCATCAGGCAACAAAGTTGCAGCATTCACATTCAAACATCTTGCAAGACTCACATTAGTGGCACCCAATATGACCTTTTCATACTTAGTCAGCCGACTGTGTGTCATATACTGAGTACGACTCCTTGTCAACAAAATTGCTACATTATGGGGAACACACACTTTCAATGGATATCCCATCACAATTCCTTCACTCTGCTCCAAACTTCAACATGTTGCAGCCACCGCTTTCAAACATCCAGGTAAACCTACAGCTACTGGATCAAGCATTGATGAAAAATATGCAATTGGTCTTCTCAGTTTTCCATGCTTCTGGGTCAACACAGAAAGTGCACATCCATTTCTCTCACTGCAATACAACTCGAATTCTTTTTCATAGTCAGGCATACCTAATGCAGGTGCTTCACACAAACCATCTCTCAATTGTCTAAATGCTGCAAATTCTTCCTTGTTTAATTCAATGGGATCTTTCACATCACTTCTCGTTAATCGCACCAAAGGTTTTGCGATCAAGGAGAAGTTGCTAATCCAACCATTCCCCAAAACATTCTCACTTCTCTTTGAGTCATGGCAGCTCTCATTCCTTGTATTATTCTGATCCTGTCTATTGTTATTTTCCTTAGTCCTTTCTCAATGTTATGTCCCAAATACTGCACTTCTTTTTTACAAAACTGCAGTTTCGCTGGTGACACTTTAAGTCCTCCATCGGCCAAATGATTCAGCAAGGCTATTGTATCTACCTCACAGGCATCACATGTTTTTGACGCCACCAAAAGGTCGTCAATGTATTGGACCAATACAGAGCTTTCTGGCATTTCCAGACTCTCGAAAGACCTCTTTAATAGCTGATTGAATATTGAGGGACTTTCTGTATACCCCTGTGGGATTCGGCACCATGACAAAATACGCTCACCAAAAAAAAATGCAAAAATCTGCTGACTGTCGTGATGTAATGGGATGGAAAAGAAAGCATAACACAGATCAATCACTGTATACCATTCTGCATCATGGGGAATCTGATATAGAATCACTGATGGATTTGGTACAATGGGACAACATGATACCACAATTGCACTATCCTGAATTTCCCATTAGGCTTTTTCAGTCCCATTATCGGTGAATTTCATGGACTACTCATTATTTCTCTCAAGATTCCTTGTCTGATCATTTTCTCTATTATAGGAGTTACACCTTCAATTATTTCAGGTGTCAATCTGTACTGTGGAACATTTGGATACGTTACTCCTTCTTTTACAGTTATTTTACCTGGATCTACATTTCTCATTAACCCTACGTCTTCTCCAGTGAAATCTCAAACCTCTGCTTTTACAGAGTTTCTCAGTTCTTTTGGTAATTCATCAGGGTTGAATACAGCATATGTTTCAGTAACTTCACTTTCTCTGTTAGCTAGGGTCATCTTATACAATACATCATCATCTGGCATTTCAAAAGCTATTCCACCTGGAGTACAAAATATAGTGCAATTCATTTTGCACAACAGGTCCTTACCTAATAAATTCACAGGACTGGTGTCACACACCACAAAGCGGTGCATTTCTGAAAATGTCCCTATGCTAACTTTCACTGGGTCTGTAAGATATGTTTTAATCTGTCTGTTGGACACACCAACTACTTCAGTTGATCGAGTAGCACCAGTATCCAGTAGGAAAGTAATATTTTCATCATTAACCCTCCCATCTACAAAAGGTCCTGTCTGGTCTACTTCTAGAGTTGCGCCAAGTACGCACTCTTCTTCCTCCCTTCGGCACCGTCAATAGCTCTCTTCTGCGTCACTCTCATCGCGTTGCAGCCAATACTGCGAGACAGCGCTAGCGCGTGGCAGCTTATTTACCTGTTCTTCATTGTAGAATACCAATTCACTACTATACTTCTGTGTGTTTCTGCTCTGTGGAAAAGGCAGTTTTGGCACCTGATTCTGTGGGAGAACAACTTGCTGCTGTTGCTCCAGTTGACCACTCACCTCATGCTGCACCTGTGGGTTCAATGATGGATTTTCATTGTTAGTACTCGGGGAAACTTACACTTAGATTTCCAATGCCCTATCCTGCCGCAATTATGACACGGGAATTTCTTTGTAGCTTCTTCAATATTCCCTTTATACTTCCCAGTATTAAATTTAGGCTTTGACCCTGCTTGTTCCACCAATTGTGCTTCCTGTCTCTCCGCTACCTTTACCTGTGCCTAAATTGCCTTCTCCTTTAACTTCCGCTGTTTTGCTTCAATTTCATCACTGAAGTATTTAGCATGTCTCAATACTTCATCTATTTTCTTGTTTTGCCAATCTACCGTATGCTGTTTAATCATCTCACCAATTTCTGAACGTAAACCATATACAAATCTATATACAAAATGGCTCAAATCCTTTTCACTCAGATTCTCATCTCCACTAAACTGCTTAAAAGCTTGTATTAGCCTCTCGTAACATGCATGTACTGACTCTTTACTTTCCTGGTGTGTTCGGTCAATTTTTACTCAATCTGTCTCTTTAGGGAGCACTTTATTTTTCAGAAATACCATAACCTGCTCATATTTCTTCATTACCTCGGGGTCCGGAGCTCCTGTTTTAGGATCCCTAGGATATTCCTTGGTTGGCCAATTAATCATTAATTTACACTCTGTCCATAGATCTGCCGGTACGATTATGTCAAACAGACTATTCAAATCAATTCATAATACTTTAGACAATTTCACAAATCTGTCTAACTGCCTGTACCACTCGACGGGCTTTTCACGTAGTCGAGGGAAATCATTCGTAAAAGACAAAATATCCTGTCTCGTCCATGGGACATGTACATATCCTCCTCCTGGAATCTCTCTCATAGGGCACTCTGTCACTACCTTCTCTTTTTCTCTTACAGGAAAGGCTGAAAATGTCTTATCTGAGGCATCATCGCGTTTTCTATACCACCTGCTTCTCCATTTATCCCCGTCTCCCCATTTTCTCAGCAAAATGATTATATCCTTAATTTGACCTATTTGTCCTGTGGTGTTCATATTCTCAATGTCATTTTCAGTGAATTCTACCCGATATGGTTTCTGTAAGGCTTTTACCTTTTCAATATCAATGCCCATCTCATTTGCTACTTTTTCTAACCTTTCATTTTTTTTTTTTAAATAGACTTTTATTGAACTTTACAAAGTAATACAAGCATATCTCTCGTCCCACAAGGCATCTGTGCCATAATGCAGATCGTCCATAAGAGTGGTCCATTAGCACAATGCAGTACAAGCAAAAAGACCCCCACCCCGATCCCCAGTAAACCTCCCCCAACAACACCCCCCACCCCAGCCACCCCCCCAAGCATGTCGCCAGTAGCTAATGGAGCCAAGTGAACCCTGAAGCCTCCCGCACCGCCTGATAGATTCCCCTCCCACAGGGCACAGCGAGTAAACCAAGAGATCAGGGGGAAGCGTCCTATCCTGGGTCCAAAGTCCTCCCCCCACCCTACACTCCCATTCTCATGGAGAGATGCTCACGGGTCCCCTATCCCATCCCCCTCCCCAGGATCCCCCTCGCCATCCTCATCCGACTGCTTGAAAAGTTCCAGGAGTGCCACCCATGCCCGGGCCATTTCTTGTGATTTCTCACTTCCAGTCCTCCGAGCCACGCCCAACCTATAGTTCCCCTCACTCCCCGCCCACTTCACCATCTCCCTATTCCAACGCAAGAGATTAGGCCCTTGCCTCGCTTTCCAATGAGAAGGGAGTTCCCGCTTAGCCAGGACCAGCCCCAGGTCAATGAACCGGCTGGTTACCTTAGTCCTAGCAGTGTGCGGGAACCAATGTAGCAAGCAAACCCCTGGTAACATCTCCAGTTCCCTCTCAGTCACGGCCCGCAGTGCAGTCATCACAGGTCCGCCTCCCATTTGAGTCGCAATGCAGTCAGGGGTTGACGCATATCACCGGTAATCCGCCGATAAAGACAGGTCACCGCCTTAAAAGTCACCGCCGCCATCAATACGTACTGACAAGCAAGGGATGTGGTCGGCTCCACCAGTCCCCGTCTCCAGTGTTTCCTGACAGCCGCAGTCAGAGCTGCATGCAAAAGAAAGTCCCCCCGCGGGAGATCATGCCGCTCCCTGAGGTCATCAAAAGGGAGAAGATTACCATCCTCATAGAGGTCACCCAGTGCCACAACTCCCGCCTCTTCCCAGGCCGACAACCGACTCCAATCTCCCCCATGAGGCAATGCCCCACACATCTGCAAGGGGATCTCAGGCGCATAGGGAACCCGCCTCTGCAGAGTAAGTAAGGCCACCCTCCGTCTCCCAGCGCCCCAGATGAATCCTGTAATCAAAGAATTCAGTTGCACGAAGAGTTTACCCGGGATCCAAACCGGGAGGGTCTCAAAGTAATAAAGAAACCTGGGCAATATGACCATTTTCACCAGGGCGACCCTACCGGCCACTGACAATGGGAGAGTTCCCCAAAAGTCAAAACAGGTTCTCGCCCCACGCACTGCTCGCCCCACGTTGCCCTCCAATAGGTCAGCGGGCGCATGATAGATCTGAGTCCCCAGGTAGGACAAACAACGAGGTTCCCACGGGACATCCCCCGGGCGAACCATCCCGTTTGGCGCAGTAGGGAACAGGTATGATTTGGTCCAGTTCACCCGAAGGCCTGCCACTCTCCCCAAGGTCTCCAGCAGGCCCCGCGCCCCCTGTAGGGCCTCCCCAGCATCCGGCAGGAAGATGAGGAGGTCGTCCGCATATAATGCTATGTGGTGCACCCGCCCCTCCACTGAAAGTCCTGGATAAAACCGCCCTGACCTGGCATGCGCAGCCATGGGTTCCAATGCCAACGCAAATAAGAGAGGGGATAGCGGACACCCCTGTCTCGTCCCCCGAGCAACCGCACAGGCAGCAGAAATCAAGCCCCCCGTCCGCACCCTAGCAGTGGAAGCACTGTAGAGAAGCGCCGTCCACTGTACGAACCTTTCCCCTAGCCCAAATGCTCGCAGTACCTCAAAAAGGTAAGGCCACTCCAGGCTGTCAAAGGCCTTTTCAATGTCAACCGCGAAAACGCAGGCCTCCGCTTTGACTCATAGGAGTCGGACCCCAAGATCCGCATAAGTCTACGAACATTCATCGCAGTGGTACTTCTTCTAACCTTTCATGTAAGTTTTTTGCTCTCGAGGTCACACTCTTGCACAAAAATAATAATTCTTCATCCTGATAGGTTTTCAATTTTTCTGTTGGGATAGTCCCTTCTATTAATTCTTCCAATACCATTCGTAACTTGGCCACATCAATTGATTGGGATTCCTTGTCTTTCCTCTGCAAGCTTCTTAACCATTCACTTAACTCGTCTGTTGATGGTCCTACTGGTTTTTCTATACTTCCGTGTCCAAAATCTTTTTGTGTTTCTGATACTGTCTCTATCATTGTCATACGTCTCTCTGCACAATTCTGATCTACAAATGGATTGTTTGTAAAACTCTGTTCCATTACACTCATAGTCTGCCTCCATGGATTCTCATTCTGGTTGTTCTACTGGTTTATTACTTCTATAAGGGACTGTCAAACAATGCTCACTGTCCTTCTGTTTGTCAAACATAGGCATTACTGGACCTATTGTTACTGGAACAGTTACCGCTTCTAGATTCTTAGTCAATTCTCTTATTTTCTCAGTTAATTCCAGGGTTGTTTTCGCTAATTCTGCAGAATTTTCTCCATCTGTTCTTTCTTCCGATCTCTTTCCTACTTCCCTAGTAGCACTGTTTTTACTCAAACTTAGGGATTCTGGTTCCGATTTTATAATTCGCATCGTTTCTCTCATTGGGGCACTTGGAGTTAATATTTCTGGTTCTGGTCGATACGGTGGTGGATTTTTATAGAACATATCATCAAGAACATCATCCTCAGACTCATTCGCTCCATACCCTCTTGAATCCACATTATGCCTCTTTTCTACACACTTTCGACCTTCATTCTCTCCTACAGTTCTTACAGGGAACACACCCTCAGTCATATTCGCATCTCACCATCTTTTCATTCGATCACCATGCGTTCCATGTCCGTATGGTCTTCCAAACCAGTACCTATATCCTCTACCACTTCTTTGTCTTTCTCGTTCATGCATTTCGTCTTCCCATTCTGTCAAAGCCTCAAACTGCATTGGTCTAGGTCTTGGTTCTAAATTCATCATCTTTTCTCTCAAATTTCTCAAAACAGCCAAATTAAATGAACCATGCTCTGGAAAAGCTAATACTCCGTCGTCCTTTGTATATCTCACCCAGTTATCCAACCAAATACAAGTATGATACCCATATTTCGCAATCATAAAGGATGCAGGGGTTTTCGGTGGAGGAAGTAACTGTCCTTTGCCCAGCCCCCGGGATGTGGGATAAGCTGTGTTGGGTAGTGCCTATCAGTACTGTCACAGCCGGCCTCCGGGTTGTAGGCGAGTAATAGTGTAAGCCTGCGTGATTTTTCATTAAAAATAAATAAAATATAAAAAAAGGAAGTAACTGTCCTTCCCTAGCTTTAACTGGTTTGTCCTTCTTAAACCACTTCTTGATTCTTCCTAACCATGTTTTCTTCTCTTTTTCTGGTGGATCGTAATACATTTTCTTGCCTTTCGCGTATCGCTAGTCTCTCTTTACAACTATACCGCTAGTCTATCCAATCACAGCGCGACTCACACTAACGCACCAATTCAGAGCGTCCACGTCACTGTCACAATCCTCAAATCCCAGTGCGACTCACACTAACGCACCAATAAGGAGCGTCTACGTCACCCTGTTTTCCTCCGCTCCTAGCGCGACGTACACTAACGCACCAATCCGGGGCGTTTCACAGTTCTGACCGACTGTCCAATCCCAGCGCGGTCGTTCCAACGTCAGCAGCCGCTGTGGCAGCTCCTGCTTCTGTCTATCCCTCCTTTACAAATCTGCTCAATAAGTTTTTGTTTCAATTTCTACACTTCTGTTAGTAACAACATAGAAACATCTCCATTGTCCGCTTCGCTAACCAAAGAACAGCAAAAAGACCTTTCTCATGAGAATTCCGTCTTTCCCGAGAGCAGCGCTTACCTCTGCCCTACTACGGAATCATTACTTCCGTTGATAAAGTAGCACATCCCTCTACTTCACCCTTCTATCAAGCATTAGCTAATTGTTTCTCTAGTATTTAAGACACATAGTTGGAGACCCAATGCTCCTGAGAAATAAACCTAGAGTTTCGCAATCAACCTGAATGCCTTTACATTCACACTCGTTCATACAATAAAAATGTAGTACATTCACACAGAATCCTGTCTTTCCCGAGAACAGCGAACAGTCTGTTCTACTACAGAATTATAACATACGTTAACAAAGCAGCGCTTACCTCTCCTTTGTCCTTCTAACAAGCTCAGTACCTATTACCTTTCCAGTGATAAGCGTTATCGGAATGCCAGTTGGATCCCTGGTACCTAAGACCAGAATTTCACAGGTAACCTTCGCTATCATACACACTTCTCTCACACTATAAATGTCTCTAATGGCAACACACGACGATGGCACCGAATCGAACCCAGACAATGCGTCGTGCAACTTCAATCGACACAAATTTCCCCTGTGTACCTACAGGGCAACAACAATTCCGTCTTTCCCAAGAGCAGCGCTTACCTCTGCCCTACTACGGAACCGTTACAAACTTCCTACATCCCAGAAGTCGTGCATACAACATATAACTCAACGTAACTCAACATAGAGTGTTAGTACATAAATCAATACCAATCAATAACCAAAATCAATAAGCAATGTACAAGCAATAATCACTAAACCAAAACAATAACAACCATCATCTTGGTACCAGATAAACTGCTCCAGCGTGGAGTGCAAAATCCCTCCCTCTATCACAGACCACAGATCTCACATACACACATTATCCATACATTCACTGGTGGGGCCCATAACACCAACATTCACTCACCATTAATCCGTGTGGGAGGCGATTATCTTCCAGACGCTGGCATGAGAAGGAAATACCACTTCTACCCTAATGAGCGACAAATCTACACCACCTTCTGTTGCCCATTAGGCCCTAAACTTCACCTTTAGTATTCCTCTCATAAATCGGGATGGCTCAGTTAGTTGCTGATTTAGCCCAAATTTCTAACTCCCTAATTAACCTTTTCGTTAACACATTTCAATGAATAAACAACCCAACTCATTTCTGTAGATATTCAATTTCAATTTTATATTAATATTGCAAATTAAATCATTCATTTGATCAAGTTGCCATTCATATTTACCTATTCTGGCTAAATCTCGTCCTCTATGTCAAATCTGGCAGTCTCGCAAATCTATGCCCATCAAATTTAGTAAGTTCAGTTCATCAGGATTTCGGGCATTAATTCAGTTCATCAAAGATTCAGGCAAACAGCTGTCCTGCAGTGTCACCGTCCTCTCCGTCAGCATAACGTCAGGAAATCGAGAAAGGCCAGAAACGAACCCGCACCAACCTCTCTATTCTACCATAATTTATAGTAAAATCAATATTAAATGTATCAAAGTTTGGGCATCCGAGTTCGCTGATTGGACAATCAGGGATCATCCTTTTTAGGTTCTCACGAAAGTGTCTTTTGGGTTATGACCCTTGTCAGTTCCGGTTCACACAACAGTCTTTGTTCGGAATATTTGGCCGATGTCCCAGGCTGTCCTTGGAAGGTACATGTTCATCTGGGGTCAGGTCCAGGCCACAGTTGCTAGCGTCATCGCAGGCGCACTTCACCCAAGCCTCGTTCGGTGTCGGCAGTCGGGTTAGGCACCAAAGGCAGCCATCTTTCGATAGGCCAAAATGGTCAACTTAAGCAAAGAAACACAAAAACGTAATTAATACATAGAAATGACTAATTAAATGTTATTCCCTCGCTAATACCCATATGTGTGTGTATTTATCTAGCAAAAGCAACACTCAGTGCGGTTTATACTTTCTAAATAATGCACAAATCACAATTACATCACAAAAGCGACATACATCATGCAATATTCTAATTGTCTATCATTAGTATGCGTACAGAATTTAGTTCACGTATTAATTAAGCCATGCAGATGCAAATCCCATGTGTAATTCATATATTAGTAAGGTTGGTAAGTATTTTCCACATCACTCCAATCCATTAGTTCGATTATAATTAATTAATTAATCTAATTAATAAAACAACATGCAAAATGGGGTGGGTATACAACATTTTGCATAACCCGCTCCAGCAACCATGCCTTGTGTTTAAAGATTCTACAATTGTTACTCCATTGTGGGTATTGCTATCAGCAAATTAGCTGCCAATTTTCAGTTTAGTTATGCATGACATTTTCATGTTTTCAGGGTACTTACGTGTGACTATGCAATGCTTTAAGTGTGATACTTTGAGTGACACTTTATAGTGTGTGGTAATGACCTAAATATTAGAAATTACCCCTTCTGAGGACTGTTATGGCATTGAAACTGCCTTAAAACAGCTGCAACACCCTGAAGTACTTATGCTAGGTTACTAACCTACTAAAGTATGACATTTAAAACATGATATGGGGTACCCTTCAGTTAGGGTATCTCAATGGTCTTCTGACTGTGTTCCTCCGGGCCCTTTCATGGCAGAATTTTTTGGAACAGGACTATGTGTCAGTTATGTCCTATCCGAAATAAATATGCACATCCACAAACATTTGCAGATGCACACCATTCCCCATGGACTTTCAGTGGCTCAGTATTTTTGTGTTGCGAGTACATTAAACTCCAAACGCTTCTAAAAGCAAGCCAGGAGACTGGAGAGTCCTTGTTTTATCTCTGGCAGTGGGTATGTCTAGGGCCTGATTTAGACCTGAACCAAAACCAAAAAATTCCCACTCATCAAACTTTATTGCATTTTTTCAGCAGCCAATTAAAACAGTGAAAAACAGAAAAATATATTTCCCATAAGCTCACCAACCATTCATAGCACACCACTCCTTGTATCAGAGCCAACCCAAAATGCCTCCTCTTCTGGTGTTTGCTGCTGCAGCCAAAGCTAAGTACCATCTCTCTAACTCATTACAATTTTAAGGTGTTATCAATGTTAAACAGTGTTTTTGGCTAAATCCTGACGATTTATTAATTGTTTGTTATCAAAGTACGCTTTACTCAGTGCCCAACTTCTCACGCGCTCTGTATTTTGAGTGCGCTCTCTGCGCTCCGGATGTCGCCTCAGGTGGGTTTGCTCGCGGGCACAGTTTGCTTTCCATCCCACATCCAGCAGGCATGTTACAGCGGGCCTGCAGGCAGTCGGGAGAGCCGCACAGAGTCTGCGCACAGTGTCTGCACACAGCTTGGGGATCTCCGGAGCTCAAACTTTGCCTCATATCTGCTTCTGCTAGATTGCTTCATTCTACACACTGCTATGCGCCTGCATTTACACCCTGCCTCAAAACTGTAGGAGTCTTGACCCAATGTCATTTTTTTTACCTAAACACTCATACCATGCGACCAACTGACTGAGTGTATAGTTGGATACTTATATGGTTAACATTTTTGGAACCACAGGTGTGCTTGTGGTAAATGTGGTGCTGACTGCTAGCCAAACCATGGATACCTTATTGGGGCCTTTGTTCACACTCTGATTGTAATTGGTACCACCCCCTCTTCTCTACCCCTTATTCTTGTGGGGTGTAGTTGACCTTTTACCTCAGCAATGGATCAATCTGGCTATGTCCAAGACCAATATAATCCTTATGCTTTAGAGGAGTACCCTTGGGGGAAGGACTACCTCCGGCCAACACTCAGTTAACAAAGCCCTTGCCCTAGAACACTTTACCTGCCAACTGCGGCTCATTGCCAAACGATTCCATATCCCCCCCTCCCATTCCGGACAATCTCTTTGCCCTTGTCCCAGACCCTTCCAAAGTACCCCCCAAACCGCAAGAGGGCAAGTGGCCCCACTCTGACACTTTTAACCGCCTCTCGTTTATGATGGATCATATTTATAGCACCCCCCAGGGTCTGCTCTCCCGTTCCACCTCTTCAGCCCCTCTCAGGAGAGACTGAGTTCTCTTTCAGAAGTGTCCTTGGGGGTCAAATATGCTTAGTCCTGCACAACTGAGTTCAACTCACTCAAGACCCCTTGATTCTCCGGACGATGCAGGGGTACCAGATAGAATTATATGGGACTCTCAAAGGGTCTGTCTCTCCCCTCACCGTCATCCGAGGGAGGTTTACAGTACTATATTTCTGCTCCCCAAGCGGGAGGGGGGTCACAGGTTGGTTCTGAACCTCAGGGAATTGAACAGCTGGGTTTGTTATTACCACTTCAAGATGGAAAATATCCATCTCCTCAGAGATTTACTCAGAGAAGGCGAGTGAATGGTCCAGCTGGACTTAAAAGACGCGTACCTGACAGTACCAATATTTTCCCTTCATCTGTATTTCCTCCAATTTCAGTGGCGTAACCAATGATTACAATATTATGTTCTTTCCTTCAGGAAATTGTGGTGTTGGATGACTGGGGTGTGAGCCTGGTCCAGCAGCAACCACAGTCTTTGTCAGGGTGAGCCACAAGCCAACCCTAATTTAACCTGTGCTTAACCAGCTGGTTGCTTGGCACAGAGTAGTTTGGCTTAACTCAGAGGCAATGTGTAAAGTATTTGTGAAACATTTCAAACATTAATAAAGTGAAAACACCACACAAAAAGGATCCCACACCAAGTTAGAAAAATAGAGATTTCTTTAATAAATAAAACAAGAACAAAATGGCAAAAATCCAATGAGGAAAACCGGAGATATGCAATTTTAAATATTTTACTGAAAATAGCGCCAAAAAGCACATAGCGTCAACTGTAGATATCTTGTCACACTGGACCGGTACAAAGTCACAAGCTCAGTCCGATCGTGATGGAGCACCGGCCGGCTACAGGAACCCACTAGGCCCATTGAACAAAGTAGCATAAATCCTAGTATGCAGAGCATTGGGAGGATCTGAATCAAAGATGTGTCACGCTGCAAAAGCAATGCGTTAGTTCCGAGGTGTGGCGAGGCTGCAAAGCTAGGTCCTGAGACGTCTTCGAGCATCCCATAGATGAGGTCTTCCGATGCGAAGTCTGGCGTTTACAATGTGTCATGCAGTCTGGGTGATGCGTCGGATCCAAGGAGCTGCGATGCGGAGTCCAGCATAGTCGTTGTGGCTGCCTTCAATGAGTGAAAGTGATGGTCTGCGCTGAGGATGCATCGCACAGCTGGAATTCCGAAGAGGCTGCAGAGGTGATGCAGGTTTTTGCGATGGGTCCAATCCACGTAGCAGAGGAGATGTATCAGTTCTGCTCGGGGTTGTGCCATGCAGCAGAGGAGATGCATCTGTTCTGCTGGATTCACAGAGGCTGTCAGAGCACCTTAGGCCCACATTCTAGGGTTCAGGACTGGGGTGGCTCAACTTCTGCCGGTAGACCCAAAGATGATAGAGTCCAGGTGCAGAGGTTGAGGTTGTAGGAGCCTTCTGTCCCCGAGGCTTAAGTCTTGAGGCCTGTCAACTAGCCCCTGGAGTCACTCTAGCGCAGGAATGTTTTCAGGATTTTTGGGGCCCTGGGTAGAAGGGGACCAGGCGAGGCCCCTCTAATTTGCATATAACGTGACACAACCACAGCTGTTAGCATCTCAATAGATGGCTGTGGTCCTAAAGCTGCTTAGTGTAGACCCCCCGCACAGCCAACTGCAAGCACCTCTTTTACAGCTCATAAAGGGCTGGAGGTATGAGAGTTGCTTACGACTAGAAAGGGTAAATTCTGTGGGGTAGGGGCAAGTGAAGCTTTGGGCAATAGGCATCCCGCGGTGCCTCTGTGTGTGCAACCGGGTAGGCAGTCCAATTGCAGGACAAACCTCCAGAATGTGTCTCCCTGCAATTGGAAAGACATGGGGCCCAAGAAGACGTGTGCTGCCGTGGCCTAGCTGTGTCGCACTGGTGTGAGGCCCTAAGTTGGTGGGCTGAGTGCAGGGCCCTGGGCAGCTACCCACACTGCCCATGGCTACAGGCCCGGACTGGCCGTAGCGGGCACCGGGCAATCCCCCGGTGCGCTGCAAGGGTGGGGGCCGGTTTTGGGCCCCTGGGGGCCGTTTTTGTTACAGGGCCGTTTTTACAGCGTAGCTGCAAAATCGGCTCTGTAACAAAATCTGCCGGAAATCGGCCCTGACAAAGAGCTCAGTGGCAGGGGGGGGGGGGGAGGTGGGGGCCGGCCGAGCACTTTGCCAGGGCCGGTTTTGGTGCCCAGTCCGGCCCTGCATGGCTAGCGCTAGTCCTGTCTCCATCCTCACCATACCTATATCCCACCATGCTTTGTCAGTTTCTCTCTTTCCTCTCTTTTTGCCTCAAAGTTTTTAGTCGCTTGGTTCTCACTTTGTTTCTCCTGGCCTCTTTTTTCATCCTCTCACCAAATCTCACCTCGCCTTCTTTTCTCCCACCCAGTCTGTCTTATCTTTTCACCTCTCTCATCTGTTTGTGTCTCCTCCTTCCACTCCATCCAGTCTCGGCTCCTTTATTGCTTTTTTATCCCCTCATCATCTTCTCCTTTTCTACTCCTCTCCCTGACCCATCTTTATCTCTCTCTTGTGTGCCCCTCTCTCTCTCACTCTCTCTCTCTCTCTCATCTCCCTTCCTCCACTTCAATCACTGTTCATATTGCATGACATGAATAAATTCATTTTGCCCACATGTCACTCTTTTGGACTATTTTTGGGAGTTCGTTTAGTCAAAGAACATAACTCGTTAGGCCCAGTGATGTAATTGATTTGAGAAAATAATTTGTTGGTCATAGATTGTTATGTTTAGTTCTACTATTTATTGAAACTTTAAAAAGACACTGCTCTGACCAGGTGCTGCGCTAAATGTTGCCCTGATATGAATACATTTGGCCAAACCTGTCTTTTATTTGGATACTGATTGTCAAAGCAGTTGCTGGTGCTTCTCAAGTCAAAGCTGCATCAGAAAATGCAGCACTGGGCTGTGACACAATGATTAGCTCAGTCTCTCTTACGATTAGCACTATCAGTACGTGGGCTAATGAGTGAGGTGGCGGCAGTCAGTCTCGGCATCCGGGCAGTAGCTTCACTCGATTCTATGCAGCGTCCAACCTGCACAGTGAGGCTTCACTCAATTTCATGATACTTGAAAACATTTCTGAAAGCCAAGTCCCAGGCCAGGGAATTTCACAATACTTGTCTATCCGTGGCATGCTCCCCTCTTGTTGACCTTTACAGAGCAACTGGCCACAGCAGACTGACGTGTACTGCAGGAAATACATTACAATGCTACGCAAGATCCTCCAGCGCTAGTGGTACAAAAACAGAAGGGAACTCTAACTACGTGACTAATGCATTTCAGTGCTGTAATGCAGGGGCAGCACTGAAATGCGTTAGTCTAACACTTGATGCGTGGCCTTTGGCAGGGCTCCAGATTGTGGTGCTCTGCCCTGCTGTTCTTCCATCTGCAAGTAAAACCAGTCAACTCCGCGCTCCATCCACAGACCTCGCTTCCTTTTCCACGTCATCTCATGGATAGCAGCCACAACGAAAGAGATGCCCAGGCCCTGATCTGCAGCAGCAGCCCTTCCAGCCTCTTACACACTATGCTGCATTTGACTGGGCCCGTCTGTATAACTGCTGAATTTAGTTGTTGCACTATTGAAGGCTTTGTGGCCCATCCCTGCTTCAGGGCCATTCGCTCCACACACTGCGCGACTCCCCGTGAGTGTGCCAGGCTCCACCGCTGCTGCCTCGAGTTCGCCCCTGCCCTGCAGCTGAGCTTGATTTTTCCTTCGCCGGTTTTTCCGCCCGTGTTTTTGTTGCCGCTCCCGCTAAGTATTGTATTTTATTGCTACGTATTGTATTCTGTTCTTGTATTTTGTATTTTGCCTTGTCTCTGTGCTCATTGTACTGCCCGTTTTTGTCCTGTGTACCTGCCCCCTCGCCCGTTTTTCCCGCTCTCCTTTCCCCCCGCTCCCCGCCGCTGCTCCCCTGCGGCCCGCCCCCTTTTTCTTTCTGTACCCCCATTCGCCGCCCCGCTCCCACCTCCCAGCTGCTCCTCCCTCCCACTTGGCCATTTATGGCGGAGTCCACGCGGTGGTGAGCTGTGACCCTTGTCCCTGCTTCAGGGCCGGTCGCTCCACACACTGCGCGACTCCCCGTGAGTGTGCCAGGCTCCACCGCTGCTGCCTCGAGTTCGCCGCTGCCCTGCAGCTGAGCTTGATTTTGCCTTCGCCGGTTTTTCCACCCGTGTTTTTGTCGCCGCTCCCGCTAAATATTGTATTTTATTGCTACGTATTGTATTCTGTTCTTGTATTTTGTATTTTGCCTTGTCTCTGTGCTCACTGTACTGCCCGTTTTTGTCCTGTGTACCTGCCCCCTCGCCCGTTTTTCCCGCTCTCCTTTCCCCCCGCTCTCCTTTCCCCCCGCTGCTCCCCTGCGGCCCCGCCCCCTTTTTCTTTCTGTACCCCCATTTGCCGCCCCGCTCCCACCTCCCAGCTGCTCCTCCCTCCCACTTCGCCATTTATGGCGGTGTCCACGCGTACGCGCAGCGAGCACGCGCAGTGGGCGCGCCGATTGTGCGCCGAAGGCGCGCCAAAGGCAAGCCCGTCTACACCCATACGCGCCTGGACTGCGCCCAGCACCAGGACCCCTGGCCCCCGAAGATGCCAGCCCACACGATGGACTTACAACGCCGCCACCCTCAACGCACTCAAACCCGGCCTGGAAGCCCGCCTGCTACCAAGCCACCCCGAAACGCACCCACAGACCCTTCACCTGCCAAGCCTGCAATTTCACCTGCCTCCGGACCTGCACCGCACCCGCCAAGCCGACGAGCACCAGCAACTACCACCTCAAGTGCATCCTGCTCAACACCCGCTCCGTCCACAGACACGCCGTCGAACTCTGGAACCTGCTCGACACAACATCACCAGACGTCGCCTTCCTCACGGAAACCTGGATGAACGCCTCCTCAGTGCCCGACATTGCCATAGCCATCCCGGACGGATACAAGATCACCCGGAAGGACCGCGTAAACCAGACCGGAGGAGGCATCGCCATCGTCCACAAGAACACCATCCGCATCACGACAAACCCCGACGACACATTCACCGCCGCTTAGCACCTCCACTTCCAGATACACACCTACCCAAAGACCACCCTCAGAGGCACCCTCATCTACAGACCCCCGTGACCACGCACACAATTCAGCGGAGACATCGCAGACTTCATCAGCCCGCACGCCCTCGCCTCCTCAGACTACATCCTCCTAGGGGACCTCAACTTCCACCTGGAGAACATCAATGACAGCAACACCACCACCCTGCTGGACAACCTCGCCAACCTCGGACTCAAGCAACTGGTCAACACCCCCACCCACTACGCCGGCCACACGCTTGACCCAGTCTTCTCCTCCAGCAAGTACATCTCCTTCAGCCACTCCACCGGACTCCATTGGACTGACCACAGCTGCGTCCACTTCAGCTTCAGGAGAACCACGACCCACCACCACCCGCAACAGGTTCCCCGCAGGAGCTGGAGCAAGATCACCGCCGACCAGCTCACCACCTCCCTCAGACGGAACCCTCCCGCCAGCGCAACGGACCCCAACGTAGCAGCCCGCATCTTCACACAGTGGCTCACCGACTGCGCAGATGACCTCGCACCACTGAAGACCCCTCCCAGCAGACCCCGCAGCAAGAAAGCCTCTTTGTTCACCGAACTCAAAAACTCCAAGAAGAACTGCCGCACCCTCGAGAAAGCCTGGCGCCACGACCAGACCACTGAAAACATGACTGCCCTCAAGAACGCCACCCGCATACACCACCAGCTGATCCGCACCACCAAAAGGTCAACATTCAAAGAACGACTGGAAAACAACACCCACAACAGCAAGGAACTCTTCAGCATCGTCAAAGAGTTCTCCAACCCCAGCGCCGGAAACAACGACATCACCCCCTCGCAAGACCTCTGCGACTCACTCGCCTCATTCTTCCACCGCAAGATCGCCGACATACACAACAGCTTCGGCGCACCAACCACGCATCCAACCACCGAACCAACGCCCCCCACCACCACCCTCTGCAACTGGACCCCGGTCAGCACCGAAGACACCACCCGCTCGATGAACACCATCCACTCCGGATCACCAACCGACCCCTGCCCCCACCACGTCTTCAACAAGGCCGACTCCATCATCGCACCCCAACTCCGGGACATCATCAACGTCTCCTTCACCACCGCCACCTTCCTGGAGAGCTGGAAGCATGCAGAGCTCAGCGCCCTACTGAAGAAACCAATAGCGGACCCCACCGACCTCAAGAACTTCCGCCCCATCTCGCTCCTCCCTTTTCCTGCCAAAGTCATCGAGAAGACCGTCAACAGACAGCTCGCCGCCTTCCTCGAGACGAACGGATCCCTCGACCCCTCGAAGTCCGGTTTCCGAGCCAACCACAGCACCGAGACCGCCCTGATCGCAGCCACCGATGACATCAGATCCCTGCTCGACAACGGGGAAACAGCGGCCCTCATCCTCCTGGACCTCTCTGAGGCGTTCGACACTGTCTGCCACCGCACCCTAGTACAGCGCCTCAGCAACATGGGAATCCAAGAGAAGGCACTGGAGTGGATCATCTCGTTCCTCGCCGGAAGAACCCAGAGAGTCCGCCTCCCCCCGTTCAGATCCGAGGCCACCGAAGTCATCTGCGGCGTACCACAAGGATCATCACTCAGCCCGACCCGCTTCAACGTCTACATGAGCCCTCTCGCAGCCATCGCACGCCAACACAACCTCAACATCATCTCCTACACCGACGATACCCAGCTGATCCTCTCCCTCACCAACGACCCCGCCACCGCCAGAGCCAGCCTACACGAAGGGATGAAAGGCGTCGCTGAGTGGATGAAGAACAGCCGCCTGAAACTGAACTCAGACAAGACGGAAGTCCTCATCCTGGGATCAGCCTCCTCCGCCTGGGACCACTCCTGGTGGCCCCCTGCCCTGGGCACCACTCCCAAGCCAACGGACCACGCATGCAACCTGGGCTTCATCCTGGACTCCTCCCTCTCGATGGCCAGACAAGTCAATGCCGTCTCATCATCGTGCTTCAACACCCTGCGCATGCTCCGTAAGATCTTCCGATGGATCCCCACTGAAACCAGGAAGACGGTCACCCAGGCCCTCGTCACCAGCCGACTGGATTACGGAAACACCCTCTACGCCGGAACCACAGCCAAACTTCAGAAAAGACTCCAGCGCATTCAGAACGCCTCCGCACGACCCGTCCTGGACATCCCCGGACACAACCACATCTCCGGCCACCTGAGATACCTGCACTGGCTCCCCGTCAGCAAGAGGATCACGTTCAGACTCCTCACCTACGCACACAAGGCTCTCCACGACCTGGGTCCCAAGTACCTCAACAACCGCCTGACTTTCTACACGCCCACCCGCCAGCTACGATCGACCAGCCTCGCCCTCGCCGCCGTACCACGCATTCACAGAGCCACCGCCGGAGGAAGATCCTTCTCCTACCTGGTGGCCAAGACATGGAACTCCCTCCCCATCCGCCTTCGGCTGACCCAGGACCATCTCTCCTTCAGGAAGCAACTCAAGACCTGGCTATTCGAGCAGTAGCGGACCCCTCACCCCAGCGCCTTGAGACCCTACCGGGTGAGTAGTGCGCTATACAAATGCTGGGATTGATTGATTGATTGATCCCCGTAATTCCTCCCTTAGCCCTCTCAATCCTGGCACTCGGGCATCTAGATAGCGGGCTTTAGGGGTATCTTCCATTGACATCTTGCTTGTTTGGCCCTACTAGGGCATGGAATGGCCATAAGAAGTTCTCATCCTTCATTCATCACCACTCATCTGACCACATTACTTCTAGACTCCAGTATACGTGCTTGGTCAAGAGGCCGTGGTTTCAGCAATCTGCCCAGTTCTGAGTAGCCTTGATAGACTTGAGTTTGAAAGCTGTGCCCTCCTAGGGTCATAATCTTGCACCCTAAAGTGGACTCCAGAGACCCTTTGTTCTTGGAGTTTCGAGACTTCACTTTCTAGCTGTTGACGGCTCTGTTGCTCTTGGGTGGAGCCCATAACTTAAAGTGCATGTGAAAGCCTGAAAATTACTCAGGGAGCTTTGACAAAGGCTTTTTCAACATACTAATCGATTTATATAGGGCATCGTGGGTATGCGTAAAACTGTTGGAGAGCAGAACCTTTTATCAAACATTAAAATGTATAATGGCCGGGGGGCGTGGCTTGGACGGCAATGGGTGCAGTTGCCTAAATCCAGCGCTCCGCGGAACCTGGGAGCGAGCAGCCATAAGAACGCACAAGCACAGATTTCAAAGAGGAAAGGAACACATCAAAGTACGTCGGAAGGGCAGAGGAAGAGAGTGACCCGGGCGCCCGAACCCCACATCGATGGAGAAAGGAGAAAAGCACCGCAGAAGAGAAATCCCGATGTGGAGAGAGGAAACCAAGATGGCACCTAGCAAGTGAAAGCACCGCCGCTGCCGTAACTGCCGCAGAAGAACTGTGCCCAAAAACAATCACCGGACGCCTCCCACCAGCTAGCGCACCTAAGGTCAGTGCGGGGAGCTTCTTGCGGGGGTGTACCGGGACAACAGAAGACGGAGGGTGCGATTTGCGAGAGTAAGATCTCCGGTCCATTTGAACGAAACTGAAACTGAATAAGGGGGCCGCCATTTTAGGTCCGATTGTGAACCCAACGCGGACGGAAAAGAAATAAGAGGAGTGAGACTCCAATGGTGGGGGAACAGGTGAAGCGGGGCCGCAGAGGGAGCAAGGAGCTACTTTTAAATATGTACACTTAACGCGCGAGCGCATCTGAAAAATAAGAGCCCTCACCAACAATGCCAATCCCCTGTCGGCATAACTAAGGAGTCAGAAGCAAAGCAAAACCACCAGTGCGGGCCGCCATTTCCAGAGCAAAAGGCAATAACAGCGGGACACAGGTGAGATCATGTGAACATGAACAAACAATCAATGTTTGTTGCAACATGAGGAGGTGTCCATAACGCCTCACAGCAAGACCACAGAGGATCCATAAAAGCGGAGAAGAAAGACAACACACAGTTAGAGGGACAACAAAAAAAACAAAAGAGAATGACGGCGAAAACATCACATGAGCCTTCCAGTTTTGTCTCAATAGCCAGTGTGCAACCAGCAAGGAGCGTAAGCAAGACATCGGCTGTAAGAACCGATCCAGAGACACGCGAATACTGGGGGGGGGGGGAGTAAACTGCCTCTAATTCCTAGACGCTGATACGAACACACGCTTAAAGGGGGCGCTAGCCACGGAGCATCAGGCTGGCACAATAAGCAAGGCACCAAATAGAAATTAACCAGCGTGAAACAGAAAACCAGGCACGATCTATCTCAAGGTATCTCAACATATGAGGAAAGACCAGGAGTGAGATAATTACGCATAACAAGAGAGGAAAGATCATAACTCAGTGGGGTGCATAACATAGAACATTACAAAGCGAGTAGGCCCAGCCAGAGAGAAACAAGAAGACCAAGAGGATAATAACAACGCCACCAACAGGGCACATAATACTATAGAACGAAGACACAAGATACAAGAAGACAAAAGAGACGCCCAATACCGTGCCCAACATTGAAGAAGGCTGAACAAATACCAATTACCAATACAGATGACCATCACATCTACTAGCCAAGCGAAAGATCAGACAAGAAGTGCTCATATGCCCTTAAGGTGAAAATACAGTAGAAAACCAACGCTAGAGGAGGTGTGAGAGGCAACCATCCAACGCAAATAGAAGGAGTGGCGTCGACAAGGGCCAAGTACAGACAACATGGACAAAGACAGGGACAGCGTCAGGACAAGCCCCCGAATACAGCAAAAACAACCACGGACTGAGGATCACAAAAGTCACCCACAAAACAACAAGGCGGTGACACACGAAATCGAACCATAGCGCTGAAAGAGAGAGGAAGGTTCAAACTACAACAAGAGAAGAGAGGGCTATCAACCATGGCTGGAAATGACGGTAAAATCACACAGCAGTCAAAAAAGAACAAGAGCGACACTCTAGATTCCCCCATCAAACAAAGACCTGATATCAATAGCACACTGGACATGATTCTGAAAAAACTGGCGGAGGTCCACGACCTAGCCAAATCAACTAAACAAACTACGGATGCAATACAACTGGAGCTGGCCGCAGTTAGAGCAGGAATTCACGCGGCAAACAATAGACTGATGGAAGTAGAACAGAGGGTCAGCGACATAGAAGATGGAGAACAAAAGGCAAACAAAGCACTGCTAGAACTAACCAAAACAACTGCAATACTCCAAAGACATACGGCTGAACTAGATGATCGGAACAGAAGGGGGAACATTAGAATCCTGGGGGTCCCGGAGGGGGAAGAAGAAAAAACAGGGTCATGCATCACCTTTATACAAGACATGATCCTCAAAATCACGAACCTTAAATTTGACCACCCTCTCGAGCTAGACAAGGCCTACAGAGTACCAGCCTACAAACCCACAAATAGGGCGGTACCACGCCCCATAATATGCAAACCACTCCGATTGCAACACACGGAAGCTATCTTCGCAGTGGCCAGGAAAAACCAAACTATACAGTGGAACGGCCACAAAATAATCCTCACACAAGACTACTCTAAACCCACAGTGGACATAAGAAAAGGATTTCTGGCCCAGCGAGACAAATTAAGGAAGGAGAACATGATTTTCTCATTTATAGGCCCCCTCAAAGTTCAGAATCACTGTCAAAGGAAGAATGCACGTCTTTGAAAAGAACTGGCCAGATGCCTACAAGGACCCACACAACAGGAGATGGAAACCTCACAAGCAGGTACAAGCAAGAGACGAGCCTCACCGGAACTAAGAGTGGAATGAAGGAACAAAGACTTAAAATTGACCACTCAGGCACACTCAAGACCCGAAAACTATTTCTACCTCAGTACACACGACCTACACACGACCTACCTCAGGCAGGATCTAAGCCCACAATTATCTACCTTGAATAGTCGATCCAATCTCAAGAAGGAAATTTGAAACCGTACCAGCGCAAGAAGTGGCGAGACCAGCATATCTACAACAACAGAGCGAGTAACTTGAACAAAACCAGCCGACGGGACTAAGCAGAGAACAATATAACACTATATCCTTTTGGGGATCGAATATATAGGAATGTAATAAGGAGAACGAAGTTACCATGAGGGCATACCTATATTGGCAAATGAGGACCATAGTGTGCAAGGGAAAGGGAAGAATGTGGAGGGGTACCTATATAGCAGCACTGGCGTAAAGAATCATAGTATACCAGGGGGAGCGGAGCGGGATCTTTGCTGTCGCACATCCAGAATACAATGTTTTGGTATGGGGAGGGGGGATGTTTTTTTTTTTGTGTTGTTTTTGTTTTGTCAGTACTGTATGTCAGGCACACCTGCTTGGATTCGATCCACTGCACTCTATCCTATCTAATCCCTTCTCTCTACACTCCTGCATGCAAGAAAGGAAACGCCATTAAGACCTAGGGGAGAGCACAGATGAGGGCCCAATAGAGGGAGAAACAGTTAGTACCCACCCACTATTCCAAAGGGGGAAGGAGGAATTTCAAACAGAATGGAAAAAAAGGTTTTTGGGTAAACAGCGAACACCCAGCATAAATAAATGCCACTAGACAGCCCGAAGTCCTTAGCGTCCAACCCTTAGTCTCCCTAAACATAAAAAGTCTCAACCACCCAGTTAAGAGGAAAAAAATACTAGACTACCTAGTTAAAACAAAAGGACATGTCTTCCTTCTACAGGAGACCAGGCTATCTTTGGACCAGTGGTCTCCAACCAGTCGATCGCGAGCTACCGGTAGATGGCCGACCCCCTGGGAGTAGCTCGTGCTGGCATCTGATAATTAAGGCTTTGTTCGGAGCCACAGCATTTATTTATTTGCCCTTCATTGTCTTTTTAGGTTTTTTATCCTGTTTTCCTTGTTTGCCCGCCCTAACTCAAAATAGCTGCTCAGATTGGCTGAGCTGAGCTTAGCTGGGGCGGGGTAAGTCTAAGAACATGACGTTCTTCCTGAAGTCTGGCACAAGCGGGAACCACACTACCTGCCTTTTCCAGGCTTGCGGCATGATTAGAGATCTGCCTTTTGATCCTACGCCTAGCAGAGCAGCAGATCAGTAAGTGAACTACTGGTCTCATAGCTGTATATTTTGTAAATCGGCCCCACGCATGCAAGGTGCTTGATTTTAGCGTTGGCTGGCACCGTGCTTTAGATTTGCCTTCCACAGTAAAACGCGGTTGCAGCCGACATTACAATCAAAAGGCCTTGTGTGCACTGAGCCACTTTACATCTCTAGTAACCTGCAGTCAGTGAAAGCATTTCAGTGCACGTAAGGCCCTTTGATTTTAACGCTGGTTGCCACTGTGCTATACTAGATTTAAAGCACAGTTTCTAGATATATAAAGCAGCTCCGTGGTTGCAAAGTCCTTCGATTTTAACTGACTGGCACCGTGCTTTATATCTGCCTTTCAATGTAAACAGCAGTGGCAGAAGACGTTAAAATTAAAGGGCATTGCGTGCCCTGTGCCATTTTCACTGACCACGCATTGTATTTGCAGTTAGTGAAAGCGGCTCAGTGCATGCAAAGCCCTTTTGATTTTAACTTCAGCTGCCACTCTGCTTTATTAGAATAAAGCGTGGTTACGAGGGATGTAAAGCGGCATGGCCCTCAGTGCAAGCGTCTTAGTCCCAGCATTGCCAGATGTAAAACGCGGTGGCAGCAGACTTTAAAATCAAAGGGCGAAGTGTGGCTCAATGATTGGAGCGGCAGACCCTGATGCAGAGGTCTAGCCCGGGACCAGGGTTCAATTCCCCGCCTCGGCGGGTCTTGGGCTCAAAAAATTCCACGGACCTGATAATTCTCGCCTCGGTGCCTATTCCAATCATGGAGTCCCACTCTGCAACTCTGGGCAGTAGCTTGCTTAATCTCCACAACGGCCCCCACAACGCTAAGGATGCCTGGCCTCCACCTTGGGGGTGCCCAGGAGTGGACGCCTCACAGGGAAAGCCAGGATGGGTTCCACAGCGGTATTCGTACAAGCGCCTTGAGACCCTTGCGGGTGAGTAGTGCGCTATACAAGTATCAAATTTACATTTACATTTACATTAACTCTGGACAGACAATCACAGTGCCATTCACTCCCCCCAAGTGAGCACAACACACTAAAAGAATTATGTACCAGGTTCAACCTTAAAGACCCATGGTGTCTACAACACCCTGACACCAGAGATTACACCTTTTATTCCAACCCACACAACTCATACAGCAGGATAGATTGCATACTAATCACAGGAACACACACCCACTTAATAGAACACACTGACATTGCGACAAGAACTGTCTCGGACCACTCCTGAATCAGCCTATTGCTGTGCGGGCGACACAATGAAGATCATCCACGAAGATGGAGATTCAATAGTGACGTTTTGTCAGACCTGACCAACAAAGACAAAATAGAAGAAGCCATTAAGGATTACATCAGGTTTAATGACACTCCAGGCACGGATCCCAAGACCATGTGGGACGCACTAAAGGCCACAATTAGAGGCACAATTATAGACATGAAAGCCAAAATTAACAGAAATGCGAAAGCACGGCTAGGCCAACTAGAGAAAGACATCCAAAGATTAGAGGCAATCCATATCACAGATTCAGAGAACGCCTGCGCGCTGACAGAACTCACAAAGAAAAAATACGAATACAATAGAATCTTGAGCGAAAGGGCCTAATGTGGATAAACAAATACAAAGCAATCAACCTATGCGGGGCCAACAAAGCAGGGAAGTTCCTGGCCTCTTACCTGAAACACAGACAAAGACAGCATACCATCTCATCAATCACAGACTCACAAAACATCACACACACAAGACACAAGGAGATTCTACGAACATTTAGTGAGTTCTACCAAGATCTCTACAAAAAAGATCAATCTCTGGACGAAGGGGGTTGCACCGAATACCTAGACAGAGTAAACCTCCTGAAGATAACGACTGAGGAAGCACATACTTTGGGACGGGAGATAAGTTCAACAGAAATCGATATGGCAGTGAAGTCTCTTAAAGATAAAAGAGCACCCTGTCCAGACGGGTACACAGCCACCTTTTATAAGAATTTCTTAACTCAACTGCAACCAATTATGAAAAAAGTATTTAACCATTGCGAGGGGGTGGGGATGGTATCACAAACCATGTCCGAAGCAAATATAATAGTTATCCCGAAAGAAGGCAAAAACACTCAGCTGCCACAAAACTACAGGCCCATCTCTCTAATAAACGTTGATTGCAAAATATACGCCAAAATCCTGGCAACAAGGCTTAACAAGGTTCTACCACAGCTGATAAGTAACGCACAGGTAGGATTTCTTAAGACACGCATGTCACATGACAACACCAGACTTCTGTGTCATATACTAGAAAGGGCTGCAAAGACTGGCAAACCAGCGGTGACCATTACACTAGACGCCGAGAAAGCGTTTGATAGGGTTTCATGGCATTTCCTGGAGTAGTGCATGCAGACATACAACCTGGGGGACCCATTCACACGGAAAGTTATGGCACTATATGAGAAACCCAGAGCTCGGATTGCAGTCAATGGGGCAGCCTCAGATCCCTTCACCCTCCAGCGAGGGACAAGGCAAAGTTGCCCCCTGCCCCCTTGTTGTTCCTACTGGCCCTAGAACCACTGATTAGGGATATCGAAGCCAATGAGGAGATGAAGGGGATCACCATCAATAAGGTCACAGTCAAACTAGCCGCGTACACGGACGACATTCTCATTGTCACCGAAAGCCCTAAATCCTCTATCACGGTCCTCATGGAGACCATAGATAAGTACTCAACCCTCTCTGGTTACAAGCTAAATAAGGAGACATCAGAATGTAAACCACTTAACATATACACCACTAGAGAGATACTGGGGTATTCGGGCCTTGCCTGGCAAACTGGCTTCATTAAATACCTAGATTTACACTTCGGGAATGACCTCAAAAGCACACTTGAACAAAATGAAAAACTAATGCTAGACAAGACAAAGACGCTGATGGAAGGTTGGTCGCCCAAATTCATAACATGGTGGGGGAGGATAGAGACAGTGAAGATGATGATCACCCCAATGGTCAACTACCTGTCAAATATGCTCCCTCTAATACTCACAGACGAATTCCATCGCAAAATAGACAAGATGCTAAATAATTTCATCTGGTGAGACAAAAAAGCGAGGATAAGCCTTAAAAAGCTAAGATTAGATAAAAAACTGGGGGGACTAAACCTGGCGGATTTCAAAACTTTTCAAACAGCATTTTTAGTGAAACAGGGGAGCTACTGGATCCTGCCCAGCCAGGACTACACACCGGTCTGGCTCGGACTTCAGAGAGCCATACTAAACAACCTTGAACCATTAGCTCTCCTAACAGCTAACAAACAGACTCTAGCAGCAAACCCAATACTCAAAAACACAAGAAATGCCCTACTAAAAGTAGATCAAAGGATGGAACACAGCATAAAAAACTCAGGGTGGGAATCACTGTGGGCAAACGCAAGGATAAAATAAAGAGGCAAACCGCTATCTACTCATGGAAAAAAATAGGCATCTCCCGCCCTGTCCAGCTTGAAGAGGGAGGGAACCCCCTCCACTTTCAGCATGCTAAAAAACAAACATAACTTACCAGACATAGAACTATACAACTTCCTTAAAATCAAAACAGCCCTGACCAAAGCGAAACTCTCTAATGTCAAGCCCTCAATTATCCAATACATGTCTAACCTCAACAGAATAGGCCAACAAGTATCACACCTTTATAGACTACAACGACCCAGCTCATCCAAAATTAATGAAAAGGCACTCACTTACTGGGAGTCTCATCTCGGAGGCACACTAAGCGAGAAAGAGATCCAGATGCTATGGACCTCCCCTACGCAAAACAAAATATCCCCGGTACTAGCTGAGACAAAGTTCTGGATATTACACAAAACCTACTGGACCCCGGCTCGCCTGGCGACCCTGGGCCTGAAGGCCAATGATCAGTGCTGGTATTGCAATAAGGGAAAGGGGGACCTGGCACACCTGATATATTACTGTCCCAAAGTCAAAACATTCTGGGAGAAGATCTTCACTTTCCTAAACAAAATGTTAGGTTGCACTTTAAAAACAGAATTTGCCACCCTGGTAATTGCTTTTATTAAGACAGAGGTAGACTCACAACAAGACAGAGACCTACTGGATCTCCTCCTAACAGCGGGAGAAAGCAGCGTTCAAGGGATGGCTCAATTGGGTGACGTATCTCAGAGGCGCTGACACAGTTGCCCTACGCGACTCACCATGGAAACAGCCCTGCAGGCGGATGTGGGCATCCCTGGACAAGTTCTTAGAGCCATATGAGCCGCCATGAATAGGACTAGCAGAAAGACCCGGAAAGCAAACCCTAACGAGACACTAGCGAGAAAATAGAACTTCTGGCATGCTAATCTCTTTCTCTCTCTATCCTATTTCCTATCATTACCCCAATCTCTCTCTTTCCCATGCGAGGACAGGGGCTGGGGGGCAGTCAAGCTACCGGAATTGTTCTACAGCTAACCCAGCCTGTTTTGGGCTGCCCTGTAACAACAAAGCGATGCAGAATACATGTTATATGTTAATTGTCATATGTTGTAAAAAACAATAAAAAGCATATTGAAATTAAAATGTATAATGGCCTAAAACAAGGATGTATCATGGCCCCTTTAGTATTCATTTTATATACCCCAGATCTTTTAAATATATTATAGTAAACTATGGGCGACGCCCCAAAATTAGCAAACAACAAGATCCCATATCTGGCGTATGCTGATGCTCTTGTCATCCTCTCAAATTCTCAAATCGGCCTCCAGCATCTGCGGACCAGTGCACACAACTTTCATATTGACAATAATGTACAGATGAATAGCACTAAAATTAAGGTAATGGTATCTGGTTGCCGAAATCCAAAATTCAAATAGGACATCCACCAGAATAAAATTGAGCATGTGCCAAGATACACACACTTAGAGTTATAATAGACAAACATTTTAATTGGAGCCCTCATATTGCACATCTACGAAACAAAGCTGTCAATACTACTTGAGCAACAAAGAGATGTTCTCGAAAATATCGTGGCAGCGCCATTGGGTACTTCAAACTAAATTACTTCTCATTCTTCTCTTTGGTGCACTGTGCTGATCCTCGAACACCATGGAGAAAGTAGAAACAATATTCTTGATATGCATCAGGAAGTTATTTAATCTAAGGAACTCAATGCCACAAGCCTGACTAAGATTAGAATTTGGCCTTATGTCTTTTAATGCTCCGACTACTATTAATCTAATTGATTCTTTTATTGAGTGTCTCTGGTGGATGACATTTTTTTACCATTTTATATTTATAAAGATCTGATTAATAATACTTCTTATTTATTTATTCATTTTTATTATGTTTATTGGCTTTTCCAAAGACATAACGTAATACAAATATTTGAACCCCCCTGCGCAGCCCCACCCAACCCAGATCACATGCAATTCCTCTGGGATACAAATTTCATATGTATGGTATGGCATGGCCCACAACTTACATCGTAAACCACTTCTGGCCGCAAGCTTATTCACCTGCCTCATCCTCCTGCATGTGGTACTGGCTACCCACAAAGGGGTCACCAGGCCTTTCAGCTATCCACCGGCTAGCACTAGCCAGCCAGCCATACTGCATAGTTTGTGTCCTCTTGCAAGTTGTTGAACAGCATAAGAGACCACAATGGAAGACCCCGCGCAAAGGGGGACCTCCAGAATATCATACGACCACCCTTTGCCAAACGTCTGCCATCAGCTGAAGGAGAAATGGGGAGCTCATGCGTACCTCTTTCCCCATCATAAAGAGCTCCACATGGGTGCCCTCCAGCAATGCTTTCTCCCAGTTAGGGCCCCCATCAAACCAGCTTACAGGTTGCTGGAGCTGAGTGGCTGCATAGTAGAGGAACAGGTCGAGCAGTCTCTACCTACCCTCCACCCAAGGGAGCCTCAGAGTATAGAGTTTGAATCTGCTTTGCTTTCCAGACCACACCACTGCCCCCAGTAATCTATCCTGGTGAGGAAAGTGGCGTTCGGGATTGGGCATTTTGTAACAGTGAGGGAGAAAAAACGTTTTCCCCAGTGCCACGCGGCCCATCATAGATAGTGGCAGGGCAGTCCACATCTCCACCGATCGATCAAGTCTGCTCAGCACTCTTCGCACATTTAGGCCATAGTGGGCATAGATGCCAAGGTTTTAGATTGCTGTGTGTGAAATGTTCATAATTTCAGTGTAATTATGAGTGACATTTCAACGACTATGAGTGACCCTTTCTCACGAGCCATATCAAGCAATGAGGACGAGGGAACATATGAATACCAGAAGTTACAAGATTCAAGAAACTCTAAGAAGATCTTGAAACTGCTTCAAAGCACCAGAAATGGAAGGACACTTAGGAAGTAAAGAGGTGGCAAGGGTCATACTGAGTGGGAAAGAAGCATTCAACGTCCCTAGTGGAAAGACTGAGTATCATGAACAATGCGCATGAAATAGAGTGCCTGCTTCTAAGCACTACTATCAGGCACAAAAGAGAGACCAGAGTCTGGGAGGGTGAGAGCAGAGTTATAGAAATTATGACAGCGTTGTAATCAGTCTGAGCCAGCAGAAACGATACTGTACAGCGGGAGCTGTAACATGTATCGCAGTGCAAACCTGACAAAGCAGTCGCCAGAACAGGTAGCCCCTGCACAGTAGTGAGCCCTCACCCTGATATGTAATTAGATTTTTCAGTCTATAATTTACAATGTTAGAATTGAAACTACAAGTCCCAGACTCCAATGGTGTTCATTAAAATGATAGGACTGACTGAAGGTGTTCTATTCTCGTACCCCACAACACTCCATCCTTTGAAGTGTATCAACAACTTTGTTACTAAAAATACAGATAAACCTTTGTTATCATGCTTACTTTGTGGCTCTTTCTCATTCTTATCTTGTGGTTATCAATCAGTCAAAAGAGCTTTATTCGGTATATACAGCAACCATAAAAGCAGAAATAGAATTTAAAACACTTTTGTTAAGACATTCCAATACATAAAACAGTCCAGTTGATTATCAAGCACAATGCCTTTCCTTGCAACAATTGTTTTTTGGATAAAAGATGCAACATAAAAACATATCCCAGGATCATTAAGAGTAACCAAAAAATTCATAGCAGCATGGGTTGGTCTCACATTGAATTTTATAATAAGTGGTTTCAGATAAAAACATCTATAAGGAGAATACAACTTACAAAAAAGTATAAAGTGTATATTGTTCTGTTTAGATTGCCCATCACAGTGGCATGGAGTAGAGGGACACATTTTCATAGTAGGGAAAGCAACTGGGTGGTGTGCTATACCTTATTTCAAATGGCTCAGGACGAAGCGATTTGAAAGCCTAGTCACTACAGACAAGTAATCTTGAAATCACGCACTAAGCTCCATCCGTTGATAAAATACATAGGTAGGTTGCTTCCCTACCACTCTCATATGAGTCTCTGTTTTGTAAGCTAAAAAGGTATCCTTAATCTCCTGTTTAGATATGGTTGTCACACAACCTGGATTTGCCTGAATCTGGAAATGAAATAAATTACTAAACGAATCATGGATATATTCAAGCCAAGAAATACGTGACCTTTAATCCAGGAGTAGACGATCTTTAATGATGGTTTGAGTAAATTTAGTCTCATCTTTGGCCCAGAAGGATCTCCATAGTAATAGAGGCAGCATAGCAATCTGGTCCGATAGATAGTTTATTCCTACTTCACGATGTATTATTCCAGTGGACGCTGATGGGGGTAGACATAAAAGGCGTTTAAAAAAATAATTTTCTTCTTGTTGTAAAATCTGATTATGATTATAGTCCGATACCTCTGCATCATGAAGGGCTGTGGCAACACATCTAGCCTTGTATATCTCTACCATATCCTTAATACTATGATTGCCTAGCTTTGATGCGAATCTAAAAATCCCGTGAGCACCCTTAACCATCTTTGAACAAACAAAAAATGTTGTGCATCCATTTCCCATTACCTGAGTAAGTTATTCCCAGGTAACAAAAGGTATTGACAGATTCTACTGGGGAATTCTCAATATAAAAGCTTTTACATTTCTTGGTTTTTTTGGCCACAGACCATGACAAAAGTTTTGGCCTTGTTAATTAATAATTTCCTATTGTTAATAAAATGACTAAAAGTATCTATTAATCGTTGCAGGCCAACTGGGGTTCTAGAGAGCAACACTGCTTCGTCTGCATAGAGTAGGACAGGTACGGGACTGTCAGCGATTTGAGGGGCATCTGCCTGTACCAACCGGAGGGTTTTGTCAACTTAATTTATAAATAGAGGGAAAAGTAATGGTGCTAAGACGCAGCCCTGGAGGTTACCTCACCTCTTTTAACCTCGAAATGTGGTGTGCACTCACCATACTGTCCATATCGCACCTTACATAATAGTTTCTCATACATCCTTGCGAGGAAGAAAATTATTTGTTTAGGAGCCCCAATGTTAAGCAGGGTTGGCCACAGAATAGTATGATCAACAAGGTTGAAGGCACTGCTTAGATCTGCAAAGCACAGATATAATCTTTCCTGCTTAGCATGCGTATATTTGCCTATCAGAAGTTCTAAATTGATACATTGCTCGAGGGTTCCCAGCCCTTTTCTAAAACCATATTGGACTGGTGAGCGTATCTCATTTTCAGTGGCCCAGTCTTCAAGTCTCGCCAATAGTATTCTGTTCATCACTTTGACGGATGAATCCAGAAGCAAAATGGGGCGATAGTTTTTAGCCTCGGATTTTATGCCTTTTTTAAAAATAGGAATTATCACAAATTGACCCCATGACGACGGTATATGCTCCGTCACTGCGAGGTTAAAAACTCTAGTTAAAATAGGACTCCATAGATGTATTTCGGCTTTATATTCATCAATGGGGACCCCATTTGGGCCTGGAGCTTTACCACCCCTACACTTCCAATGAATCCGACCTGTACTTCATCAGTTGTAATATCTAAGGGTATCACTGGCCACTTACTTCCTGTTACGCTTTGCGTTCTAGATACATCAGGATTAGATGGATTGAAAATACTAGAGAAGTGACTCACCCATGCGTCACAACATGGGTGTTGGAAAACGAGGCAGCATCTGTGAGGCCTGCACAAATAATATGACTACATTTGTCCTTCACAGGGAACCAAACACCCAATTGCAGCACCTGACTCTCAGAGGGTAGCGTTGCAGAGCAGTCTGAGGCTTACTCAAGAGAGGTGGTGTGGGCTGGTAATCGCCATTTGCAGGTGCACAAAAATAACACTCAATAATTGATTGTCCAGTCTGTACTTTGCTTTATAAAAGTAAGAGTACATTTATTAAACACACACACTACTCAATACTATGCACCAATTTACAAATATACATAAGCTGTTGGAATTACTTTGTGACATTGCATAACATCTCCACCCCTCCCGCAAAGGGGGGGTGGGGTCTAGTACCACCACTCCCATGTATGCACATCAACTTGCCCCCAATGCAGATAGTTGAACATAACCCGGAGCGAGGGCCCTGTGCACTGGCACCATCCCAGTGGCGACTCACCCTATTACCTCAACAAGCATTAAAAAGGGGTAAACCTGCCTTGGTGACACATGACCCTGACTGAGCATCTCCTACTGACCATAAAGTATGCACCTCTATATCCTAAGGGCTAGCAGTCTGGGGTCTTCACCTAAGCGCAGCAGCAAGAATCCATGTTTACGCACACTTTAGAATGACAGTACTCATCACCTTGGTTGATCATTTGAATGCATTGCAATTACAGCCCCTAAAGACATCACAGATGAAATCACAGGATTGCGCATATACAGCCAGACACCCTAGCAGGACTGTCTGGCAACATAGCCCCACTTGGCTTATGACATCTCCTTACACATGTGACTTACAGTCCCTTCAAAAGAAGTACTCCTGGCAACTACACTTCTCCTGCAGTGCGCCTCTTCACTTTAAAAGGAATCACAGGTAAAAGCATGGGATTACGTAAATACAGCCAGACCCCCTAGCAGGAAGGTCCAGCAACATAACTCCATTTAGCTTAACATCACCTTACACAGGTACTTCACTTTCCACATGTGACTTCCAGTCCACCTAAAAAGAAATAACCAATAGTAAATGCATTTCGGTGCAATTACACCACTTCACCTCCAGGGGATGCCCTTCTCCAGACATCCCCAACTCAGCCCTTCACTCCATGATGCACTTCATAGTACACCCTCCGCTGTAGAACATAAGTTCCAGCCTAGAAGGTGTTAAAGGCTGGCTGAGCCCTTGAGGGGTTATTCTTTCAGATTCCCCGTGAAACTTATGGGTGGACTGTTCTTCTTTTAGGTGGGGGAGGCTGCGGTACTCCTGCAGCCCCCCTGCACCTCTTTTCACACATGAGGGTGACCCCGTCCTCTGGGGCCACCAGGCACCAAAACAGCAGATTTCTTCGTGCGGGGGGGGGGGAAGACTGCGCTTCTCCATCAGCTCCCCCAGCACCTTTTCACAAGTGAGGGGGTGACCCCCCTCCTCTGGGAGCCACAAAGCACCAAAACTGCAGATTTCCAAATGCCTGGCGAGGCATTATCGGGCGTTTCATGCTCCTCTTTACCAGCAGGGTGCTGTCTTCACTGGCTCCCTGTGCCAGCCATTCGCCTGGCTCTCCTCCGTGGCCTCTCTTCTCCCTGCGCAGAGGCCACTGCTCCTGCGCACTGGTCCTGGGCTCTTTTTCTGGTGCTGTTAGGGTCCTGGGGGCCGTCAGGGGGTCTCTCCTTCCAACTTCCCATTGCGCCAGGCTCCAGCACCTTCAGCCTCAGCAGACCACACCCCAGAGAGAGCTTCTCTTCCTGTGCAAGCACTTTTAAAAAGTTGAGTAGGGGGCTGGCAGGAAGTCTCTTTGGTCCTATCAAAAAGCGACACATCACGTCCCTGCCCCTGCTCCCTCCTTCTTGTCCAGCCTCTGGGCTTGTTCAAAATGGCGTCGTCCAGGGTTTCTGGCCACATGCCTCTGAAGCCTCTTCCCCCCCGCTGCCTTCCCTCCTTGGTGCAGCCTGGTGCCTGGCACCCAGCGACAGCGGTTGATGGATTGGCCTGTAGCCCCACCCATCTACTCTTCTTGGAGAGGAGGCCCTAGCTTGTGGAAGAAAGGTTATCAATCCATCCAGCTGAGGTCAGCCCTCAGCCTGGGTCTGGTCATGGCTGGCTCAGAGAAATATGACAGTTCTGGATGACCCAAAAGCAGTATAAATATGACTTTGGACTCTGCAGAATACTTATTTTCACATTCGCTACATTGGACTTAAGTGCGTGTCTGGAATCTGTAGGCCTAACGGAAGTTAATCTAGCCATGGGCCCCACATCCCCATAGGGGAATAATGAAGTGAAAACACAGTAAAACACACTGACTTTCCCTGGCATGTTTCTTTTCAGTGTATAAAGCCTATTCCATGTCACCACCCTATACTGCATAAGTCCTGCCACACCATTCACTTTGTAGCTGCTCCTGGACTGCGCACGCTAGGAATCTCCCCTGCGCAGCCCGTACACGTGTGCACACGCATGTACACATGTGTCTGCATGTAACCAGCCCGGTGTCCCTTACTCCAGCTGTTGCGCAGTGGCCTGGTCAAGCCAGGGGAACACCAGTAAAATCCCCATGCAGTCTCTTACATCCTGAGTTCACTGTGGGTGAGTCCCAACTTATGAGGCTCCCCCACAGTAAAATCTCAATAATTAGGTGCTCAAAAAGCGAAAAATCCGGGCGGCCCATAGAGTCAGAACCACCTTCTAACACACGCCGCGCCCAGCTGATTCCTACAGGGAAGAAGTAGCCACTCTACATGGATACACTTCCCGTAGTCAGCGATAACTAGTTATAAGGGGTTCTGACCAGACCCCCCTTACAGACTAGTTATCAGCTTAGACCACCTACTCCTCCCATCCATGAAATCTCCACCCATGACAGGGATCCCAGACTACCCTAAGAACCCTCTGGCTCTAGGTTAGATACCTCTAGGTCACTCATGGTCTACATGGACTCAGCCTAACTAGGCTCACCTTTGCCCTTAGGCATGCAACACTATGCCTACCACTTCTCCGGACAAGGGTCCAGTGCCTTAGCACCGATGTGGTCTTCTGGGATAGGTCTAAATCCCATCCCCTGGGTCACTAGCTGGTCTCCCTTCCAGAGTTTGTTCCAACCAGTACCCTCTCTCCGTTTGGTCCTTGCACCCCAAAGATGCTAAAGCGGCGGCTCCAAGCAAGATGGCCGCACTTGCGTCAGGCTCTTGCTGTTCATGGGCAGATCCGGCTAAAATCCTGTAAACTCGGGAGCGTGGACGCGCCCAGCACACAAAAACGAGCGCCGGAACATATTGGCAGCTCATATATGCTGACAGAACTGAGAAATTTGCTGGAGGTCCGGCGGAAATCGCTGAAGAGCTTCACCTCATCAGAGCATAAAATGGCGGCAGCCGGCCACTGAAGAGCGGACCAGCGCGAAGCAGTGGACTCTAGTGCTGGAAGCTTGGCGGGACGCGAGGCCCCTATGTGAGGTCAGAGAGGGCGCCTGATGCCGGCCCGGGGCTTCCTGTCAAAGTGAAGGCTGCTGCTGCTGAGCGACCCGATGTGGGAGTGAGCGGCCTGCGGAGGGACGAGTCGCAGGCCTGGGAATGCGGCCGCTCCGGACCTGGTGAGTGATCAGCGTCGCACGAGGTCGGCGCTGCGGAGGCGGAGTGGTGTGCGGCTGGGGACTCCCGTACAGACATTGGCAGTAGCTCGGACCCCCCGTGCGCAGATTGAGAGGAGGCGCTGTCTGCTGGACTGAGGCTCCCTTGCGCCCAGAGAGGAGTCTGATTGTGGACGTGCTGCTGTGGCTGAACGCTCCGATGTGAGGGTGAGCGGCAGCTAGGGAGACGTGTTGCGGACTTGAGATTGCTGCCGCGTTGGACCCGGTGAGCGCGCTCCGGCTCCTTGGGCCGGTTGACACTCCCGCGTAGCTGCGGATAGAGCTGGCGACTGCCTCTGTGCTGCCCGCCCTACGGGGCCTGACTGTATTGCATTGTGGATCGTGCTGAGAGGCCTGGGGAATAAGCGGGGTGGAAGCAGACACTGTCGAATGCGGCGAGGTGCAGAGTGCCGCGAGAAGCTGCACTGGCCCCATTGAGGGGGGGGACATTGTGTGCTGAGAGTGGGGGTGACTGGGGGAACGGACTGCCCCCCCCTGTCTTTCCAGAGACTAGAAACGCAGAAAGAGGCCCGGCTGCCATTGCTGCACCCTTTGACTCTTACTAATTGTACCCAACTGTGCCCTGGTCACCTCTGTGTGGACTTTGAGCGGTGATCTTGCGGGTGCTGTGGATTAGACGTTGGGGGTCACAACACAAGCGGGGGATCGGAACCGGCCGAGGGCCCCAACTGTGGTGAGCACGGGAGCCCACGGAGAGCGCTGGCTTGAGGCATGCCGAAGGGGGAAGAACATGGGGAGCCCAGGACTTACCCGTGTTGCTAAGAGGCCCTGGGAGACACGAAAAACCCCCCACTAGAGTGGAAGGCGGAACGAGGCGCAAGGTCATCCAGCGTTCAGAGGGGGTTGAGAAGCGAATAGTACTGCCTGGGGCGCAAGTTGTGTAAACACCCCGGAAACTGTGTTTCCGGGGTGAACCCGCCGTCACACATGCAGTAAGGGCATCACAGCAAGCCTCCATTACTGAACCCTCCTACCCGAGACCTCCTGACACCTGCAACCACACCCGTGACGCACGGATAAGAGCAGTAAGTGCACCGCAGGCTTCCCACCAGCAGTGGCAACCACTGATGCGTATCGGTCTACCCTCCACATGTTCACAGGTGACAGAGACGGCGTGCAAGGTAATTAATGTGCAGTAGGGAAGGAGCAACCACAAGTCTGGGGCCCTGAAGGGACAATAAGGGCAGATAAATCCTCTCCCAACGGGTGAACCAACGAAAGTTGTCCTCCTCTAGACTCTCAGGGTATTTGGGGGTAGTTCTGTCTGAGTTAGGTGTGAGATGCACTCCTTGCCCCATTTCATCAAGGCTGTGCAGCACTTAGTGCCAGCTGCAACGTTTAGATTTGCGCAAGTACGCACCCTGGTCTTTCGCTGCATTGGCAGCAGCCCCGACATTCTGGACACAGGGCATTTGAGCCCCTTTGAGAAGGCCAGTTGACCAGGGGGACCGGGAGGTTTGTAGGGCGCCAGGCCCCAATGTGTAATTGTGGTGCTAGGAAATGCATTTCTTGTAGTTTGATTTTCGGACCCGGTTCTGACTACCTCTAAATGTGTTTGTATGATTTTGAGGTTGTCTTGCATACTTTGGTTTATGCTAGTGAGATTATGCTCCACCCTGTGCTGTATGCCCCTAATGTTGGAGATTCTTAGGAGGTAAGTGTCTAACATTAGACTGCTGAGATTTTGGGCGTACAATGCGTTTGGGGCCTATTGTGATGCTATGCATAATGTGGTTTATGTCACAGGATGATGTTAAGTACAGTGATTTTCCTCTTACACCACTCCATCTTCTGTCCTATCTTGTTGAATCAGTCCTGTTCTGAAGTAACAACCTGTTCCTAATCGCCTCACCTTCCTGTCTCCACAATAGCTCAGTTCCCTTCACCTGACGTCTGGATTATGTGCCCCCTTCTTGTCCTCATACTTCTCCTTACCACTGCTTTCCTAGTAACACCCTTCTCATATCCCTACCACTCTCCTCCTCCACAATTTCCCAACATGGCCACCACTCGAATTAAGTCTGGAATTATTTGCTACAAAATCATTTACCCTTCTAACCTGACTAAAGCTGCAGCAAAACGTTTCAAGCATAACACCATTGAATGTTTCCCTGATTCCCTTTTTGTTGATCAGTTTTACAATGGTCGTTATGGGAGGCTCAAAAACAATCTCATTTTTTTCACGCACGACATACCCTCTTGGTCTACCAGCTTTTATAACTCCCTTAACGTCACCTCCTCCTCCTCTATCACTCATGGGAAACAGCTAAAAATGTCCCCCTCGGTGGGTTTTGACGGCTCCCTCACTATCTCACTCTATAACAATGGTACTGTCATGATCCAAGCCAAAGACACCTGTCTCTCTCTCTTTGACCACCTCTTCCCTTCCCTACTCCCCTCCCCTGCGACCGGGCTATCCCTTGACTCTTCATCTAGCTCCACCAATTACTCCCTTTCTCCTCCCCTGACCCCCCCACTCTCCAATAGGCTACACCCTTGAGAGGCACAGGTCGACCCTCTTCTCTCCCCTCTGCCCTCCCCTCCCATTCTTCCCCCCTCACAGTATGCCCCCCCTCTTCACTTCAGCCTTACCTCTAGCTAACACGCTCCTCGTCCATTCTGCACCGTCCCGGCACTCCATTCTCTTCTCCTCCCCCCTATTCCTACCGGCCGCCCCCCTTCTTAGTCCACCTCTCCTCCAGCCCTCTCCCCTAGTTAATTTTCCTTACGTTCCCCTTATTCCCTCCTCCTCTCTGCTTTTCCTCCCACTCCTCCCCTCACTTTGTACCCCGATTTCCCCACAAATACATTCCATCTCTCTCCTTCCCCACTCTCCTCCAGCAATGCTGTGCTACCCCCTGACCCCCCCCGGTAACCCTTTCCCTCCCTCGGACCGAGCAGAACCACTTTCTTTCTTCAACTTCCCTATCTCCCAATCCCCCCTCACTGCCTGATACCCGCTCCCTCACAGCCACCTCACCTAGCTACCAGGACCTCTCCAACCCCCTCCCTTCTCTTCCTCCCAAACCTCCTTCATCCCTATGACTCCTCACACTCCTCCCCTCTCCTTCCGCCCCACCGCCCCACTCCTCTCCTATCGCCCCCTAATTTTGTCCTTAATTCCTATCCTTCTTGCAACGCCAACAACGACAACTCTCCTCTCACCCCTGGTGCACCAACTCCTGCCCTCATCCAAAACCTTTCCCCACCTCTGAACCCTATACCCCTACTCCCCACCCGTTCCCCCACCTCTCCCTGCCTTCCACCGCCAAGTGCACCCCCTCCTGTTTCCATCGAGCCACCCAACATGCCGTGCTCTACCTTACTCTCTCTGGAAAATAAGCTAGGCTCTCTAATCACCTTCATCTCCCAACTTGAAGCTACCATTTTAGTTTTAAGCTCCAAGATCTCGACTTTTCCAAACACCTCAATTCCTTTGGAAAACAATCTCCCTCCCACAAGATGCACCTCGCCCCCACTCCCCATAATAGCTAAGCATAGCCTGTCGGCTGAAAATTCACACAAGCACTCGAACGCCACCCTTCTTCCACTTTCACTTCCCACTAACCCTCTTATCTACACTATTCCGACCATCTTCTCTGTCAGAACCACTCGTCCACCTAAACCCTCCCGAGCGCCCTCATATAAGTACAATATCCCCATCACCCCTCATAGCCCAAGTGCCCCCGTCACCAAAACAGTTGCGACAGAGCTGCGCTGTATGTTCCACAACTGCAGATCTGCAATAAAACACAAACTTGAAATCTCCGATACCATCAACTTGCACAATATTGACATGCTCTTCCTCACAGAGACCTGGTTCAACGATACCTCTCACTCTATGTTTGATCTCCTTGTACCCACAGACTATTCTATACTTAGAAATGACAGAATTGACAAAGTTGGGGGAGGTGTTGCAGTCCTCTTTAGAAACTCCCTTCAACTTAAGGCTCTTCCTAACAGCTCCTTCCACACTTTTGAATGCCTATCTCTTGAGCTTCAATTGCACCACCGCTCACCTCTCAGATTCCATGTTATCTACCACCCGCCTGGTAGCAGCCCTTCGTTTATGGAGGAACTCACGGACTGCATCAGCGACCAATACTCGCAAAGTGACAATCAGATCTTCGTGGGTGACTTCAATGTCCACTGGGGCTCGCCTCAAGACACCTATGCGAATTTGCTGGCCACCTTCCTCTCTGCAAACGATCTTATCCAACACTGCACTGAAACAACACACTCTAAGGGCTCAACCCTGGACCTTGTTATTTCTAAAGCAGGCTTTCTGACCATCGCTACCCCTATTCATGTAGATTGGTCTGACCACCTCCTCATCCCATTCTCTCTTCACTTATCACACTCTATAACTCTTGGCCAGCCTAAGAGGGCTACTTCCTGGTTCCGTGACACTAAAAATATTGACCTCAGTACCCTCTGTGACTCTGCTTTGCTATCACTTCCAAGGCTAGACCCGGACCTAGATGTTAACAAACTCACCTCCCAATGCCTCACAATCCTTGCAGTCGAAATCAATAATGTCGCTCCTCTCCAAAGCAAAAAGAAAAGGCCCACTCCCTCAGCACCTTGATTCAACAAATCCCTCTATGAAGAAAGGAAGTACCTAAGAGTCCTTGAGAAACAATGGAGACAAGCTTCCACCACCGAAAATTTGGCCACGCTTCGTTCAGCAAGATCCAAGAACCACAAGCACATCTTCCTCGGTAAAGCGTTGCACTTCAAATCCCTCTTTGACTCAGCCAAAAACAGACCCAAAAAACTATTCGACCTCATCAAGAACCCAAACAGCTCTCCCCCAACCTCCAAATTGGAGGATTCCACAAAGAAAGCAGCGGAATTCGCTATATTCTTTGACGAAAAGGTGAAATCACTTGTAGATCAGGTCATTCATCCTACCCCTACAGAGGAGCGCAAATCCTTAACCATTTGGCAAAACTTTGACCCCATCTCTGATGATGCCCTCCTTAAATGCATCCTCGATACAAAGCCCTTTAACCATTCCCTTGACCCCATCCCTAGTGCCATTGCCATTGACTTCTATACCCATTCTTTTTCCTATTGGACCACTCTGGTCAACATCTCCCTCAGTCAAGGCTCCCTTTCTGTTTCCTTCAAAACTGGGCAGGTCACCCCTTAACAAACCCACCGCTGATGCGAACGACCCCAACAACTACCGTCCCATTGCTAACCTACCCTTTCTTGCGAAAATCACAGAAAACTGTGTAGCGAAACAACTCTCTCGCCATATCAAGGACAATGATCTTCTGGACAATTTCCAGTCCGGCTTCATTCAAAACTGCAGCACTGAAACAGCCCTGCTGCTAGTGATTGATGACGCGCTGAGATTACTTGATTCAGGGGAGTCTTGTCTTCTAATTCTTCTTGACCTTTCTGCAGCCTTTGACAGTGTCAATCACAACACTCTCCTTAACACTCTTCAACAGAGAATGGGCATGGAGGGCACTGTGCTCAAATGGTTTGCGTCTTTCCTCTCTGATAGATCCCAAATGATCAAAATAGCGAACAGTCTTTCATCTCCTTTGGCGGTTGGTCAAGGTGTTCCTCAAGGCTCTATACTAGCACCCACACTGTTCAATCTCTATTTAGAACCGTTGGGAAATCTCCTGAGTAAATCCGGGATCCACTATCATCCATATGCGGACGACACTCAAATCTACCTTAAGGTGGCCTCCACTCACGATCTCTCCTTCCTAAGCTCTACTCTCGACTCCATTCAAAACTGGATGTTAACTCATCAACTGATCCTGAATCCCTCCAAAACTGAATTCCTCCTCCTCTCCTCCTCACTTTCTCCTCCCCCAGTGCATTCATGGATGGATCAGATTAATCTACTGAACAATAAAACCATCATTGTCGAGAGCGCAAAATCCCTTGGTTTCATACTCGACAAAAATCTCAATCTACTCTCCCACATCGATTTCATTGCAAAGTCTGCTCGATACCAACTGCGCCTTCTTTGGGGGATTCGTCGCTTCTTCCCGGAGCACGACCTTAAAACCCTGGTCCAATCGCTGGTTCTCTCCAGATTGGACTACTGCAATTCTCTTCTTACTGGCCTCCCCAAATCCCACCTGTCCCCCTGAAGTCTGTTCTCCATTCAGCAGCTTGCTTCATATATGGGGCCAAAAGAAGCGACCACATCACACCCATTTTATCCACCCTCCGGTGGCTTCCCATAGAGGCAAGATCTATCTACAAGACTGCCTGTATCACCCACAAAGCCTTGCACTCCTCCTCCCCTCGCTACCTGGCGGATAAACTGAAACTCTCTGGAGGCTCCAGACCATCACGTAATGCAGAAAATGTATTGCTTGAACCTCCCACTTTCAAGAAGGAAAGATCGATGGCCCAATCCTTTTCAGGCAACGCAGTGAGAATCTGGCTCCGGACCACCAGCTCTTCCCAGGCCTTCAAAACTGACCTCAAAGCTCTCCTCCTCCAAAGACACTTCCAAATTTAATTCACGCGACCCACCCCATTACCTCAACAAGCATTAAAGTGTGCGTAAACATGGATTCTTGCTGCTGCGCTTAGGTGAAGACCCCAGACTGCTAGCCCTTAAGATATAGAGGTGCATACTTTATGGTCAGTAGGAGATGCTCAGTCAGGGTCATGTGTCACCAAGGCAGGTTTACCCCTTTTTAATGCTTGTTGAGGTAATGGGGTGGGTCGCCACTGGGATGGTGCCAGTGTGCAGGGCCCTCGCTCCAGGTTATGTTCAACTATCTGCATTGGGGGCAAGTTGATGTGCATACATGGGAGTGGTGGTACTAGACCCCACCCCCCCTTTGCGGGAGGGGTGGAGATGGTATGCAATGTCACAAAGTAATTCCAACAGCTTATGTATATTTGTAAATTGGTGCATAGTATTGAGTAGTGTGTGTGTTTAATAAATGTACTCTTACTTTTATAAAGCAAAGTACAGACTGGACAATCAATTATTGAGTGTTATTTTTGTGCACCTGCAAATGGCGATTACTAGCCCACACCACCTCCCTTGAGTAAGCCTCAGACTGCTCTGCAACGCTACCCTCTGAGAGTCAGGCACTACAATTGGGTGTTTGGTTCCCAGTGAAGGACAAATGTAGTCATGTTATTTGTGCAGGCCTCACAGATGCAGCCTCGTTTTCCAACAATGGGAGAGTAGTTCTGGGAATGAATCACTCTTTAAAAATGGCGAGTTCACAGTTTCCCAAAATAACTTATTGTTCACTGTATCCGCGGCCATGGACAACTTGTCCCACACTAGTTCTTGAAGCTTGCTTTTCCTTGCCTTAAGAGCCAATTTATAATTAACACATAGATTTTTAATTATTTCAATATTTCTAGGTTTACTGCTTAAGGCTTGTTTAAGTTGACTTAATGCCTGGGTACAAGTATGATCAAACCAGCCTCTATGTTGTCTACTTTTTTTTCCAAAGGGTGCAGTCAGTATACCCTCAATTACAACATTAATTTTTGGGAAATTGGCTAGCAGCAGGGAGGGGCTAACGTCCTCATTAAGGCAATTGATGATCCCTGCATCACCTTTTGTAACAATTTCGTATAAAAATGTTGCTGGTTCCGCACCTACTCATTTAATGCATGTCCCATTTGGTCTAATAGGAGCGATGCTAGTTATGAAATATTGATTTGCTACCACTTTTGGGCCCCAAACAAGAGTCGACATAGAAATACAATTATGGTCACTCAGTGCCAACTCGGTAATCCATGGAATAGAACACAAATGGCTAGTGCTAGTTGTAATTAGCATATGGTCAATAATAGATGCAGCATTTCTGCCAATAAATGTTGGTGTAAGACCCTATTGGTATCCTGGGCGCACTGTAGCAGTTCAAGGTCATATTTAGCCATCATCATATTTAGGGCTCCTCCATAATCATGTGTGAAATGCATACTTTCATCTTCCTCACCATGCATGTTCCCACAGACCTTGGTCATCGACAATGGACATGATTGTATATTAAAATCCCCCACCCATGTTATCACAGTATTATTCATGATAATGCTTAGCAAATTATCAAACCCATTATCTAAATCAGATACAATATTACCGCGGGTTGAATCAAACACGTTATTGTAATAATTAACCACAACCACGTCCCTTCTGTCTTTACAGTGCAACCACAAAATCTGAGAGTGTGCTCCAATCCTAATAGTTCTTTTAACAGTAATAGCTGATAACTTATTTGAAATAAGGGTCAAAAGCCCCCCTTTAGCTCTACCAGCAGGCGAGGGCAGTGCCTGAAGCCAATATGAAGTGAACCTTTCTACATACACCGGTTCAGTACACCAAGTCTCTTGCAGGCAAATTATACCAAGATCAGTAGTAATAAAATCCTGCCATCCTGGTGAATCCTGTTTACTCCTTAGGCCGGCGACATTCCAGGTTGTAATAATACAATCTTTCTCTGATTACTTCCCTGGGTTAGCCTAGGGGTGCTCGCCCTTACTTTCTTTTGCTATACTTATAAGCGGGGCCTCTATAAATATACTCTCGGTATCTGTGGTAGCAGTAGGTTCATTTTGCGGTAGGTCAGTTACAGGCAGGACCCCGTGCCTTTGTCATCTACCCATTCTCCAGTAAGATGGGGCTCCGAGCTGGGGGGATCAATCATTATCTTGTAGGGTGCTCAGTGTCTGGTATCTATTTGAGACTGGTAAATCATGTCGAGGGTAGATTGACAAAGCTGATGTCATACTGGGAGGGTTTCGATCATCTTCCCTATGTTGTGTAGGCCTTAGGTGTCTATAAAAAAAAACAAGAGGTTGCAATGTCATGTTCAAGTCAAATGATAACAACGGGGGTGCTCTATTCAATGTATTTCTAGCCCAACTTGGGTTTCTAAAATTAATGATTATACAGCCGCCTTTGAGACACTTCCGTAAGGGGCCAATCCATCCCACTCTTTGTGTCAGGAGTATCTGATTAGCTCCTGCCACCGGAAAGCCACAGTTCTTATCAAGCCAATGTACTATTCTTTTCTTTAGGGTGTCATGGCCCTCCATTTGTCCTGACTGCAGGGGAGGCACATTCACCAAAACTGCAACATATGGGCAACATTCAGGGGGCAAGTTGATGGGAGCATCTACTTTTCTCTCATGAGTCATGTTGTTACCTGACTTATGATATGTAGCAGTCGATTGTTCAGAGTTCAACCTGTCCCCTCATGCTGATTGGAGTTGGTTAATCGGACCCTGCTGTCTTGGTGAATTATGATTTGCTGGCTCATTATTTCCTTTTTTTTTTTTTTTTATTATTTTCCTTTATTTCCATTAACCAAAAAACAAAAACAAACATAAATGAGCCATACATCATCATTAGTAATGCAAATAGTACTTGACAGCATCCATTGCCAGCGATCCCGTCACATTTCAGATTATGCATATAGATACATGTAAATTCAGATCCCCACAGTTCCATCCACCCATCGCTACCCATTGTCCCCCGGCACAGCACAACTCTCCCGAACAATACCAAGGCAGTCTTTAGTCACTAAGATCTGATTCCGAGTCTTCCGGTGGTGGGGCACATATGTTTCCCCGAAAGGCGTTCCAGTTACCCCACACCCGTTTCCATTTACGTGGGCATCCCCTATTGATGCAGACTGCCTTTCCGCCACCATGGTACTATCAAGGTCTAGGCACCATTGCTGATGGGTGGGGGCCACTCGCGCCCCCCAGCGCTGTGCGATGTTCCGCTTGGCTAACGCGAATGTTAAGGTCACCCATTCTTTCGCCGCACAACCTAGATCTGTCGGCTCCCACACGTTAAGTATGCATCTACGCGGCTCAGGAGAGACATCAACTCCGCAGACCTAGGTCACCGTGGCCGCCACTGCCCCCCAGTAGTGTTGTATGTTCGGACAGTCCCAGATGGTATGATAGAATGTGCCTATAGATCCGCAGCCTCTAAGGCAGAGTGGCGTATCTGTCCTTCCTATGTTGTGAAGTGTCGATCTGGTAAAGTACATTCTGTGCAGAATTTTCAACTGTATAAGTTTTAATCTGGAGGGGGTCGCAACCTCTCGCGGAGACGCGAGCGCCTCTTGCCAATCTTGCTCGTCCATCTCACCTATCTCCGCCTGCCATCTTTCCCGAAGGGTTTTTGTAGGGTCTTTCTAGTTATTGATCAGCTTGCGGTACGTGCATGAGATCGCTTTTTTAGTGAGATAGTCAGTTAGCAAACGGTCCTCCAGAGGTGAGGACGCGGGCAAATCACTTCCTGAAGGTACACTTACAACGTGGGTCGCACACCGCTCGTCATACTAGCAAGTAGCCCCATAGGATTCTGGAGAATGAAGTAGCAGCGGCGAGTACACCTATGCCACAAGTATAATCAATAAATGCCATCCCTGGACACGTGTTTCGAGGTAGTTGCCTCTCGTCAGCAGGGAGCAGGTCTGTATGCGGGGTGCCTAGTAGACTGCCAAATATATAAGGTTAAGTACCTTTCACGGCGCGCGGGTGCGGGATCCTGACTCGTCAGCCAATCGCTCGAGGGAGCTTTAAATACACTTACAACGTGGGTCGCACACCGCTCGTCATACTAGCAAGTAGCCCCATAGGATTCTGGAGAATGAAGTAGCAGCGGCGAGTACACCTATGCCACAAGTATAATCAATAAATGCCATCCCTGGACACGTGTTTCGAGGTAGTTGCCTCTCGTCAGCAGGGAGCAGGTCTGTATGCGGGGTGCCTAGTAGACTGCCAAATATATAAGGTTAAGTACCTTTCACGGCGCACGGGTGCGGGATCCTGACTCGTCAGCCAATCGCTCGAGGGAGCTTTAAATACACTTACAACGTGGGTCGCACACCGCTCGTCATACTAGCAAGTAGCCCCATAGGATTCTGGAGAATGAAGTAGCAGCGGCGAGTACACCTATGCCACAAGTATAATCAATAAATGCCATCCCTGGACACGTGTTTCGAGGTAGTTGCCTCTCGTCAGCAGGGAGCAGGTCTGTATGCGGGGTGCCTAGTAGACTGCCAAATATATAAGGTTAAGTACCTTTCACGGCGCGCGGGTGCGGGATCCTGACTCGTCAGCCAATCGCTCGAGGGAGCTTTAAATACACTTACAACGTGGGTCGCACACCGCTCGTCATACTAGCAAGTAGCCCCATAGGATTCTGGAGAATGAAGTAGCAGCGGCGAGTACACCTATGCCACAAGTATAATCAATAAATGCCATCCCTGGACACGTGTTTCGAGGTAGTTGCCTCTCGTCAGCAGGGAGCAGGTCTGTATGCGGGGTGCCTAGTAGACTGCCAAATATATAAGGTTAAGTACCTTTCACGGCGCGCGGGTGCGGGATCCTGACTCGTCAGCCAATCGCTCGAGGGAGCTTTAAATACACTTACAACGTGGGTCGCACACCGCTCGTCATACTAGCAAGTAGCCCCATAGGATTCTGGAGAATGAAGTAGCAGCGGCGAGTACACCTATGCCACAAGTATAATCAATAAATGCCATCCCTGGACACGTGTTTCGAGGTAGTTGCCTCTCGTCAGCAGGGAGCAGGTCTGTATGCGGGGTGCCTAGTAGACTGCCAAATATATAAGGTTAAGTACCTTTCACGGCGCGCGGGTGCGGGATCCTGACTCGTCAGCCAATCGCTCGAGGGAGCTTTAAATACACTTACAACGTGGGTCGCACACCGCTCGTCATACTAGCAAGTAGCCCCATAGGATTCTGGAGAATGAAGTAGCAGCGGCGAGTACACCTATGCCACAAGTATAATCAATAAATGCCATCCCTGGACACGTGTTTCGAGGTAGTTGCCTCTCGTCAGCAGGGAGCAGGTCTGTATGCGGGGTGCCTAGTAGACTGCCAAATATATAAGGTTAAGTACCTTTCACGGCGCGCGGGTGCAAGATCCTGACTCGTCAGCCAATCGCTCGAGGGAGCTTTAAATACACTTACAACGTGGGTCGCACACCGCTCGTCATACTAGCAAGTAGCCCCATAGGATTCTGGAGAATGAAGTAGCAGCGGCGAGTACACCTATGCCACAAGTATAATCAATAAATGCCATCCCTGGACACGTGTTTCGAGGTAGTTGCCTCTCGTCAGCAGGGAGCAGGTCTGTATGCGGGGTGCCTAGTAGACTGCCAAATATATAAGGTTAAGTACCTTTCACGGCGCGCGGGTGCGGGATCCTGACTCGTCAGCCAATCGCTCGAGGGAGCTTTAAACACACTTACAACGTGGGTCGCACACCGCTTGTCATACTAGCAAGTAGCCCCATAGGATTCTGGAGAATGAAGTAGCAGCGGCGAGTACACCTATGCCACAAGTATAATCAATAAATGCCATCCCTGGACACGTGTTTCGAGGTAGTTGCCTCTCGTCAGCAGGGAGCAGGTCTGTATGCGGGGTGCCTAGTAGACTGCCAAATATATAAGGTTAAGTACCTTTCACGGCGCGCGGGTGCGGGATCCTGACTCGTCAGCCAATCGCTCGAGGGAGCTTTAAATACACTTACAACGTGGGTCGCACACCGCTCGTCATACTAGCAAGTAGCCCCATAGGATTCTGGAGAATGAAGTAGCAGCGGCGAGTACACCTATGCCACAAGTATAATCAATAAATGCCATCCCTGGACACGTGTTCCGAGGTAGTTGCCTCTCGTCAGCAGGGAGCAGGTCTGTATGCGGGGTGCCTAGTAGACTGCCAAATATATAAGGTTAAGTACCTTTCACGGCGTGCGGGTGCGGGATCCTGACTCGTCAGCCAATCGCTCGAGGGAGCTTTAAATACACTTACAACGTGGGTCGCACACCGCTCGTCATACTAGCAAGTAGCCCCATAGGATTCTGGAGAATGAAGTAGCAGCGGCGAGTACACCTATGCCACAAGTATAATCAATAAATGCCATCCCTGGACACGTGTTTCGAGGTAGTTGCCTCTCGTCAGCAGGGAGCAGGTCTGTATGCGGGGTGCCTAGTAGACTGCCAAATATATAAGGTTAAGTACCTTTCACGGCGCGCGGGTGCGGGATCCTGACTCGTCAGCCAATCGCTCGAGGGAGCTTTAAATACACTTACAACGTGGGTCGCACACCGCTCGTCATACTAGCAAGTAGCCCCATAGGATTCTGGAGAATGAAGTAGCAGCGGCGAGTACACCTATGCCACAAGTATAATCAATAAATGCCATCCCTGGACACGTGTTTCGAGGTAGTTGCCTCTCGTCAGCAGGGAGCAGGTCTGTATGCGGGGTGCCTAGTAGACTGCCAAATATATACGGTTAAGTACCTTTCACGGCGCGCGGGTGCGGGATCCTGACTCGTCAGCCAATCGCTCGAGGGAGCTTTAAATACACTTACAACGTGGGTCGCACACCACTCGTCATACTAGCAAGTAGCCCCATAGGATTCTGGAGAATGAAGTAGCAGCGGCGAGTACACCTATGCCACAAGTATAATTAATAAATGCCATCCCCGGACACGTGTTTCGAGGTAGTTGCCTCTCGTCAGCAGGGAGCAGGTCTGTATGCGGGGTGCCTAGTAGACTGCCAAATATATAAGGTTAAGTACCTTTCACGGCGCGCGGGTGCGGGATCCTGACTCGTCAGCCAATCGCTCGAGGGAGCTTTAAATACACTTACAACGTGGGTCGCACACCGCTCGTCATACTAGCAAGTAGCCCCATAGGATTCTGGAGAATGAAGTAGCAGCGGCGAGTACACCTATGCCACAAGTATAATCAATAAATGCCATCCCTGGACACGTGTTTCGAGGTAGTTGCCTCTCGTCAGCAGGGAGCAGGTCTGTATGCGGGGTGCCTAGTAGACTGCCAAATATATAAGGTTAAGTACCTTTCACGGCGCGCGGGTGCGGGATCCTGACTCGTCAGCCAATCGCTCGAGGGAGCTTTAAATCCACTTACAACGTGGGTCGCACACCGCTCGTCATTCTAGCAAGTAGCCCCATAGGATTCTGGAGAATGAAGTAGCAGCGGCGAGTACACCTATGCCACAAGTATAATCAATAAATGCCATCCCCGGACACGTGTTTCGAGGTAGTTGCCTCTCGTCAGCAGGGAGCAGGTCTGTATGCGGGGTGCCTAGTAGACTGCCAAATATATAAGGTTAAGTACCTTTCACGGCGCGCGGGTGCGGGATCCTGACTCGTCAGCCAATCGCTCGAGGGAGCTTTAAATACACTTACAACGTGGGTCGCACACCGCTCGTCATACTAGCAAGTAGCCCCATAGGATTCTGGAGAATGAAGTAGCAGCGGCGAGTACACCTATGCCACAAGTATAATCAATAAATGCCATCCCTGGACACGTGTTTCGAGGTAGTTGCCTCTCGTCAGCAGGGAGCAGGTCTGTATGCGGGGTGCCTAGTAGACTGCCAAATATATAAGGTTAAGTACCTTTCACGGCGCGCGGGTGCGGGATCCTGACTCGTCAGCCAATCGCTCGAAGGAGCTTTAAGGTATTGCCTTTGTAAGGGCATGTTTTATTTGCAGGTACCTATAGTGCTCTGTCTTTGCCATCTGGTAAGTGGATTGGAGCTGCGCAAATGTAACCACCTCCCCCCTATTCCACAGATCGCCCACCCTGGAGATGCCTATCAGATCCCACTGCTCAAAACCTTTACTCTTTCGTAGCTTACCAAGTCGGGGGGAATCCCACAGTGGTGTCTGTTAGGTTATCACCCCCTCCCACCCCAATGCCCGCTGTGCTTTGAACCACACTTGCACCGTATGGGCCGTAGGGCCGATCAGTTTGCTCAGTTTTGATTTATCATATAGAGCGCCCATTATGCCGTCCGCGCCCATCATGTGTCTCTCCATGCGTAAAGCCGGTTCATCTTGGGGGGCATGTAGCCATTGGTTGACCACTTTCAATTGGGAAGCCCAGTAATAGAGATGGATGTTTGGCAACGCAATGCCGCCGTCATACCAGCTCCGCATTAACTGACGTACGGCTATACGATGAGGTTTCCCTGCCCATATCAGGTGACCCACCTCCGTCGCAATGGCTTTAAAGTATGAGTCGGGTATTAGCATGGGTGCATTTTGTATTACATAAAGAAACCGAGGGTGGGCCATCATTTTAAACAGCGCAGCCCGCCCCAACATTGTAAGCGGGAGGGAGTGCCAATTTCTCACATCACTCTTTAATCTTTGCAGCGGCGGAAGCAGGTTGCGTTCAGTGAAGTGTGCGTGGTTTGGTGTGATGTGAATGCCTAGGTATTTAAAACCATTCGGCGCTATCTGTATTGCAGCTCCTCTAGGCAGGCGCGGGGAGGGCCATTAAGTATATATAGTACTGATTTGTTCCAGTTAATGAAATACCCAGAGATCCTACCGTATGAGGCACAAATGTCTAATAGGCTATTGAGGGAGCACTCTGGCTGTGTTAAGTATAGAAGAATGTCATCCGCGTAGAGGGAGATACGGTCCTCCCAGTCCTCTGTCCACTTCAGCCCTTTTATCACCGGGTCTGTCCGAATCCATGCCGCCAGTGGCTCCAGCACCAACGCAAACAGCAATGGGGAGAGGGGGCATTCCTGCCTGGTTCCCCGCCCCAGCGGAAAGTCCTCCGACAGTCTCCCATTGACCGCTACCTGCGCCAGTGGTCGCGAATATAGCAACTGTATCCACGCACAAATTTTGGGTCCAAGCCCCATACGCTGCAGTACCGCAAAAAGAAATAGCCACTCTACCCGGTCAAAGGCCATACTTGCATCCAGTGATAAGATGACCGCCACCTCTTGTATGGCGGATGCACTGGCAAGTATACCGTGTAGGCGTCTGAGGTTCATTGCTGTGTTTCTTCCCGGCATAAACCCAGACTGGTCCGGGTGTATGAGCGTTGTCAAATACGGTTGCATTCTGGTCGCGAGCACTTTTGCCAGTATCTTCGCTTCAGGATTTAAGAGGGAGATCGGTCTGTAGGAGGCACACTCCTGGGGGGGTTTCCCGGGCTTAAGTATCGCTAGTAGCGTGGCCACCCTTTGGTCTCTCGGGAGGAGCCCTTCTGCCAGACTGGCTTGGTACATACGCAAGAGATGCGGTACCAGCATGTCCGTTTCTCGTTTGTACCATTCCACCGGGATCCACTGGGTCCCATCAATTTCCCGGTTTGGAGGCCCCTAATTGCCGTAGCAATTTCCTCAGTGGTGAGGTCTGTGTCTAATAACTGTGCGTCCTGCTGGAGTAATCGAGGGAGCTGTATGTCCCGAAGGAAATCTAGATTTTCCTCCACCGTCGCTGTTGCTATCGGAGTGTATACCGTTTCAAAGTGCTGCGCAAAGGCCACTGTGATAGCATCTGGATCTGCTATCGTCTCACCGGTAGCTAACCGAAGATGCGCCACCCATCTGCTGGCCCTCTCTTTCTTGTCTAGCCATGCTAGTAACTTACCAGCCTTGTCCCCTGCTTCATATATTGTGTGGCGTGTTTTTGTGATCCGAGTCTTGGCTACCTCCCATACGTGCTCTCTATAGGTCTGTCGAGCTAAATGCAGGGCGTGGGTATTAATGTTATTTGGGTCCGCTACATAGTCACGCTCAGTGTGGTCCACTGCGCGTTCCAATTCAGATATTTGTTGTGCTAATGCTCATTTATGTGCGGTGATCGTTGACACTGCCTGTCCCCGTAGGACTACCTTATACGCCTCCCAGAGGATGCCTGGGGATTTAACTGTATGTGTGTTTTCCTGGAAATAGTGCTTCGTGGTCGTATGCATGGCTTTTCTGATCAGTGGAACCTTAAGATATTCCGGGTAAATGGGAAATATACATCTACAACCCCTGAGCTGTGAGGAATATGTTAGCAGCAAGGGTGAGTGATCCGAAATACCTCTAGAGAGATGCTTCACCTCTTGGATGCCTTCTAATCCCGCCTGGGCAGCGAGAAAATAGTCTATGCGGGAGAGACTATTGTACGCTGCTGAGTGGTGTGTGTATTGATTCTCTGAGGGATGGCGCATGCGCCAGACATCTACTAGGCCTAGCGCGTCTGCAAAATCTTGTAGGGGCGAGGAACCCGCTCCGCCACCTCTGGGGGGGCATCTATCGCGCGCAGCATCCATCACGGTGTTAAGGTCCCCACCCATTATTAGCTCCCCGGGGGGCAGGTCTATCAAGAATTTGCCAAGGGCTTTAAAAAACCTAATGTGTGTAGCGCCGGGGGAATGTATACCGAGACGAAGTTGAAGACCCGCCCTTCCCATTGACAGGAGGCCGCTGCAAAGCGCCCCTGATCATCAGTCCAGGTTGAAATGAGAATCAGAGGGCAAGCCTTACGAATCAGGATCCCCACCCCCTAGAGCCTGAGGTGAATTCAGAGTGGGTCACCATTTTGAAGCCCCATCTGTCCAATGCTTTGACTGCTGTTCCTACCAGATGTGTTTCTTGTATTAAGGTGACAGACGGTGCATGTCTTTTAAGATACTGCAGCACTAGGCCTCTTTTTATTTTATTACCTAGGCCGTTTACATTCCAGGAGATCACTGTCAGAGGCGGTCCCAGTGTAGTCCCGTTGTTCGCATGTGCCCCAGAGGTAGTGTCTGTCATATCCACCCTGATTTGATAACAAGAACATGAAGGCGAGTCGCAGTCAGCGAGATATCTGGCGTGTGGATTGACTCGCGCGTGCTTAGTTCAAATAGATGTGTATGTGCTCGTATAAATAAAACATAATAGACAACAAAAAACATAAAACAAGATGAAAAAAGAACAAATCCCCTTACCACCCCCCTCCCTGCCTCCCTGCCAGACGGATTCCCAACTACCCGCCTCCCCAACAATGCAGAGTGCTTCGATCCCATTAACCATACTTGCGTGTGGGGGGAGGAAGTCCGAGAGGCGCTTGTAAGTCCCCCTTCTCAAAGGCTAGCAACAAGTTAATAGTCTTGACCTGTGTGAGCAGCGATAAGCTTCTGGTGCGCCATGCCAACTATCTTCCGTTGATGGCTCTCCAGACCCGGCAGCGTCAGCCAAACTCCACGGCCACGGCATCTCTCTTGCTCCGATTGTTCCTGGTGTTCATAGTTCGTCGTATGCATCCCACTGCTGACGGGCCGATTTCCTTTTTTAAACCCTGTGCTTGTCATGTCATTTCGACCCCCAGCAGGTTCTCTACCTGTCCCTTTGTTTATTCCATTATTAATCGGGATAGTTACCTTAGACACATGCTCGTCTTGCCCTCCCCTAGTTGCATCCCTCTTCGTCCCGGCACTGGTGCAAGTATCCCTCAATAGGTCCTGCGATCTTAGTAACTTCACTAGGCAGTTTGTCAATTTTCTCATAAATCGGTCTAAGCAGCTCCTCGACCTTCGTTAAAATTGTGGATATAATTAATGTTGTTTGTGTGTTGGCAGTGGTACCTTGGCCGACTAAGCTGTTACATGCAGGGGTCTGTATAGGGCCTTTCTTACCTTTTGAATTCCCTACCACTGTTTGTCTCTTCTTACAATCTCTCTTTCTCTTTCTCTTCTGGGATGGCGATCTATCAGATATTTGCAAGTGAGGAGAATCAGATTGTATGGGCAGTTCAGGTTCTGGTTCTTGTGAGAAGTTGGCCTGATGTATGATGTCACTAGTTCTAGTGTACACCTTATATCAGTCCAAATACCCTTATGGTGATTGGTTGTAAAGTCAACCTGATAGACCAGATATCCTAGTGGTAGCATGGACAAGAGCAGTCTTAGGCTAAACTCTGAATGGCATGTGAAGCCAGCTGTGATACCATATATAATCCCTTGAATACCAAATGAAAGGACACCACAACAGATATATATATAAAATAAAGTGTATTTATTCTAGTCAAACCCTCAGCACTCTTTATGAGATTAGAGGTAAGTACAACACAGTCTTATTTAAGCATACATTAAGTTACACAGGTAAGTAATACAGTTAGGCCCTAGGGGCCACGCAAACCATATACTAAGTAAGTGGTATAAGGACCACTGTCACGGAAATAGGATAGGCCTAGGCCTAGGGAATCGCTGGGGCTACACTACACTAGCAACAGTTAGGAAGTGGGAGGCCCACGGGATTCAGGTGCAGAGTGGAAACACTCACGCGTAATGCGTAAAAGTCAATAGAAATAGTAGTTGTTAGCAATTAACAGTTTAAGGACACTTCTAAAGCAGCTAGAGAGTCGAGACTCGGAAACTAGACCCTAGGATAGTCACTACCCTTGTGAGCACCGAAGTACCCAAGTTACCTAGCCCACAGGCTGCGGGTGCATAGGTGTGAACTTGCGTCGGGTTTCGTCGTGGACTTCTATGGATGCCTGAAGGAAAGTTGCTGACAGGCAGTCAGTGAAGAGTGTCCGGTGGATCCCAAGGCTGGGATCAAGAAGAGAGGAGACCTGCAAGCAGAAGGGACCGAGTCAAGGTCACTAGCCAGTGACCACGTGGAACCAGGAAGGAACCAGGCGATGTCGTGAAGATTGCAGGTGAAGGTGAAGCTTGTCGCTTCAGCCACGAGGACCAGGGAATGTCGAGGACGACCAGGACCAGGAGGCGAGCTGTCCCACGAAGGCTCTTGCTGTCGGCGGCGTCGAAGTTGGACTAGGACTCACCAAGCCTTGGCAAGCGGAACCCACGAAGAACGGAGGACTTGCTTCTGGTGCAGACCAGGAAGGTCTGGGGTGCTCCCCTTTTGCAAGGAGGTACAAAAGGGGGTGGTGATGGACGGAGCATCAGAACCAATCAAACACTCACACCCAGTCAACAGATCTGGGTTTAATCCATCACCGTTCTTTAGCCCACTCTGCCACCCCAGTTCAGACATGGCCATATGCAAATCAGTCTGACCCTGTGCCTCATGGGAACAGTCCAGCCCGAACTGCCAAGCCAGGCAGTCAGTGAAGAGTGTCCGGTGGATCCCAAGGCTGGGATCAAGAAGAGAGGAGACCTGCAAGCAGAAGGGACCGAGTCAAGGTCACTAGCCAGTGACCACGTGGAACCAGGAAGGAACCAGGCGATGTTGTGAAGATTGCAGGTGAAGGTGAAGCTTGTCGCTGCAGCCACGAGGACCAGGGAACGTCGAGGATGACCAGGACCAGGAGGCGAGCTGTCCCACGAAGGCTCTTGCTGTCGGCGGCATCGAAGTTGGACTAGGACTCACCAAGCCTTGGCAAGCGGAATCCACGAAGAACGGAGGACTTGCTTCTGGTGCAGACCAGGAAGGTCTGGGGTGCTCCCCTTTTGCAAGGAAGCGGGAGCCAGTCTGGAGGAGCCAAACCAGCGGTGAAGATTTCTGGATGCGTCGTCACAAAGGCCACTAGCCAACGGGCAAGCAACCGGACAGACGCGGCAAGCAGGAAAATGCAAAAGGGCCCCACGCAGGACTCGTGGAGTGTGGGGGGCTGATCTTCGGTGCAGATGGTGCTTGGGGTTGGGGCTTCTCAATCCCCGGTGCACAACTTCGAGGGTGCCTCAGAAGCTGCGCTGGAAGATACTAGCCACTTTTCCCAGGTAGCCGGTCCTACGTCTCTCGTCGCCTCCACGGATCTCAGCTCGGCTGTGGATGTGGATCAGGGTCGGAGAAGTCTGGAAGTCAAGGCTCTGGTCGGGCTCTGCAGTCGGTCCCTCGTAGAACTTCAGCAAAGCAAAGGGTAGTCTCTTGATGGTGCCTGTTTGCACAGGGTAGCCACTCCTTGGCCACAAGGGAGACTCTTCAGTCTCCTTCTTTCGTCGAATGTCGAAGGTCCAGAGTTTCTGTTCAAGTTGCAGGTTCAGGATAATCTAATCTCCTGGGGCCCAGCTACCACTCTTATACTAATCTGGGGGGCTGGGTTACCTGCTAGGTCACGCCTTATGGGTGGGACCTGGGAGGGGGGTGGTTACACCCCCTTCCCTTTGTCCAGTTTCGCGCCAGGACTGGGGCTGGAGTGCCCCAGCACCGGTTTGAACTGGACTATGCATGGGACACCTTGTGTGCCCCAGGCATGTCTCATTCCTTTCAGCCCTCCCTGCCCCAATACACTAAAGTCTGTCTGGGGAGGTGCTAGCACCTCCCCAAGCAGGAAACCTATTGTCCAAGCCTCCCTTGCCGGGATCACTCCCAGCAGCAGAAGGTCAGACTTGTGTCTGTGGCAGCAGCATACATTTTGTGATGCTGAGGCTTTGGTTAGAGTTAAACAGCAAAGTAGGATTTTAACATGTCTCTCCCTCTAGAAGGGAGGAATAATATCCTCATCACCAGAAATGGTATGGGGGTATTATTCCAAAGTGTTAGACACCTTACACGACATGTTTTGATAAAGCCAAACCATAGTTACCATAACCGTTTAAGATTATAAGGTACTTTAAGAGTATATGGTAGGCTATATCATAGAACAGCTATAAGGACATGGTTCCGAAAGCTGCAGACAGGCTCAGCTCATGCTAGAGCACCATCTCACATGTTACCAAGCACTCTGCCTCCAGGATTGTTAAGGCCTGCCATAGGAGTGACTGATAGGTACACATGTGTCTATATATAAGGGTAGATATAGGCATACTATATCTAAGCAAGGGGTGATTACACGACCTTGCCCCAGCTGAGTGATCAGCCAGTTGTGTCTGATTGGAAGGCCAGACCAGGGGTGGCATAATACATGCTGCAGCCCCTGGGAGGCCTAGGGTACACCTATGCCCTGGGTACCTAGGGTACACTGTACAGGGTCCAATAAGGTGATCCTTACCAATTGGTTATGTACCTAGGGTACATGGAGTCCATTTTAAAGAGAGAGCAGACAGCCTGAGACCCTGAATGGCAGGATCTCAGGCCAACTAAGTCGAAAAACCAGCTAGACACTAGGCAAAAAGTTGGGGGTAACCATAGTCAGATATCCACCTTCCTACACAACCCCCCCCCCAAACGAAAGGAGATAAGGCTGGCCTTGACAAGGTAAGCCTCTATTGCCTAAGTGGCCATATAAGGAAGAACCAGCACTGGCATGGTTACCCCCTGTCTCATGGTCCACTAAGCAATCCCTCATCCTAAAGGTATCATAGGGTCTCCACCATAGGGAATCTCTACCTTTGGTGTGTCTTTGCAAAGTAAAAGGCTGGTGTTGAGATGGAGCACTGAAGTGAGTGTCCTCAAAGTGAGGCCTCAGCTTCCTCCAATCATCCTCCACCATGGATGCCTTTCTTTCTTTCACTGAGTTGCACTGTGCTCTCAGGGTCAGCCTCTGGCTACCTAAAGCTGGAGGCTGGGTCCCTTTTGTGGGCTTACTGGAGGGACAGGTCAGGTTTGGGGCCCTAAGGTCCCATGTTTGCCTGTGCCCAACAGAATCCCTCTGGGGGAGGTCCCTAACTACCTGTAAAGGGGATCCCTCAGGAATGTTTTTACCCATCACCTGGCTAGGGCTACTAGCCAGGCAATCCTCATTCTTTTGATGGGGGGGTTCTTGTGGACAGGGGCCCTCTTGGGGTCCACTGGCCTCCCTGACCTCTGCAGCCCTGGGCTGACTGAGGCAGGGTAGAGAGAGGCAGGCTACCTGCGCCAGACTGGGTCCCACCTTGGAAGGGGCCACTGACATCAGAGGCTCTGCCAGGCCAGGCCTGGCTACCTCTGGGGCAGTTCCTTCACAAGGGGTGAGGTCAGATCCCTGAGGAGGCTGACCTTTTCCTAATGTCTGGGGAGAGGGAGACTTTTCTTCCTCCCCACTACTCTCTGTTTGTGTGGAGTGATCCATAGTTTCAGGCTTCACTACACCTATGTCAGTCTGAGTATAGGCTGAGACCATTACAGCCTTGCCAACCTTTTCAGGGAGGCACTCAGTTTGGGTTTGAGCTGTGACTGTCACAGCTCTGCCACTCTCTACAGGGAAGTCTGTCTTTGCCTGGGCTGTGGCTACCACTGCCCTTCCAACCTTTTCAGGGAGGAAATCTACTTGGACAGGGGTTGTGACTGGCACAACCCCACTACCCCTTTGTGAAAGGCCTACCATTTTGGAATGGGTGTCTTGTTCAACTCCAGCCCAAACTGAGAGTTCTAAGTCATTCCCCAGTAAGCAGTCCACAGGCAAGGTTGGAGACACTGCCACCCTTTTAGGGCCAGTGACACCTCCCCAGCTGAGACATACCTCTGCCATGGGATGACTGTTCTGTTTGCCATCAATGTTAGTTACCTGGTATGAGAAACCAGGCAAAAGCTGCTCAGAGGGAACTAGCCTATGGGCCACCATAGTGATGCTAGCTCCAGTGTCTCTGTAGGCCTCAGCTTTTCTACCATTGATGTAGGGCTCCTGTCTGTACCTACCCAAAGTGTTGGGACACGCAGTGAAGTTGGCAAACCCCATGCCACCATCACAGACCAGAGTAGCTGCTGTAGGGGAATTGACTAAGCCAGGGTCCCCCTGTGTTCCCCAAGAAAACCCAACCAAATTTTTGGGGGCACTCCCACCACCTGGGGGATTACTGCTGACAGTAATAGGTGGTGTGACAGGAGTAGTTGGAGGAACAATTTTGCTTTTAGCCTTTGGGCAACTGCTGTCAGTTTTCCAATGCCCAGGAGTTTTACACTCATGGCAGTAAGGCTTTTTAACTGTGGTAGAGGAGGGAGCTTGGGACCCACCACCCTGTGTGGAGTTTTGGGGCCCTGAGGAAGATTTCTCTTTTGTTTTGTCCCCACCCTTCTCTTGAGGCTTGGTGGTTTCTTTCTTTTGCTCACCACCCTGATGTTTATGCCTAATCCTGGTCCTGACCCATTTATCTGCCCTCTTTCCCAATTCTTGGGGAGAGGTCAAATCTGAGTCTACCAGGTGTTGATGGAGAAGCTGGTTCTGACAATTACTAAGGATCTGCTCCCTCATAATCAAGTTGTACAATCCTGTATAGTCCTGCACCTTGCTGCCAGTTAACCAACCTTCCAAAGCCTTAGTGGCACAATCCACAAAATCAGACCAGTCCTGTGTCTGTGTCTTCTGGGTGTCTCTGAACAACAACCTATATTGCTCAGTGGTTAAGCCAAACCCATCTATCAGAGCACTCTTTAGGACTTTGTAATTGTTAGCATCCTCATCACTGACTGTGAGGAGCTTGTCTCTACCTTTGTCAGAAAAGGAGAGCCACAAGATAGCTGCCCACTGACTCTGGGGTACCTGATGTACTTTGCAGGCCCTCTCCAAAGCAGTCATCCACTTGTGGATGTCATCCCCATTCTGATATGGGGGGACTATCTTGCTTAGGTTTCTATGGTCATAAGACCTATCCCTATCTCTAGGAATGTTGCTGCCACCAGTGGGTTCTGACCCACACAATTTTTGCTCTCTAGCCAGAGCAAGCTTCTCCTTGGCAAGGGCAAGTTCTTCCCTCTGAATCCTCAGATTAGCTTCCCTCATTCTGGCTTCATGCTCCTTTCTCTCAGGGGAAGTCATTCCCCTGTGAGAGGAAGCATTAGAGATGCTAGAGACATGGGAGTGGATGGATTCCCTTGAAGGGGATCTGTCTCTCCTGCTTCTCTGGTTAAGCCCACTTGGGGGTCTGTATGGGGGGGACCCCATGCAAACTCCCATGTAAGCTTAGGTTAGCCTGGCTAAGTCTTCCTACTCGGCCCTGGCTGTCTACCTCTTCATCTGAAGTCCCATCTGACTCATCTGTGGTGGGTAGACCCTTATCTACAGCTATGGCACCATACTTGGCAGCTCTTTCAGCATCATAGGCCTCCAGAAGCTCCACTAGCTGTCTAAGGGTAGGGTTGGAACCCTGTTTTAATCTCCTGGAGGTACACAGTTGTCTCATCTCCTGGAAAGTGAATGCATCATATCTAGAGGGAATCTGTCTAGGATTCTCCTCTCCTGAGGGAGTATCAGTGTGATCTCCATTCAGGGACATGATTCTAGTGAGGGTGTGGTGTGTGCACCTACCTACACTAGTTGTATCTACTAAACCTCTCTAGTAGTTGTAGTCAGGGTGTGTTACTCCCTTCAACCTACAACCACTAAGTCCAGTAGGACTTAAGTATTATAATCTATGTTATATGTACCTAAACAATATCTGTGTGATCTTTCAATTTAGTATCTCAAGATTACAATGGTATTGCAACAGGAAGCTCAGATCCCAACCGCTGCTCACCAATGTGAGAAGTTGGCCTGATGTATGATGTCACTAGTTCTAGTGTACACCTTATATCAGTCCAAATACCCTTATGGTGATTGGTTGTAAAGTCAACCTTATAGACCAGCTATCCTAGTGGTAGCATGGACAAGAGCAGTCTTAGGCTAAACTCTGAATGGCATGTGAAGCCAGCTGTGATACCATATATAATCCCTTGAATACCAAATGAAAGGACACCACAACAGATATATATATAAAATAAAGTGTATTTATTCTAGTCAAACCCTCAGCACTCTTTATGAGATTAGAGGTAAGTACAACACAGTCTTATTTAAGCATACATTAAGTCACACAGGTAAGTAATACAGTTAGGCCCTAGGGGCCACGCAAACCATATACTAAGTAAGTGGTATAAGGACCACTGTCACGGAAATAGGATAGGCCTAGGCCTAGGGAATCGCTGGGGCTACACTACACTAGCAACAGTTAGGAAGTGGGAGGCCCACGGGATTCAGGTGCAGAGTGGAAACACTCACGCTTAATGCGTAAAAGTCGATAGAAATAGTAGTTGTTAGCAATTAACAGTTTAAGGATACTTCTAAAGCAGCTAGAGAGTCGAGACTCGGAAACTAGACCCTAGGATAGTCACTACCCTTGTGAGCACCGAAGTACCCAAGTTACCTAGCCCACAGGCTGCGGGTGCATAGGTGTGAACTTGCGTCGGGTTTCGTCGTGGACTTCTATGGATGCCTGAAGGAAAGTTGCTGACAGGCAGTCAGTGAAGAGTGTCCGGTGGATCCCAAGGCTGGGATCAAGAAGAGAGGAGACCTGCAAGCAGAAGGGACCGAGTCAAGGTCACTAGCCAGTGACCACGTGGAACCAGGAAGGAACCAGGCGATGTCGTGAAGAGTTGCAGGTGAAGGTGAAGCTTGTCGCTGCAGCCACGAGGACCAGGGAACGTCGAGGATGACCAGGACCAGGAGGCGAGCTGTCCCACGAAGGCTCTTGCTGTCGGCGGCATCGAAGTTGGACTAGGACTCACCAAGCCTTGGCAAGCGGAACCCACGAAGAACGGAGGACTTGCTTCTGGTGCAGACCAGGAAGGTCTGGGGTGCTCCCCTTTTGCAAGGAAGCGGGAGCCAGTCTGGAGGAGCCAAACCAGCGGTGAAGATTTCTGGATGCGTCGTCACAAAGGCCACTAGCCAACGGGCAAGCAACCGGACAGACGCGGCAAGCAGGAAAATGCAGAAGGGCCCCACGCAGGACTCGTGGAGTGTGGGGGGCTGATCTTCGGTGCAGATGGTGCTTGGGGTTGGGGCTTCTCAATCCCCGGTGCACAACTTCGAGGGTGCCTCAGAAGCTGCGCTGGAAGATACTAGCCACTTTTCCCAGGTAGCCGGTCCCACGTCTCTCGTCGCCTCCACGGATCTCAGCTCGGCTGTGGATGTGGATCAGGGTCGGAGAAGTCTAGAAGTCAAGGCTCTGGTCGGGCTCTGCAGTCGGTCCCTCGTAGAACTTCAGCAAAGCAAAGGGTAGTCTCTTGATGGTGCCTGTTTGCACAGGGTAGCCACTCCTTGGCCACAAGGGAGACTCTTCAGTCTTCTTCTTTCGTCGAATGTCGAAGGTCCAGAGTTTCTGTTCAAGTTGCAGGTTCAGGATAATCTAATCTCCTGGGGCCCAGCTACCACTCTTATACTGATCTGGGGGGCTGGGTTACCTGCTTGGTCACGCCTTATGGGTGGGACTTGGGAGGGGGGTGGTTACACCCCCTTCCCTTTGTCCTGTTTCGCACCAGGACTGGGGCTGGAGTGCCCCAGCACCGGTTTGAACTGGACTATGCATGGGACACCTTGTGTGCCCCAGGCATGTCTCATTCCTTTCAGCCCTCCCTGCCCCAATACACTAAAGTCTGTCTGGGGAGGTGCTAGCACCTCCCCAAGCAGGAAACCTATTGTCCAAGCCTCCCTTGCCGGGATCACTCCCAGCAGCAGGAGGTCAGACTTGTGTCTGTGGCAGCAGCATCCATTTTGTGATGCTGAGGCTTTGGTTAGAGTTAAACAGCAAAGTAGGATTTTAACATGTCTCTCCCTCTAGAAGGGAGGAATAATATCCTCATCACCAGAAATGGTATGGGGGTATTATTCCAAAGTGTTAGACACCTTACACGACATGTTTTGATAAAGCCAAACCATAGTTACCATAACCGTTTAAGATTATAAGGCACTTTAAGAGTATATGGTAGGCTATATCATAGAACAGCTATAAGGACATGGTTCCGAAAGCTGCAGACAGGCTCAGCTCATGCTAGAGCACCATCTCACATGTTACCAAGCACTCTGCCTCCAGGATTGTTAAGGCCTGCCATAGGAGTGACTGATAGGTACACATGTGTCTATATATAAGGGTAGATATAGGCATACTATATCTAAGCAAGGGGTGATTACACGACCTTGCCCCAGCTGAGTGATCAGCCAGTTGTGTCTGATTGGAAGGCCAGACCAGGGGTGGCATAATACATGCTGCAGCCCCTGGGAGGCCTAGGGTACACCAATTGGTTATGTACCTAGGGTACATGGAGTCCATTTTAAAGAGAGAGCAGACAGCCTGAGACCCTGAATGGCAGGATCTCAGGCAACCTAAGTCGAAAAACCAGCTAGACACTAGGCAAAAAGTTGGGGGTAACCATAGTCAGATATCCACCTTCCTACAGTTCTAATATGTTTTCGGGGGGCCTAGGTGTTCCTTGGGGCTCAGTAAGGGCAGCTTCCACAGATTGCATACTCTCTCCCTGTAATAATTCACTGCTATCACCTATCTGGCCGCCTACCACCAAACCAGGGATAAACAGCGTTCTATCCTGTCTATTTCATCAGTGATTGCGCTAACTGCTCGCACTAAAAATTAATCAATTGTGGTGCGTGGGTTATCAATTACAGATTTTTGAATCTTGCGTTTAACCATGATGGCTTCCCAGGGGATATCTGACCATGGGATATAGGCTGGTTTGATCTATAAAACAGTTCACGCTCAATTACAATGCAAAGTGCTAAATGCAAAAGCGCAAAATGCTGGGATCAAAGTGCAAAGTGCTGAAAGACAAAAAGGTGGATATTATAAAATCACACAAATATAATGCAAAACCGAGTCCTTTAAGATTGTTCTTTTTTTTTTTTTTTAAAGTATTTCATTAAAAAATAAGAGGTACGATAATTAGGACAAGTCTGATCAAAGATTGTCAGTGATGCCTTCTTAACACAGATCCTGAAGTTAAGAACAATACGTGGGAGGTACATGGGAGGTGCTTCTTTCTCCTGGGCGCCGTTTAGCTTGCTCCTAAGTTTTATGATAGATAGATGGCGACACTTTATAGTATATGGCTTAGGGCTCTCACCGTTTTACAGTCGAACGTATAGAGGTCACACCCTATTGTCAGCTAAGTAGTACCTGCATTTTGGCTATTTTCCCGTAAAAACTGGAGCGGGGGATGAACTGTTCGAAGGCCCCACAGTTAAAGGACCAGGGGGGGGGGGGGTCCAGCCCGGCCTCGAACGGCCGTGGACAGGCGCAGACGGACCCGCCCTTGGCCCGGGTGTGGCCCAGGCACGTGTCCCGCGCTGCAGGAGCCCTGGGCGGTATTTCTGCGCCTCCTGGCGCGTGGAATAGGCGTTGGCGGTATGCGTGCCACTTGGGAAGCTGGGGGCTGTAGTTTCAGTCTCCCCACAATGGCAATCAGCAATACCGTGAGCAGAACGAGCGTCCCGTGTTGCTGGAGCCCTGGCCGGTATTTCTGCGCCTCCTGGCGCATGGAATAGGCGTTGGCGGCGTGCACGCCGCTTGGGATGGTGGGGGCTGTAGTTTCGCTCCTCCCCGCGATGGCAATCAGCAATACCGTGAACAGAACGGGAGTGGGTATCAATTTCATCTCATGGTGGGCCCAGAAACTGCTTCCGCCAAGCAGTAGTAACTTAATGACAAATGAGGCCTGAGAAACAGCCCCCTGGCTCAGTCGGTACTGCAGACTCCAGTCCAGGCTGCGGCCTGGCAGCCAGCTGTCCAACCGGTTAGTGACTCCGTGATGGTGACTACCCGTCACTGGTTGCAGTACGCTCCCTTGGCCGGGCTCGGAAATAATTCGCCAATAGGCGGCGGCCATAGATCTAATTTAGCCCCCCACACCACGAGCGCAGTGCCGCCCACAAACCAGTGAGCAGCCAGTCAGTCCTCCTTCCTCACAAAATTTAACCCCCAGCACTCTGGCATCAGGATGTGACGTCACGGCCCCTGCAGCGCCACGGCCAGAAAGTAGGCCTGGGCGGTAAATTCCGTTCCGCTCGCGGAATTTGCGGAATTACGGTAATTTTGCGTTCCGCGGAGAACGTGGAATTGCCCAAAATTCCGCGATCTGCGGCTTCGCAGAATTTTTTGCTTGTTCGCGCTTTCGAAATGCTTGTTCGTTAGATATTTTCCCCAGAGCACGCAAACAGCATCCGCGAACAGGAAAAAAGCATTGTGAACGGGCGGAACAAGCAGTTCCGCATGTTCGCGGAAATCTGCGTGCTCGCGGAGATTTTTTACCGCTTCATGGAGCTTTGCGTAGCACGACTACGCAAATTGCGCCCACCCCTACCAGAAAGTTGTGTCATACAACCTGACTGGGGCAGGCCCCGGCTGTCTCTGCAGTAGATATTTGGCTCTATCCGTCCAGGCCGTGAAGTCAGGCTGTCTGACTCAGAGCCCCACGATGCCGTAGGAATCACAAAAGATGCATTGTAGCAGCACTGTGAGCCTGCTCAGCTGCTGAGAGGGTCCCAAGCATGCAGGAACAGCCCGCACAGGCCACAGGCACGCACTGCCACAGACACTCAATTTGCACTGTTTTTTGTGACAGCTGAGACTATGCATTATGCCTGACAGTGCATTTCAGTGCGGTGATGCGGAACACCACACTGAAATGCGTTAGTCTAACTCTTGATGCTGGTACTTGGCAGGACTGAGTGGGCTACAGGGTCATGAGACACCCAAATTCCCAAATAGTGACACTTGTTCGCTTCCCACTGCAGCCTCAGGCCCTGGGGCAGTGCCTCGGCAGTCCGAGGGGGATACTTCACATTTATTATTAATTGAACGCCGCATCCTGGATAAGCCGGGCAAGTACATATTAGTGGCACTGACGGAATTACTTAAAATGACTAAGACAAGCCAGAAATCAATAAAAATAATCAGAAAAATTACCTGCTGTTTAAACATACTGAGTCCACAATGAAGTACAAAAATATTAAGTATATTATTGACTCTTTTAGTATACAAAGTCAGCCATACCTGAATTTTAATATGTCAGTTAACGTGAAAAAAAGCTTTCTCCGTTTTAGATTATTACATTTACTCCTTAGACAATTCAGCGGTGCTTGGAAATCCTCGAAGAAGGTTAATAAAGGCTGTTGGGTGTGTAACACTGGACAGGAATCCCTAAAACATATTCTACGTCTTTGCCCAGCACTGTTAAAACATTGAAAGAAGCACTTAAACCCACTTTCTAAGGCTGAATTCATAAGAATAATATCAGACACAATGCTATTTTGTTTTCAAGGCACAACTACAAACATATTGGACATATTTTGAAGTATATGACTCTAGAAGTTGTGCTATGGGAAAGCAAAACCCTGGCAGACTCTGAGTGGTAAAATCAGCTCCTTAGATACATATAATTCTGTCTGTGTTGTATTTTCAAATGCCGAAGTTTAATTTTTGTATTGTATATGGGTTAAAAAAAATATGCAATAAAGATTTTTGCATCCATAGCTTGAAAATTACATTTTCCAATATGCTGAACCAGAGTTGCTTCTGGATGGGGTCCATAATTTAAAACACATTTGGTATTTGACACTCACGCCTCTGGGTACATTTCACCTCATTCGCTCCTAGGCGGAGTTCATACATTAATTAATTCTTGGTGGTCGGAAGCTCTCCCTTCCAGTAGGTTGCACCTCATTTGCCCTAGAGTGGAGTCGATACATAAAATCCTCTATTGATGGTGAAAGCTATGCCTTGCATCAAGAGTCATCGCACTTCTGGTGGAATCCATGACGTTAAAGCACATTTGGGTTTTGCCTCCGTATCCAATCAAGCCAGCACCCATCAGGACAGCAACACCAGCTTACGAACTATGCGAAGCACACTCAAGGAGCCACATAGGGGCCTAATCACGCACCATTTCCAGTCAGCTCCTATCACTGGGGCCTCGGGTCCCCAGCAGAGCTAACCAAGGAGAACAGTCCGAGCAAGCACATGATACGCACAAAACCTTCTCCCGCGAAGGCGAAGCGCAGATCGAGCGCCTGCCCGGGCACTAGGGGGACAGTAGAAAAGGAGCAGACAACAAAAGCACAAATCCACTATTTCAATCCACATGGTCTTGGGGAACCAAAGTCATACCCTCCAGTAGCAGCTCAGACCAAGACCAAGTTCTCCGGCCAACAGCCCAAGCTCCGAAAACATCAACAGGGACGAACTAACATTCTTCTTTCTACAAAGCCTGGAGATGAAAATAGAAAGAACATTGGCTCAATGGGAAATTTTCGGTGCCCCTGTCCAGGAGAGCTAAGAAAAAGCTGAAGAAGCTACACAAAAAACAAAAGCTAAAAGAGCAGGGCTGTTGATACCCCATCAAGCAGATCCTTGCCCAACAGTCCTACAAAGAGACTCACTCCCCAGGTATTGCTATTTTCAATCTTCAATTTTAACCCCTTCAGTGCCACGCCCTTTCCCCCTCCTGTGCCGGGCGTTGCACTAGTGGGTGGGGTTCATGACGAGATAGTCTCGTCATGGGCACAGCGCAACCGTGCTCCATGACGAGACTATCTCGTCATGGGCACTGAAGAGGTTAAAACGGTTCAGAACAAACACTGTCAACATGGGGGTAACACCAAAGGAACAAAGTCTTTGCCACCCGTCACGAAAGCATTTGTTGCACAGGGCCCCGGTAGAGGCACACCCCAATCTTGGGCACATGAAGTATAAACAACCATCCAGGGTGAAGGCGGACAAGTGTACTCAGTCTTCTCCTCCAAAACATCAACGGTATGCAGTCCCAGCCCGGCACGAGTGGACCCCCACCCAACTTAGTATATCGCCAGTCTGGCTGCTCTGGGAGCCTAACATGAACAAAAAGCCTGCCGACAGCCCAACAGGCTTCTCTCCAACAGGTCAATCAGGGCCTAGTTCTGCCAATCCACAACAAGCAACTAGGCAGAAGCCAGTAATTCAGTAATTCAACCCCTCTTAACAGTAGCTGATAGCACATACGCAATAGTGCTATACCGAGGTACTTTCCCAAAGGACCCTTTGAAATCCTGAATTGGAGCAACATTCTGCACCTATTCAAACATATGCCTTCTCTGACGCACATTCAATCAGAGAGCCTTGAGTGGGTAAGATTCCAGGACTTCCAAGGAGACATGCACAGTTAATCTCCTTTAGTGGGGTTCAGCCAACAGCATGTTCAAACAGCAGTTCTCAAGGAAGCGCCACAGTTCTGTGAATGGGGTATATTCATCCATGTACACCAAACCCACGGCCCGGAACAATTTGTTACATTTCCATAGCTTTCACCAGCCATCCTTGAAAGAACATTTGCCATATTCAAAGTTGCTTAGACTCAAAAGAATATCATCGACTGACCAGTTGTACCAAAAAAGCATGGAAGTATGCATTGACTAGGTAAAAAAACGGAATTACCCGGATGCTATACTTAATACAGCAGTCAACAAAGCAGAAAAGAAGTCACGAGCAAATCTACTGACGAACACTCTCCAGGATAAAAGTGAAAATCATTCTAAAGTACTGGCCCATGCTCAGTACGGAAGTTGACTTCAAAGGCATATTTGATACACCGCCGAGATTTGCCTACAAGCAATCAAGAAACTTGAAACAAATACTTACAACAACTACAGGTCATAGAGAAACCAACTTCAAGGGAACTATACCCTGTTTGAATTGCGGCAACGGCAACTCTATAATCAAAGGCAACGTGACACCCTAGTAAAGGAACTGCTATCAAACACAAAGTAAACGCCACCTGTAACAGTCAAAATGTTATTTAAATGTTCAAATGTCCGTGTGGATTGGCTTATGTTGGCAAGACCGAACGAAAAATTCATATCAGACTGAATGAACATAAAAGTAACATTCGCACACAAAACCCCAAATCTACAGTCGCTGTTCACTTCAACACCATGAACCACAACATTAGCTAACTTCATTTCCTGCTCCTCGAACAGGTCCCAATTCAAAAGGGACGCAACAACACACAATTCTTGCTACAAAGGGACGTTTATTGGATTAACCTCAAGGACACTATTAACCCCAAGGGCCTTAATGAACGTTATGATTTTAGTTGCTTTCTTTAATGTTTAGTGATGTAACAGATGACTACATGTTCTAGAATCCAATGTTCAGTGATGTAACAGATGACTACATGTTATGGAATCCAATTACACATTGCAGGTTTCTCCATATTTTTGGCTCACGCACATCATACACGGTTGACTTACCGTATTTTCACCTTTGCTATGACTAAATAGCGTCATGAACTTTTTTCACATCAGCATGTGCTACTCACAACTTTTTATTGAGTGGGATCTATTGATATTTTCATGTCATTTTTATGCCATTTTTCCCTTGATGTCACAGTATACTCATGTTGTTTACTTGTTCCTAGGTGACTGTTTAGTAATAACTTTGTGGCTCGTTGAAAGTGATTGGGAACGCCACATGACTTTTAAAAAAAAACTACTAGTCTTTTTTCACTATCTTCTTCACATGTAGTCCACACACACATCACCTAGGACGTTCCTTTCGAGTGTTCACATTTGCACTGACTGTCGTTTACACGGATCGTATATATTCACTTTTATGTCACCGTTTTTTTTAATCGCCCATTTTTCCACTTTTTCTGTTTTATTAACTTTTAGAGCACTAATGATTCATATTACCGGCACTCGATTCACCTGAGTCCGTCGTTTATCTTTATGATTACGCAGTGCTTACGTACATATACTTCCAGACGGTCGTGGACCGTGTTTATACGCCGAAGCACCTCGCGTTCGCATGATATGCCGGGTACTCAGTCGGATAAGTGCACCTTTGCCAGCAGAACTCGTGTCTCTGATTTTATTTGGCCACCCAGCTATACCTATTCGGTAAACATTTACACACCTTGTTTAGATTACAGTGGGTCCTTTAAACATACAAATCCAATCAAAGCCTACGTGAGTTTGATTTAAATTTTCACCAAAATGCATGTGTTTTAATCACGCGTCTGGTTTTAATAACTCTTTTTCATTACACCAGTTGCACGTTTTTTTGCTCACATCAACAGATGTCGGTTTGTTCAGTTCTTGATCTTGCTTATCTACATGGTAATGCCCCTGGCCATCTATCACGGAGAGAGGAGCGCCTGGAAAAGAAACCCCTAGTTCAGCTACAAGTTTGAGGACTGCTAGACATAAAAGGTAAGGAGATGGGGAAACGTAAGGCTGTTATGACCACGAAGGCCAGGCCACTAACCTCATCAATTGCGAACTTTTTAACGACGGCAATGGGGGCAATAACAAGTGAAATAGAGTCCGTGGAGGAGAGGTTGGGGGAAACACAACGAGCTCTGCAAAATGGCATTCCCCCGGGAATTGTGGGTGAGCACGACAAAACATTAGAAGAAAGATTATCATCTATTAATTTGGAAGCTAGTGGAGATGAGGTTAATACTGGCATCACTCAGGAGGGGGGATTTGTGGATACTCTCTGCCCACCACCATCTAAAAAATCTAAGGCGTGTGGGAAAGCCAAGAAAGTTATAGAACCCATAGTGACACAAAAGAAAAACATGGCCCCAACACGTAAGCCAGTAATACGAGCAATGGGTGCTGCTAAGGACCCCACCAACATTGAGCATATGGGGGATAATGCATTATTCAAATCTTATCCCTTTGGACTCTTTTATTTATAACATACCAACGTAACTCTCAAAACACTTCAACCATTCATTAGTTAGCACCAAATAGAGACCAAAATCATAATATAAATTCTATAAATATTTTATTCTTAAATCTTTATGCATTTTAGGAGCACACAAGGAGATTTTTTAATCCTGATATTGGACAGCTTCAATACCCCGAAAACAATAATAACGGGGCGCTGCGTCGTGTTTTCTATCAAGAACCTCTGCTGAAGGGCCATAGCTCCTGTGGCTTGAGTTACACTAGGTGAAAAATTAAGTTCTACCAGTGAGGCTTATTCCCCTGATGTTACATATCTTCAAAAACCTACCTGAAAAATAAAATCAAGAATATATAAGGGTATTCAATATATGTCCCTGATTTCACATCCATTGTTGTGTGACCACATGAAAAAGGAAACGGTCAATAGGGAGACAGAGATCCCCTTATACACACTCTTCTATCTGATATATGTGGTGGGAGACAATGTGTGAAACTCTTAAAGCCTGAAGAAGGTGGTGAATGAATTTTTATTAGTTTGATGTATTCTCCCTGTTTTGTGCAATGAAATATTTTTTATGTACATATATATGTGTTTTTTATTGAAACAAAAAAGTTTTTTTGATTAAGTCTATAAAGATTTAAGAATAAATATTTATAGAATTCATATTATGATTTTGGTCTCTATTTGGTGCTAACTAATGAATGGTTGAAGTGTTTTGAGAGTTACGTTGGTAGTTGCCACTTGGTATGTTCCGCACCCCCCTCCCTCACACCTCTGTAATGGTATGTCTTGGAACGTTGCTGTGAAGGCAGCTTTGGAATGTTGACAGGCTGCCTTCACCAGGGAGAGATAACCAGCAAGCTGAGGGTGCTAGTACGTTTTTACTGAATAAAGAAGTTTACACTTACCTGAGTTGCTTCATCACTTCATTCTGGCGACGAGGATGACAGCGGCTGTGGTAGCGACAGCGAAGCACCCTTCCCTGTAATTATTGCTGCTTGCTGGGACTTCGAGGCGACGCTATAGCTGCGAGAGGTGTTGCTGTTTTCACTTATTCGCTGCCACCATTTGGTTCCACAATAGAAGCGGTGTGTAATCTGAGGCAGTCGAAGTGCGCAGTGTAAGCAGCTGATCTGACGGAGAATTAAGTAACCTGGCGGCTGTGGTGAAGCTCTGGGGATCCAGTGAGAAGCGTCTGTTTGTTTCCAGGAAGAGAGGAATCCTGGAATAGCTGGCCAAGGAGACGGTGAGATAACACACTCGGTGTCGAAGTGTGCAGTGTAAGCAGCTGATCTGACGGAGAATTTAGAAACCTGGCGGCTGCGGCGAAGCTCTGGGGATCCAGCGAGAAGCGTCCGTTTGTTTCCAGGAAGAGAGGAATCCTGGAATAGCTGGCCAAGGAGACGGGGAGATAACACGCTCGGTGCCCTTGATCTGCGAGCGGAGCCTCAGGCGTTTGTCAGCGGTGAGGAGGTGGGGTTGGCAACGCGTCTCCCTTACTGCTTTGAAGGGTGTTAATGCGCATTTGCATCGGACTGGTGAGGAGGACCCGTCATCCACAGGCTTTGTCGAGTGCAGCACCGGGAGTTGAGTCTAAGCTGAGTCGGTGAAGAGGGGAACATCGCTGGCATCGCAGCGGAGCGTCGGTGACGGTGAGTTCCTGTCAGGAATCCCTCGGAAAGCTTCTCACAGAGTATTTACGGTGGCCGCCTCCCAGACTGCCTATTGGAGGTGTTTACAGCCGCTTCCTCTTAACACCTCCTCCCTCAGAGCAACGGGAATAGTTTAATGCAACGGTCCTCACAGAGAAGTGTTCTCCTCACGGCTCGACAGGAAGTTCTCAGCCCAGAGCGCCTATGCTACACCGAGGGGGCTCTGGGAAATCCTCTTGAAGAAAATAGAAAGGGGACTGGACAGAGGGAGTGTTGTGCTGCAGGGAAAACTGCAAATGGTATTGAACTGTTGATACTAGGGCCATGGGTAGAAGATTTTTGCGGTAAACAGCAGTCGTGAGTGCACAGGAAGGAGAAGTAGGTGGTCACAAGCTTTACCCTGTCACCCCTCCTCCCCACTAGTGCCCAGACGTACCAGAGGGCCAAGCAGGTAGAGGTAGAAAGGGGCACCATTTGACGTATTTTCACATAATTCCTGGCGTAGCACTCTGCACCTGTAGTGGGGGGCTCAGGCTTTGTGGATCAAAGCTCAGGGATAGGTGCATATCCTTTGAAATATGGCAGGAGCAGGAATGAGCCAACCTCCACCATTTCTGAATGAGTTAGGGGAACCAGAAATCCCCTGGAAAAGATGGGAAGGTATTTTTAAGTCCTACCTGATAGCCATCGGGGGTGGGATCTTCTCAAACTTAAGGAAGCAACACATTCTCTTACATAATTTAGGAACACATGGTAGGAAAATTTTTGAGGATATAACGGGAAGATTAGTGGATGATGAGGTTCCTGAAGAAGAAGAAGGGGTTGATGTGTATGATTACACTTTACGGAAATTAGAGGCACATTTTAAAGTAAAAATCAATGTGGTTCTAGAAAGGCACAAATGTTTCAAAAGAGCACAAAGGAAGGAGGAGAAGGTATCCTCGTACATAGCAGTGTTGAGAGGCATGGCTGCAACTTGCGAGTTTGGGGCGCTTACAGATTCCCTTATCAGGGACCAGTTAGTGAGATGCACTAATGAGGAGAAGGTACAGGAGGAATTGCTCACTAGGAATCCTGATCTGGAGGAAGCGATAAGCATAGCTAAAGGGCTGGAACACACAGCGCTATGTATGAGAGAGATGAAGGTGTCCGAAGAAAGTAAAGAGAAAGTCACGAATAAAGAGACTAGTAAAGAGGAAACAGTATGCAAAGTGGAGAACAAGCAAAAAGAGAGTGTGAGTAATAAGACGGAAGGTTTTAAATGTTTTAGATGTGGGAACCATAATCATCTGGCCAACAATTGGCGGTGTCCTGCAAGGAATGTAGTATGTAGGAGATGCAACAGAAAGGGTCACTTTGCTAAAGCGTGCGATGTTGGTAGTATGAAGGTGTACATGGTAGAACACAAAGATGAAGAGGTGGGGGAGGAGAAAAGTTTTATTTGCCAAGTAGAGGATGAGTGTACGGAGGATAAAACACAGTACCCCACATGTGAGATAAGCCTGGATGGAGAGATGTTCAAAGTGTACGCTGACTCGTGCTCCCCGTTTACCCTGGTAGACAAGAAGGTGTTCAATGAGAAATTTGCTAAGCATAACATCAGGCTAGAGACAGCTGATATAGCGCCAACAGGTTATAATAGAATGCCCATCCCATTGGAAGGGATGGTGAGAATGAGGATTGCCTTCAAAGACAGACACACAGTGGGGAAGGTTTATGTAACCAGGGAGGGCTCAAGTCTTTTAGGGTGGAAACACCAGAAGGAGTTGGGGATAAAGCTGGATCCTAACAATCAGGAGCAGGTACTTCTCATAGACCCTGCAGGAGCAGGCTCAGATCTGGTGAAAGAGTTTCCAGAAGTGTTTAATGAGAATCTGGGAGTACTCAAAAATTACTTGCACAAAATAGAGCTCAGGGAAGGAGCAACACCTGTGGTGCACAAAACACGCTCAATTCCTCTATTGATGAGGGAACCTTTAAAAATGGAACTAGAGAAATTGGTGGAACAAGGGGTCATACAAGAGATAGAGTGCTCAGCTTGGTTGGCGCCCATTGTTATAACGAGTAAGGATGGAGGCAAGAGCATCAGACTATGTGTGGACTTGAGGGCGTTGAATGCCAACATAGTGGTGGACAGGCATCCTCTACCAAGTATACACGAAATGTTGAGCACCTTGCAGGGTGCAAAGTTGTTTAGTGTGCTCGATCTATCATCAGCCTACCACCAGATCACGCTGCACCCAGAGTCTCAACCATTGACCGCCTTCACCACCCCTTTCGGCAATTATAAATTCTTGAGGATGCCGTTTGGGCTGGCGTCAGCGGCATCAGCGTTTCAGAGAGCAATGCAACATGTATTGAGACATTGCCCTAAGTCCATGTGTTTTCAGGACGACATATTGATCTATGGGTCGAGCGACATAGAGCACAATGAGAATGCAAAAAAAGTACTCACAAAGCTAAAGGAAGTAGGCTTCACCACGAAAGAGAGCAAATGCAGGGTGGGAGTCACCTCAGTGGACTACTTAGGGCACACCATCTCGGAGGAGGGGATAAAGCCCAAAATTGATCTGGTAGAGGCAGTAAGACGGGCTCCCACTCCATCGTGTAAGGAAGAAGTACTATCGTTCTTGGGCCTAGCCGAATACATGGCCAGGTTCATCAGGAACTTTGCTATGTTAGCACATCCCCTCAGAGAGATCTTGAAGAAAAACACGCCATTTCAGTGGGAGAAGGACCAAGAACAGGCCTTTGAGAACATAAAAGAGTCCATAGTGTCTGCACCCTTTATATGCAATTTTGATATAAATAAGGACACGATAATCACAACGGATGCAAGCGGCAAAGGAGTGGGGGCCATGTTGTCGCAGAGGATGGACGATACTGTGAAAGTAGTAGCCTTCGCATCAAGGTCCTTGTCCGGAGCCGAAACAAACTATTCCACCATTGAGAAAGAGGCTTTGGCGGTGTTCTGGGCGATAAAACATTTCAGCTTCTACGTTTGGGGCTTGCCATTTGAAGTATGCACAGACCATAAACCGTTGGTCAACTTGTTTGATAACAAGGCCTTAGAAAACATGACTCCCCGCATCGCCAAGTGGGTGTTAGGATTGCAGGGCTACAATTTCAGAACAAAGTATTTACCAGGACAACAGAATAAAGTGGCAGACTTCTTATCCAGAGCCCCAGTAGAGAGTCGGGAAGAAGGAGTCAGTGGCCAGGGGAGTGTCCTGGAAATTAAACTCCCGGCAATAGTGAAAGAACAATGGGACGAACAAATGGAACAGGACAATACACTCCGGGAGGAAAAAAAATGGGTGGTAAAAGGATGGCCAAACAGATGTGGAAATCTACCCGAGCACATACAACCTTTTTGGAATGTACGCAATGAGCTGTCCATTGCTGGAGAGTATCTCCTCAAGGCGGGCAGGATAGTCCCCCCGGAGGGGTTAAGGAAACAGATCATAGACCTAACCCACGAGGGACACCTGGGTAGGAGTCTATGCAAGGCAAGGATGAGAGCAGAATATTGGTTCCCAGCCATGGATTCAAGCATGGAAGAGAAGGTAAAGGAGTGTTACGCGTGTGGGGTAAGCGATAAATCCAAATGTACAAGGCGACCCCCGCTCAGTCCTGTGGAGATTCCCAAGTCTCCGTGGGATAAACTAGGATTCGACATCACAGGCCCTATCAAGGCAAAGGGGCCACAGCAATGGTACATTCTAGTACTCATCGACTATTACTCTAATTGGGTCACCCACAAATTCGTGTATAACATCAACACCAAAACCATAGTAGAATTCCTGAGTGATGTATTCTCAAAGGAGGGCATACCATCCACGTTGATTACGGACAATGGTGTACAACTGGTGTCGGAGGAAATGAGAGAGTTCCTAAGAGACATGTCCATAAAACACATACGCACCCCATTGTACTGCCCTAGAGCCAACGGCAAGGTGGAGAGAGCTAACCGGATGTTGAAGGAGAGTATCCAACTGGCGGACAAGTCCGGGGGGAACATAGAAGTGGCACTGAGAGACATGCTCTGGTCCTACCACACAACACCCAGCCTTTCCACGGGGCACACCCCCTTCGAACTGTTGAGAGGAAGAAAGGCGGGTTCTAAGTTATCTCCAAATTGGATGAAACCCAAGGATCCGGTGAGGGTCAATCCAGAAGAGCACCGAGGGAAAGTTGAGGCTAGGCAAAGAAGGTACAAAGAGAGATATGACAGCAAATGGGGTGCGAAGGAGAGGTCCTTTAGCAAAGGGGAAAATGTTTGTATTCGTAAACCAGTGAGTCTGGGGGGCAAGGGGGACAAGTACTACGCCCCAGAAAGAATAAGGGAGGTGAAGAGAAATGTGGTCATCTTGGAAGATGGGAGGAAGTGGAGCATGGATCGGTTGGCCCCAAGTTCGAGAGAGACTGAAGTAGAGGAGCATAGGGGTAATCAGGACCTCAGAACCCGAGTAAGGGTGACCTAAGAGGGAAGGGGGCGCAGACAAACCAACCCCCCTAGTTGGCACAAGGATTATAGAATGGTATGAAATGTAGGGGCCCTGCCTGGCTTGCACTGGGCCACCCCTGCCACCAGTAGGATCCTACCAGTTACTTTGCGTCCTCATGGCAGTTATTTATAGGGGGAAGATGTGTTGTAAGTTGCCACTTGGTATGTTCCGCACCCCCCTCCCTCACACCTCTGTAATGGTATGTCTTGGAACGTTGCTGTGAAGGCAGCTTTGGAATGTTGACAGGCTGCCTTCACCAGGGAGAGATAACCAGCAAGCTGAGGGTGCTAGTACGTTTTTACTGAATAAAGAAGTTTACACTTACCTGAGTTGCTTCATCACTTCAATTACTTTTTTGACAGAAGTGTCTTTGGTTGGTGTCCTATCCCTTTGGTCAAATAGGACCCCTCTCTTGTATTTTTTGGATTTATTCAAATCTTATACAAGCTCGATGGAGGCTATCATTAAATCAATTTTAGACCCCCTGGTAGGGGTATTAAACAGCATTGATGTCTCGTTAAAAATATTAATTGGCTCTAGTATTTCAAAGGCTACTATAGGCTCAGAGACTCTATTACAAACCCCATCTCGAATATAAATTTGGACATTCCTGAGGTAATGCCACTCTCTCAGATACCGGTCTCTGGGGTCGGAGTAGTTATCAACACTGAGACTACAATGCATCATCTAAACAACTTGATAAAGTACGGCCGGGACCATCAACAGCAAATGTGGAACAAAGCGACATTAATCCCACTGGTAGAAATCACAACACTTTCCCAGCCGGTGTGAATAATAGTCTGAGAATACTTCATCTACCCCCGGAAGTTACCCCCTATGTCATTGTTCTCAAAAATGTCCCACCTCTTGCCCTGGAGCCGCTCGCTGCTTGGCTCCGCTGGGAGCCCTCGATCAGAGGGATCCTGTGGGCCCCGGGCTTCGAGGATCGGGTCTCGTTGTATGCGGACGATATTCTCCTGTATCTCACCTCGCCGCGGCAGTCGCTTAATGTTCTCTTTGATGTTCTGACTTCCTTTGGGAGAAATTCGGGTCTAACGATCAACTGGTCTAAATCCTGTGTCTATCCTATCTCCGGCGACCCTCCTCTCTTGCCGCCTCGGCTTCCGATCCAATTATCTCTGTCCGGCTTTAAATACCTGGGAATATACGTCTCGATGGACCCGGTGGCTCGCTATGAGCAGAATCTCCTGCTTCCACTTCGGCGTTTGAGGGAGGACACGGCTCGGTGGTGTAAGCTGCCCTTGTCCCCGCTGGGTCGGGCAGCACTGTTTAAAATGATGTCCCTTCCCAGATTCCTCTATGCACTTCAGAACTCCTTCGATGTCATTCCTGTGTCCTACTTTCGGGAGGTGGAGAGCCTGCAGAGGAGACTGGTGTGGGACGGACGGGCGCGTATCGCTCTGGCAAAGCTTACTCTCCCCTGGTACGACGGGGGCATCGCGCTTCCCGACATTCGCAGGTATTATTGGGCCTCACAGCTATCGGCCATTAACCATGCCACGTATGCGCCTGGCTTGAATCCGGCGTATGAGATGGATAAATTCCTGCTTCCCGGCGGAAACTATAATAGGGCACTTTACTCCAGCTCGGCTGGACGGACCCTTACGGGCCCTACTAAGATTGCGGTACGGATCTGGAAGGCGGCCAATGTAGCCATGGGCTGGAGTGAGCGATTAACATGTGCTACTCCCCTGTTTGCCTCCGACCGACTGGGAAGCCTCTGGACAACGAAGGGGTTTGAACGTTGGGACACGATTGGTATTAGTAGAGTGGGAGACTTATGGATTAAGGGTGCGGTTAAAACATTCGCGGCGCTCCAGAGCGAATACGAACTTACGGAAAGGGAGTTCTTCCGCTACGCCCAGGTTCGGCATGCCCTGCTCTCTGTTTTTGGGGAGGGGACCAAGATCCCGGCTTCTTCGCCCCTTGAGGACCGCATACTCGATGGTCATGTCCCCGACAGTACTATCTCTTTAATTTATAAAAAACTTATCAATAATCGGGCTGACCTCTTGGTGCGCCTCCGGGAGGCGTGGACGGGGGATGGGGTGGAACTGGACGACGAGGACTGGCAGTCCGCACTGTCGTCCCCCAAAGAAGTCGCCATTCCAGCCCGTCTCCGCCTGGTCCAGCTTAAGATTCTCCACCGGGTGTATGTGACGGGTCCCCGTTTGGTCTCGATGGGATTTTCTGAAGACGGGCTCTGTAAGCGGGGATGTGGGCTCAGTGCCACCTTTCTCCATATCCTTTGGGAGTGCCGCGAGGTGGCTGAATACTGGCGCCGGGTTCATGTGGTCATGGGACAAGTCACCGGGGTTGCGCTGTTGCCGGAGGTGCGTCGCTGTGTCCTGAATGTGTGGGAGCCCAATGATTATAACGCGGCTCAGACTCGGTGGGCGGCCCTGGGGAACATGATTGCCAAGAGAGATATAGCGCAGCTTTGGGGTTCCCAGCGGCCTCCCACCGTGTCCGTATGGAAGGAGAACATGGACTGGTGCATGTTCAGGGAGAAGACTGTGTATGTGGCTCGTGGTAAACCGGGGGCATGGGGTAGAATCTGGGGGCAATGGAACGCGTATCGTGGGGGTATCTGTACTCCCCCCCTAGTGGGCACCGATATTGCTTTGTCCCCCTGACCCTTGATGGTTCCTTGCGACTTTTGGAATAACCGAATATAGACGTTCCTGTCCCGTGACCCCCCCCCCCGACCTATTAGTACTCCTTCCTCTTGATAGCTATTTGAAGGTCTGAAGTAGAGTCCCCCGGAGGTAGCCGGACCCACACTTTTTGCCCTTATGCCTCGCCTTTTGTTTTTTATTTGTTATTTATGTTAAACCTATGTATCCTGCTTCCCTAGGACTATCCGGAGGTGTACGGGGCTGGGCCCCGGGAGTCGACTACTGCCTTAATAACTGTATGACCCTTTCTGAATCTAGCGGCCGGCCCTGGTGGTTGTAGGCCCATGCTTGTAATTGATTTATTGTTCAATAAAATTTTCAAAAAAAAAAAAAAAAAAAATGTCCCACCTCTGTCCCATAGTAAGACAGAAGATTGGAAACAATTGAAAAATAAAACAGTGCACTGGTTGGCGAAGACTTTGGACTTGTCAGGCTGTGACGGTCTAAATGATAAAATCAATAATGTAGAACGTGTGTCATGGGTGGGGTCTCAAGCAAAAACTGAAATGGGAGACTGCATTGTTGTAAATTTTAGGGATAAAAATGTCTTGCACTGGCTCACAAATAGACTCCCTTTGAGTAATAACATGGGGGGAACCATCAAAGCTGTACCACTCGGCTATTTTTATAGGCCATTGCCAAATGTGGGTATTGGCCAGGCCCAATCCCATCCTAAAATATTCTCCCCATTCATGATTCCAACTTTCAACCCCTTTTCTCCTCTAGATCAGGTGGACTGACTGAATGGTCAGCCGTTAAGGGAGTCTGGTGATCCAGATTTAAATCCAGCCTTTTTGCATGTTGTAGCTGATACAGAAAGAGATAGCCATCCTGCCCCCTCAGGCATTTCCCTGACTTTTTCTAGTATTAAAATTTCAAATGCTCCGGGTCACCCCAATAAGGAATGCTTATTAAACCCGACATATCATTCAAGGCCCAATTCTCCCAATCCATTTAATGATGGCACATTAGATCTTCTACCAGTATGCCCTGCCGCTGATCTAGTTGGTGTTGTGAACCCCACTGTAATAACAAATATGTTGACAGTAGAAAGTGGTGTAACTGAGACAAGTTGTGCAGAGAATAAAGACACCCCTTATGTCAGTACATTTACTTATGGTAGTCTTTTCTGGAATGTAGCAGGTCTGTTAAACAAATTAGGCATTAACGACTGGGTAGAGTTTGTCAGCAAATTCAGCATAATTCGTTTACAGAAACTTGGATGCGTGAACCAGCTTATATAAATGTTTTTTACTCTGTACACACATCAGCTAGACCATCTGTAGGTGGTCATGATAAAGGTGGCTTAATAACCATGATCTCTACAACATTGAATGGCAGAGTTAGGAAGCTGGAGCTGGACTCCCCACATTTCCAGATTATAAACATTTCTCTGAAGAGTAACCTGACCCTTGTGGTTATTAAGTTTTTATCACAATAATTTTAATAGTGCAAATATTACTATCGCCCAAGAACTTGAAACTGCACTTATGAAACACATTGAGGAGATAAAAATGGACTATGTAATACTCGGGGGGTGATTTTAATTGTAAATTGTGCTCACTGTCTAAACGTGAGGCATGCCACCATTTAACAAGGGATGTGGTGGGTGGCTATCACTTTGAGCACAACCCTTGTGGCAACATTTTTAATTCTTTATTGTCAAAATTTTCACTTTTCTTAACATTAGATTTTATTGAGCGTTTAAATTCTGACGTGGTAACATATGTTGGAAGAGGTCAAGGGACACTAATTGACTTTATTATTCTGTCTGATTATTTTAACTCTGAAACTGTGGTTTTTAACATTCCAAAAACACATTTTAGCGACCATTACCCACTGACATTACAATTAGCAATCCTACCAGTTCCTCAAAATACACCAGTTAAGGTAGTCCCCTTATCTTATTCTAAAAATAAGGGGTTAACTCGGAAGTGGTCCTCCGTCAACCCTGAGATTGTTCTGGAGGAGATTCTAAAGATCAATTTTGCGCAAGTACTAGACTGTTTGGATGAAAATTTAAGTGTTACATCCATGATCAAATCGTATAATTCAATAATTGAGACAACAAAGGCGCTCTTAACTAATAACCAGTTGAACAGCTCACAGAAAAATAAAAGGTGGTTTGACAGGGAATGCTCCCAATTACATAATAAATTAATTAAGATCCTAAAAACTATACCTCGAGATAGGGTGGGAGTGAGACAGGTGCGCATAGATTATAAACGCGCACTGGAGACACGCAAGAAGGAAATTAGGCAAGAGGCATGGGGTAAATTACACCTGGCATCACAGAGTAAAGATAAAGATTCCAAACTTTTTTGGGAAACTGTTAACGAAGAATATTTTGGTGACACAAAAAAATGGCCATATTGATGCAACAATCATGCCCGAATCGTGGGTAAAATATTTTGCCGGCCTCTATAGTAATAGCACTGAGAAACAAGATGCTGCTCGCCTCCAATACGTGGCATGTCCTATGGAACCCCCAAATCTAGTTGAGGTAAGCAGGGCGCTCTCACAGACTGTAAAGAACAAGGCCCCCGGGCCGGACGGTATACCCGCTGACCTATTTTTAGCGAATACCCTCTTGTGGCACCCGTTATTAACAAATATATTAAGATGCTATGCAGTTCAGGGCCCCCCGGAGTCATGGAGATCAGTTACAATAGTTCCCATATTTAAAAAGGGTGATAGATCAGATCCCAAATGCTATCGACCTATTTCTTTAATCGATAACACTTGCAAGATTATGGGACGAGTAATACTGGAGAGATTTGAGACTTGGGTCACAGAAAAAGGGAAGTTCTCCGCTGTCCAGTATGGCTTCAGGAAGGGCCTGGGCACTGTAGAACAGTGCCTTAACCTGCACCTGGTCATTGGCAAATACATCATGGCTAAGTCAGGGTCCTTATACCTGGGGTTTATGGACCTGACATCTGCCTTTGATTGGGTGCAGAGGGGGAAATTGTGGGAGAAAATGCTCCTCATGGGCATTGATCCCTCCATCGTCCATTTTTTAGCTGCAATGCATCAGGGTGTCACAGGTAGAGTACGCTATGGAGCAACTGGATAGCTTACCCGACCCATAAAGATGGATTGTGGGGTCCGACAGGGATGCGTACTTGCTCCTTTCCTTTTCTGTTTATATATAAATGATTTAGAAAGCCACATCAGAATTGGAAACGTAGATGCACCAACAATAGGCCGCAGGACTTTACCAGCCCTGTTATATGCGGACGACGGCGTCCTAATGTCGAGAACCGGGGTGGGTTTACAAAGGCTTTTAATTAGTTTTAATGAATTCATGTGCGATCTTGGGTTAAAAACAAATGTTGCCAAGTCACACGTCTTGATAGCAGGAAAAGCTCCTTCTAAGACGAAAACTTTTTACATAAAGAATGAAATATTATGTCAGGTGCCAATTTTTTCTTATTTGGGCATTCTTTTTAACGAAAAAAACTCTTGGTCCCACCTAGTTAATGCCAGGATTGGGGGCTTCAACAAAAACATGGAGGCCATTTTTAGATTCACAAAAAAATGAGGTTCTCGCCCCATAAAAGTAATTATTGATATTTACAAAGCAAGAACATGCGCCGTTACATTATACGGCGCTGGAGTCTGGGGTTGCTCAAACACATCGGGCCTCCAAAGAGCCGAGAACTTAATGTTAAAACGTGTGTTGACATTACTTAAAAGCACCCCTGCCATTATGTGTCATAATGAATTAGGTGTTACACCATTATCTTTTCGTATGCAATTAGCACCATTGATGCTTTGGCGTAGCTTCTGGGTAAAAGAGGAACCAGTCCTGTACTGTGACATAATTTTAGATTGTTTAAAATTGGATCATGTAAAAAAAATACCATGGCTCTCTTACTTGCAAGAACAATTGGGGAAGTTGGGATTGCAGGATTGTTTTAACAGTCCCGGAAATATATCTGCAATTCCTAAGGCCAAGCTTAAAAGTGATTTTCTTTTACTTCTGAAGCATGAAAGAGATAGCCAAGAGATGGTAAAAAAAAGGGTCGTTGAGCATTCATTGTTAATTAGCTCCCCACAAATTGAATCCTATCTTTCTTTTTATTTTAATCAAGCAAAGATGTTCTATTTGATCAGGTTCAGCATGGGTATTGCTCATTTACTGGTATCGTACCCACGTGATGCATATTGTGATGCCAAATTAGAACTGTGTCCATGCAATTCAATTTCTGCACTTTGCACTTTGCACTTTATGTTTTTTTGTAAATTGTATCTTAACCCCAGACGCACTTTTTAAAGCCATTATTAAGATTTTTAAATATTAGAAAGTGTCAACCTGCATTATGTCATCTACTTCTTTTAAATAATAAATTCACCTGTCTCATGGTCTATAAGTATATCTCCACTGCAGTTCGACTTCGTAATGCTGTCGGAAAATGAATTCTTGGTTATTATTGAAATTGGTTAAAATCTTAATATGCGTATTATTGTTAAAATAATGTTTTATTTGTTCTTTTATGGCTGTCATTAAGCCGAATAAAGATTTTTGACTGACTGACACTTCATTAATGACCGTACCACTATTTTCTCGTGTACACGCGATCACTTTCAATCTCGTTTAACGCATGACGCTTCTTATCACGTAATGAGATGAATACGTCTCACAAGTCCGATAAACTCACTGTGTATGTGACACTGCTTCCATCTTGAGGGTACAACCGTCCCAGTATACCACCAGACACCCATTCACTGTATGTGGGACTATCACCCTTACAACTGTTATACATGAGGTTTAACTGAATGTCTTGTACTGGAACCTCGTTTCCTCTACATTACAGTGTATAGGCCCTGAAGAAGGGTATCTTTGCCTGAAATGCATTGGGCATAAACAATTGTTTGTTCAACATTACCAGTTATTATGACGTAATAATAACAAATTTGGATAGACAACTTATGAACACTTTGAAAAACAAATGATAAATGATAAATAAACAAATTACTTGGAAAAATGTCTTGTGAAAAGTTTAATTAAATAGAGAAAGGATTGAACATATCTCTTCTAGTGCACATGGGAGACGCCCCTCTTTCTCTAAGGAGAGCGCTTTTTCGTATATTCATCCGACCATCATACGCAGGGGAATGCGGTCCAATCCATCCTGCGCAGCACCCTTAGGACCAACATGGGTGGGAGTAGATATCAACATCTGTCAAAGATCATAACGGACCTACAATAGCATGCAGCAACATCCAATGAGTCGCACACTTCAGTCCACCTAAGGAGGCACAATAGAGGTGTGAAAGCCCCTTTAGGTGGTATTCCTTACACCAGCCCTGTTCAGGCAAAACCCAGTTATAATAATAAGGCTGACCTCTCCCAAAATTAACAATTATTCCATGAAACGTCGCATGCATTAAACAACTTGTTTGGGGAGAAGGCTGCTCTGGATTACCTCCAGAAAGGGGACATACTATGCCTCCAGGAGACATGGGCGACGGCAAGAATGAGGCTGGCTGGATACTACAAGTTCCACAACGCTGCCACAAAAAACATGTTTGCCTGGCCATCTGGCAGCCTTTCCATTTTCATTAAACACGCGCAGAAAATAGTGGCCATGGTAATTCCTATCAAATCCAATGCACTTCAAGCTCTGCTCATGAAAGGCATAAAGCTAATCTTACAAACTATTCGCCTGTTGCTAATCAAATGTTATATCAATCCAGCACCACTCCAGAAGAAACAGGCCCTGGACCTTTTAGCAAACACTATAGCAGACCTACTGGATAACCACAAGTCACACCAGGCAATTATTGTAGGGGACATCAACATCAGGGACATAGCCAAAAATAACAGCATAGAGACGCAGGCAAAGGCTACAACCATACATGCACTGCTGGCTAATCACATCTCCTCGCTCCAAAGCATCAAGGAAGCCAGGTCTCCCTCCTGGAGCCCCAGACCAACTTTCAGGAACATCTCCACAATTGACAACATGTTTGTCTGCAAAAGGCTGGCCGTCAGTCCCCTGGATTTGAAAATAGACGAAAGGGAAGAAAGCGATCATAGACCCCTACGGACAATACTGCAGTTAGCTTCCATAAATTAATCACCCATTCATTAGCTGGGGGACACAGAATCAAGTGGTCGACCAAGCTAGAGGACAAACTCGCCACATGGATTAAAGTAAGGAAGTCTGCCAGCAAACCAACCAGTTTTATAACTACAGCCGACCACTGGGATGATCTCATGGAGGATCTCAAGAAAGCGTTGGGGTCTGGCAAAAGCAACAACCTGCAAAGGGTACAATCCACTTGGATCACCCATTACCCAAAGGAAATCTTTGCCAGCAAGCGGGCCCTCAACAGGGCTTGAGCCGCCAGGAGAAGAGGCTGTAAATCAGGAAATGACCAAACCATCAGCCTGCTCAGGGCAAACCGCAAGAAGCAAGTATGGGAGCACCAAAACGACTCTCTAGGAAGAAGCTTGGGTCAAAATGTTTACCCTAATAAAAGATAAAAATCAAGCCCTCCTATGGGGATACATAAATCTGGAAGCAAAGGCCTACGTACGCATCCTGCTAAACGAGCTGGAAGCTTGGGCCAAGGGCATCCTCCCACTGCATCAATCAGGCATTCGACCAAACTGCTCCATAATGGATAACATCCTGACCCTGACTTTCCTCTCTAAACAGGCTGCTAGAGGAAGCAACCCCCCCTATTCTGCTGCTTTGTGGATTACAGCACTGCCTTTGATAAAGTGGATTGGGGCAGGTTTTGGAGGAAGGTAATGGCATGGGTGATTCGACAGCAGCTCCTCAGGGCGATCTCAACTTTACATCATGGAACATGGGTTAGGGTTAAAACAAGTCCAGCCACAGCAAAAGTGCCCACTTACAATGGCCTCAAACGGGGCTGCATGTTGGCCCCCCTTCTATTTTAAACCTCACACCGCAGATATGGGAGCAGCTCTGGAAGGAGCCAGTTTAGTGACACTGAGGGTGGGTGGACTGCACATCTCAAGTTTGAAGTATGCAGACGACACAGCGATTATGGACCACACCAGGCTAGGCCTACAGAGGGCAATCTGCTGGTGAACCAGAACAAAACCAAAATCATAGTATTCAGTAAATACCCACACAAAAAACACTCTCACTGGCAGCTAGGGGGTCTCCAAATAACGATATCCTCATACAGTTATCTCAGCGTGGCGTTATCAGAAAGGGCTAACTCAGCAGTTCACTTAAGGCATCTTAAAATCAAGGGCTCCACAGTTACCTATCTACTAAAGTGCCTTAGTAACCATCTACAAAGCCTAGCAGCTGAACCCATCCTGAAAGTATCAAGAGCAAATCTTATCCCAGCCCTTAAATATGGCCACATGGCCTTTCCTGGTGCCCTCAACAACCTTTTAACAAACTCCCAGATCAAGGCCTACAAGACCACGCTACTCGCTCCCTGGCAGGCCAGAAGATCCAGATTGCGGCTGGAGTTGGGCCTTGGGAGGTCAGACTTTGCAGGACAGGAGGCCCTATTAAAGTATCACCTTAGGGTGTTGCCGGCCCCGGAGCTCTCACTCAAGTATCACCTGAGGGTAATTTTTGAAGAAGTAGGATCCTCTTGGCAATTACAGCTGGCTGAAGATACGGCCTGAAAGCCTGAACATGCAAGACATCCCACTATCAGTATGGAAAATAGTCATGAGCAGGCAAATGCTTCTGACCTCTTTTGAACAAGATATGGGAAGTCTCCGGCACAATCCATTGACAGAGGTACTGAACAAATCATATAGCCCAGGAACCTTCAGTCCTATTTTTAACTCTCACTCTCTGCCCAGGCTCGCAAGAAAATTCTTTTTATGAGGCTAATCGCCCTTCCCATTGCCGACTTCAATCCCCATTGGACTAATCGAGAGGAAGCGACCCCTGCAAGCGATACAAATATCGCAAAGAATCTTGGCTTCTCCTTCTGTGCTACTGCCCTGAACTGGCTGGGGCACGACACTGCCTGCTCCTTCTGCTGTTCCGGCTGAAAGGTGCCAAGCGCTGCAGAGAGGCATCCGATCTGTGCTTCAGCGAAAACACCCCCCAGATGCTGTCAAGATTAGGGAAATTTACCAACACCATTCAATACCTACTCACTGAAGCAGCTACTACGAACACTCGCAATGCATAGGCCTTGCATTTTGCAAACAGGCCATATGAGCAGTTTCCTCATCGGCTCCAATAAGCCCATGGTCCACACGAAGAGCGCCAAATGGTCATGGACTGGAATCATCACACAATCAAGGGATCATTTAAGCTTGAAAGCAGGGATCCTCATCCAGCGAAACCCCAGTCATCTCACGACATTTTGAAGGTTGCATATGGACCATAGATAGGAGGAGAACTAACAAATAAGCGACAGTACTCGCCATGCCCCGGAGACTGGCCTATGTGCAGCCCCTGCACATGCAGTGGGCACACTAAGAAGCCCGTAGCAGATACAGTGCACCTCGTCCTCTATCATCATTGCAACCTGACAAAATGTCAATTAAAAAAAAAAGGCCCCCAGATGCCAGCAGTTGGAAACAGCTGTAGGCTCCTGGTAACTCGTACCAAGCACTCAACACTTTAATCCATTATTCTTCTTCTGAACATTGATGTTTTAAAGTTTATTACAATCTCTACTGACCAGCATCTTGATTTAACTTCAGCGGATTCAATCACCATTTCCTGTTAAAAAATGATTTTATTCCTATTTTATGCAATGTAATGATTTTAATTAATCGAACATGAATAAATAAAACAAGCTATGCATTGCACTTATGGTGCAATCCATGATGTCAAAGCACATGTGGGTGGTGCCTCCTTAACTTCTGGATCAAGTTCATAACTTAAATTATCCATGGATTGAAATGACGCCTTGCAGCAGGAGCAGATCCTTTTATATTCTAATGTGATGGTTGGAGAGGCATAATATTGGTGGCTACTTCAACTAACCAGCATAAGTACTTAATATGATACTTTGGAATATTGGTCAGCCTGAGAGCTCCTGTCCAGCCACTTCTGAAACCTCCTCATAGTCTTGTTATATTGGATGTAGACAATGAAGTAGGCTTACTCATGTCAATGAAGGCACCAGCAGAAAGACGTGTTCAGTGTTACATGTTAAAGGAGGTATACAGGCCTAAGCTGTCTTTGGTAGCAGGATAGAAAAAAGAGCACAGATGGAGAAGGATCCCGGGGGAAGGGAAGTAGATATGAGCTTCAGTAGAATAGGGAAATATAATTAGGCATAGAACACATGGAAGGACACAGGCCCTCTTGCAAGAATACATATCTGAGAAACTATGTAGATAAGGCAGCACAGGAGCGCAGAATAGATGGGAGGTTAGGCTTTGCCAGACAGCAGATGTATAGGGAGTATGGCACTGTTAAGCTTCAAGTACGAGACAAGTCAAGGCCATAGCCGTGGTGTGAAAGCACAACTAATGATAACATGTGCGCCTGCATTGTATTTTTAGACACAGGACTAACTGTTTTTGCAGAAAGTATGTTCTTTTGATAATAATGTTGTGCTTTAGCAGATGTTCATTTAATATGAGGTATTTACGATAAGAAGTATAAAAGAAACTTTCCATTGCATTGTAAGCCAAAGTTCAGATTCCAGTTCCACGGAGCTGACTGACCTTCCACATGCGGGCTTGTTTTTTTATATCAAAGTCTGTTCTATTTTGCCAAAAAAAGTTGTGTCGTCTTTTCTTTCATTTGGCAACAGTCCCATTATTTGTGGGGTTTTTTGTTCAAGTGAGCCCACTGTCTTCTTGTCCATCCACATTCCTTTGAGCACTTAGCTTCACTTTCTGCCATATGAAGTCTCCGATCCTGATGGTTTATGAAAGCACAGCTCCAGCCTCAAAAGGCGACCACATTTCCTTGAAACCCTCGCTTTCACTCTATCCTGAATGAACTTTTAAACTTGTATACCAGTGGTTCTGGGAAGCCAAGCCCTGGACTTCATTGTGGACTTGTGTTCTAGTAAGGCAACAGAATCTCCACAAATACCATTGCAACTTGATATTAGAAGCCACTCCAGGACCGATAGCACAATCTTAAACAAATCCCTAGGATCTGCATCGGAGTAATCTGTCAAAGAAAACTCTGTCTCAAGTTTAAGTAGAGTCTAATAAGAATTTATTTTAAAAATGAATAGTCTATGAGTATTGACCATGACTAAATGTTCACCAAGAATATATGCAGGTGCACAGATGATCTCATGAGAGATGTCGTAGAAGGCCTTCATAAGTAACAACTATGTGAACAGTTTCAGATGATCAAGCCACTAATACCTGGGTGCCCTGGCCCTACCCAGGGCACCCAGTGTGTACCAGCCTAGGCGCCAAGGCATATCTTTTCTTGGAGGCAAGCCAATCTGGTGAGCATAGTTAGCTTGAGCAGGATCATATGCCTGATGGGGGTTCCTACATTAGGCATTTGCAATATTTTTTACAGTGTGTTGTGCACTACTTTACTGCAAACTGCGTTCATCATCAAATAATTCAATGTTCATTAAATAAAGACTTATTGACCTTTTACATCATCTCTTTTGTTTAAGACACCATCCTATATAACAATGACAAAAGCCTTTAAGGGGTAAGTTGGGGAAGCTCCTTTGCTCCAAGTAAAACTCTTTATTGAGCCTATACAAAATCGAGAATGTTAAAACCATGAAAAGTACTCCGACAATGATCATGACAGCCCGCAATATTGTCATCTCCCAATCCCCAAATACACTTTGCAATCCAGACCAAGGCCCCAAAAGACAGCATCATCATCAACAGTATGTAAATCTTTAACATGTTCATGTATGTTGCTAATTTCTTTATGCATTTGTGTTTGAGTGTCAGAAATATGGACAGAGCACTCTACACTTATAATGGCAGAGACACCACATAAAATTAGGTCCAAAGCCATATCGTCCTGTAAAACAAAAGCCCTTTGTGCCACTGATTTGGTAGTTATGTGGGTATTGCATTCTCAGTCAAATTAGCCACTTCTTCTAGCACAATGGGAAGTCACCAAATCTCTTTAATGGATAGACCCATTCATTCCGTAGTTTGGAAAGAATCACACGGCCACTGAAATGGCTGACCTTCTGCTCAAGGCGGAAAGGAGATGTGTCAGTATTCGCTGGTTTTGGATAAACTGCGAGTGTACTGGACCACTCTCAGGGTAGGTACATATAAGTTTTGTTACCACAAGTGTTGTAAGTTCTAGTTTGGTCAGAGATACCACTTAAGGTAAACAACATACCAGAAGGAATAATGGTTCTTGAAATATCAGCTTGGGCCAAGGTTAGATAGGGAAGTCAATCATTATGTTGGCATATAGTCATATTGCATTACCCGCGTTCCATGAAAATAGTACAATTTCCTATCCCGCAAACCAGTAGGAGCTGGATCAGTATTAGGGGGCAAAAAGTATTGGCAAGTAAAAGGCACAGTCAAATCCTCAAGAGTACCACTAGTGGTGTAGTTGTCACATTAAGGATTAAAATGCCTTTTTAGGCACCTTATTCTTCCCAATCAATCATTAGCGCCTCCCCATTCGAGTCAGTGGGAACATGGGAGCACAGCCAAGGTGAAGGCAGTGAGCTTGGTGTGGTTGACTTCTTTGAGCCCACCATCCACCCCTCCCTATACAGCTACATGTTGAACCAACTAAAGAGGTTTGTGATAAAAAAGGGCCACCCAAACCCAACTAGGGATCAGATAGCTGGGAGTCTTACCACTACTATGCTTGCAGGCCTGAAATAATTCAAGTACACTTGATGTTAGTAAGTGCTTTATTCTGCACTGTCTCCAAAGCTCTCCTTCAGGTTTACATGTGAAGGAGGAGACTATTTAATTCAGTTGTCACATAGTCCTTGTACCACCACCATGTTCAATTCTTGTGCCCTCTGAAAAGTTGCAGGCAAGTGTCTTGAGTTGACCCACCTGGACTGAAGACTTGTGCTTTAGAACTAAAAGTGTGGGCACTTGGCAAGTCTAACCATGCTCTATGTCTGTCAATTTTCTCACAACCACATTGCGTTTCACCTGGCACATTTTGATGGGTTTCAAAACTGTCTGTTCCCTTACAAACCTCAGTTATTTTGACCAACACCCAATCTCCAACAGCCCAGCTTTGTTTCCTTGCTTGTGGTGCAGCTGACACAGCCGCCTACCATTAGTTCAATCAATTAATCCATTCCCAAGAACTAGTATTGTGCTCCAGCTTTATCCTTGGTAAGGCTTCTTCCCCAATGACCCTCATGGGCAAAGCTGCATTTTTCCTACATTTCTTTAGGTGGTATCAGCTTGTCCCATATTAATATCTTGTCCTCGGCCGGGTATAAATCTTTCCTTACTTTGCAAAAACACATGGTATCCTCAGACAGCTTGTTACACTTAGATGCCCAGCTATGCATAATTCTTTCTTTTACTATAGCCTAGGACCTATCATTTCTTATACTCTCATGCCACCCATCCTTAAGAAACCCGGAAACACTGATGGTTAAAACCAATTCCTCATTGCCCATATCATCCATCTCACTGTCACCAATGGCATGTGAGAAAGACAGACAAATTACTTTCTCCTGTGAAATACACAGCTCTAAATGTGTATCCTTACAGGCTTAACAATCATTGTGTGATGCACAGAGTTATGCAATCTGCCTCTTTAGAAGTGAAGAGGTTTCGCTCTCTCTGTGCTCAACTGAACCGCTAGCCACCACTTCAACCAAGGAGTAGCCAAAAGAATTATGCGCCAACACTTGGCCACTCAGCTCCGCCAGTACTAACCAACAGGGGTCAAGTCTTCTCCCCCACGACACACCTCAAAACCCCAACTGCGCCCACAACATCAGCAGCTCTTCAACAAGTTGTACAACTCTTCATAAGCCCTCATAGCTAGCATCCTACAGAAACTAGGAAGTCGGCAACGTCCCTGGATATCGCAAGCCTCCCAGGCACGTGTAGCAGGAATTAATACACTTGTAAAATGGAAATAAGGAAACCCTCAACTCTGTCAAAGTCGGCAACTGAGGGGAAAGCTATTCACCCATTAACAATCACCCAGAGCACAGAAGAGGCTCAGCAACTCAACAAGGGTTTCTCGCCCCAGATTAAGGCAAGCCCAAACCCCATAACATCTACAAATGCGATGGCAACAGGTCTAATCACACAATACTTCCAAGCTTCCCTAGTACAATGCTACGGCAAGCTCCTTGTGCCTTCCAAGCAATATAGGCAGCAGAGGCACAGTGATGCTAAACAACAGTCAAATCAAACCTCCCGCCCTGAGCGGTCAACAAACATACGTCCAGATTCTGACCAAGGCTGTGTGTGGACTTGGGGAGCACAGATCATCATCTTTTTGCTGGAGACCTTGCTCAACTCCACCTCCACCCCTGACATAGCAACTGCCATCCCGCCAGGTTACGATAGCCTCAAGCCAGACACAACACGCAAAGGTGGCAGGGTGGTCCTAATCTATCAATCGCACTACTGTGCCCTCGAATGTCAACGACTCATCTGCTTACCCTGGGAGGGATTTTCGTGTACTGCTTAACACCAGAAGAATTTTAGCACTAATATAATTGAGCTCATTTCTTCATTTGTTCTATTCTCCCAACATTCAAAGTCTTGTGTAACTTCAATTTTCATCTTGAAGACACTGCCAATACAGATTTCAATAACCTCTCTGACAACCATAGAACACTAAGCCTTGCTCAACACGTAGAGGGGCCCACACATCAACCTGCTTGACCCTGTTTTCAAAACAGAACTACTATGTACCTAACTTGTTGAGACCACTACCTGACAGCTATCCAGATCCCAATATCTCTGCCCACACCCACTGTCTCCTGCAACCATAAGACTCGGCCTTGGACTAAACTCTTAACTGGAATTCTGGAGTCTCCAAATATCCCTCATATCTGGACACTGGCACCAATTCAGCCACTAATAATCTTAATACTTGGTTAAGCAATGAGCCCGATACGCTCACTTCTGTCTAGACAGCCATGGTGCCCCAGCGTACTTTGTATGTGAACCGTAGGCAGTCAAACATCACTGCAAGCAGCTAGAATGCTGCTGGAGATGCATTTGCTCCATCCATGAGAGATGCACCTTCCAATCAGCCCTCCGCAACTATCATTTTTACCTGCAACAAACTAGGTGACTCTCCATAGCCTCGTGCGTTCCAGAAAGCCCCAATTCCTCTACTAAAGAAATCTTCCCTATTGTGAAATAATTGTTACAACCTCAAGCCTCCTCTCAACCCATCACTCCCTCCCTTGAGCCTTCAAGGACCTCTTTGTCCATTTTAATAAGAAGATCAAACGCATTTATGACAACTTTGGACCTCAATCTTCTTCAGACTTTAGATTTCATGGACCTGGCCTCCACAACTTCCACTGGGGCATCTCTGCCCACTGTTTTAGTACTCAAAACTGAGGATGTTATAAGATCCATGCAGTTCATTGTATCTAGCTCACTGCCTCCCTTAAGTAAGGTTCTCTTTATTTGAGACGCGTAGGCAACAAGCTTTTGTCGCTGGAGTACTGCGATGCAGGTTTTCCCGCTAGAGTGGGTGGACTGCTCAGGCGGCTCCGCAGCAGCTTGAGCTTCAGATGGAGCGGAAATGTGCAGGCTAGATACGATGCTTGCATTAGTTTTGAGTAGCCATTTATGACCGTCCATGTGTGACTTCTTTTTGCGAGCTCGTCTTTATCTTGTAGAAGAGAAGTTGAGGCCATTGCAGTATTAACTAGTTTTTTAAAAGCATTGTATGACAGTGGTGAGGACCAGAGGTTCCCTATGTTCGAGTAGGCTAAGGATTGGTCCAAGTGTTCTTTGAGGCTTGTAGGAGAGTACGGTCTGCTATCCTATGGTCACCCCAAATTTTTGCTTTTTGCTTCACTGGTTTTTGACATATTGAGGCTGTGGGCCTGCCAATCAGACCCCCAGACTGCTGTTCTCTCTACTAAATTTACACTATGCACCCTAGGTGCATAACCAATTGGAAGTGGATCACCCTGTGAGCCCCTGTACCAGTGTACACTAGGTACCCAGGGCATTGGTGTATCTAAGGCCTACCAGGGGCTGAAGCATGTATTGTGCCACCCCTGGCCTGGCCTAACATTTGACACAACTGGCTGATCACTCAGCTGGGGTAAGTTGGTGTAACCACCTCTTACTTAGGTGTAGTATACCTATACCTACCCTTAAATGGAACACATGGTAACCTATCAGCCACTCCTACAGCAGGCCTTGACAATCCTGAAGGCAGAGTGCTTGGTTCCATGTGAGATGGTGCTCTGGCATGAGCTGAGCCTGTCTGCAGTGGTCGGAACCACTTCCTTCAACTGTTTCCAGATATCGTCATACCATATACTCTTAAGTGCATTATGAACCTCGCGGTTAAATGCTATCTTTGGTTTGGCTTTATCAAAACATGTCGAGTAAGGTGTCATACGAATTGGAATACTAACCCCTCGCCAATTCTGGCGACGGGGTTAGCATTCCACCCTTCTAGAGGGACACGACATGTACAGTACCTGAAACCCGGGTAAAATCAGACATAGCCTCAGCTCCACAAAATGGATGCTGCCACCACAGACACAAGTCTGCCCTCCTGCTGCTGGGAGTCCTTCCGGCTTGGGAGGTGTGGACAAAGGGTTTCCTGCCAGGGGAGGTGCGTGCACCACCCCAGACAGGATTTTGTGTATTGGTCAGGTAGGGCTTGAAAGGAACCAGACATGCCTGAGGCTCACAAGGAGCCTCGGTGCATATGCCAGTTCAAACCGGTCCTGGGGCACACCAGCCCTGGACCTGGGGCGAGCTGGACAAAGGATTGGGGGTGTAACCACCCCCCTTCCTGGTCCCACCCTTAGGGAGGGACCTAGCAGGTAGTCCGGCCCCTAGAATCCGAATAAAGGTAGGAGCTGTGTCCTAAGACTTTAGACATCCTGGAATCAACTTAACTACAAGAAGAAGACGGGAACTTCGACGCTCTTCCGCACAGAGGACTGAAGCCAATCTCCCCTGTGGTCAGGGAGTGACCACCTTGCTAACGCAAGCACCATCCAGCGAATAAACGTCTGCTTTGCCGCCGCCTCCCGCCGGAGTCCGAGCCCAGAGACTGACAAGACCTGGACCTCCAGACCTCTCACCGCCCGATCCACAGTCCCTGAAAAGAAGGAACCCGTGGAGGCACCGAGACACGTGGAGCCAGCCATCTTGAAAAGACCACGACAAGCTGCAAGCGCGACAACCGAGGCTCCCTCCAAGTTGTGCTTTGGGTCCTGAGAAGCCCAACACCCGAGCAGCATCTGCACCAAAGGTGAGCCCTCCAGCATCTCCACGATCTGCGTGGGGCCCCTCTGCATTTTGCCACTCGATGCGCCTAACCGGTGGCTGGCCCGTTGGCTAGTGGCCATCTTGGCGACGAACTTCAAGAACTACACTGCTGGTCTGGTTGCTCCAGACTGGCCCTTGCTCCCCTCAAAAGGAGCAGTCCCTCTGACCTTGCTGGTCAGAACCATCAGCTTATTTTGTTTTTCCACAACAATTGCTTTTGCCAAGGCTTGTTTGCTTCGATCAAGTCGCCGACACCGCCGACAGCGAGAGCCTGCATGGGACAGCTCGTGAACCGACTCCTAGACGTCGTTGACCTTCAGGGACCACGTGGCTGCAGAGACAAGCTGCACCTTTCCTCCTGTTTGCACCCGACATCGCCTGGTACCCACCTGGTGCCACGCTGGTCACTGGCTAGTGACTGTGAACACTGTCCCCTCTGCTTACAGGTCTTCTACAACTCCGATCCACTCTGGGATCCACCGCATCTCTTCCAGACCGACCGCCTGCAGCATCTTTGTCTTCAGGCTCCATTGAACAGATAGAAGAAACCCGACGCACTTCGAGACGTATGCACCCGCTTCCTGTGGGTGAGGTAAAGCTGGCACTCCGGTGCCCAAGTGTAGAGTATCATCTCTAGTGTCTGTGTTTCCAATCTTGAGTTCATAGTCCATCCGGAAGATCCTCTTTGCAGTAACTTTGTAACTTTTACGCACCCATTGAAAACCTATGGGAGCCCGCGTGTGACTATTTGCTCTGCACACGCAACCCGTGGACCTCCTGGTCACTAACTAAAGTTAGCTCCTTGTAGGCCCAGCGATTCTAGAGGCCCTAGGCCTTTTCCCTTTTCTGTTCGTGGTACTTATACCACTATTTTAGTATATGGTTCGAGTGGCCACCAGGGCCTATCCATATAAAGTGCAACTTCTGTGTATTCTAACGTATTCTTGTTTAACGATTTGTGCTCCTGTGCTCATAAAGAGTCTAGGGGATACTTTGAGAAATAAATACATATATATTTTCAATATATATCTGTGTGGTGTCCTTTCATTGGTATAAAGGGGGGTTACATTTGGTAAAACAGCCTGCTTAACACGTTTCACGAGTTTAGCCTCAAAGACTGCTTAGCCTACGCTACCACTAGGGCAGCTGGTCCGAAAAGGTTGACTTACAACCACACCATAAGGGTTGCTTGGCATGGTACAAGGTGGTCACTTTAACTAGTGAACATCATATACCAGGCCAACTTCTCACAAGGCTGTTGCTATGCTTGCTGCAGCTCGAGTTGTCAATTGCAGACAGCAGGATGTTTTTTTATTTACAGAGTTTTATATAGCGTGAACTTGACCCGAATCGGGTATCAAAGCGCTTTACATAGCACCAGTTGCATTACATGAGGACACATTCATTTTTGTTAGGCACGGGGAGATTAAGTGATGTGCCCAGAATCACAGGTTGTTAAACATCATTGCCGAGACTCGAACCCAGTTCCCCAGATTTGAGGTCAACCGCCCTAGCCGTTATTGATTTGGGCTCTGCATGCAGCATTTGACAACTGCCCCCTGGCGCCCTATTGATTGCCTCATTAGGCAGAGCTCCAGTCAGATTTGACTTGGAGAGGAACTCGAGGCTAGGTTTAGCACATAGTGGTAAAGTTTTGTTTGGAGTTTGTCCAGGAGGGACGAGTCACGACCGAAAAGGGCCTCACTGCCGTATGTTAAGGTTGGCAAGAGTTTTACCGCCATGACTCTCAGGAGAGGATCGAGAGTTGGGCCTTTCAGTTCCTTGTGCAGGGAGCTGAAAGCACTGATCAGGGCGTTGCTTTTGTTTGTGATGGGTTGGAGCTGTTGTTTGGCCAGACCTTTGTCATCTAGTAACACTTCTAGGTCCTTGTATTATTTTACTGTCTATATGTGGTGTGCTCCAAGATGCCAAATACCTCAATTCAATCAGCTTTATTCGGCAATTAAGTCATAAAAGCACATTTACAAACATTACATATAGATACATATAAATTACCTAAAAAGATAAAAATTACAATTAAATCTTTAAATAACCGCCAAGCATAAATTCTTGATAAAAGATAAAATCTAAATAAAGTCAGAAACATGGAGATGAGGCCAGCCCATATCAACTTATGTTACACGGATAATAGCATGATACGATTTTATGGTCACGGTACTTGGCTACCTACATGTGGTAGCTACCACAGATGGTATTTACAAAATGCAGTGTTGCTTTAGGGAGAACAATTTGCTATATGCCTCAGGGCTTTTGTTCTTATACTCCAAGCCCACCCTAGAAATTTGGCCACCGCTATACAAGTCGGGGGTGTAGAATCGGTGCATAGAATGCGAAGGGCAATGGTATATCTTCTGATACCCAAAAGTTTGCAGATTGGTTTTAACCATTTTTTCAGTGGTCCTACGTACATTGGGCAAAGGAATAATACATGACCTATGCTCTCGCATACTTCAACACATCTATAACACTTGTCATTATTGGTGCCTTGTCTCCCCCATCTGGAAGTAAATTCTGCAACGGGTAGTGTGCCCACCCGCAACTGGAAATATAGCTTACGATCTGTGGTTTTTTCGATAATGTCCCAGAACTTCTCTAAAAAAGGATGGGCTTTTAAATCAAGAAAGCGGGACGTTAAATGGGTAGAAAGGCCTTGGGTAATTTCCAACTTGTAAACCCATTCCCAATACATCTCTTTCAGTTTTTCTTTAGATGGAAAAACAGTGTTTGCAGGGCTTTTCCAAAGTTCGATCAGGCCTATACTGCCCAAGAGAGAATTTATCCCAAGCAACCATGTTATTTTTTGGGACCTGTCAGATTCTATTATGTCCTCAAACCCACTCCTGTAGTGAATAAGTTCATCAGTACACCAGAGTCGATGCCAATATAATATTGGACGTAGCTTCACCAGATGTTCCAGAGGTTTTTTGCCAAGGTCCAATAATAAAGGTCGCAGTGGCGTACTGGAAGGAAGACTTGTGACTTTGCGTAAAAACGCCTTTTCTAAGACCTTCAGACTATTCAGATTACTAAAGCCCCAGAGCTCAGCCCCATAAAGGCATGAGCCCAGGACTTTGGTTCCATAGATTTCAATGACTGGAGAAATAGGCTTTGTGAGTGAAGTTTTGAATCTAGTCAGAAGGGCCCCTGCTTTTTGTTTGTGTTGTAACACGGCTCGGTCTAATTGGCATCCCCAGCGCATATCTTTTTTTATTGATATCCCCAGATATGTGAATGAGGTGACCTCCTCCAAAGGAAGCTTGTTCATGTATATTTTTCCTTTAAAGGATTTTGATCCATTGAATGACATGAACTTCGTTTTTTCCGTGATAACTTCCAGACCCCTTTCTGTGCAAAATTCTTCAAAACACCCGAGGGCCTTTTGTAGGCCACTGGGGGTCTTCGAAATAATCAACGTGTCATCCGCGAACATGAGGATAGTAATGCGTACACCTGCCAAGGCAGGTGCATCGGTGGGGGTCAGTGAGAGCCGACCGGCCACCCCGTTGACAAAGAGCGAGAACAGGGTCGGCGCCAAGACGCACCCCTGCCTCACTCCCCTGCCAACCGGGAAGTCCTCGGTCACCTTCCCCACACCCCCCCACCGCACCCGGGCTACATTTTCCTCATGTAGGCGGATAATCACGGTGAGAAGCTCAGGTGCAATTCCCATTCCCCTCAGGACCTGCCAAAGCTTTCTTCTTGGGACCAGATCAAAAGCTGCTTTTAAGTCCACAAAAACCGCATATAGGGCACCATTCCCCAAGACCACCGTCTTCCAATAAAGGTTGACAAAACGGAAGACTTGGTCAATTGTACTTGTCCGGGAGCAGAACCCTGCCTGCATTGGGCTCAAAATATCATGATCGTTCATCCAGGCTTGGGTTATGTAAAGAAACATACGGCCTATAATCTTTTGGACTGAGTCTATTAGACTGATTGGTCTATAGTTGCTAGCAATTGATTTGTCCCCTTTTTTAAATACTGGAATGATTTCAGCACCCTTCCACGAGGGCGGGATGTCCGCTCCCTGAGCAATTGCGTTAGCAAGTCGCATGATGTAGCTGGACCAGATGCTTCTATCATTGATAAACATGTCCGCAGGGATTCCGTCCATACCAGGGGCCTTTCCCCGGACAACCCCGTCTAGGGCTCTATCCACATCCTTTAATGAAAATATAGCCTTTTTGTAGTACACATGGGGAAAGGTCTCAATAGGGGTATTTTCATGGGGTGCAGCATACTGGGGTTTGAAATAGTCAACCCAAGCGTTCTGCACCACGTTGTTTTGTGGGCGCTCTGCTATGCCACCCCTGTCCCATTTGTATCTGTCCCAAAAGACTTTACTATTCTTATTCCTGGAGGCATCAAGAAGATCCTTCCATATTTCGTTTTCCCAGGTTGCCTTTGCCTCCTTCTGTGCCTTCCCATAATATGACCTAGCAGTCCTTACGAGTAATGGGTCTTTCTGTTTGAGTGCGCTGTCTAGTTCATCCCGGGCTTTCCTACACTTGTTATTATACCAGCCCGCTTTTTTGTAGAGTTTGGGATTTCTATTAGAGGCAGGTTTTAGGAAATATTGTCGCAGGCCCGCAAAAAGCCTTGTGTGGATTTCCACTACTAGTTGATGAGGATTTTGGCCCTCTACCAATATACCCGGTTCTTCTAGTGCAGAGATGACTTCTTCTTTTATTGCTAAAAGAGCCTTCGGGTCTTCAACGATCCGATCCCATTTTAGATGGCGCATGTCATTAGACAGGTGGTTCTCAGACTCGTAAATGCCTTGTGGCATTGATGTGTGGCCTAGTAAGGACGTATTGAATGATGAAACTAATGGGTGATGGTCACTCTCAAGGCGATTAACTACCTTCATATCAGTGAGGTGGGGCCAGAGTTTTACATGAATCAGTATATAATCGATTCTACTTGCCCTGCGACCATTGTCAAATGTATTTATTCCATGTTTATCAGACAAACTCCTACCATTAGCTGCTCTCATATGATTTCCTAGACATAGACCACTTAACTGGATTGCTGCCTCCGTCCACCTTTTTACTGGTGCAATCTCAAGAGGTGGGATTCCCCAGCTAGCATCCTCTTCTGCAGTAAGCTGAGATATATCATGGTCCAGGGGCTCAAACGATGTATTAAAATCGCCTGCTATAATGGGTAAGAAGTTCGAGGGCAGGGAATCGATAGTTTCTTCCAGTAATTGTACTACTGGGGACCTTTCTCCTCCCGGCAAACCTCGTGCATAGACGTTAAAGATTTCTAAATTTGTCCCAGACTTTGGAGCAATCTTTACAGATAGGATGTCGTCACTGATGTTAGATCTGTGAGTGACTCGACATCCTAAATCTTGTTTGAGCCATATGGTTAGCCCGCCAGACGGGCGACCTCTTACATTTTTTAAGGCTGGGATATAATAATTAAGAAATCTGTTACATAGCAGGGGATCTGTTAACCATGTCTCTTGGAAGAGACATATATCAAATTTGGATATGAAGCCCAGCCAGTCAGGGTCTGCAATTTTTTGGCCCAAGCCTGCGATGTTCCAGGAAATTATAGTCAGTTGGCCACGCTCTAACAATCCTCCCTTATTAGGTCTTGGGTTCCATCGTAATGAGCTTGGGCTTTCCCTTGCTGGATAAATCAGGGTATTAATGTTGGGAGTACTCACACTAGTTGTAGTACCAAGCACAGTTTTGCCAGCTAAACCATCTAATACTGTAACAAGACTCAGAGGGGATGTTGTCCTGGTCCCATTTATTGGGCTGTGTTTTTCCATATTCGGGTACTGGTCCAATATTGTTTTCTTAATGGATTTAATACCAATATCATCATCCTCCGTTAAAGTAGTACAAACTGCCCGTTTATCTACAGGGGTTATAACTGATTTGCTTGTGTTATTCCTCGTACAGTGAGGGTTTAATCGTCAATCGCAGTCTTCCAGGCCGGAAGACCCAATTGCCTCATACTGTACATTGGGACCTCTGTTATTTCTGGGCCACATATCAGTGCCTCTCTGACCAAAATCCACTAGGTTGGGCTGTTGATATTCGCCATAAAAGAAGGACAAGGGCAGGGAAAGAATGGGGGTACAAGGGTTGGGGTTCTGCCACTGACAGATATGCTCCACTGCCCTTATATCTCTAAAATTGATTATAATGCAATCTCCTTCTATTGTTTTCTTTTTTGGGCCCACCCAATTAACTCGACGCGCAAAAAGAATTTCTGTTGATACATTCTGGGGTAAGGGGCGATTGGAGTTTAACCAGTACACACACTTGTTCTTCAGTTCCCTGTAGTCCTCCCTTGTGTCTGGACCCAGGGGCTTAACCCCTGCCAATATTATCACGTAGGGTTTGGACTCTGGGGGGAGATGTATACTTGGGGGTTTCCTTGTTGTCAAAATACTGGATTCTTTCCTTCCTGGTTCTTTTACTGCTAGACTACTACTAGCTATTGCCAATACATTCCCCCCGCTCACTGAATTACCCATAGTAGGGGACATAGTGGCATCCCGAGTTACCTTGCCCAACACTGGCGGATTAGTTTTTGTAATAGTTGGGGTAGAGATGGATGCAGTATCGACAGTTGAAACATTTTTGTTAGGAGGCATAACAGATAATTTATCGCACCCCTGGCAATTGGTGACATTTTTCTGCCGAGACTGCGCTGACGAATACATCAGCTCCAAACAAGTCAATCTATTTTCAATACCGTCCAGTCTGTCATAGATTGGTTGGCAAGTTTTATAAAATATTATCTCCATTTTTCCCCAAAAATCGTCACCCACGTTTTGCAAGTCCTTGGGTGGGACTAGGGAGGGCGGTATTAAAACGCTCTCATTCCCACCGACTACAGATACTCCTGGGAGAGCAAAGGATTTCTCAGGGATATCCACGGGGGTGATTCTCCTAGACTTTGCTGTATGTCCAACATTTTGCGGTTCTCTGCGCTTCCTCTTGGTTTTCAGATTTTTCATACTCTCTTTGTTGTTCGTGATAGGTATTTTTGCCTTGGGGTTCGTGGCGGACCGGGTCTTTACACTCTCAGGAACACCAGTGGTTTGAGTAGGGTTTGGTAGTCCCTTTTTTGGTCTAGTGTTAAGGTTGACTCCATCAGAATCTGGGATGCAATGCATAGGTCTTTCGTGAGAGGGAGAATTATTTCCCGGTACCTCCATCACAAAGCTTACATCATTGATATCTATTCCCTGTTCCATGTTTCGAGCCGGGGAATGTACATGGGACAGGTAGCCCAGCGAGGAGAGCTTGTCTGTGAGAGAACCCAACGACAAGCGCTTCTCGGTAAGATCGATCTCCTTGTCCAGGATAGTTGATACTCTTACCAGAAATTGGTCTAGTGTGCCGACCAGAGACTTCCGACCAGTTACAGGAGCGGTGGTCATTGTTCGAGAGTGCTTTTGTATTACTCCTTGCTTGTGGTCACTATACACTCTATGCACTCTATGTGGTAATACAGGTACAGCACAATAGAAGGTTATCCCATTAGTTCCAGTGGCACAATAATAAGCAAATGTAACTGACTTTCAACGTTTTTCAAAGAGAATTGGCCCGACCCAGCTTTACTCGGCCTCTAACGGGCTCAAACGGGCCCGCCCTTGGCCCGGGCTTTGCCCGGGCGTCGCCCGCGCGCGTCCCGCGCCGCGTTGAGCCTGTGTGGGTTTTAAACAGGCTGGGCGCAGGCTGATCTCGTCACAGCCGGGCGCCCAGCAGCAGGGCCTCTGGGTAATGTAGTTCGCTTGGCCTCCCTCACGGCGTTTCCTCGGGAAGTAGCAAGCACAGAATTCCCCAGCAGCAGGGCCGTTCCCATCACGGCGATAGCGACAGCAAGTTGGCCAGGTCACAGGTAGGGTCCTCAGAGAGCCAAATACCACTTTACTTGCGTGCTCTGCTGACCATCATCACCTTGGTTTTGTTACAGTAGGTAACCAGGCCACTTTGTGTGGCGTGCAGATGCAGGATGTGTATCAGTTTCTGCCTGGCCTACACTGGTGAAGCTGCACACCGTCATCCGCATACAGTAAATGGTTTAGTGCTCTTGTGCAGAGGCGTGGAGCATGGCTGTTGGTTTAGTCGAAGGCCAGTGAGAGGTTGGCCATGAAGAGGTTAAAAAGGCACCCCTGCTTGATGCCTTGATGGGTGCAGATTTTCCATGACAGGAGGCTACCATCTCCAATTTTGATCCACACCCTTGTTTGGGTGTGAAGTGAATCGGTGGCTTTAAGCAGAGGTGAAGGGATGTTCCAGGCCCCGAGCTTCCTCCATAGCTTTGCTCAGCTTACGCAGTCAAACGCTGACCTATAGTGCACAAAGCAGAGATGGACTAAGTGGTTCTGCTTCCCCAGTTGGTCCTGGATAAGGTTACCTAGAAGGGTAAACCCAAACGTAGTCACTGGGACCTGGGTATCAAACAGTACATTGGAACAGTGGTCCCAGTCAATGTACGGTCCTGGATAAGGGGCAGGGCCAAGATGTTACTGACTGTGCCAGAGCCTCTCCTGCAACCAGATTGTGTTGTAGGGATTATTTGGTGTATGTCCGCCCAGGCAGTCAGATCGTCTAAGACAAGAGATGCAAAGTATTTTGCTTCATTGTCAAGAAGTGTAATGAGATGGTGATTTTCTGGCCAGGTTTTACCTGCGCTTTTGTGGAGTGGGGTGATGACAGCGCCTGGCCATGAATCCGGTATGACGCCCATGAGGACAGCGTTGGGGAAAAGGGAAGTCAGCTTTCCTGCCCAGTGCTGGGGGTCTTGTTTATAGATGGCTTGAGGTATTCCATTAGGCCCCGGAGCATTAGCCCTCCTGCCTTTTGTGATGACATTCGCTGTGTCCTGCTTGGACAATTAGACCCCTTCTGTATGGGGAATAACCCTAGATCTGTCACCAAACTTGCCCCCTGCAGGGGATTTGGTGCTGATAGGCCGTCTTTGCGGCGTGAAGCTGAGTTTGCCAGAAGCAGCAATGTGGGGTGCGCCTCTAGAGGAAATGGGAGCGTGGAGTCATTTATCGCCAAGAAATGGATTTGAGAAAAGCAGCCCAGCATTCGTTCCTGATAAGAACTTTCCCAATGGGCTGTTGCTGCTGATTTAGGGTGTTGGCGGTAGACCCAAAGTTTCTTGAGTTAGGTTGATGCCGTCATAGAACAGTTTGGCCCAAAAACCATCTGTGGCTTTTTCATTGTCGAGCCAGACTGACTTGGCATCTTCCTTCTTTGTAGCCCTTAAAATATCTTACTGTTTGAATTTCACGCCAGCCGCAGGACCTGTGCTGGAGCAGAGTTTTCTTTTAGAAAATTCTGGGCTTTTGAAGCTCTGGCATGTCTATGCGTCTTATTAATTTTATTAATAATTAACAATTAATTATTTGTCTTGTGAAGGTATGTTTCAATAATCAACTCGTTTGTTCTAACATAAGAGAAAGTTACATGAGGATTAGCTTATGTGTGCTGTTCATGTATTTACAATAACGTGCAAGTTTTCATGTTTAAACGTTGCTGTGTGCTATTTATTTTGAGCACAAAACGCTGTCAGAATTAATGCTTTTTATGTCGCAGAGCTAGATAAATGCATACACATAAGGGTATTAGTGGGGTTAACACTGTTTAATCATTATGTTGTATTAACGTTGTTTTTATTTCTTTTAAATTAAGATGGTCCATTGTGGCCTATGGAGGCCTAATTCTTGTTGGCTGATTAGAGAGCCTGGCCTCGAGTGAATATTTCTGTGATGTGGCAAGAGAGACCCCTGCTGGAAATTGGTTGAAGACAACTGACCGTAGTCCTTCTATAAAACTTTCCATGAGGACATCAGCAGTTTGGAGGATCTCCAAAAGAAATGATTTGTCCTTGGTGCACAAAGGAGCTTCTGAAATGAACAATGTGTTGAAGCCGGGTTGCCGAGGGAAATGAACGAGATGGATACTTTAATAGTTTCTGTTTCTTGGTTCCTGTTCCGTGGTTTACGTATTGTGACTTTTCCTGAGCGGAGATTTCAAGATGTTGCAAAGTTACATCTCTTCCTTCTCGTTCTGCTCAGTGATACAGTTTTACTTGCCAATTTTATGTGAGTTTCCATTGTATTTTTCATTATAAAAACTATTAGCTTAGGGAGGGCTCTCCCCACTCTTTCGTCGCCTTTGCCGCGTGAACTTGCGTTGCTGAGGCCTGATGCTGAGGACTGTCCTGAGAAACTTTACCGAGAGACTGGTCCTGACCCGTTCTGACACTTAGTTAGAATAGGTAACTATGAGAAATGATTTATTCTGATTGATTTACTTTGACAAATTTTAGATAAAGCAATATAACTTTTAAACATGGTGTTGAATATTCTTTCTTGTCAATTATTGGGTACATTTTGATTATTGTTGTTGTATAGTTTGTATAGAGTATGATTAAGGATAACCACTATAATCAGATCCTATCGTCCTAGATATAGATGCAGGGTTTTTCTTCCCACAGGTCTTATGCCGGTAGAGTATTTGAGCATATGTTAGTGAAATGGGCCCTAGCGTATGAAGAATGTATGTGCGTGTAACTGTGAGATTACTCTATCTGTGGTAGTGGGCATATTTTTGATACCCTGATCTGTATCAATTTCTCTGGTAGCAGAGTATGGTTATAGATGGTTGTCTTGATCTGATAAGATAAGATAAGATTGCTTGTAAATTAGCTTATTGATTATTGATTTATTTTGATGTTGTTGGTATATGTACTAATACTATATGTTGGAGTCGTCATGTTGAGTTATATGTAGTGCTTCTGGAATTTGGAAGCTGTGGAAGCAGTTCCGTAGTAGGGCAAGGAAGGTGTATATGCTGCTCTCGGGAAAGACGGGATTGTAAGGAATTACGTGTGACAATTGAAGTTGCGCGTTCACATTGTCTGGGTTCGGAATCAGTGACATTGTCGTATGTTACTATTAGACATTTCTGGTATATAAGGAGTGTGAATCGTAGTGAAGGTTATCTGTGAAACTCTGGTCTTAAGTCCCAGGGATCCGTAAGGATTGCCGTTAAAGCTTATCGCGGGAGGAGTAATAGGTATTCTCTGAGCTTGTTTGAGGAACTGGGCAGAGGTAAGCTGCTTAGTTGTTGAGTTATAATTCTGTATAGAGACAGGTTGTGCTGTTCTCGAGAAGCAGGATTCTGTGTGCATGTACTATATTTTTCTCGTATGAATGTGCGTGAATGCATATACATTTATTGACTGTAAGACTCTTTGGATAAGTCCTAGAGAAAACGGTTATGCGATGTATGAAAGTTGTTGATTCTTGAAAAATAGACTCTCTTTTACTATTGTGTGGTTAGCGAAGCAGACAATGGAGATGTTTTTATGTTGTAACTAATAGATTTTGTAGAAATTTTGACACACGAAGTCTACTGAGAGTTTTGTAAAGGAGGGGTAGACGAGTGACAGAGACAGGAGACAGGAGACAGAGACTGCAGCGACTGTTGACGTCAGAAGGTCCGCGCACTGATTGGATAGTGAATCAGAATAGGGTTCGCGCTGGGATTGGTGCATTAGTGTGAGTCGCGCAGGGATTGGAAAAGCTGTTTAGTGACGTAGACGCTCCAGGATTGGTGCGTTAGTGTGAGTCGCGCTGCTATTGGTTGAGAAACTCGTATTGTATATTTATAATACGGAGAAAGTAGAGAATTTGATAAGCGCTTGCTAAAATGTATTACCAAGAAGAGAAAAAGAAAAAGACCTTTTTTGGAAAAGTTAAAAAGTGGTTTAGCAAGGATAAAGAGGTTAAAACAAGAGAGGGTGAGTTGTTACCTCCAGCGAAGACGCCTGCATCCTTTATGGCTGTGAAATATGGACTGCATACCTGTATATGGTTGCAGAATTGGGTTAAGTATACTAAAGAAGATGGTGTTCTAGCATTTCCGGAACATGGTTCATTTAATTTGGCCGTGTTAAGAAACTAACGGGAAAAGATGTTATGTCTTGACCCGAAGCCGAGACCTACACAGTTCGAGGCTTTAGTGGAATGGGAAGAAGAAGTACATGACCGAGAAAAACAAAGGTCTGGAGGGTATTATAGATATATGTTTGGGAGGAAACATGATCGGGAAACACATCATGATCGAATGAAAAGATGGCGAGATGCTTGTATGTCAGAGGGATTATACCCAATGAGAACAGTTGAAGCTTCTGCTCCTTCGATGGAAAGAGCTTCTGAGTCAGATATGAGAAGATATGGAGAGTATGAGGATGAGGTCTTAAATGACATGATTTACAAGAGACCACCTCCATATAGAACAGAACCAGATGAGAGTACACCAGTTGTTTCTCCGATAAGAGATACAGTTGAGAAAGAAAAAATGACACCTCAATCAAGAGGTAGTAGTTCTTTCAGGGAGAAAGAGAGTCGAGGTAGTGAGGAAAATGCTAGAAAATTAGCAAAAACGACAACAGAACTAGCTGAGAAGATTAGAGAGTTAACGAAGAATCTGGAAGCTGTTACGGTACCTGTAACTATAGGTCCAGTAATGCCTGTGTTTGACAAACAGAGAGCAGGTGAGAATGGACTGGTAATTCCATATATTGCAAATGAATCGACAAATTCAGTTGGTCCTTCAGGAGATTCAGAAAAAAGGACAGGGAGAAGTGACCTGAGACAAACCAGACATGACACATGTAGTGAATTATTGGATGTCAGTGAACCTAGTTGTTCAGGGATGCCGATTTTAGAACCGCAGAAAAAAGTGGTTCCAGTAAGAAAAACTGCAGAAATAACAGTGGACGATTTAAACGATTGGATGAAAGTTCTTCAGAAAAAGGATAAAGATTCACAAGTTATTGATGTGGTTAAGTTACGTATAGAATTAGAAGAGCTCGTGACAGGAACAGTTCCAACAGAAATCCTGAAGAGTCATCATGATGGTGAATTAATGTTTATGTGCAAGAGCATAACATGGAGAGCAAGAAATACTCATGATAGACTAAGAGCGATAGCAAATGAGCAAGGAGTTGACATTGATAGAGTAAAGGCTTTGCAGAAAACGTACAGGATGGATTTCACTGAGAAAGACATTGAAAATTTGAATACTTCTGGTAGAACAGGACAGATTAAAGAAATGGTGGCATTATTGCGAAGATGGGGTGATGTAGAAAAGTGGAAGGATAGGTGGTATAAGAAAAGAGAGGAATCTGAAGATAGAACGACTTATTCAGCATTTCCGGTAAGAGAAAAAGAGAAACCAGTGGAGAATTATCCCATGAGAGAAATACCTGGAGGAGGGTATGTACATGTTCCATGGACCAGACAGGATATTTTATCATTTACGAATGATTTCCCTCGATTGAGAGAAAAGCCCGTCGAGTGGTATAGGCAGGTAGATAGGTTTGTGAAATTGTCAAAAGTGCTGTGGGTTGACCTGAATAGTCTGTTTGATATAATTGTTCCAGCAGACTTGTGGACTGAGTGTAAAATAGTTGTGAGTTGGCCTACTGAGGAATATCCAAGAGATTCAAGAACAGGGGCACCAGATCCAGAAGTGATGAGAAAGTATGATCAGGTGATGGTATACCTGAAGAGTAAAGTTCCTCCAAAAGAGACAGACTGGGTTAAGATAGATCGAACACAACAGGAAGCAAAAGAATCAGTTCATGCTTTTTACGAAAGGCTGATACTGGCATTTAAACAATTCAGTGGAGATGAACACCTGGGTGACAAGGATTTGAGTCATTTTGTATACAGGTTTGTATATGGTCTTAGACCTGAAATTGGTGAGAGAATTCGTGAACACACAGTGGATTGGCAGAGTAAAAAAGTAGATGAGATTCTGAGACATGCAAAATATTTCAGTGATGAAATTGAAGCAAAACAAAGAAAGCTGAAAGAGAAAGCAATGTGGGCACAAGTGAAAGTTGCAGAAAGACAGGAAGCACAGTTAGTGGAACAGGCAAATAATCCAGGAAATAATGGAGGAAATAGACCGAGATTTGCAGGAAAAGGAAGGGGAAGTCTTGAAGAGGCAAAAAAGAAGTTCCCTTGTCACAACTGTGGCCAACTGGGACATTGGAGATCTGAATGTCCTAATCCACCATTAGTGAATAATGAGGGTAAATCCTTAAATCAACAGGTGCAGAATGATGGGAATAACCAGCAGCAACAACAGCAGAAAGTGGTGAGACAGCAGCAGAGTCAAGAGCCAAAACCGCCCTTACCGCAGAATAGAGGGGTACAAAAATACAATCAGGACTCAGGATTCTTCAATGATGAGCAGGTAAACAAACCGAAACGTACTAACAAAGTACAGCAGTACTTGTTAAAAAGTGAAGGGAGTGAGTCTGAGGGTGATTATTGACGGTGCCGAGGAGAGGAAGAAGAGTGCATACTTGGTGCAACTCTAGAAATAGACCAGGCAGGACCATTTGTGGATGGGAAAATAAATGAAGAAGGTGTTACTTTTTTAGTAGACACAGGTGCGACAAGATCAACTGTCAGGTCAACAGATGTTAGAAATCTTCCTCTCTCGGATGAAGCAATCCAAGTAGTTGGTGTAGCCAATACACAGATCAGAACACGTCTTACTGAACCAGTAAGAGTACAGATAGGGAAATTTTCAGACATGCACAGATTTATTGTCTGTGACACGAGTCCAGTGAACCTGTTAGGTAGGGACCTATTGTGTAAAATGAATTGTACAATTTTTTGTACACCAGATGGAATAGCTTTTGAGACACCGGATGATGATGTTTTCTACCGAATGACTCTAGAGAATAGAGAAAATGAGTTAATTGGTGCATTTCCAGTGTTCAATCCGGAGGATTTGCCTCAAGTGCTGAGAGACACAGTGAAAAGAGCAGTTTGGGATTTTACAGGAGAGGATGTGGGATTGATGAATAATGTAGATCCAGTGAAAATTGCAGTGAAAGAGGGAATTACATATCCTAACATTCCTCAGTACAAAATGACACCAGAAATAATTGAAGGGATAACTCCTATAATTGAGAAAATGATTCAGCAGGGAGTTCTGAGAGAACTACTGAGTAGTCCGTGTAATTCACCGATAATGGGACTGAAAAAGCCCAATGGCAAGTTTAGGATCGTGCAAGATCTGAGAAAAGTTAATCAAATTGTGGTGGCATGTTGTCCCATTGTGCCAAATCCATCAGTGATTCTGTATCAAATTCCACATGATGCTGAGTGGTATACAGTAATTGATTTGTGTCATGCGTTCTTTTCAATTCCATTGCATCATGACAGCCAGCCGATTTTTGCATTTAGGTTTGGCCAGCGTATTTTAGCATGGTGTCGTATCCCACAGGGGTATACGGAGAGTCCTTCGATATTTAATCAGTTATTGAAGAAATCGTTGGAAAGTTTGATCATGCCTGAGAGCTCAGTGCTAGTACAATATATTGATGACCTACTTGTGGCATCAAAGACACGTGAAGCTTGTGAAGTGGATACCATAGCTTTACTGAATCATCTGGCAGATGGAGGGTTAAAGGTATCTCCAGCCAAATTGCAATTTTGCAAGAAAGAGGTGCATTATCTTGGACATAATATTGAAAAAGGTCTGAGAAAAGTGACTACTGACAGGATCAAAATAATCAAAGAAATGAAAGCCCCGAAAACCCAGAGAGAAGTGAGAATGTTCCTGGGTATGGTGGGATATTGTCGTCAGTGGATAATTAATTTTTCTCTGATAGCAAAGCCACTGATTAAGCTGACAAAAAGTGAAATGACAGATCCATTAGATCTGGATGCAGAACAACTGGCAGCATTTGAGGAGCTCAAAACTAAAATGTGTGAGGCTCCAGCTTTGGGTATGCCAGATTATGAAAAAGAATTCGAACTGTACTGCAGTGAGAGGAATGGATGTGCACTTTCAGTGTTAATCCAGAAACATGGGCAATTGAGAAGGCCTATTGCATACTTTTCATCGACACTTGACACTGTAGCCGTGGGGTTACCAGGTTGTCTGAAGGCTGTAGCTGCGACATGCAGAAGCCTGGAACAGAGTGAGGGAATCATAATGGGGTATCCTGTAAGGGTATTCGTACCTCACAATGTGGCAATTCTTTTGACAAGAAGCAGAACTCAGCATATGTCACATAGTCGGCTGACTAAATATGAAAAAGTGATTCTGGGAGCATCAAATGTGACTCTTGAAAGATGTGTGAATGTGAATCCAGCGACACTCTTGCCGGATATTGAAAATGTGGGTATAAAGATGGAAGATGATCATGATTGTTTGGATGTGCTTGAGTACTGTACAAAACCGAGACCAGACATAAGGGATATTCCCTTATATGAGAATGACCATGTGTTGTTTGTGGATGGATCATGCCTGAGAAATGATAATGGTGTGCTATGTGCAGCATATGCAGTGTGCAAAGTTTCAGAGATCATGGAAGCATCACCATTGAAAGGAGTGAAATCTGCGCAAGTTGCTGAATTAGTGGCATTGACAAGAGCTTGTGAGATTGGGAAAGATATGAGAACAACCGTGTTGACTGATAGTCAGTATGGATTTGGAGTGGTGCATGACTTTGGCCAACTGTGGCTACAAAGAGGTTTCTTGACATCGGGTGGAACCCCGATAAAGAATGCTGAGTTGATTGGAAAATTGCTTGAGGCGATACAGCTGCCTAAGGAGTTAGCGGTTGTAAAATGTGCCGCACATGTTTCAGGAGATGATTTTATCACTGTCGGTAACAGGTTTGCCAACGATGTGGCGCAGTATTGCGCTAAGACCAACCAATCTATTAACCGGAGTAGGATGGAGGAAATGTCTCTCCTTTCTGTGATGTTTACTGATGTCCTAGAAACGTGGGATGAAGTAAAGCAGTTACAAGATGAGGCAGGAGAGGAAGAGAAACAAGATTGGGTTAAAGCAGGATGTGCTCCAAGAGAAACAGACCATGTTTGGGTCTACAGAGATGGCAGACCAGTAATGCCAAACTCAATTTTGTCGTCAATGGCAAGGATGTATCATGGTCAGGGACATCTGGGGAGGGACGCAATGGTAAGGTCCTTTAAGCAGACCTGGTACAATGCAAAGTTTAGAACAATTGCGGAGAGCATTTGTCAAAGATGTTTGATTTGTCAGCAATTTAACACTGGGAAAAAGACAGTGGTGAGTTTGGGGACAATAGGCAGAGAAGGAGGTCCTTTTACAAGAATGCAGATTGATTTCATTGAGATGCCCCAAGTGAACAGACTGAGATATGTTCTAGTGGTAGTCTGTTTGTTTTCAAGGTGGGTGGAAGCTTACCCGACTAGAAGAAATGATGGATTAACAGTGGCAAAGTTACTGTTAAGGGAGTTGATTCCTAGGTACGGGTTTCCAGTTACAGTTGAGTCTGACAGAGGTAGACACTTTCAAAATGAACTCATTGGTTTGATTTGTGAAGCATTGAAAATACAGCAGAAGTTACATTGTGCATACCGACCAGAGGCTTCTGGTGTGGTTGAGCAGATCAATGGCACAATCAAGAATAGGATTGGAAAAATGTGTCTAGCCACTGGTATGAAATGGCCGGATGTGTTACCTCTTGTCCTGATGACAATGAGATCTACTCCAGATAGAACTACTGGTTTGAGCCCGCATGAAATAATCATGGGACGTGCTATGCGCCATGCATTCGTGCCTGTGAATAAATTGGTGTCAATAACTGATGACATGATTTTGGATTACTGTAAAGGCCTGGCTGACGCAGTTCATTCTGTGTTTCACCAGATTGGAGAAGAAGCTACCACACTTGAGAAGAAGCAAGCCCATGATCTGAGTCCAGGTGACTGGGTAAGGATTAAGGTGCACAGAAGAAGAAATTGCTTGATTCCAAGGTGGGGAAGGCCGAGACAAGTCATTCTGACTACAACGACTGCAGTAAAGTGCGCTGGAGTGAAGCACTGGGTACATGCAAGTCATACTCTGAGAGTTCCAAGCCCGAGAGAGGGAACTGGTGAAGAGTATTATGAAGAGTCAGATTCCAGTGATGGTGAAGATCCTGAAGATACAGAATCAGTGAGAAAAGAAGCGGAGAGAGCTTCAAGAGATTCACTGCGAGTATCAGAGGGAGAATCTAATTCTGTTGTAGAGCCTGAAGTTTCAAGTAGCAGTGGGAGTAAAAGAAAAGAAAAGAGGAAACACATTGAGCCCACTCCTGAATCAGAAGAGGAGGAGATTGAAGAACCACTTGAGATTATCCTTGAAGAAACAGGGTCAGAAGAAGATAGAGAGGGACAGATTGCGGAAGACCCCCGAGGAGGTGTAGGGAACATTGATGAGGAGCTAGGTGAAGGGACAAGTAGACAGCAAGAAGATTGCGTGTCGGAGACCCGAGGAGGGATAGAAGTAGGGAAGTCTCAAACAGTGGTGGAAAAATCTGTGGAGAAAAGAAAAGCTACTGGGAAACGGAAACAAGAGGCACTTGAAACAGATGATGAAGATGAACAAACAGAAGGTCGAGTTCTGAGAAAGAGAACTTCGATTGGAGAAAAGAGTGTTAAACAATTGAAGCCGAAAAAGGTTGTGAAAGGAGATCGTTGGCCTAACAACCGAGTAAAGAGGGTGAGATACAGAATAATAAGAGCAAATTCATCAGAAGCTGAACAAGTGAATGAAGTATCAAGCCAAATCTCAAGAGCTGAGGAAAAAGAATCAAAGAAATCAAAAGAACCAGTAGAAATAAGAAGAGTTAAAAGACCCAACCAAAAGTACAGATCACCGGAATGGTCTTATGTGACACTGTCTGAAGAAGGAAAAGAAGAAACAGTGACTCGAGATAATCCGGAAGTGGTCTTGAGAAAAGTGGTTGAGGAAGATACTGGTGAAATTCTGAAAGTACTCTTGACTGATATTGGAGAAGAGTCGAGTACTGAGGATTCCGACGTTGGAGATCTGATACAGTTTGATGTTGAAGAAATTGAAGTGAAAAATGACAAGTATCCAAACTGAGTGAAAGAAGGATTCACTTGGATCAAGTGAATAAGGAAGTCATTTGGATAAACTGAAAGCTGAAGAGTTGCAGAAGAATTGAAGAAGTTCAAACAGTAGTGGAGTAGTAGAAGCTAAACTAAAATGGCTAACATAGAGGAGAATAGAAATAGATGTGCCTTTTTAAAGAGGTGGTGTAAAATGTGCTGCTGTTGTACTGGATTATTAATGCTTCTATGGGGTGTTTTAATTTTATTAGTTACTTTTAGAGTAGAATTTGGAATGGATATAGCAAATGTGACCAATGAAGAGAAGAATTCACAAAAAGTAGTTCCAATTAGAAGTAGTGGTTACATACACAAGGATAGGTCAATTAATAATTTTTCGAGTAATGTTTTTTCTAAACTGTTATATGAATATGTGAAGACAATGGAATGCTATGTCTGCATGCAGTTACCTGCATCCGTTTCAGAGGGTGTTACTTATCACCATTTACCAGCTACATATGGTATTTCTTGTAGTATTTTGAGTAGTGTTTTTTATTTGTTAGGGAAAATAGATTATAAGATGTCTAACAGAGATAGTATTTTTGGGCACTTGCCAATGAACAAAGAGCTGAATCCAGCTAAAGAAGCTAACACTTTTGGTGAGATTTTTATTGAAGAAAAAGGACTAACATTAGATTACATTTTTAAGAATAATTTAACTTGCAATTTGAAAGGAGAGGAGAAAGCTTTCCTGGATATGGTTGAGGAAAGGAGAATGAACATGCATGAGAAAGGGGGAAAATATGAAGTGAGTGAGACAATTTGGGACATTGAGATGGGAAAGGAGTTGAGGAATGGGGCTAGTCCAACTTTGGCTCTAGATGCACCGCAGAAGGGTAAACTATGCATTACCAGAAGGAAATCCCAATATGATACATATTTTGTGGGAACTAGTGAGTGCCATGATACATACTTCATTGCGACAGGTTGGGGTTTCAGAGGTGGAGAAGATACGATTTTTCCAGGAGTGTACTATGTGTGTGGGAACAAGGCTTATTACAAGTTGCCTGACCATTGGTATGGCACATGTTATGTGGGCCTGGTTTTTCCTAAGATTTTTCATACGGATAAAGTAAAAGATGTAGAAGACATTAATCTATTAACACGCTTTAAGAGAGAAACCTGGTCTGAAATTGTGGGTGACATTTTTGGGGTTTTAATTCCAGCAGTGGGAATTTCTTTAAATGCTTATGGAATCCGGAAACTGTCCACAGTGGTTGATCGCTTATCGACAAATACCGCAGGAGGGTTTCTTTTGGTGAATACGGAATTAAGTGCCGTACGTGCCATGTCTATGCAAAATCGACTTGCCCTTGATATTCTTTTGGCTAAGGAGGGTGGAGTTTGTGGAATTTTGAAAGTCCAACATTGTTGCACTTACATTCCTGATGAAAGTAAAGACCTGAAGGTCTATATCAAAAATATTACTGATTTGCATGAAGATTTAGTACCACTTGAGACTGGGAGTTTATGGACTAAACTAGCTAATAAAATGATAGCTGTTAAGGATTTTATTGCAAAAATAGGTAGTACTATTATAGGTAGAATATTGTTTCCTTTGTCTTGTATAATTGTTGCGTTATTGATACTAAGATTGGTGTGTGTGTGTTGTAAAAACAGGAGAGGGAAAGAGAAATTGAAAAATGAAAAGAAAAACAAGAATTCGAAAATTTCAAAAAGAGAACCAGAAGAGATTGAACTAGAAGAATTGAGGGAGAGTGTTTATTTAGAGACAAAGAGAGATGATGAAAGAGTGACTGGTGTTTAAATGTTGTCTAAAGGGAAGAGACATTTCTGATTTCCTAAAATGGGACTAAAATTTTCACAAATTTTTTTTTTTTTTTTGGGTTTATTTGGTGATAAAATCACCAAAGGGGGGATTGCTGGAGCAGAGTTTTCTTTTAGAAAATTCTGGGCTTTTGAAGCTCTGGCATGTCTATGCGTCTTATTAATTTTATTAATAATTAACAATTAATTATTTGTCTTGTGAAGGTATGTTTCAATAATCAACTCGTTTGTTCTAACATAAGAGAAAGTTACATGAGGGTTAGCTTATGTGTGCTGTTCATGTATTTACAATAACGTGCAAGTTTTCATGTTTAAACGTTGCTGTGTGCTATTTATTTTGAGCACAAAACGCTGTCAGAATTAATGCTTTTTATGTCGCAGAGCTAGATAAATGCATACACATAAGGGTATTAGTGGGGTTAACACTGTTTAATCATTATGTTGTATTAACGTTGTTTTTATTTCTTTTAAATTAAGATGGTCCATTGTGGCCTATGGAGGCCTAATTCTTGTTGGCTGATTAGAGAGCCTGGCCTCGAGTGAATATTTCTGTGATGTGGCAAGAGAGACCCCTGCTGGAAATCGGTTGAAGACAACTGACCGTAGTCCTTCTATAAAACTTTCCATGAGGACATCAGCAGTTTGGAGGATCTCCAAAAGAAATGATTTGTCCTTGGTGCACAAAGGAGCTTCTGAAATGAACAATGTGTTGAAGCCGGGTTGCCGAGGGAAATGAACGAGATGGATACTTTAATAGTTTCTGTTTCTTGGTTCCTGTTCCGTGGTTTACGTATTGTGACTTTTCCTGAGCGGAGATTTCAAGATGTTGCAAAGTTACATCTCTTCCTTCTCGTTCTGCTCAGTGATACAGTTTTACTTGCCAATTTTATGTGAGTTTCCATTGTATTTTTCATTATAAAAACTATTAGCTTAGGGAGGGCTCTCCCCACTCTTTCGTCGCCTTTGCCGCGTGAACTCGCGTTGCTGAGGCCTGATGCTGAGGACTGTCCTGAGAAACTTTACCGAGAGACTGGTCCTGACCCGTTCTGACACTTAGTTAGAATAGGTAACTATGAGAAATGATTTATTCTGATTGATTTACTTTGACTAATTTTAGATAAAGCAATATAACTTTTAAACATGGTGTTGAATATTCTTTCTTGTCAATTATTGGGTACATTTTGATTATTGTTGTTGTATAGTTTGTATAGAGTATGATTAAGGATAACCACTATAATCAGATCCTATCGTCCTAGATATAGATGCAGGGTTTTTCTTCCCACAGGTCTTATGCCGGTAGAGTATTTGAGCATATGTTAGTGAAATGGGCCCTAGCGTATGAAGAATGTATGTGCGTGTAACTGTGAGATTACTCTATCTGTGGTAGTGGGCATATTTTTGATACCCTGATCTGTATCACCTGCTTAAGTGGTTTCTTGGCCAGGCTGCTGATCTCTATAAAATACACTTGACGGTGACCTTGTGGAGCCATGAAGTGGGTCCTGGATGAGCCGTCCGTGTTGCAGTTCGTGTTTGCAAGTGCATCAGTTGTGAATTTTTGCCATGCTAGGATGCTTAGATTTAGGCTTTCAGTTGCCTTTAGCACCAACTTGATGCTATTGGCATTTTTCTCTATAGCGGATTCTGACCATATCAGTTTCTTGTAGTTGGTGGTGAATTGAGGGCCAAGTGCGACGGGCCGCTCTCGAAGGCCTCTCTTTTTAGGTCTAGAGACAGTATTTGTGGAAGGTGGTCACTTTCACAGTGCTCTGTAATTTGGAAGGAGCAAACTATAGGGAATATAGAGAGCGATAGAAAGGTGTAATCGATGATGGGCTCTGTCCATGGGCCGATGTAGGTGACATTTTCTGGAAAGTCCGCAGGTGCTTTACCATTGAGCGCTCTCATCCCAAGGTGCTCGATGTCTATCATAAAGATCTCCTCACGTTTGTCTTTCTGAGTCCTGATTTTTGACTCTTGAGGCTGTATGTCCCAGTAATTGTTCTGTTGGGCAAGGAATTCGTCGAGTTGAACAGAGCTAATCAGGCTCATGTTGAAGTCTCCTGTGATGATTAAGTCAGTTTCTGAAGTGCGGTGCCTTTAATTTCAGATAGCGGATTTGATTGTCTTGATGGTGTTGATTTTTTAATTTGGGGTGGGCTGAATGTAGACATTTATTATGATCAAATCTCGCGTATGCGTTGACTTGGTGAGTAGAGAAATACGACTATTATCCAATCTGGGCTAACCCGGTAACAATGGCAGTGATTGTATTCTCTGTAAAACCAAATAAACATTTTAATATAAATAAAGGCACATGAGAATAACAAAAAAAAAAGAATACTGAGCTCCGGGTCTGGCAGCGACTCTATGGGGCAGATTTACAAGCCCCTTGCGCCTGTTTTACACTGCCGTTGCGTCATTTTTGTGACGCAGCGGCGGCGCAAAACCAGCGCCATGCAGCGGGGTATTTACAACGTGACGCATCTGGGAGATGCGTCACGTTGTAAAGCCCTGTGCCAGAAGCAGGCGTTCTGGCGCAGGGGGGGGGCGTTCCGGCTCAGGGACGCCTCCTAAAAGTGGCTGAGTGAAATCTACAAGATTTCACTCAGTCACTTTTAAGGCCATGCTGCGTCAAAACCCTGCGCCTGCTTGAAGCAGGCGTAAGGATTGACGCAGCATGTTAGGGATAGGGCACCCCCGAGCCTTGCTGGAGCTGCGTCGCGCTTGCGACGCAACTCCAGCAATGCGCCGCCTTTCCAACGGGGGATGCGTCACGCATCTGCCCATCCGAGTGCCACGGTGCGACGCATTATAAATGCGGCGCATCAGTGGTGGCGCACGGGTGGGCAGATGCGTCGCAACTCTTCTGGTGCACTTTGCTGATTAGCAGAGATGCGCCAGACGTCATAAATCTGCCCCTCCATGTTCAGCCAAGGACAGAGCAAAGCAGGTGGCTAGCCTCTCGGAGTGGAGACCCCATTAATTTGTTTTTTTTTTCTCCTGGTTTTGTAGTGCACTGAGTAGCCTGGAATGCTTAAGGTGGGGTGTGTGGGGATGGGAGGGGGAGACTGCCCTTGTCTCTTGTAGGGCAATGATGTCGAATTGGTGCTGGAAGGGAAAGTTGTCGTTCAACCCGGTCCATACTGGATTTTAAGTCCGTAAAGAGTAGATTCAAGGTGACAGGTAAAGTTCCAAGTTTATCGATGATTTGGGACCATGATTTGTTATAAATATGTGTCTGTCTTGGCTTCAATAATTAAGTTGTTTAATTTGGACAGTTTGGAATCAGTGCATCATACATGTACAGCAAGGATGTTTAAAAGGTCTACTTGCAGGTCCAGCTGAACCGAATGATAGTTTAAAGCATCTACAGATGCTTGGAAAGACTTTACTAGGAGCTGTCAGGGCTATTGCTGCTTTTGAGTGCTCCACCCCTGGTGGGTCAAACAACGGATGTGCTTGTACTGGGGGTGAGGTGGTATGTAGGATGGTGCGTGGAGATAAAGCAGCTGGACTGACCGCAGGTGTGGCACGTATGCTTGTGGAGTCCTTTGCCTGCCCCGTTTCCAGGGCTAGCGCGCCTTTGATAGTCGATGCCATGTGGACAGGTGTCAACCTCATCAAGGTTGTTAGGTCAAGTTGTGTTGATGCTTAGTTAGAGATGTCTGTAGAACTTAGATCTAGTTGGCTCAGAGCTGGCTTTGAGAGCTTTGATGAAGAGTGGCTATCAGTATAGGAGTTCAGTCAGCAGGATGCCCTTGTGAGAAGTTGCAGACGTTGCTTGGGACGTGAGGGACCCCCATGGCAGTTGCTTTCTGGCCATGGACCACAGCCTTCGTAAGTTGTTTTTATGGGTGAAGTGGGTGGCAAGTGAGAGGGCTCGACTACATTGGGGCATTTGGTGGCCTTCCTGATTTTTTTTTATGTTTGATGTGTGGGGAACATCCAGGTGACTGTATGTCATAGCAAGGACCGGGGGAGGTGGAAGCCCATGCTTGGGGTGGACAGTCCCTCGATTGTTGGTGCCTTGGGCTTTCGCATGGTCTGGGGTGGAGTCCTGGCCATTGGACAGAATCTGAGGGGTTAGAGGCTCTTGTAGACCAAGCAAGTTGTCAGTTTCAGGAGTAGTTCCTGTCTGGATCTTTGAGGAATGAGAACCTGGACAGGATTTTTTGACACTTCTCAAACATTTTTGTTACAGGAGAGATTAAGCAACTGGGTGTTTGTACTTTGTTTTGCTCTCTTTGGTTGAGATCTCTGGTGGCTTTGGTGGTCCGGTGACCCTTCTTCCTAGTGGTCGAAGCTTGTCTTACCTTGCCTGACCTCACAGAGCTGAGTTTGAGGATTGGCTGGGTCAGAGATTACTAAAAAAGTTTCACAACCTGCTTTCTGTCCTTGTGACTGCTGGTTATACACAACTGTTGTAGAACTGGTGCGAGGATGTGTAGACATTGAGTCTGGCACTGCAGGGAAGAGGGCTGTCAGAGGCCACCCAAGGTGGGTTTTGGGATAGATGTCCTGGTTAACTCTGTGACTTGTCTTGGGGCGGTTTATCTTGTCTTGACTTAACTTGAGGGAGTTTGTCTTGTTGTGACTTGTACTTGACTTGCTTTGTAGTATGTCACCTCAGCTTGTTGTAGAAAGAGAACAACACTGTTTGCAGCATAGCTGCGGTTTAGGTTTGTTACAGTTGTTGCTGATTGCCGCTGATTAGCAGCTGTTAGCGGCTGATACTGGTGTTGTACTATGTATGGTTGGGCTGTGGCAACAGCGCCTGGTGGTTCGGGTGGGGTCCCAGCGGATGAAAGCAAGTGAGGGTCGGTGGTAGAAAGGGGTAAAAGGTGTGAGGGCAAGGATCTCACGCAGAGAGACAAGCCACACCTGGACCTAGCCTGGCCACCCCGGCCCTCTCCAGCTCAACCCTGGGGTTTTGCCTCTGATGCCGGCACCGCGCTCACTCAACCTGGTCTCGAGCCGGCTCGCACTTACCGGGCACCTCACTTGCCTCGATTGCCTTGAGCTTCTTCTTCCTCTTCTACCTCCACTGTGCCCACTGAACCAACAGAGTCTGCTCTGAATCTTTTCCTGTGGGTAGTAAGCACACAAGTCCTATCCTTTGAGTAGATGGAACTGGCTGCTGCTGCTGGATGCTGGCACTGCAGCTGCTGCTGCCTTAATGACTTGAGGTGTCTTGTAAGGGGCTTATGAGAGAACTAGTCAGCAGCTTGCAAGGTGGATCTTGCCTGATTAGCCCCAGGTAGATTGCAGAACAAAATGCACAATGATACAGAAAAGAAATTGCAGCAAAATGCAGCAGTTGATGTGGAGGGCTGAGAGAACGGAGAAGAAAGCTTAGGTATGGCAGATTGGTGAAGCTTTTTGGCTTAACAAGGGGGGAGGAAATAAGCAGATTCAACTGCAGGGATGCCCCGGTCCATAGGCAGCACATGGGCTGCAACCAGCCCAACTGTGAAACTTTTGGGCAGGCAAGTGAACCGGCAATGGCTGCTCTCAGCCTGTGGCAGTGACTGTGCTCCGCTCCTCGCCTCTCCTTGCAAGCCAGCAGCGTCAGATGCAGATTGTGCATGACGTGCATGATGGCAAAATGATGGCACTACAGAAAACAGACTGCCTCACTTAACAAAGCTCTTCTCTGTAGGACGCAAACTCATCTGTGCGGCACTCACCACTTATTTCAATCTTTCACTCTGCTGTCCTACGGAATGGAAACATGCCATGGTTCCGCCCTTACTCATGAAACCTTCCTCTGATGCCAAGATCTTGGCCAACTACCTAACCATCTCTTTGCTCCCCTACCCAGCTAAAGTACTCAAAAAAACTAGTCAACCGACAACTTACCTGCCACCTTGCATCCCACCACCTCCTGGATCCCTCAAAGTTGGGTTTCAGTGCCAACCACAGCACTGAAATTGCCCTCATTACAGCCGTTGATGACATCTGCCTCATCACTGGCAAGGGAGCCACTGTTGTCCTTATTCTTCTCAACTTATTGGCAGAATTCCATAAGATGGCCCACTCCATTCTCCTCAAATGCCGCCACAACACGGGTAGTTGCTTCACGACCCTCTGGTAACTCCAGTCTATCATCACTTACTGCACACCAGCTGTTTTTCTCCCCCCACTTTTTCTCAACATCCTGTGTGGCATCCCTCAGGGCTCCTGCCTTAACCTCGCCCTTTTTAATATTTTATATGGTGCCACTAGCAGCCACTATCAGATTCTTTAGCTTCCATATTATTCCTTATACAGATGACACACAGTTGATCCTCTACCCTTCTGAGAACACTCAAAATACCTAGCCAACTTTACCCATTGTATATCCACAGTGCCGACTGTATGAGCAGAAACTGCATCAAACACAACTGAAGTAGTTCTATTTGGGAAAGACACAGCTCTCTGCTCTAAGGCCTGGTGGCCTGCAGCTATGAGGCCACCTACTCTGCTGACTCAATGTGCTAGGAAGCTAGGTATCGCTGTTGACAGACAGCTTGCAGTGACCAACCATGTGACATCGGTTTCACCCTGCTGTTTCAGCATCCTTAAGATGCTCAAAAAATATTCAAGTGGTTGCCCTTGGACTCAAGAAAGATAGTCACCCAAGTGTTTTTACTAGCAAGCTAGCTTCCTGTAATGCCCTTGGCACCTCAGCCCACCTCCGAAAGAGGTTACAGGTGATTTGGAATACGACTTTCATGCTATTGCTAAGGCCTAATTACGAGTTTGGTGGACGGGCTACTCTGTCACATACGTGACAGAGATCCTGTCCACCAAATTGAAATTCCATAATATCCTATGGAACTTGTAATATGGTGGACGGGATATGCGTCACGTTTGTGACGGAGTATACCATCCGCCAAGATCATTATCAGGCCGTAAGTCTTTTTCATTGTGTGTCAGTCTCAAATCATCTGCAAACCCTGCACAGGCTTCCTGGCCACAACCATGATCTTTTCAAAGGTCTCCCCATACTTGCAAGTCTCTGCATAACCTTGCCCCCCTCTACCATAGTAACAGAATTCACTTCCATGTTCCTTCCAGACACCTGCGATCCACCTCTCTCCCGTTCCTTCACATACCTTACATCCACCACACCTATGCTGGGGGTCGCTCTTTCTCCTACGTAGCCCCAAAAGCATGGCAAAAGCTTTCATTATTCATCCGCTCTGCCCGTTCTCTTCTTGTCTTCAGAAAAAAATTTAACCTGTTTTTTTTAACGACTTTGCAGTGGTCAGGTCTCTTAGCAATAATATAAACAAAGGATCTCCCTACGTAAATTAAGGCCCTAGAGGAGGGAGAAGGCACAAAAATATGAAGTAGAAACCTCTAAACCGGCCTATATACTTAATTCATTGATCTATTCAGATTCTGCATTACCCAATCAACATGTCAAATTACATTTCATGTTATAACATTATTTTCATAGAACCACTGTCAGTCCGTTAGAATTTTTATACAAAGAATAATTTTTATTATTTCGTTTTTTCCTTTTTTTCCCCTATATAATGTGTTTTATAATTTACACATGACTTAGAACAGAGAAAGACATTTTTTTGGTTTTACACTTATAATTTTGGTGCAGACATGTTACATATTTGATATATGAAAAACATCCTAGACATCTGTGGCATAAAAAAGAATTTGCTAACCATTCATACTTGCATTCATACGAAAAAGGATAGAGAGAAAAAGGTTTTTTTCTAAAAGAAAATTGGAAAAAAGGAAAAATCTAGGACCCTTGGATTGGTCAAATTTCTCAAATTGACAAGATGAAAAATGTCAGTTTTCAATATCACTGTGTTGGAAGTAATGTCGCGGTCAACGCGCGTTTCAGTGGGAGACCACCTTCTTCAGGACCAACTGCAAAATGTTAGAAGATGAGATATATATAAAAGATGTCTGGGTGTCTGCAAGGAAGACAAAGGGAAATGACAATGGCAAGTAAAAGGGAATGCAAATAATTTCAAAAGGAGATTACTTCCTATTATACTACTTGAGTGCTCATCGTGCATCATAGATGTGTGTCAGACAGAGCCGTGTGGATCATGCACACAGAGTGAAATGTGAGACAAAGTCCGACTCTTGTAAGACCCATTGATGTTATAAGGGTAGAAGTTGAAAGAAAGTAGGTGCCATAGGAAGACCCAAGATATATAATGCCAGATGTAAACATGCAGCACCTAGGTGGTAATGCTTGAGGCGGCTACCTTGTGAGTCATCAAGCAAAGGGCATATGACCCGCTGTAAAAGTCGTCTGTGCCATACAGTACAGCGATAATAATTTCTGGAAGAGAAAGTGTTTTAGTTATTCAGCCTAATCTATTGTGGGGTTCTAATGGCTGTAACTGATGTAAGAGCCAAAATACCTCAAATAGCCAAAATGTGAAGGTACTTTTTCACTAAAAAGTTTGTTATTGTATCTCCAAATATTTTGAGATATCGACTGCGGCAATCCTGCAAGAAAGAAAAGGACTTTTTTTCAGAACTAAACCATACCATGTTAGTCTATGACATTAAGTATGAGGTAGTAGGGCCAGTTGAATACCACGTATTTAGTTACCTTTTCAAAACATGAAATGATTCATGAGGGTGGGGCCAGGCAGGAATCCTAGTTCAGGTCTCTCTGTGTATTTTGAAATGATTTCTGTTCATTTATTTTGGGTAGATATATCCAATCCCGGCTTATCTCTGGAGAATGAAAAGGTACATGTCATGGCGGTGTGCCTATCCCTAGGCTGGTACACATAATAAATAAGTATATTATAGACTGAAAAATCAGCTGATATTACTAAGGATTTTGATAGCATGCTATCGCGAGGTGGCAGTTACACGAAACTCTAAAACATTCGTAAATCTTTCGTGCTCTATGCATGCTATTAATGTGCCATTTTCCTTTGTCTTCCTTGCAGACACCCAGACATCTTTTATATATATCTCATCTTCTAATATTTTGCAGTTGGTCCTGAAGAAGGTGGTCTCCCACTGAAACGCGCGTTGACCGCGACATTACTTCCAACACAGTGATATTGAAAACTGACATTTTTTATCTTGTCAATTTGAGAAATTTGACCAATCCAAGGGTCCTAGATTTTTCCTTTTTTCCAATTTTCTTTTAGAAAAAAACTTTTTTCTCTCTATCCTTTTTCGTATGAATGCAAGTATGAATGGTTAGCAAATGCTTTTTTATGCCACAGATGTCTAGGATGTTTTTCTTATATCAAATATGTAACATGTCAGAACAGAGAAAGACATTTTTTTGGTTTTACACTTATAATTTTGGTGCAAAGTCATGTGTAAATTATAAAACACATTATATAGGGAAAAAAAAGGAAAAAAAGAAATAATAAAAATTATTCTTTGTATAAAAATTCTAACGGACTGACAGTGGTTCTATGAAAATAATGTTATAACATGAAATGTAATTTGACATGTTGATTGGGTAATGCAGAATCTGAATAGATCAATGAATTAGGTATATAGGCCGGTTTAGAGGTTTCTACTTCATATTTCAGGTCTCTTAGCAATCCATTTCTTACTCTATCCTAGAATGCCCCTTGGGAGCCACATTTGTGCTTTGCAAACACCATTAACGTAACACCACTACCAGTCCACGCATGGACCTGGGTTTACGAGACAGTAGTGACCATCGCAAACAGGTGGATTTTGGATTACCGATTAACATCAGAACTCAGTTCTGCTTCTCCTAGTCTGTAAATGCAAGGAGCTTACATGATTGTCAAGTTATCTGGAGGGGAAAATGCACAGGGCTGTACAGAAATGCACAAGGGCAGGGTGGCACAGCTTCACCAACGCATGCAGAGGACTTTTGCCCCAGGACAATTTTGGTTAAAGGGAAGGCAGAATGGGGAAATTCCTAAGTCCGTCCCTCAATGTCACAAAAAATCTGAAAACCCCAGCTGACATAATCGAACACAGCAACCTTCTCTAGAATGCTTATCGTTGGTGATTGTTAGCAATACAGGACTGGGAAAAGAGAAAAGTCTTTTGTACTGCATTGGACGGGCCCTCTAACGTCTTAGTGAGACAGGTCGCTTGTAGGACAATCGCAGGACTGCTTGAACCCTCACCTCATTTTCTGCTTACTCTGCACAAATGAATGGAGCGCCAGCAGCTGCATCTGATGGCAAAGGAGATTTTTTCCCATTATGATCTTTATTAAAGTTTTCAAAATAGAACATGAACAGGCGTAGAAACTTTAGCTAATGGAGATTGAAATTTGGAACAGAATTCTCAAGGGAGTCAAGCAGGTGGCTAAAAAGCAGTGCTTCATTTGAGCCGGTCGTTTCTGGTGCTTGGTACCGCCACTTAATTATCAATGCCGGGGACTCATGACAACCAGCCACGTGATGGCGCTGTTTTCCAATTTTGTGATGAACACAAAAATAGCTTGGGTGGCAGGTATTACTCATTTTTAATGTATAAAAAGTTTGAGTTGTCAGTAGTAGCACAACAGGTTGTGCAAGCTGCTGTGGTCTCCTCACAAGGGCCCTGGCACTTATTTATTTATAAATTAAGTACTGCTAAAAAGTGCCCCCTTTATGGCCACTTTAGATTAGATAGATAAATTGCTTAGTGAAGCAGAATGGGTTGATACTTAGGGGTTTATTTACAAGCCATATGCGCCACCGGTGTGTAATTTTTTGTGACGCACCGCTGGCGCAACCTTCTGCCCCATATTTACAGGGACACATAAAGCCACCGTGCGTGGCTTTTCTTGTCCTTGTAAATATGGCCCCTTCTCACGCAACACTCGGCTTGAAAGGGGCGTGACATGGGTGTTGCTGTGGGTGTTCCCACGCAATAACACCCATGTATTCTGCCATGTTTCTAGATTTACGAGAAAAACTGGAAATGCGTCAGAATGCTACACCACCCCAGGGGTGGCGTAGCGAGGTGCAACGTGGAGAAATGTTTACATTTTCCCTCTGTTTTTTCCTCTTTCTAAGGGTGGGTGCTAAATTCTGCAGCACACATAGTGTTATTGTGTTGTGCAGGAAGGTATCCCTTCCTGCACAGAAACAATCTCCCCACAACTCACGCACTCTTGCACAATGGCACAAGGGTTCCTGCGTGTCTCATGACAGACAATTGTGCGCCAGCGAAGGGGAACGCACAGAAATGTGTCATATTGTTGTAGATATGATGTATCCCTGTGTTTCGAAAGTGCTGAAGAGTGGCGCAGCCAAAGGGCTTACGGTGCAGCGCTGCAGCGCTTTCTTGTAAATAAGCCCCTTAATCTTAAAGGAAATAGCTTGCATGGGAAAGGGACATCTGGCCAAGTTTGAGAAAATATTAACCATGTAAATGGCGTCTTTGAACATATTGCAAGAACAGAGAGGTTTGGGAAGGCTGTAGAATTGAATGGTGCAGATAATATGCATATACAAACAGGGCACAGTCGGGGTACACGAGAGTAGACAGCATCCACCCACTATTTTCACAGGGTGGACACCGTCCACCCTGCCAAGAAATTGGGCCCCACTAAAATATGCTGAATTCATCCTGGTGTAGGTTTCAGACACCAGAACCCTTTCAGCAGCACCTGCACGTTGTCTCCTTTCGTTCAGAGCCGCAAGGTGCAGGCGGGGAGCTTGCTTATTTTAAATTGCAGCTGGCCCAAAACAAAGGCCGAAGTTAAGGGGCCATCAGAGTTTCGTTGTTCGAGTATCCTGGCTGGGAGCAATGTGAAGCATCACACGTAAATGCAATGGAGAGGAAACAAAGGCACACAGCTTATTACTTCACAGGCACCTGAAAGAGGCATGCTTTGACTGTGTTCAGTCCCTGTATATAGGAGATAAGCATACACTGTACGAGTCTGTCCCAGTATTTACACAAATAACGATTTAAATACCATTTTGTTTTACTTCTTGTATAGCGCTACTCATCCCAATACAGGGTGTCAGAGTGCTTTACATCACATTATACCTTGAAACACTATACATTGACAATAAATCATATGTGTGTGTAAATCAATGTACAGGGTGTGTTACTTAAGACAGCGAGGGTTACAAGGTGTAGGAGTCACATGTCCTTCATAGCCCACTGCGCTATATTAGAAGGATTACAATTTATGAACGGCAGGGAACAAAATTATCTTTGTGTTAAAATAAGTAACCCACTTATCTAGCTACATAAAATCAAAATCTGTCATCTGCATGTTACATGATGTGCTTTGCAGGAGACACATTGGGTATCTTTCCTAATTTGATGCAAAACTGGGTCCAGGAAAAATACAGATCTCTCCAGCAAATGTGTTAACCTCTAGAGTTATCTTACCATTATTATTACTCCCTGACATTAACTGGGCACACATTGATCTCTGCAGCAGGTGCCTTAACCCCAGAAGTTACTTTAAAATGCAGATTTTGCAACCAATTAAGCAAAGCAGGTTCACTGACACATTTCTCCTTGCTACCAATTACTTGGTGGCAGAGTTTAAAAATAATAATGTATATGTTGAGACTCAGATTTTATGTTGGGGTTGTGTTGCTTTTTTGGCACAACCCCGGCGTGAAATCTCACTAGTTAAATCTTGTAACACGCTCACAGATACTCCTGATAGAAATGCTACTTCCTGTAAGGTTATAGGTTGTGATGCCACTTCCTGTGATGCCACATGCGATGTCACATGCTGGGATGTATGATGATACAACGCGTACCATCACAACGCGGTATGTTACATCGCGGTTCTAACAACGCAAGTCGTTACATCGACTTGCGTTGGAGGGCGCTGGATTTAGGAATAGTGTGAATTACTATTCCAACTCCAGTCTACGTACAGTAGGGAAGGTGTTGGAATAGTAATTCACACTATTCCTTAGTCTAGAGCGCCCTCCAGTGCAAGTCGGTGTAACGACTTTCGTTGTAAAAACCACGATGTAACCATACCGCGTTGTAATGGTTGCGTCGTAAAGGATGTTTCCCCACATGCTGTGATGTCATGTACCATGATGTCACTTGCATGCTGCCTAACTTGGTTAGTCCCCCCATTCTTTTTTTAGTTTATGTGCCCTGTATACATTTATTTTTTTAAACTTTATTTTAGGTTTTTACCTTTGTTAAATAACAAACAGGGCACCAGCAGTTAAAGCACAATCATTGTATGCACATTGGCAGGCAATTCACGGCCCACAATCTCCTGATTACAGAATTCCAAGATACAATGAGGAAATATAGAAAAAAAATTGCAGTGGATACACATGGTTAAGGGGAGATGCATTGTTGTTCTGTAAACATATATACTACTCTCCAAGGGCATTATCCACTCCTCCCGGATCACCCCTGTCTAATTAAGGCTCATGTTGGTCATTCTAATGAGCATCGGAGTTAAAGGCAGTGCTGCACAGTTCCCGCCACTCCATTAGATCAGCCTGCAACTTGTCATCTCAACGATTTAATTTTATATGTATTTCTTCTGCTAATCAGTGCTTTAAATGGGAAAAAATAAGTACAGGTACTCATTATAATAGAGGTGTGGCAAGTGGGCGGGGCGAAGAGCAATATAAGATCGTACCTAATGACTTCTGTAGCAGTTGCAGCACATGTCAAAACACACGAGAAATGCGTTTATGGCAATGAAACAGATTATCCCATTACACATAATTACATGCTCCTCAGAAGCAGAGCGGAATCTGCCCTGGAGGAGAAACCTAACCTCCGCCTGCTGTGCTGTGGATCAGGGTACTGGTACCTTCCCTGGCTACAGAGAAGTGCCGGTACTGACGGAAAAAAAATCCGCAAGTGCCGGTGCTCAGTACCGGTGAGTACCGGCTCATTTAAAGCACTGCTGCTAATCCTAGGGTGACCAGGCGTTCCGAATTTGCCAGGACGGTCCCCGTTTTTCACCAGCTGTCCGGGCAGATTTCGAGAAATGTAGCTCATGTCCCGGTTTTTGGAGAGGGTCGACTAAAAACAGTGGGAGGTGTTTTTTGATGTTTTACAAAGCAGGGATAGTTGGCAGTTGTTCCAAGAAAGCAATTTAATTCACAGGCAAGCTACTGGGTTTAAAAATGTCATCTTATGTATGTTCTTACTGCCTATTTTGTAATTCTCTGCTGAGAAGCACTGTCATTCTGTGCGCTCGCTTAACGTAAAATTATAGTCCTTCTATTTTTGTGAAATGTCCTGTTTTTTTGCTTTAAAATTCTGGTCACCCTAGCTAATGCCCACTCATGCACATCCCTATGCCACGCCGATATGTCTGGGCCTCTTTATCCCATCCAGGTAATAGCAATCCTACGCCTGGCTAGTACCAGCATCTGGTGCAGCAATTTGTACGCCATCTTCTACTCCTTGGGTCTCTGTATATGGCCCAGCAGGCACTGCAGTGGCTCCTCCAGTAAACGGAGGCCAGTGCTTTCGCGCACCTTTGCCACCACCCAGGGCCAAAATTGCTGCAGCCCAGGGCAAGCCCAAACCAAATGTAGGAAGTCTACCCGTTCCGTGTCGAATTTAGGACAGGTATCAGTGTGGTTCTGAGATTTAGGCCTCAGTTTCAGCGGTGTAAGGTAGGTGCGGTGTAAGTAGGTGTAGTGGATCAATTTGAACCGCACGTTCCAAGAAACTGTGTGCGTAAGCGTGCTAATGGCCGTCCAGGTCTTGTCATCTATTGGTGTATTTAGTTCCCCATCCCACGCTTTTCTTGCCCGGGAAGGGGGGGGGGGGGGTGTCGGACCAGAAGAGTCCAACCTCATGGCTTTGTATAGGAGCGATATCTGTATACACCATTAAGATGCACATTTACATCCTCTACACAGCCGTCAATTACCACAACACAGCCTCCACCCGTGATGGTCAGTGCATGAAAACAGAAGGTTACTCAGTCACTTATAACTAGGGCTCCCGGTTTTATGGTATTTATTTTTTTGACATTTTCGTCTGTATTTATCCATATTTATTTTTTGCTAATTTTATCTGTATTTAGCCATATTTATTTTGGGTTTTGTGGAAAAATGAAGCTGAAATTAGTATATTTCCACATTTATTTAACCGGTAAATATGCACTCATGCTTGAATCCCTACTAGGTTTCAATGCTGTAAACACCTGCAGAAGATAAATTAATGCACTTTTAAGAAAATATGCACATTTCTGTATCAACCATGCGCATATCTACTACTGTTAAAGCCTCTTTACTAAAATTCCTTTCTTTTTTAGCCCCCTTACCTATCAATCCACACAGCTATTGGCCTGGCAGTCATGGCAGACAGTATTTAGAGTTACTCAAAAAGCATCCCGATTTCCGTTTTCATCCACATTTAAAAATAAATACAGTCAAGAAAATAAATGTTTTCTGTCTGCATTTATCTTTAAAAATCCGTAAAAACGGAAAAGAGGGAGCCTTACTTATAACTCACCTCCTTAGAACAATCGATTCTCTATATGCTGGCGTAGCTCTGCTCACTGGAACAAACCACAAATTTCATGTGGTAAAATGATTTACCACACACCCCTTCATGACCTAAACAAGGAATCCGGAACCCAGAAGAAAAGCAATGAGAAATCAGCGACAAAAACGCCTACTTACTTCGTCGTATCCTGCGAAGCAGCACCCAACCAAGGAAAAACCATTAATGCAACTCCACTCCCCCACCCACAAAGTCGGCTCACAACGTGCTTGGCTGTATTGTGGGTCCACGTCATCCCCGCCAACACAAATCATCACGTGTAAAGCCCTAGCACTACTCTTTCAACCCAGATTATCACTGTATACCCAGACGTCATCGGTAACTTAAACTTATTTACACCGCCAGACTGCTAACGCCCCCTCATTGGAGGTGAACAGTTTCTTGGAAGTTGAGGAAGGTTTGCAGAGCGGGTGACCCCATCACACCTGTTAATAATTTCAAGTTAGATGCCAATGAGAGATACCGACTGGACGACTGATTTGTGAGATTCTGTGGTCGTGGTGTTTCTTACACACTTATTGGTGTGCCGCATTTAGCACATATTCTTTCATCTGCATAGATTGCAGAATTTAACAACAAAAGGTTTCCAGCTTGAACAGATCAAACGTTACTAAAAAAAACCTGCCACACGTATTTCTGCACTGTGGCAGGTCATCCTTCAGTTGCCGGATAACTATATGTGGGTGTTAAACTGATACTGACTGATAAGGTGAAACCTCTGCCCAGACATTGATATTATGGATGAAAATGATAAGATAGTAAAATATTATGCCGCTAAGTGGCACATAATTTGGCGCTTCTTGCCGTATAATTCCTAATAAAGTACTAGTTTCCATGTAACCACTCTATTAAGCAGTCTGAGGTGTTTGCGCAATTTGGCCACCAGATGTCAGTATTCTTCCACTTTTGGACGAATAGTCCGTTACATGCCGAATCATTTCGAGGTGCCGCTAACGAAAAAAAAAAAAAACGGAGAGTGAGGAAAACCGAGAGGTAATGCAAACAATGTAACTTTAAGTAAAAACATCGAGAGCTGGAAAAATGGATATAGGGCAAAATGAGGAAGAAAGGGGAAACTGGCAGAACAGAGATAGAGCGGAAAGGAAGGGAGGAAAGGAGGCAGCACGGGGAGTTAAAATGAGAGAAGATGTAAACGCTGAAGCGAAAGAGATGATCAAATAAGGGAAATCAATAACAATCAAAGGCAGAGTTTTTAGAGAGTGATGTGGCTCTGAAAAGAGAGTGACCCAACTGAAGTCTGTCAAGGGATTTTGTTTTGTCAGCAGGGGGAAATGAGTGAAAAGTGGGTGATAACCGCCAAAAGAGGTTGTTCTGACTTGCACGATAGGCACGGGAAGATCAAAATGTACAGGTCTATAGCACTAAGTGGATAGCGCTGTGTGTTGGGGGGAGGGTGGGGGAGGGGGGGGGAGGGTGTCACATTGCTAAGATTCTGCTCGACTGAGACGACACTGTACCATATAGTTGACACTCCCAGCCATCTGAAAGCAATGGGACGATTAAGTGGAAGTCCTGTAAAAAAAAAAAAAAAACACAGGTCTTGAATATTACAATTGGCACTGGAATTATGCGGCAGTGGAGAACCAAATTATGCAGTAGGGTTGATTAAAATATGTGGAAAATAAAGGCAACGTTTGTGGCATAATGTGTGTGGCACATTCTGTGGCACAGACTGTCAAGACCGGTACCTCACTTCTGCTTTGGCCAGGAGTGTGTGTGCACACTGTAGCATTTGCAAAATGTCTCAAAAGATATTTGCATGTTTTAGCAGCAAATAATCATTTAATGAGTTATAGCTACTTTTTTTGTAATTTGCTACTATGTGTTTCCTTATATTTGGACAAACCTTGGGAATAATGCATTGCATGGAACACAACAATGTAAAAATGTGCAAGGTACATTTAGAAGGGAGTTTTCTTTTACACTTGGATCCTGTGTTACTTTAGTGCCACGATAAGAACTAGGGGGCATATTATCAAGAAACAGCGTTAAAATTATCGCCGCTTTAGCGGAAGAAAACTGCAGCTAAAGCGGCGATAATGGGCTTGATAATATGCCCTTGAGAATTCCAATAGAAGCCCATGTTCTGGTGTCAACATGGGCTTCTATTGGAATTCTCTGCGGCATATTATCAAGCCCATTACGGCCGCTTTAGCGGCAGTTTTCTGCCGCTAAAGCGGCGATAATTTTAACGCCGTGCTGGATAATATGCCCCTAGATTAGGTGCCTCAGGGCACAGAGGGGTTACAGGGACCTGATTTTATCTTTTCGGTCCATTTACCCCTGATGCCCAGAGGCCTTCCTACTATGAGACCCTAGGCTGAACACCAAATACACCCCTTTAGCACTCGTCCATCAGGGTAACAAGGCAGAGCAGTCCAAGGATCACTTAGGTAGGCGATGTGGGTAAGAAACTCAGCATTCAATGACACTCAGAATAAAGGTTATTAAATCAATATCCTGCCAGTGCTCGTCTTAGAAAAACGGATGTACTTAACCCTTTCGATGCTTGTGACGGAGCGGTTCCGTCATGCGCGTTGGTCGCGCTGTGCGGATGACGGAACCGCTCCATCACGGCCCCGCCCGCGCAAGAACCCTTCAGCACAGCATGGTAATCCGCGCCGCGCTGAAGGGGTTAATTCCAATCACACAGCTAAATATTAGGCAGAAAGCAAGAATGGTGCTTATCACTAAATCAATATTTTCAAGGGTCTAACAGTTTAGGCCAGATTCTGAAAGGTGGCAGGCAAAGCTGCGCAGCACCCACAGATGCTGCCCAGCGTTGCATGACAGGGGGAGAGAGTAGGAGAGCGCCGTATGCACACAGATATGTCACTCCCCTCTCCCTAGGGCCGGTGCTGATTTCAGCTGCAGGGCGCCAGGCACCCACCTTAGTGCCATGGTGCTAGAGTGTGTGCCTGAATTTAGCATAGGTTTTGTACAGGAAGGGTCTCCTTCCCGTACAAAACACTATGCCTAGGCAAGTCTAAAAGCTGTTCCGACTTTGTTTGTGTGCTGCACAGTGCAGCACCCTGGCAAAGTCAGCAAAGCACGGAGAAATGAAAACAATGTCTCAGTTTAACGTTTGCTTTTCAGCAGCATTACATTTTGGCTCTATACCCTTTCTACCAATGTTAGTGAAAAGGGTTTAGAGTCAAAAGGCATGGGTGGTGCTTGGAAACGCCCATGTAACACCCCCTTGATGCAAAGTAATGTTTTGCGCAGCTTTGCGTTACTTTTACATACAAACCAATGCTAATACCAATTACCGTTGGTTTGTAAATCCCAAAACAGGTTTAGCGCCAGGTTTGCGTTTAAAAACAAACGATAACCAGATGCTAAACCTTTGACAATCTGGGCCTTAATGCTCTACAGTGGTGCTGTAGCTGCAGGGAGTCCTGTCTACTGGCTTTTAGACCCTGGCTCGTGCAAGCACTCTCTGGGCTGGCCGGCCCTGGGTTTGATGAATATCATTCATCTAGGTGTTAACTGAGAGGATGTGCTAACTCACTCTGGAGTTATGATGCTCAGCTATACTCAGTTTAGGATAGGCGTTTACCATGTTTCGGCAAGGGCACAACACAGTTGTGGCTGCCCATCCTATGTGTGGCTCCCCTGGATCCTGCAGTTTCAGTCAGGCTGCCCTTGAACAGGGCAACAACCTCAAACAAAATGAGACCTCTCAGGAGTATGAACTCTCGAAGGCTCCACCAGTAGATGAAACAGGAGTCTGACGAGGCACTGCAGTTATCCCAGGGAGCATGTGCTCTGGGAGAGGTCACAGTCTGAAGGTGCACCTCACAGTCTTGTATACACATAGTATGGCAGACAGCACATAGTGGTTCGCTTGTAAAAGCACTGTGCACTTCAGGGAGTTTGGACACAGACTTGTCAAGCTTTCAGCGGTCGCATTCCGATAGGGATTCCCGTACCCAGGGCCTCATTTACAAGCCCCTTGTGCTGCCAGTGTGTCACTTTTTTAGACGCACCGGCAGCACAATGGGCTTGCCCATATTTGCATGGCCACGTAGTCACCCTGCGCGACTTTTCATTGACTTGTAAATATGGGCCCCTTTCACGCATTACTCTCCATGAAAGGGGCGTTCCATGAGTGTTGCTGTGGGTGTTCCCACACAACATCCATGGAACCTGACACATTCCCAGATTTACAAACTGTTGTAAGGCTTGGAAACGTCAGAATCCTACACCTCCATAGGGGAGGCATAGAAATGATGCAACAAGGAGAAATACTTTTATTTATCCTTATTTTTTGCTTTTTCTATGTGTGTGCTGCAGTAGAAGGAGTAAAATGCAATTAATCACAGTTTTTTTCAGGAAGGTGTCCCTTCCTGCACAACAACAATTATTCCTGCAACACAGGCACCCTAGCACCATGGAACAAGGGTGTCTGTGTTGGCACACGGCTGCAGTTTGTGCTCCGGTGCGGAGGAAAAGGACAGGAATGTGCCTTATCTTGTAGACACAGCGCATTCCTGCCGTTTTATTTTGACACACGCCAGCGCAGCAGGAAGGTTTGCTGTGCTGCCATGCGTCAAAATATAGTAAATGAGGCCCCCAGTTCATCGCAGCCATGCAGCAGTAGGTAGAGGGTTTCAAAGTTTCAGTATGTGCTGGTACCTCCACCAAACTCTCCTAGGCCAGAGAGGAGACCAAGGAAGACTCGAGGCCCAGTTTGAGGGCAACCAGGGACATGCACTTCACGAGCATGGACACAGGTCACCATGGTCCCTCAGAGTGTCAGTAGTGCAGGTATTGCAATGGGGACCTTAGTCAGCTCCTCTTCTTCCACTCAGCTGCGGTGGGCTGTCCCACACACAACTTTTGCCTCTGTACTTCTCCTTTACAGCAGCAAGTGCAGGTTCCTCTTCTTGTGGCAGCACCTTGGCACTTCCAGCAGGATTCCTTGCACTTCAGGCCATATTCTCTAACCTGCCTGGGGAACTGGCTGTCAGGGACATCAACTCTGGATCTCACACATTCTTCTTCAATACTCTGCAGGGTGTTGCCTGGGCATTGGCCAGTGAGAAATGACTGGAATCCTCGTGTGTGGTGTTAAGAGCCCCCTTATACTCAGTACGCAGACAGAGATCGCGGATTCCACAGGTCCAGCTCTTGAATTGGAGATTCTGCCCTTTTGCACATTCCCCCAGACTGGTCAAGCCATAATCTTTGTCTTTCAGCGCCAGCAGGAAATAAGGGCGGAAATGAAAGCTCCCTCTGCTCCTAAGCTGTTGGGCATAGAACTATCAATAGACTTGAAAGGGGCCAGATGTGCTCTCCGTTTTCTTTCCTCCACAACCCTGAGTCTAGTCTATTTTAAATGACCTCGGAGATGCTTTGGAGGAGCCCTGCAATTCACATTGCTGATTGGCGGACTCCCTCCACCCACCATTTTGTGTACCACCCACACACAGGATATCCAAAATGGATTCCTGTGCTTTAACAGCCAAACACAGCACAGAATTTATACTCATCATGCTACACATACATGTGTCATCCATGTCCCACACAGATGGAGCAAAGAACCTAGTTGCAGTGTACTGGCAGATCATTTTAAACACAAGAGGCTAGTAGACAACTCTGTTCTTAAAGGCAAAAGGTAACAAGGCTGGTGTTTTAGGTTTAATCCATTGCAGACATAGCAGTCTGTCCTATACAGACCGAAGAACTGATGCTAATGACGCAGAGAAAAGGGGGTTTTGTAAATTTGTAAAAAAAAAAAAAAAGCCATGGTGTTACTAACATTCACACTCTAACTAGTGTGAAAATTCAGACTATTCCAGGCACCCCAAGCCATAAGAATGGTTGGGCGGAAGGTATTAGTCTTTTTTTTATGTATATTGAATTAATAAGCAACTGTTGTTGTGCTCAGCTCTAAATTAGACAGACAGCACCACCGTGTGGCAGCCTGTCATATGTGACGATTTTGACAATTACGTGCCGGTGCCGAGCAGCAGAAACCACCAGGCTCAAATTAAGCACTGGGTGGTGTGACTCTCGAGACCAACAGATCCCAGCTCTGGGTCTCAATTCATTTCCATGCCCGCTATCAGCAGACATGCACGATTGTTGTGCGCGCTGATCTAAAAAACCTAAAATAGCAAGACACATGGGAAATTCAGCTAGCCAAAAAAAGCTAGCATATAATCAAATTGATTTGCTTCCTTGACATTTTCTTTTCTCTACAACTTTTTTCCAGCACTGTCTACAGAGCATTAGTTGAGAAGAAACGCATCTAATGCCACAGCTAGTCTATCTATCTTTGGGCACTTCTTAGCAGCGTAGGGCAACAAGGCGTGTTGTGAGTGGCATGGAGACCTGTCCCCAGCCTCCCTTAAGCAGAAATCTGGGGAAATAAACCCCTCAGGTTTCCCTCCCCGCCAGGTGCCTATAACCGCACGCGCCCGCGCACACACACGCATTCACCCCCTCCCCCACACTGAGGAAGCGAGTAGCTGGCGGGATGGGAAGTCTACTTACGTGTGGGGGAGGAGTAAAAGAGGTGAGAGAGAGCAACACAGCTGGGTGTGAGCGGGCCCTCTTGAGTGGCGTTGCGGTTTGCGAGGCTGACACCTTTTTCTCTTCCCTGAGAAGATGGTGTGCTCAGCTGTGCACTCCCGGTCATGTTTCCACAAACGCACCGTGACCGCCCCACCTCCCCCGCCTCGCGCACACAAGGAAATGCAATTAAAATTTCATTCCAGTAAGTGAATCTGCAGATCATGGCGGGGCGAGAGCTGACGGCAAGGAGCAGGCCTCCCACGGTCGCAGGCCAGGATGAACCGCACGCAGCCCCTCCAGTGCACCGCAGTACTGCTGCTGCCGCTTCGGTACTTGGACGCACTCACGGCTGTCTGCTAGTGCGCACCTCACCCGGCTCTGCCAGTGCGCCTCTGCCCTCCCGCCACAGGGACGCAAACATGGCCCTTCCAGGCCACCATATTGCTGCCTAGTACTGGTATCTGCTATTCCAGCTGTGGGGTCCCACGCGCAGCTCCCATGATGCTCCTCAACCCCGCTATGCATTGGCCCCAATCACATCCGGGGCGCACTGGCGCTGCACCTCCGTTCCCTAGCCCCCCCTTTAGGTTTCAGCACTGTGCCCTCACATATCTCTACCCCTGCCCCGCTCCCCGATCCTGCCGTTCCTTGCCTTCAAACAGAACATTCAGAAACAGCAGTATTTATGCAAAATGCATGGATTTCAAGAAGAAAAACATAAGATTATGCGAGCGCCGGTTCGGTCTTCTGCGCACTGATATGGGATTTGTGCAGGCCCCCTGCTGAGCTGTCAGTCAGCGGAGGAAATAATGAAGGGAAAGTCGGAACTGCACAGCGCCCGCACTCCCATCAAGAATTCAAACACAAGGCCCTGGCAGCGGCGCACACTAACACTCCAACTTCAGACCTCAGAATGTGTGCCCTACGTATGACAAGATCTGTGTAAACGGAGGGGCAGCTCTGCTGTCTGAGGCCTGAGCTTGTTAGGTAGATGTACACTGCAGCATAGCTCTATGACCTGCGCCTGTCAGACCTGTGTAACCCGAGGAATAGCTCTCCTGTCTGGGGTACCGGTCTGTAATGTCTGCGTATCCTGATGGATATCTGTGCTGCTCCGAGGCCTGCACCTGTGAACGCTCTTAACCTGTGGATACATCTGCTGTCTGAGGCACGAGGTTGGGAAATCTGTGGAAATCGAGGGATAGCTCTGCTGTTCGAGTCTGTGAGGTTTGTGCAAGCAAGGGAGGGGCCGCTGTGGTTTCTGGCGCCTGACCCTGTCAGACCGGGTAACCCAATGGAGAGGTCTGTTGAGCTCTGTTTTCGCTGGCCCGCCATCTGGAACATTGGTGATAACTCCGTTACTTTTGGCCAATGCCGCGCTAATGTCTGTAGCTAGAGGATAGCTCTGCTGCCCCAGGCCTGATTCTGTAAAGACTGTAGCCTGGGTGCCAGAAGTGTACTGTCTGATGATTGGTCCCTCAGTGTAATTTGTGTAATTTCAGGAGAGCTCTGTTGCCTGCAGTCTGAGCCCATAAGATCTGTGCAGCCTGAGGGGTAACTCTGCTGGATGAGAACGTAGGCGGTGTAAGGCGTTTAACCTGAGGGGTAGCTCCGCCGTTCGAAGTCTCACACACATTGCCCCCTGCACGAGTGCAGGAAACAATTCTAGGGCAGAGATCCACTTATAAATGTAATCTATTATTAGTAAGAATCTGCCTGGCATTCCCCACTGTGGTGTTATGCTCACTCTTTAATGCTGCACACCCCCCTCTCTCAGCCCCACCTCCAGGGACGTTTGAAGGCCCGGGCAGAGTGGGCTCTGGCCCAGGGCGCAAGCCTTTCAGGGGGAGGGGGGGGGGGGGGGAGGAGGGCTGATAAAGCCAGCTTGTTCAGCCCCGATGGCCTTGAATAATTCTTTAATAGATTGTTCTAAATATTGTTTCCCTATAATTTATTTTTAATGTGAGTGATGTGTGAGTCTATTACAGACATTTTGCGGAGAAATGTTGTGTTTATGTTTCATGCAACATCCATATTGTTTCCCTATAATGTATTTTTAATGTGAGTGATGTGTGAGTCTATTACAGACATTTTGCAGAGAAATGTTATGTTTGTTTCATGCAACATCATAAAAAGTTTTTTTTAGATCAATTACAGGACCTCACAAATGAGAAATGGGAGGTGGTCATAGAGCTTATTTGTAGAGATATTAGCAGGGGTAGCTCCTCCACTAGGGTGTAGAAGCGTTGCCCCACTGCTTTCTCGCAGTGTGAGAAAGCCAAAACATAAAATGGTAATAACTTTTGGTTATTACCATTTTATGTTTCTTTCCGCATTGCGGGCGGGGGGTGGGTGGAGCTGCCCGTGCAGGAGTGGTTTGACCACTCCTCAGTGCACATTACTGGTTTGGTCGGCTCTCTCAAGCCGTCCAAACCAGCCATGCACACTCTGCACTTCTCCATGTAAGCTGCATTGCAGCCTACATGGAGAACATGCCATCCCCTACGGCCCCTGGCTGGGCGGCGTCCCGACCAATCACAACGCTCCATTGGAGCGTTGTGATTGGCTTAGGGGAGGGGAGGGAGGCTGCCTGCTTCCTGTTCCAGGAGGAGCAGTGAAGACGCGGGAGCCGGACCGGCAGAAAGGTAGGTTTAATTTTTTTTATTATTGACCCCCCCCTCACTAGCCCGTAGTGGAAAAATGTTAAATGTCCACCTATCCAGGTGAAAAAACAAAGAAGGCAATTTCCATGTATTACCATTGTAAAGTGTGCTTCTCAAAACAGAGCCCTAGACCCCCTTGCTTACTGAACTGACCTACCCACTGTGGAAGTGAACCAGAGGGCCAGCGAGAGATGATTTTCTTTCTTTTTATTATTAGGTTTATCAATAACAAAGACACTTACAAGCATACCATACAATACAACTGAATATATAGCTAAAGAATATTAGAAGGATTATTAGATCATGTTGACACTAGTGCCGAAACCAGTCACAAAGGTTTGTCTTGGCTGAAGGGTGGTGTTCAGTGCTTTCGTAATTGAGGTCAGTTAGTCAGTTCTTAATTTGTAAAGATAAAAAAAAGTGCCAGGGCCCTCCTCAGGAGGTCACTGCAACTTGCACCACCCATTGCCCCTGCCAGCCTTAACAATGCAAAGTACTAACACAACTACTAATCATCGTACTCCTACAAGAGTGACAATTCAGACTTTTTCAGGCCCCCAAAGCTATGAGAATGGGTTGGGCAGCAGGTATTAGTCTTTTTTAATGTTTATTTAATTAATAAACAACTGTCGTTGGCTCATCTTCAACTTAGACAAACAGCCCCACCATGTGGCGGAGTGTCATAAGTACCGGTGTTGACAATTAAGTACTGGTGCCGAACACCAGAAACCACCGGCTCAAATTAAGCACTGCAGTTAGGTCGTATGAGCATGATAAGTTTGACATGGCCATTACAAAGTTGCTGAAGAGGTGGAGTGAGTTTCACCAGAAGACATCCGGGATCGGTTCTCCCGAACTCTCGATTGGCCCAGTCTCAGTAGGTCTCAAACAGGGCCCAAAAATATCCTTTGCTGGCTAGTCTTGGGCATTAGCTGCCAGTATTCCATCAACTGTTCCTGGCAGTAGATTATGCCGTTTATCCAACAGTCAATTTTAGGTACAGTGGCGCGCCCCCCAGTGCATAGCAATGCAACGTTTTGCTAACAGGTTCATCAGGTTGATCATGGCAGCAAGCTGGCGGAAACTAGCCATCAGCGTTCCCACCAGCTGCTAGTGCATCGCAACCGCAATTACCTCTTCTATTCATTCAATCGCCCACACCCAGTAGGTTGCTATTCTAGGGCACTGCCAGGCTAGATGCAAGAAGCCAGTTCCATCAGTCCCAGATATGCTGCAGTGTGCAGTCGTCCTAAATCCCATTTTGCGCAACTGGAGAGGGGTTCGGTAAAGTCTATGCAAAAACTTGATATGTATGAGATGTAGGTGCATATTTACAAGCCCCTATCACCACCACACCATCACTTTTCACGACATTGTGGTGGCAATAGGGGCTTCACCTTATTCACAAGGCAGCGTTACCTTGTAAATAAGGCACCCTTTCACGCTATACTTAGCGTGAAATGTAAGGGCACTGGGTGTTGCGATGGGCGCCAAAATTAAGACCATTGATTGTTTATGTGCAGTAAGGTGACCCTTCCTGCACATAAACAGTCATTTAAATTATGTTTTGCAACTTCTTTGTGAGCTGCATTAAGCAGCACACATAGAAGTTACAAAACGCCATTTAAAGATTGTTTATGTGCAGGAAGGGACACCTTCCTGCACATAAGCAATATTCCCCTGCAATACAGACCCCCTTGCACTATGGTGCAAGGGTGCTAAATTTAGCACCAGCTCAGGGGGAAAGGCAGGGCTGAACCATATTGTTGTGAATATGGTGCAGCCCAGCGTTTCAGAAGTGGCGGAGCGCGGCATTAAGCATAGAAGGCTAACGCCGCGCTCCGTCACATCTATTTTAAATATGCCCCGCAGTCTGCAGTTCGGTGATAGTGCTCCTGTGTGAGCAGAGCAGTGCTTTCACTGCTGATCAGGGTTGTTGGTCTCAGACTCCCTCTGCCACTCCGCACACACCCTAGGTGTAGTCACCGGAGGTGTGTTCTGCATGGTATAGTACAGTTTAGTGTTGTGACCATCCTCTTAGGCAAGCATGAGGCAAGGATTAAATCCAATGCCGTTAGGCTAGCAGGTGGTTACGAGAAGTTAACGTAGACCTGTTGAGAGGCTCCACGCATGTGGTAGTAAAGGAAGGCGTCAAGGGGTGTGTAATTCTTAGTTGCCTGGAGAGCACGTATATCTACAAAGGTTCTGTTAGGGTAAAGACCACCTGTTTCCTCTAGAGGGCAGAGAGAGAAACTTGCAGGAAAATTAATGAAAGATGGTTCGCGAATCGGAGGAGGCACCCCCAGGCTTTAGAGCAGTGGTTCTTAACCTGTCGTCCGGCGATCCCTTAGAGTCCACTAAGCCTACTTAGGCTGTTTGCAACTGCTTAGAATCTTTTCTTTAAATGTATTTTTATTGACCATTTTCACAGTTACATACATTTGTAAACCAGAAGCACCAAAGCAATGGCAACCACAACAGCTCAATGGTTACTTGTCTGAAAGTCCAATATTCCGTGCCGCATCAGAGTCCCACCACCTTCCCCCAACGAGTGTAACACATTTTCTGCATTCATTTCCAGTAATCATGGATATACCGGGGACCCCTTCAAGACCATGTACACCACACATCTTCCCCTCACACTGCAGCCTCCCATCCGGGCCTAGACAACAGTCCCATTTACCTTACATCCCCCCCCCCCTGCCGGTGTGAAGGCAGAGGGTGCAATTCGGAGAGTCCTGTGCTTGGTTATCCAAGGGTCGCCTCCCCCCCCCCGTATCCTGAAATGCCATCAGCAGCGATGCCCAACTCTCAAGGTCCTCCTGCAGTTTATCATCAAGCGTCCACTCTGCTGTGTCCCTGTACCATAAGGTGAACAAGGGAGTTATCTCACCCAAGCACCCTACTGCCACCCCCCTTTTAGCAAGGACCAGTGACAATTGCAAAACATTCCAGTGCATTTTCTTCCCCCTAGGGCGGTTTATGAACCCTGGTAGGCACTGTATTGGGTCCTCTTCCTGAGCAATACCAGTCACCGCTTTCAATAGTGGCACCATCGCCGCCCAGAAAGTACGCACTTCAGAACATTGCCACGCCAAGTGCAGGAAAGAGGCTTTGTCCGCCCCACACCTCGGGCAAACTGCAATCCTAACCCTGTACATCCTACTTAGTTTAACGGTAGTCAAGTACTAATGGTGAACATAGTTAAAATGCGTCAGCTTGAACCTGGCATTACATGAAACCCCTTTCACAAGTGTACAAGCCATCTGCCACTCTTCATTTTTCGACGGGATCTCTAGCTCACTCACCCAGGCCTGGCAAGCCTTGGGTCTAATCCCCACGCTGTCTCATTTAAGGGCATTGTAAAATAGAGATACTAGGTGGTCAACACCACCAGCAACGTCTCCGTCTGCCAGGGGCATTTCTGGGAACTCCATCCAAATCTCCAGCGCCATACTTGCAATCTTAGCATACTGTGAGAACCGGCCACTACCCACAGAAAAGGCCTTGCGTGCCTCCGCAAAGGTAAGGAACCACTCCTCGGGATACCGTTCTCCCAATATTTCACAGCCCCTCTCCCTCTTCCGTATAATTGTCATATCCACACTGATGCGCCTGAAAGGTAACCCCGTCCATACGTCCAGCTCTTGGGCAAAGGTGATCTTCTTCAACACTCTGCTGATCACCCTCTCCCAGATCGCAACGGTCTCTCGAACTATATACGTAGGCATCCAGCCACTGGCGAACACCTCATAAGCAACTCCATCCGAGGGTGTCTCCACAGGTACAATTCAACGAATGCTTTTCCTAGTTATCCTCTTCCGTCGCTCAGTGCGCCGCATGCCGTACCTTAGTGACATAGTAATACAGTTTGTGTCAGGCAGACCTTTGCCACCCTCCTCCAAGTCAATTTTAAGAATCGGCCGCCCAACTCTGCTCCTTGTACCCACCCACACCAAAGATATCAGAAAATTAAATAATATTAACAGATTAATAAAGTGTATTTAAATAAAAAAGCAAAATGTAAAGTTGAACATTTAACTGAAGGAATTTGAAATTAGAGGTTAAAAATTAAATTAGTGTCCTCAGATTGAGTCGTGGGAGCAGTGCAAGAGCATCAAACAGAATATACTATGGATGATGAGTGGCCCAAACTGAATTTAGAAAAGCTCCAAACCCACCCACCCCATTAAAATTAAAATTTAGATTTTTTAAAGAATTATTTGTTAACTAAACAAAATATTTAAGCATTTGATTATTTGTTTGCTGAATGCTTGTTTCTGTATTTTTTGTGTATTGCATTTAGTAGCTCATATTAGGACAATACCTCAAGTCATGCTTTGGGACCTATAGACCTGTCTACTGGAATTATGCTATTCTGCAGCCATGGTATATTCTATATAGATATGATTTACAACACTTGTCACATAATACGTCATCTGCTACATTAGTTGCCAATTTCAGCAAAAATATTTGTGTTTCTATCTTAAACGGGTCACAAGCCACTAAAAAAAGCTACCACACTTGGTGGTGCACAGTGGGACCCCCGTGCAAATGGTAGCTGATCACCTTCCAGTTGCTGATTGCTGTATTCTGATATTAAACTGGTATCAACGAGGTGAGACATTTGCCTACAAAGTATTAATGTGTATTAAAATGATAAAATAGCTAATTTATCTGCATTTTTTAGAACTGTATATTACTGCCTAGACTTACTTTGAAGGCATTCCCAATAAGACCTTGGCAAATGACTTTTAAATTACTTTTCTGCATTCTTTGGTGTTTATTGAGTAATGTCCGGCCCAAAAATCTAATTTCTGTCCTTGATGTTTGGGAAGAAGGGTGTTATTGTGCCCAGCCTTTGCAGGACCAGAGCACTTCGGCTTTGCCCTGGCTCCTGGCAGTGGCTATTTCTGAGCTTCTGGCGCTGAGGATGACTCTGTCCCAAAACATGATCTCCCCTACGGCCTGCTCCCCCTGTAGACACTTCACTGTCTCCCTCTGTCGCCCCTAAACGTCTACCCTCTGGAGCCAGCTCTCTCTTTCACTCTTCTCTCCAACACACTCACATACTCTCTCCCCCCACACACACTCTTTCTTACACACACACACACTTTCTCTCTCTCTTTCCTTCTTTCACCTCTACTCTCTCACCTGCCCCTTCTCCACTACATACGCCTTTCTGAATTTTCTTCTCTCTCCACTCTCCTTATCTCACCGGCGTTCCCCCCTTTCTGCGCCTCTCCCTATCAGCTTTCTGCTCTTGCATACATTTTACTCGTGTTCACTCTCCCTCTCCGATGTACAAATTCACCACAGTTTCCCCTTAAATACCCATGTGATCCCTTCCGTGTCCCTCACTTTGTTTCTTTTCCCCGTTCTCTGCTCTCTGTGGGAACCTTTCCCTTCTGTATATTTCCATTCGCCTCCTACCCTCCGCTCGTGCCAGTGCTGTAACGTAAACTGATTGGCCCCTCTGCAGAGCAGCCGCGGCCCGTGCAGGTAAGAGCCGGTAAGAGAGGTGGGGTCGAATGGGGTGGGGGGGGAGGGTTTCGACAACCGACAAGGAAACATTAATTATTAATTAATTTTTCCTGGTTGTCATCTGTCGAAATCCCCCCCATTCGGCCCCCACCGCTCTTACCTGCATGGGCCGCGGCTGCTGCAGTGTGTTGACGAGGGGGCCCTAAGTCTCCCATATATTCATGGGTCTTGGGTTTAATGAGGACCCCTTAAAGGTCTAGGGGGCCTCTGAAGGGTTGGAGGCCCGCTGCTGCGCAGGGGCCTTTGTTAGACTACTGGCTTGTGCCTTTTTTTCCCTCGATCATGCATAATTTCTTGAATAATCTTTCTCCCTCTAGTTTTCTTATCTCGCCTGCCCGCTGTACAATCTCTCCCCTTTCCTTTTCCTGCTCTCATCATCTCCCTCTCGCCTCTCTCTCCCCACTATTTCTTTCTCTCGTTTTCTTTTTCAGTCACGGTGACTTACCCTCTTCCCTGTTCCTCTCTCTCTTTCTCTCCTTCCATTTTCCTATATACACCTCTGTTCTTTCTCCCTCTTTCACTTGTCCCTCTCTTCTGACCATACACCTCTCCCCTTTTATCTGTGTCTCTCTCGCTGACCTCGCTCTACCTCCTTTTGTGTATACCTCTTCTTCCTCCTCTTCCATCCTCAGATCCAGGGTTCGAGTTGAGGGTCGATGCGGGTAGACGCTGTCTAGTCACTTTTTTCAGAGGGTAGACGGCATCTACCTGGCTGCAAAGGTGATCACTTTCAGCAAGGTGCCGCATTCCTTTCCTACTTCTTCGGAATTCACAGAAATATGCTGAACTCGTCTCGGTGTAATTGTACACCAGGACACTTTCAGCAGTGCCTACACATTGTCTGCTTTTGTTCCGCACAGTGCAGGCAGGGAAGGGGCTTATCAGATTCAAGCTTTGCCCATAAAGAAAGCCAGAGCTAAGGGTTAGTACTCTTTTTGATGGAGAATCTGTAGTGTGGGTGTTCTGGGGCAAGAAGCACAGCTCGGACACCAATTGGGTTCAGGTAAGTATAGGTTTATTCTATTATTATTTTACAACTGCGGGAGAGCGCCGGGGGACGTCCACCTAGTAGCGGGCTCCGTGCCTAATAATCGCGGCACTCAAAAGGGCCACCGCGCTCCACGTCATCACCTAGGCGTGAAGACTAGAGCGCAACGCTACATATCTCCTTTCTTTATGGTTACTTTTATTTTAAAATATACTCTTACTTGCATGCATACTCCCTTCCATCACCCATCTCAAAGTCTCTAAACTTCGACGGTCTCACCACTGTCCTTCCAGTGCGAGTGCGTCTCACCGGGGTGCCTGGAGTGTGCTCGGTACCCTCTTGTGAGCTTCTCGTTTCTCCACCTTCTATTCTTGGGGAACCCCCCTTGCCGGGAGACCTACTGTAGATTTCCGAGAGTTCCATGGTCCCCGATTCACTCCTCCCTTCTGCTTCTGTATCTCTTCCTCCTTCTCCGGGGCTGCCTGTGGTTGCGTCCACCGGATTGGTTTCAGTCCCTTGAGTCCGGAGAGGTATCACTTGTCCTCTTCCTCTTCCATTCCACTGCATGATTTTATTGCACTTGGACATCCTGTCCTGTGACCACACCTTCCCGTCGCTCAGTAGGGCCAACCGGTTATAAACTTCTTCCACCTGCAAGGGTGCGCTGAATTTGCTGTCTCCTTTCCTCCTTAGCTGGGCTAGTTTGACTCGAACCCATTCTCCTCTCTCGAGCTCCGTCTCTTTGACATTTCTTCTTTTGTTGTAGTGTTCCGTGTATATCCTCTGTGCTTTTTCTAGATTGTGGTGCACTACGGCGGGGGACCACTTGCTCGTGATAGTGCGCTCCTTCCAGGCTACATTGTCTTTCGTGAAGGGGTCTCTACCCCTTAGGATCTGGAAGGGGCTGTATCCCGTGCTGGTGGGTGTAATCCTATACGCCCACAGCATGCTCTTCAATTCCTTCTCCCAGTCTTTCCCAGTCCCAATCGCAGACTGTATGGACCCCATAATTACTCGGTTAAACCTTTCGGCTAGTCCATTTCCTGCCGGATGGTATATCGAAGTGTGTTTAACCTTAATGCCATTTCTTCCCATGTAGGCGTTCCACTTCTCTGATACGAATTGGGTTCCATTGTCAGGAGGGAGCGCGGAATACCTTCTCTAAGGAACACGGCCGTGAGGAACTTCAATATTTTGTCTGTGTCCATGTCTTCTTGTACATCCACCTCTGGCCACTTGGAGTACCGATCTACCAGTACTAGCACATATTTTTGGACTCCCTGGACATCCAATATTGGACCCAGGATATCAATGGATAGGTCCTCCCATGGGTTCTCTGGGTTGTCAAACTTCCCTAGTGGTAGTCGCATCAGGCTCTGAGATTTGTCTGCTCTTTGGCATTGGCCACACTCTCGCACGTGCCTTTCTATCTGGTTATCCATCGCCGGCCACCAGTACATCTGCTTTGCCCTCATCTTAGTCTTTACGATGCCCAGGTGACCCTCGTGGATGAGAGCCAGGAGATGTGGGATCAACTTGTTGGGGGGAACTACTTTCTCCCCTCTCCTCAGGAAGATCCCTTGGTCGCAAACTGATAACTCCTCTCTTACTTTGAAGAATTTCCTGAGCGCTGCCTCCATATGTCTCTTCTCCGGCCACCCCCTTATTATGCATTGCTTGACTGCTTCTATGTCTGTGTCGGTTTCGTACGCTTCCTTCCACTCCTGTTCACTGATCACGCGTTTGTGATCTTCCATGAATGCCACTTTAGTGTCCTCCCCATCCGACATCCCTGGGGCTTCATCCATGGCCGACGCTCGACTGAGATAGTCGGCTACTTTGTTCCTTTGCCCCGGAATGTGTTCCACATCATATCTGTAATCTAATAATTTCAACGTCATCTTGGCGATGCGGGGTGTCGCTGTGGCATGTCCAGACAAGGTGAGCACCTTGATCAGGGTCAGTGGTCCGTTCTCAACTTGAATCTCGTGCCCCACAGGAACTGGCGGAACTTTTCTATGGCCCAGACTACTGCCAACATCTCTTTTTCAATTACGCTGTACTTCTGTTCCGTGGGTGACAGCGATCTGGACGCGAAGCCGAGGGTGGATAGTTCACCACCTTCCAACTCCTGCATTATGACTGCTCCCAAGCCCCGCTCGCTGGCATCTGTCGTTAACACCAATCTGGCTTGCGGATCGTATCCACCCAGGGGTATGGCCATGCTGATGTCCGTCTTTGTCCTCTGGAACTCCTCTTGCGTTTCCTTAGTCCACTCAAATTTGGTCTTGTCTCTTAGAAGTTGTCGCAAGTGGTGTGTCTTCGTAGCGAAGTGCTGTACGAACTTGCTATAGAACTCTGCCATGCCTAGGAACGACCTAACTTCCTCCTTGGACTTTGGCGGTGGAGCTTCACATATCGCCTTGACGTTGGACTGTTTGGGTGTGATGCCTTGGTCGCTGATCACATGTACTAGGTACGTGACCGACGCCATACCAAACCGACACTTGTCCCATTCTGCCGTGAGTCCATTGCGTTCCAGGACTTGTAGAACTTTGGACAACTTGGTATCATGGTCTGCTTTGTCCATGCCCATCACCAGGATGTCTTCCTGTACACCTTCTACTTCGTGAAATAATTTATGCATTAGCCTCTGAAATACGGCTGCTGCCGAGGCTAGTCCAAATGGCATCCTGCGAAACTGATAGCACCCAAAGGGAGTTATGAAGGATGTTAGCTTCCTGCAGGTGCGGTGTAGTGCGATCTGGTGGTAAGCCGACGTGAGGTCGATGGTCGAGAACCACTTCACTCCTTTTGTTCTTGCTAGCATCTCGTGTATCCTGGGCACGGGAAACCGTTCCACTATGATGTTTTTGTTCACCTCCCTCAGGTCCACACATAGACGGATCTTGCCATTAGATTTCATAGCGACCACCAATGGAGCCAACCACTCTGCACTCATTATCGGTTCTATGATGCCGTTTTCTTCCAGTCTGTGAAGCTCTTGTTGCACCTGCTCTCTGATGGCTAGTGGGATGTTCCTCACTTTGTGACACACAGGTTTGGCGTCCATTTTGAGTTCCATCCTGTGCGTGAATTTTGTCAGTTTTCCGACTGTGCCTCCAAACACGTTGGGAAATTCTACCTTCAGTTTTCCTGCCTCTGGTCGCTGTGCATCGCTGGTCATTAAGACTTGCGTGATACTCCCCGGGTTCAACTGTGTGCCAAGATCTCCGTGGTCTATCCAGCCTAGGACCGACGGGCCCTTTTCTGCAACATATAATTTGCACTTGGCCTGTCGTTCCTTGAATTCAAACTTCAGACGGTGGTACCCCACCATTGGGATAGGGTCTCCTGTGAAGGTGACTGGACGAATGTCTGGAGGATCCAGGTGGTCTCCTAGGAGGTTCTTGAAGTGTTCATCCCACACATTGCGTTGTATAATGGTGTATGGGGATCCTGAATCCGCTACCATCTGTATTGGAACGCCTCCAATTACTAGGTCACATTGTGGTTTCTTTGAGCGGTTGCAATTGATGCCCAGCACGTGCTCATCTATGCACAGCACACTGTCGTCGTCTTCTTCATTTTCTCCTTCTTCCTCCTCTTCTTGTGCGACGTATTTGACGGCTATTCTCTTTTGCTTGCGGCGACATACTTTCTCATAATGCCCTGTTATCCCGCAAAACATACATTTGGCTTTGAAGGCTGGACATCGCTTGTCGTACGCTGGGTGTGATAGGCTGCCGCACCTGTAACACATGTTCTTGCTCTCGGAGTTCGGAGCTGGTCTGGGCGTCCATTTGGTCTGCGTTCTTGTGTCCCCCGTTGCCCCCTTGCCTCTCTCCGGTGGTTCTGCTTCCGTGACTTTATTTACCATGGGCCTCGGGGCTGCCTCTTTTTTCGCCGCTTCTGCACATCTCTTTGATAGCTCCGCCTTTTTCACCATGGCTATCACTTCTTTGAGTGTCGCCTCTCCATTGACCCATAATTTGTCTTGTATGGTCGAGTTGGTGGTGTGCATGACTATTTGGTCCTTGATGAATTCATCATGTAACGTGCCGAACTTACACGTGACTGCCAATTTCCGTAACGCTGCTACGTATCCATCTATGGACTCCCCTTCTGCTTGCTTCCGCTGTTGGAAGTTGTATCTGTCTATGGACGTGCATACCGCAGGCCTGTAGTGCTTGTTTAAGTCGTCTATCGCGTGCTGGAACATGTCGTCATCTGCCGCCTGCCTCAGCGTGGGGACTATATTCTGAAATACTCTGATCCCTTCCGGTCCCAGGTTGTGCAGCAAGATCAACTTCCTCCTTTTGTTGGGGAACGCTTCTCCAGATTCGTCCTCCAGAGCCTCCAAATAGGTCATAAAGTATTCTCTCCAGTTTTCCCATTTCATCGACGGTTCTCCCGGCTTCAGTAGGAACGGAATCGGTGTCGTAAGTGAAGATGGTTGTGCGCACATTTCTGCACCTCCCCTTGGTGACTCTTCTTCACCCCTCGGACTGCCTGGCGCGCTTTGTCTTTGCCGGCGTGGGGGGCTCTGGTGCGCCGCCGCTCCGCCGCCACTGCCTCGCTCTGCCTGCTCCGCCAGGGCCTCTCACTTCCTTCCGTCTGGCGCCTTGGGGTCAGCTTCCTGCTTGTGCCCTCTTACATGTGCCGGTGGTGCCACACCCTGCTTCACTGGCCCTAGGGTGACCGCTGCGCTCGCACTACCTGCCTTGTAATGCGCTGCCTGGGTTGGTTGTGGCCGTGGTGTCGCTCCTGCTGGCTGCGAGGTCTGGGCCGCCTGCGTCGCTCCTGCTGGCTGCGTGGTCTAGGCCGCCTGCTGGCGTCGCTTGGGGCTGCTCTCTGCCGGCGCAATGTTCGTACCTCCAGGCTTGTGTTGCTGGGTACTGGCGTCCCCTCTGCCGCGCTCTCCCTCTAGAGGTACCAGTGCAGGGATAATCGCAATGCTTCCCTTGCACCTGGCCCCCTGTGTCTCTAGACGTGCTGTCCTCTGTCCTTCCTTATGTATCCCAGGCCCTCGTCGCCATTTGTAGTGTGGGTGTTCTGGGGCAAGAAGCACAGCTCGGACACCAATTGGGTTCAGGTAAGTATAGGTTTATTCTATTATTATTTTACAACTGCGGGAGAGCGCCGGGGAACGTCCGCCTAGTAGCGGGCTCCGCGCCTAATAATCGCGGCACTCAAAATGGCCACCGCGCTCCACGTCATCACGTAGGCGTGAAGACTAGAGCGCGACGCTACATAATCCTGGCTGGAAGCTATCGGGAGCCTCATACCTACAGGACCTGGAGCCCCTAAACCAGACCAGACCCCATCCCAAACCCGCCAAGTCAATGACAGACACCAAACTGCTTTGGGAAGAGGCCATGTTTGTTACATGAAACACGCAAAACATGCCATCTTAACATTCTTTTTTTTTTTAAAGTCTTTTTATTGAACAAGTGCCCAATCGACAGTATTGTGACAGAGAAAACAATGCACAATAGTGTAAATCATTTGGCCAAGAACACAACATATGCATAAATAATGTGACTAACATAGCATGACTTGTCTTGTAGTCAGTGAACAGTTCCTACCCAACATAATTGAATCACAGGGAAGGTACACAGTTGATATCCAGTAACCCTGCCAGAGCCCCCATACCTTTTCTCATTTGTGAGGGTAATCTCTGCTGAGGTACACTGTGTGATCTGTCCATGACACCAATCGAGGTCAGCTTTCCGATCTAAGTGTCGTGGGGGGGGGGGAGGGACTGCCCCCCACCCCACATTCTCGCAATATTGCGCTTAGCCTGTGCCGCTGCCAGTAACAGCCACATTCTTTGGTATCAAGGCAGGTCACCTCACTGGTGATGTTAAGGAGGTGCCATTTGGCCTCCAGGGGGACCCCCAGTCCTGTAACCTTGGCCATTATTTGTGTGACCTCTACCCAGTAGCCTTGAATTATGGGAAGCCCCACACAACTTGGAAAAAGGTTTGCTCCTGCCCTCATTCCCTCAAGTAAAGAGAACTGGTGGTGCGCAACATCTTGACATTCACATAGTTTTTCTTTACATCAAAACACAGCACACAGCTAAGAAAAATTGTCAGTGGAGTCAGGGAAAAACACATTTACAACTGAATGTACATAGAATAGCAAATCACTACAATCTGACAACGTCATGCTAAAATCATTTAAATTAAACAGTCATGGTGGAGCCTCCATTACTTTATCATCCAATACTAAGGTCCAGGCTACCTCCATCCCAAGGAGAACCACACAGGTGGACTCGACCTGCATCCCTGGGGAGCGGTCCCTACTCCCGGAATCCTTGTCCACAACCACAGGGGCACGCCCCTCCCACCCCAGGCTGTCTGCGGAGCTCTTAGAGTATGACCAGACGCTGGAGCCCCATGCCCTACACTGTCTTAACTGTGGGCCTTTGTCCCATTCTTCATCGGGATTGAGATTGCTGCCCCCCCCCCTTCTCAGTGCTGCCCTACGAAATGAGTTAGACGTCTCACACCGCTGTTGTAAAGTGATCTTGGGGTTCACTTTTCCGCCACGAGGTTGACTAGGGCCAACCAGTCCTTCACCGTCCACACCAAAAAACAATTTTTGAGAAAAGGCCCAGATGCCATCAATAAGCAAGCATGATACAAATCATACTTGTCTGACGGACCCCATCTCTGTGAAACATTTGGTCACCCCTGATTAACTTGTGCGGTATGTTCCACAGCCGTCCCAGCCCAGGGCACAGCTTGGCCATTTCAGCATTTAGGTGCCTGACTGAAACATTCAGAGCCCTAGATCGAACATTTGGACCCCGCTTGTGACGCAAGATCATGTGAGACCAAGCTATGATCGCCTAAGGAAAAGCCTTACCCAACCAGGCAAATTCACTTAAAAGAGCCTTCCTGACTGCCCTGTGCCCTAACTTAATGAAGTCATTACCGCTGACGTGTACAATGATCAAGTTCAGGAACTGCAGTCCCACACAACCCTTTGTCTCATCCACCAGCTGGCAAAGCTGAGCAATCTGAGGCCCCCAACTCCTTACCATCGGAAGAAGACGTCTCCAAACCAGCAGGCCTCGACTCATAATGCTGTTGCAAATGGTAAGTGGCCCGTCTCACAAATGAATGGCCCATCACCCACACTAACTTAGAAGGCATATTAATAAAAGAGAAAACATAAGCGTGAGATAACGGCATTATGTAGCAATTATGGTGTAAAATACAGATACTCAAAGCAACTCAGGGCATATGTAACACTTAAAACACGATGATGACCACCGGCCAATCCATTTGACTTTGAAGAAAATCCACTCCTGTTGTGAAAGTCGCTGCCCCGATCCAAAACGAATGTGATGAGTAACGGGACGGGCCAATCCCAATCCTGCTGAGAGTGTTGCGCAACACTGCCAAAAATTCATATCTTGAAAGGCACTCCCCATTAGAATGGAAATACAGCGCGGGAGAACACACATTAGGCTGAACAAAGATGTATATCCTCATACGTGCAGCCTGGTAAATGACAGACTCCTGAGCTTCCCTGAGCTCTACAATAGCTCCCTTTCCTGCTGGATCAGTCTTGGACTTCCTGAGCTTGAGAGTAAGTCTGTCTAGATGTAATTGGGTGTCAACCAATGGAAGGCCATCCAATAAATCAGTTTTTGACTCCCCAACTAATTGACCCACCATAAAGGCCTCCTAAAATGCAACGGATAATGCAGCCAAAAACAAAGCAACCTCATAAGAGGAAATGACTAAAAACCACTGTTCTATTCTGTAAAAACAGCAGACCAAATGGTGACCACAACAACAATGGGGAACAGTTCTAGAAATTCAACATTCCTAGTCAACCCGCTCTCATGCTACACAGCAGGCCAGTCAGCCCTGCACCAATGCTGCCCCAAAATGGCCACAAAACCCACGCTTCTGTCTGCATCACTAAACAAGCCCAAAGTCTAGCTAGTTATAGGCAGGGTTTGCCATACTACAGACCCATTAAAGTGATGCAAACATTCTCGCCAGATCCTTAAATCCTCCTTCCCCTCAGCCTGAAGTCTAGTCTGATGGTGTTTCTGTGTGAGGCCTGCCACTGATGGCTACTGACCTGGAAAAGGGGCACCCCATGGGAATAATGCGAAGAGCAAAATTGAGTTGACCCACCAGAACCTGAAGTTGATGCAAGGGTAACTTTTTACTAGTGAGAGTGGAATCAATAGCCTTGGTGAAGGCCTGGACTTGATCAAGAGGCAGTCTGCATTCCCCAGCAATGGTGTCAATCTCAATACCCAAGAAAGACATACAGGTGGATGGGCCGACTGTCTTGTCAGGGGCAAGCAGAACCCCCAATTCTCTGAATAAGGATATCACCACCCCAAGAGCCCAACTACTGGCCCCTTAAGCCGGCAGACTCATGATAAGGAAATCATCAAGGAGATGTATAATGTCAAGGTAACCAGTTTTGTTGGTAAACAACCACTGTAACATTGAGCTGAACTGTTCAAAGTAATAACCAGAAACTGCACAACCCATGGGCATCAATTTGCTATAAAAATAATGAGCACCATATTGAAAACCATGCAAGTGGTAACCATTAGAACGAAGAGGAAGAAGCCTAAATGCAGTCTCAAATGTCTGTCTTAGCCAAGAATGCCCGGGGCCCAGCTTGCACAACTTCGCCAATGCCATGTCAAATGATGAGTAAGTCACAGAGCACAGTTCAGGGCTGTTTGCGTCATTGATAGATACGCTCTTGGGTGCTGAGAGGTTATGGATTCGCCTGAACTGACAGGGGTCTTTCTTTGGTACCACACCCAGCGGGGAACAAACCAAATTAAAAATGTAATGGAGTCTCAGCAAAAGGACCAACGATCCTGCCTAATAAGCCCTCCTCCTCCAACTTCTGTGCCACCACCCCTGGGTGAGCATGCACAGACAACAGATTCTTGCAATGTGGAACAGGTATGCCAGTGTGCGTAAGACAGTGGAAAAACCCTGATATAATAACTGTGCCACCTTCTTGTTAGGGTGCAAATTGAGACAAGGGAGCAGTTTCTCAATCCGAACTGGGGTGCTTTAGGCCATACTGGTTGGATGACTTAGGCGTATCTATTCCTTTCTCTTTATATTATTTAATGCATTTGAATTCAGGATGTGAGGGGTGCCCACAGAATGAACATACATGCTTGTATTTACAAGGCCCCACTGGCCGAGTGCACAACTTCCTACTGAATGCCTAACAGGACCCCTTTCACATGTAACCCAATGGTTATGAAAAGACTGTTTCAGGGGTGTCTTGTTGTTTACACTCTGCAGCCTTACAATGACCTCTGTTTGGTCCCATCCAATGTCAGGATCATCCACCTGAGCCCATCAAAAGTCTCTATCGTAATCCAACTAAGCTGTTCCATCATACATGTGATGCGCTTTAAGTATCGCATGAAATATCATGGCTGTGGCTATCTCAGGTTTCTTTTCCAGCATAAGTCATAAAAACATTGAAACCAAACAGCCAATGAGTGATAGATTCCTCAACCTTAGACTTCTTCTCATTCGAGGAGCCATCCTCCCCTTCCTTTCCTGTTGCCTCGCCCTCCCGTCTTTTGGGCCTAATCAACAAGAAGATGTCAACAAATGTACCCTTCCACATTGTCTCCTGCACCTCAACAGGAACATGCAATGCTAACTTCCCTGACTGAGAGAGTAAAGTGCCTTGCCCACCCATCGCTTTGCGCACAGAACCAGAGTCCTTGGCAGCAACCTTAGTCCCTTCACCTGATGCAGCCATGGCGTGATCCTTGCTTACTGATGGGCCCCTCGTGCGCTCTCTCTGGGCAGTGGGGTCTGACCTTCATCCGTCACGCACCTACGCAATGGACTCAACCTGTCTCTGTAAATCAGTGATGGCGGACAAAACGATGGGCGAAGTGGCCCGGGGGGCAGCAAGCGTGTGTCCTTCCTGAGTCTCAGCTGCAAGATTCGCAAATCGAGACAGTACAGATGTAACTGAGGAAAGCACCCCAGATGTAGGATCTGCCGGAGCCCCCCGCCCCCTCCGGAGCCAGCCTGCATCACCGGACACGTTTACCCAACTGGTGGGCCCTCATCCACCCCTAGTAACTGGGAGCAAGAGACTGGAGCCTACGTTACTGGATGTGATGACTCAACTGGCAGGCCCTCCACTGACCCCTGTGACTGCGAGCAAGAGACTACTTCAAGTTGTCTTGACGAAGTCCTGGCTTTCTGCTCTGAAAGCAGCTTTAATGACTATCTAATGTCGGCTAGTACAGAGAGGACCTCATTGGACCCTGACATTGCCTGCTGTGAGCCAGAGGGTGTGGTGGGGCAGTACAGGGCAAGGGGGGGGTGGTGTACTGCCTGGTGCCCTCAGTTACCGACGAGTTGCTCTGGGACACTTCAACTACTGCGGTCCCTGAACCCATGGAACCCACAATATCCTGGGGGGAGGGTTACACTGATTGTTTCTTGGCTCTTCTTTTCACTGGAGGGAAAGCAGTCTGCGGAGGGACATTAGACCGCCTCAGGCGCTCTACCATTACTTGCCTTGGTTCTTGCTCCGGCTCGGATCCTGAGCTGCCTGACTCCCCACCCTCACCCAACTTAGCAAGAACCATTTTAAAGAGCTGAGCTTAGTCTGGGTCATGTTCCTTCCTCTTGCCCACTCTACCACCCTTAGATGGCATCGTAACCTGAGACCAGATGGACAGCCGACAGTGCAAATACCAAAGCAATAAAGACTTTAACAATAACTTGACGGCCACTCACCCTAAGTCCTGATCTGCTCCAGGCCAACCCAGAAGCAAACCAACACACCCCCCCGTGGCCAGAGTTGTGGGCGAGTGAAGAGGGCCTGGCCCTCAGAACCTGGGCCCAAATGTCGTGCCCCAGTGAAGATAGGTGCTCTGTTCAGATGCAATGGACGGCGAACAAAGGCTCACATCTTATCATTTCACAGGTACTTAGAGAAATGCTTTTGACTTTTTTCCGTCCCTGTATATAAAAGATATGCATGCAATGTAAGAATGTCACATGTGGTGGGTGCCTCAGTATTTATACAAATAACAGTTTAAATACCGCTATTTTGTTTTATTTCCTTATAGTGCTTTAGCATTGCTCATCCCAATGTCGGATGTCGGATCACTTTACATCACACGTGCAGATTATACATTGACAATAAATCGTATGTGTGTGCATCAATATAAAAGTTGTGTTACATAAGACAGTGAGGGTTACAGGGTGCAGGAGCCACATGTCATTCATTACTCACTGTGCTATATTAGAAGAATTACAATTTATGAACTACAAGTAACAAAAAGGATCTCTGTCTTAAAAGCAGTAACCCACTTACCCATTTGCATAAAATAAAAATCTGTCAACTGTGTGTTACATAATGTGCTTTGCAGGAGACATAGTAACCCTCCATGCTAGTTTGATTCAAAACTAGGACTAGGCAAAACACAGATCTCTCCAGCAAACGTGTTATCCTCCAGATTGTTCTTACCATTATTATTATTATTCCCTGAGATTTGGCTGGCACACAAAGATCTCTGCAGCAGGTGCCTTGACCCACATAAGATATTTTAAAATACAGACATTGCAACCAATTAAGCAGAACAGATTTACTGTTGCGTTTCTCGGTGCTGCCAATTTCTTTGTGGCTTGGTTTTAAAAAAATGAATGTAAAAGTTGAGGCCCAAATTTTGCGTCCGGGTTGGGTCAAAATGTTGGCACAACCCCAATGCTAAATCTAATTTGTTAAATATTGTAATGCACTCAAATGTACTCATGATTGACCTGCTCAACATATTTGAGGTCTTAAGATCTGATGTTACTTCCGGCGAGTTCATGAGTTGTGATGCCACTTCCTGTGATACCACATGCGATGTCACGTGCAGTGATGCCAATTCCTGTGATGCCACACATGGTGATGTCATGTGCGATGATGCCACTTCCTGTGATGTCATGCACAGTGATGCTACGCTTGATGATGTCACACCCATTCTGCCTAACTTGGTGAGACCCCCCCACTTCGTGTTTTTTAGGACTGGAGCCCTGCTCAGATGTCTCTCTTCTAGTTGTGCACATCTCAACCTTTCTAGTAGTTTCAAGCCTCCGGCTGTCCCATTCTATTTATACCCTTCCATATTCTCCACCCGCTCACTTTTCCCTCTCTCTTCTATCTGTGCGCCTCAGCCCTCTCTCTCTGTGCGCTCAGTCCTGGCCGCTGATTGTTTTTCCACCGAGCTGTCCTTGTCACTTCTAAATTGAAAAACCAAATGAAATTCCAAAGCTGTTTGTGGCTCTTATGATTCACTTGTTTGTTCTGCGCCTGCACTTTAATTTCAATCTTTCGTCTCTATCCCTCCGGCGCGCTGCCTCTTTCTCTTGCACCCTTTGTGTGTCTCTCTCTCTCCCTCTCATTTTGCCCCCCACCATGTTACGCCTGATGAGGACTCCAGAACTGGTCACAGAACTCCTGATAAGGCCTCGGTGACTTTTCACAATACTCTAGATGACGTCTCACATTCCAGATGTAGCCCTCAGGACTGGACACAGTACTTCAGACGTTGCCGTAGAACTGGTTGCGATACTCCAGATGAGGTTTACAAAACTGGACACAATACTCCAGAAGTAGCCCTCGGAAAAGGCCACAATACCCCTGATGACACCTCTGGAACTTTTCACGATGCTCCAGATTGTGCCGTAGAACTGGTCACTATATTCAAGGTAATGCCTCCAGAACTGAAAACAATAGTCCAGACGGTGCCCGTAGAACTGGTCACAAAACTCCAGAGGAGGTTTACAAAACTGGACACAATACTCCAGATGTAGCCCTCAGAACAGGCTACAATACCCTTGATGACAACCCTGGAACTTTTCACAATACTCCAGATCGCGCCCTTGGCACTGGTCTCAATGCTCCAGACAATGCCTCCAGAAATTAACACAATACTTCAGATGGTGCCTGTAGAACCGGTCACAATATTCCGATGGGTTTTCCAGAAATATACACAATACTCCAGATGTAGACCTCAGAACAGGTAACAATACTCCTGATAAGTCCTCTTGGAATTTTCACAATTCTCCATATGAGGCCTCCTGAGTTGGACACAATACTCTAGATGTATCCCTCAGAACTAGACTAGACACAATACTCTAGATGATGTCGTTAGAATTGGTCAAAATACTTCAGATAATGCCTCCAGAACTGAACACAATACTCCAGATGGTGCCCCGAGAACTAATCACAATATTCCAGATAAGGCTTCGAGAACTAGGCACAATACTTTCGATGTAGCCTTCAGAAGTGGCTATGATACTGCAGATGAGGCCTCCAGAACTGTACACAATATTCTAGATGTAGCCCTCAGAACGGATCGCAGTACTGCAGATGAGGTCCCCAGAACTGCACACAATATTCCAGATGTGGCCTCCAGAAATAGGCTGACTGCTGCAGTTGAGGTCACCATGACTAGGCATAATAATATAGCTGGGGTCTTCCGAGCTGGACTACCCGAAGACAATGCCTTCAGAACTGAACACACTACTGCAGATAGTGCCCTTTGAGTTGGTCACAATACTCCAGATGTGCCCAATAGAATTGGTCACAATAATCCAGAGTGAGCCTACAGAACTGGATACAATAATCCAGATGTAGCACTCAAAACTGGTCAAAAATCTGCAGATCTAGCCCTCAGAACTGGTCACAATACCGAAGAGGAGGCCTCCAAAACTGAAACAACACTCCAGATATGGCCTCCACCAGTAGACATAAAGATGCAGGTAAAGCCTCGAGAACTAGGTAAAACAATACAGGTGAGGCCTCCAGAACTGAACTCAACACTCCAGGTGAGATCTATGGAAATGGAAACAATATTCCAGTTAAGAGATTTACAGATGGCATATGCTTAGTGATCATAGATGTAGCATATGCAATGGCACCAGGGCCCAGGGGCTTGAGGGGTCCACAGCACCCCAGCTATGACTGTCTTTTACTGTCCAACCAGACGATGTTGGGGGTCATTTTTCCTTGTTTACATTAGGGTCTTTCGACGCAGTTGATATGCCACTGAGATGTGGTTACCGAATTAGGGGTGTGAGAAGTTGAATTGGGATTTGTTAAACTTTTGCTTAGGTCTTTGAAAACGGTGGCAAATTCTTACGGTTTGCAAAGTTTTTTGTTTCAGGGCATGCATGTGAAAATCATGGGGCTTATTTACAAGCCCCTTGCGCCGCCAGTCTCTTTATTCTTAATTATCTTTGAAAAATGTTTCCACTGGAGACGTACTTTGCAGAAAACAGGTGTCCGCCTGCTTAGTGCCCTTGTACATAGAAAAACTCAGCCCAATATACAGTCGCAACCGAAAAATACTATGTGCCTTTTCAGGTATGAAATTATGATGCAACTAGGGAATCGCCCCGCAGTTCATGCTGAGCTTGGCTGGTTTCTATTAGCTTGCATACAGGAGAACTGCAGAGAAGACATGTTGCACAGAAGAAGGAAATCCGGGAATGTTTGCAAAGTTTGTGAAGGCGAAAGTTGGGAGCTTCTCAAAACTTAGGCAGCAGGAAAGAAAAGCTCACAAGCCTACATATAACTCCACATGTGGACTGCAGAACCTGAGACCATGACCAGGGTGTGGTCTCCCGAAACTGACACAGTATGCCAGATGTGGCCTTCAGAAACATGCAATACCTAAGAAGTGTAACCAGGACTGGGCAAAATGTGTGATAGGTGGCCTCAAGAGCCGGGCGCAGTTCTCAGGATGAAGCCCTCCGGGTTGGCCCCAGAAGTAGGCACAGTGGTCCAGATGCAACCTTGCCAGGGGTTGAATATGTGGACGAGCACTGGCAGCTGCTGAAGTTTACTCAGTTGTTGAGTTTTGTGGACTGCTGGGGCTCTCACCCTAGACTGAGCTGATTGCTGCTGTTATGCTTGGGCATGTGTGCCCGTGTGTCTTGCCGTATTCACCGCCCTGCCCTTTTGTACTCTGTTCTGACTTGCCAGCTGTGAAGTTTCAGCTTTGGTGCACAGACAGCGTTTCTCCTGTTTCCACTGGATGTGAAGAGGGCGTTCGATGTGGTATCGTGACTCCGCCTCGGGATGCAGTGAGCATTAGATCCTGTAATTCGGGCATGAAATATGTGTTCGTATTAAGCAACTGACTCCTTCCTAATTAAGCTTACATGTAGTCAGAATCCCTTCTACATTTATGTTCGGGATAAATTTACCTTGACTACTTACTGAGAATATATGTGCCCATTCCAAGATGGAGTGTTATAATTTCCAGGTCTCAAGTTTTACTTCCTGTATTTTTAGGTATGAGTGGTTCAGTTCATTGCATGGTGTGTTGCAATATGGACTTGCTGTTGCCCATTCTGTTTAGCTCCTATGCTGCTTTTATTCATCCTGCTTCTGTTCCATCAATCACCCTACTGCCACCCAGAGACCTGCCTTTGAAAGACCTGACAGATTTCAACACCAAGAACATCAAATAACTGTTGCGAACATGGATCAAGTACAGGAATTGCTTGCCGCTGTGAACCCCTTGATGACCAGGTTCAAACCTTAACTGAAAACTCCTCTCTTCCTTCGTCTTTGGCAGTACTTCAACGGGGTACCTTGGATTCTCCATTGGTGGGACTGACAGAGCATACGTTTGACAGAGAAGTTCTCGCAAGTGTAAAGAATTCTTGGATTTCTGTATGATTCATCACATATTCACGCCTCGGATCGTGCTAAGATGGACACACGATGAGTAATCGAACTAGATGTGCTCTAGCTTGGGCCACTCCATTTGTTGTCTAGTGGACTAACTGGACAATTGTTTTTCTGGTCGTTTAAGCCCAAGATTGATCATCAGGATCAAAGATATTGTGTTCAAGAGGAGCTGTTGGAGGTACATCAAGGCTCCCTCTTGATTTGTACACATATGTATAACCAGATTTATAGCTCAAGTCAACAGGATGTTCTCCAATAGAGACAAACTCGTATTTTGTACAGAGGTTTTTATAGTTTTGCTTGGGAACACACCCAAAACCCAGTCATCAATAGACTGAAATTTAAGAAAACTATTTCTGGTATTTTTACGCTTAAATAAAGCCTTGCATCTGATGGTGCCCGTGATGTAACCTGTGACTTTGCACTCAGACCCGTGTACATTGCATTTGCAAGTGAGTCAATGAGGGAGAGAGAGAGAGAGTGAGTGAGTGAGCGAGTGAGGACCCTTTGACGGTGCCTCTGTAGTCATCCCTTGGCTCTACTGTAAGCTGAAGTCTGTTGACACGTGTTTTTAGGACCGCCTCGCAGCTGAAAATGAATGAAAATGTTTTTGTGATTTCAAAAAGAGGTCACGGGCAGGGTCTGTACACAGAGCAGTTATTACATTAATTAAAATGTAAGGCTTGACGCCGAGAATCTTCTGTCCCTTCGGTTTGCACACTAGCATCTGGGACAGCGGCGGCTCCTCCGCTAAGGCGGAGGAGCGTCGCCCCACTGCTTTTTGGGAGTGAAACAAAGGGAAAATGAAATGATAATAAATCGTGTTATTATCATTTTATTTTCTCCTTCTTTGGCAGCTTTGCGTGAGGGGGTGGGGCAGGGAGGAGTGGTAGCACCCTCCTAAGCGCCCAATGACTGCTTGGCCGGCCCTCTTGGGTCGGCCAATCCTGTCTTGCGCACTTTGCATGTTCTCCATGCAGGCACCTGCATGAAAACATGGCCAGGCTCCCACTCAGTGTCTGAGCACCGAAACACAGCGCTCAGACCAATCACAACACTGCTAAGGCAGAGTTGTGATTGGCTCCTCCCAGGGAGCCTGGGTGTGCTTCCTGTTGAAGGCGAGCGAGGGAGCACTGCGGAGGAAGCCGCAAGAAGGTACGTTTTTTTTTTTTGTTGTTTTTTTTTTATACCCGCTTCCCCCTGCGATCTCTCTCCATCCTGCCCCCGCCCCCGCCCCCCTACCACCGAACCGTGCCGGCCGCCGCTGATCTTGGACCACAAGCATAGGCCTGAACACTGATTGCCAGACATACAACCGCACTTAATTCCTTTGGAAGCTTTATATTTTCTTCAAGGCTATTACTATCATAAATCAACAAACCCTTTATAAGTTAACTTTACGTGAGAATTTCTTCAAAAATGTTATTCATTTTCTTTCAAGTTATTAACAAACAAAAAAGAAGTGAATGAGTGTTGCAATACAAAGAGTACCTTTATATCGGTGGTTCAAGGTGAGTCAGGTACCACACTCTTCATATATAACCATTCTCCTTTGCTGTAGTGGTTTCCTACTTGAGAAATTCTTGACGTGTTTTGATTATGTCGCTGCCTCTTAGCATATTGCTAATACTGGCTTATCATTTCCCCCTCATAATAATGATTACCTTGCTTCCTTTACAAATTATAGACAATTAGAAGAAAAAGAGAATTTTCTTTTCATTTGCATACAGCAAAAATCATGTATCTAAGTGTTTCATATATGAGAATGTTGATCAAATATTGTCAGAATTTGTGCATTTCCAAACACACATACCTCTGAAATAATTAGGATCGTACAATCCAGTTTTTCGAGATTTTATTTTTTTAAATGTATTGGCATTTAAAATACACAAGTGGACCAAGGCCCATGTCAATCAACAGGAGAGGAGGGAGACAAGGAGGGAAGAGGGGAGTAAGAAAGGGAAGAAAAGCCAGCAGTACATTCCAGCAATAATGTCATCATGTCATAAATATCAAATCATGAAATATCCCCATGGCAGTAGCACTCAGCCTAATTATTAAAGACAGGACAGATATAGCTCGGGCTCCAGCAGTTGCCGAGGCGTGTGCTTCAGTTTCGAGTTGATTCTCAGCAAATGGGAGTCCCGGCTCTCTGAGGCAAAATCAGAGCACTCAGGGAGGAGTTACCACTCGGGAGGCCGAGTCTCATCATCTTAGGTGCGATGAGTGGATCCCAAATGTCTTTCGGGCGTGATGTTGGCCACATCAATTCCCAGTAGTTGGCTAACTGCTCCTGGCAGTGAGTTGCAGCCACGCCTCAGCCTTGGGTGCAAGTATCCTCCCACTTAGCGACGCAGTGCTTTGCAAGCTACAAGAGCATGGCCATTAGCCAACGCACTACCAGGGAATGTCCCTAACGTAGCCTAGGAGGCAGGCCAGCGGAGTCCGTGACACGGAGTTCCCGGTGATCTGCTGGAGAGTGTGGCACACTGTCTGCCAATAGTCTGCTACCTCCGCGTAGTCCCAGGCGAATGAGCGTACACGCTGAATGTCTGCAGGATAATTCCAGAGTATCATGGCTGGATGTGACTGAAATGACCCAGGATCGTGGGGTTTCTTTTGTCATTAATTTTGAATTTTGTTTGTCTATATCTGGAGGTGTTTTGAACATTATTTTTGTTATGAATAGCCCTGACGAAGTTCTAATGGAACGAAACGCGTTGTCTGATGTCTAATTCTGACTTTTGTGAAGAATAAAAGAAACTGTATGGACTTACTCTAGTGATTTTGACTTCTTCTCTGGTGCACCCTCTATAACGAAAAGAAGTAGAAAGGAAGCCTGGGGTGTCTGACATCTCACACACTGCCCCTCCATCAATAGACTCATACGCTGCAGCTGCATTGGTGTACCATATAGTTGATGGAGGAACTTAAAGTGGATGAGTCTAAGTCTATAATTGGGCGATAGAGCTGCAGTCTGTTCACAACAATATGACTATTGTTCGTCTGTAATGGAAGATTCAATGGCCAGAGCCCGCTTAGTATGGGCAGATGGGAAACAGATGGGGGCTTTGTCCTGTATGATCGTGTATAAGCAAGTGACCAGCTAGCGAGAGGAGGTATTCGTCAACATAAGTTCAAGTGCATGTAGCATGGGTGGGGGTTGAGCAAATATATCATGTCACGGCAGGTGGCACAAATCTGGTGATATAGCAATATGTTGAGTGCAGTGGAGTGCTGGGATTCATTCAGAGCAAGAGATGGGAGGAATTGCCCATCAGGGTATAGATTAGCAAATGTGACAAATGTATCCTGGGTGCTCTTGCTTTAGCGCCGTCACCTCACAAAGCGGGCAGCATGGGGTTGCGTGCCACTAGAATGACCAGGCGTAAATTCACTGCAGCTGAGCGCAGGCAGGGAAAACCATCCCAGGCCCAACGCACGCACTTCATAGTATCAGTCTCCAGGTGCGAAGGCTTGAAGGCCTGATATACCGCGGTAGACAGCGGCAGGGGGGACGCAATGTCTGCCTCCACCGCCGCATGTGGCTGAGTTCACGTAGGGTAAAGCCAGTAGTGGAGATGCTGAAGGAAATTCTTGGCTGCTTGCCAGCCCAGGTCAGAAATATTAGATTGGAGCGTAGTCTCCGGAAGAATTGCCCTGTGAGCAGCATGGGGATGTTCATCAGCATAATTGCCCCCCCCCCTCAATAACTCATCCGCATCACAGCTGAGCCATATGCCCAGATATCACACCGGCCCTGCAGCCCACTGCAGAGGGAACTCAGGCTCAAACAGCGGGGTATTGTTAGTGAGAAACAAAATAGATTTTGCCCAGTTTATTTGTATACCGGAAAAGCCTCTGAATTTAATGACCTCCCATATAATTGAAGCAAAGTTTTCTTCAAGGTTTCGAATGTAAAGCGCAACATATAGATATCAAAATTCTATGCGCTGTAAAGTTTAGCCCCTGGTGGGAGTGATGTTGTTGCAAATGAGTCGCGAGCAGCTCCATCGCAAACGCAACGAGAACTGGGAATAGGGGGCAACCCTGATGGGTACAGCGAATGACCAGAACGGGTTCCAATATCATCCCATTTAACCAAAATCGACTGCAGGGAAGGTGTATAACCTAATATGACTTATGAACAGCGAGCTTAGACTTACGCCTGAAAGAAGAGAGAACAAAAAGGGCCGCTACTAATCAAACACCTTAGTGGCGTCTAACAGAGCCGCGACTGTAGCAAAGTGAGGCTTGACGCTGTGCATAATAGCAAGCAGCGTGGGGAGATTGTGTGCAGTAGAGCAGCCGGGCACAAATCCAGTCTGGTCTGGGCGGACCATGACATGTAGGAGCACAAGGAGTCTATTGGACACAAGTTTAGCAAAAAATGTATTGTCTACATTTATCATTGACAGTAGCCTGTAGGAGTTGCACTGGTTAGCGGGCCAAGTGAGGCTTAAGTATTATGACAGTGACTACCTCGCGGAGCGAAGGGGAAAGCTCGCTTGGCTCCAGGGAGGCTTCAAACATGGCTAGCAGGTGCAGAATCAACAGGGCAGCATACTGCTTATGAAAGGAGGTTGTGAGCCCATCAAGGCCAGGAGCCTTGTCACCAGGGAGAATCTGAATAACCTGTATCACCTCCTCCTTCATGAATGGGGAATCTAAAAATAAGCGATGGGCGCGGTCTAGCCAGAGCAATTGTATTGTGTCGAAGTAAGCCTCAAGTTCCTCTCTGCTTGGCGCAGTCGAGGCCTGGTAGAGTCCTGTGTAGAAGGAGGTCATTGTGGACAGTAATGCAGTGGGGTCGGTGTGTCGTACCCCCTGATCATCGAGCAGCTCCACCACATAGTCAGAGGCCCGTGGTCAACGGGCATAGTAGCAAGCGTTTTGCCTGGGCGCTCACCCTCCCCATGGCGACGTGCCGTTGCCTTGCAGGATAAGAAATGTAGTTCACGTTGCACCTCATCATTGTATTCCAAGAGATTTCCATTGAAAGCCGCCACGATGGACAGATTTGTTGTTTTGCAATATTCCAGATCGAGGGCCCGAGGTTTGCACTCCAACATCTCTAAGTGTGCTCCAATCGCCTAAAGGACTCAAGCCTGCTTTGTGATACACTTGCCTCAGATCACAGCCTTAAACACTTCCCAAAAGACTGCTGGGGAAGAAACAAAGCCTTAATTTGTAGCAAAATACTCAACAATAGCTGTACAGATCTCAGACTTAAAGACTGATCTCTCACGGCCGCAGTGGGCAATTGCCATGTGAACGCCTGTAGGACAGCTAGTGTGAGCGATAGTTTTAGTTATACAGGAGTGTGATCAGACAGTGTTCGGGAGAGATGCGCGGTAGTGGTCCATGTAAAAGCATCTTGTGTAAGCAACCAATAGTCGATCCACGATCACGCGCCTCACGCCACAGTGACACAGGTACCCATCCTCTCTACATTCATGCATGCATCTCCAGACATCAACAAGACAATTGTCACTAATTAAGGTGTGCAGCTGTGCCACCGCATTGGGATGTGGACGGCCGGTGACACTGGATCAATCAACAATCGGGTCGAGTACCACATTAAAGTTGCCCCCCCATATGACCGCACCCGTTCCCATGCCAGCTATTTGTCACCAAACAATCGCAAAAAACTCCAGGCTATCGGTGTTGGGGAAATAAATAGAGGCCAGTATAACCAGGTGTCAGTGGAGCTCACCAGCCAGGAGAACATACCACCCCTCTACAACGCAGATAGCCTGAGTCTGGCACCAGGGAAGACCTTTGCGTATTAGGATGGCCATCCCTCGCACATAAATGCAGTAGAGTGATACATATGTTTCTGCACACATCTTGCTTGGAGGCGGGAGGATGTGGATGGTGTGAGGTGGAGCTCCTGAAGGAAGCAGGTATCAATATGGTGTCTAGTGAGATAGGCATGCATTAACCTGGCCGTGCGCGGGTCATTAATCCCACGAACGTTCGATGTCAGACATCTAGTGTTGAACATTATGGTTTTGTAGTCATAGAGGTGCTGGGCCTGGAGGCTGATTCTAAGGGAGTCTGAGCTGGTGTTATATGTAAGGGGTGTAAGAAATGACCTGTCGGGGACCTTAAAAAAGAGAGACGAGAGTAGAGTGCTGCGAGTCAAGATCTTAGGTGGACAGGCAATAGTTATGAATTCTGTGGAAGAACTGCCAAGGGGAGGGGAAAAACAACAAGCAAAAACATATATAGAACAACTCCAAACCCAAAACTTGGGTGAGAGCAATAAACGTACCCCCCACCCCAAAATCCAGCACAAAAAGAACAAATGAGGCTAGGATTCATTCAAGAGCGCGGTGTCAAGTCAAGTGAATGACCCGGCCTATAATTTGCAGTGTGGCTGAAGGGGTGCAGAGCGCCATAAGTGAGAACCAAGGGCTCCAGTGTCTCTGGCAATGACGTCAGGTATTGTGGCAGCTAGTGGACCTAGTTATCAAAGGTGGCAAAGTTATTTTGCGGAGACAACTCATATTCTGCTGCGCATGAGCAGACGCTTTGTAGTTGTAAACATCTAGCCACGTAAAGTTAGTCATCGTTGTCGAGACGTGCTCCCTCCTGGTGTGGCGGCAATGACCGAAGGGATCTCGGCCTGGCCACGATATCCTTGGCGAAATTGAGGGCTGCCTTTGGACCAGTACAGTGGCGGAATATTCCATCATGTGTGATACGCAGTTTAGCGGGGTAGAGGAGTGCATATGTAATGTTAGCCTTCTGCAGGAGTCTTTTGACTGGCATAAATTCCTTTCTAGCTGCTTGAACTGCAATAGTGAAATCAGGGTAAAAGGAGAGGACATTACCTTGATATCATATTTCACGTGTCTCCCTGGCCTGATGAAGGATAGCGTCACGGTCTTTGTAATTTAGGAGCTGTGCGATTATAGGATGAGCCACGGAGGGGGCCGCGGCGTGAGCGAGTGATGGGCCTGCTCCATAATAAAGCCTGAGGATAGAACCTCCCCGAATAGTTCCTGCAGCAAAGGTTCCATATAATCCTCCATTTTGGTTATAGCCGTGGTTTCAAGGACCACAATAATGCGAAGATTGTTGCATCGCCATCGCACCACCAGGTCTTTGTTTTTAGCTTTGATGAGTTTGAGGTCCCTGTTTTTAGACATTTCCATTTACATATTCCAGCAATTGAAAAGTTTCATTGTTTATGTAACTTCCTTCTCATAAAAAGCCTGTGGATATGGTTGACCTGTTTTGGGCTGTCATAGTTGCATCCTGACATTCATCAGGACACATCATCTGTACAGCTCATCCCTTGCCATGTACAATTATCCACATCATTACATCCCATTGATATAAGAGAGTGAGTATATTCTCCAATTTTACTTATGTTTTTTTATTTTACATAATTCTCATAATTGTCTTTATGTACATTTTAGGTTGTCTCTGTATCCCTTACATGCTTACCCTGTACTCCCTCGATTTACCAATTAAAAATGATTTACTGACATATATTTAAGAATATTTATACGTTTCCATGTCAAGGAAGGATAATTTCTGACTGCCTGGTTTTCCATGTTGTGCATGTAGTTATTTGGGTGCACTCTTGGTGTGTCTTAGAATCTGGGGGTGTCTGGGTGTTTAATAACATCTATTATTCTGAAGATATGATTGAGCGAGATTCTCAAATATATTCTTTTACATTCACAAGAGTGTATTATAATGTACGTACTAAATTACATATTTAATATTTCCAGTAACATTAACAATGCTTTTGTGCTGATGTATTACAACTACTGTAAAATATTTTATTCATTATACCTAAAAAACAATTTTATAATGTTTTACAGATTACATAATACTGTAATTTCATTGGATATTTCTTTAGTCCTCTACCATGATTAAGACAAACAAATATATAATTATTTAATGTTGAATCATGTTGATGTTTTGCAAAGCACTGGAACAAATAGAAGTGTTGTTATAATTCCCATCCATGATTCTTCAACAGCAGCAAGTTTTGCCTAACACTAACTTCAGATGTTCACGTTTAATTGCTAACTTCAAATTATTTATTGAGGAAGGTAACTCTTGTCTAGAGAAAATAAGCAGGAGTTTGTAAATTAATCATGTGGTTTGTATGAGCTGTGAAACCCATTTCTAGAGCTTTTACACACAATAATTTGTTCTAAGACAATAGTGAACTCTGTGTGGACTCTTGAACAACCATCAACTTCCCAATGTCAGTTGATAAATTTAGAGTTCATGATTGTCAGACCCCATTTAAGGGGCCAAGGGGCAAAGTGGGACTGCTGGCCCTCAACCATGGCTGTGAGATTGTTTGCCCCTGGTGACTTGGGGCCGTCCTACTATCACTCTGCAAACTGGGCCAAGAAAAGCCTCTTCCGCGCTTGAATCTCAGAGGTAGCGATGGTGAGCAGTCACAGGTATCGCTGGGAGGTGTGCGGCTGCTCGAGCTTAGAGCTCAACAATCGCACAACAACTCTATGACGAAATGTCCATCCCAGTGCGTGACTTACAAGAAAGATAAGTAATACCCACTAGAACACATTATTACACACTACTTATCAACGGAAAGCAATTTAGTGTGCCTAGGCATTATTTAGGCTGCGTCTCTTGCCAGCGGGGTAGTGTGGGTTGCCAGCGTCCAGGGCAAGGTAAGTACCCTTCCACTTTTCTTTTAACATTTTGCACTCCTTCTAAAAATGTTGCGCCCCTAAGAATTTTGCGCCCGGGGCAACCGCCCCTCTGACCCCCCCAAGCTCCGCCACTGCCGCTTCCTACTTCCTGCTCCTCCCACACCCCCTAGATCTAGGCTCTTCCCAATGGTTTTGTTTCATCCCACCTTCTATGGGGCATGCATCAGTAGTGACTGTGAATATGGATCAGGTACAGAGTTGAATCACTCTCAAATATAAATGCACTCAGTCTCAGTTCAACAGTTCTTACCACACAGTAGAGGACAGTCCTGGTCAGTCGGCCTCGCCGCATGCACTTCAGACGTGTGTGAGAAGGTGGGCCATCTGACAGCTCTTCTGTGCTCCACCCAGTGCTGGGACTTCACATGTGAATAGTCCACTGTCAGAAAACGAGGGCAAGCTTGATGCACCCCTCTGGGCCACAGGGCAAGTCCACGTCCTGCTGGTATCGGAGACAGGCCTAGGCCTCTGTGCACACACTAGATTAGTGTGAGGTCAGGGTCAAAAATACAAAATAAAGGATACTTGATATTCAAGCTGAGGGGAACTCAGATAGGCGAACACACTTGTTGCAGGGGATCAATCTAGTTTCAACAACGATTTTGTCCCCTTCCAAAGATCATCAGTGTCTCAAGTGATTTCGAAATTCTCTCTCACGGGTCCGAAAATACTTTTTTTTTTTAATGCCATCACTATTCAGGGCTTCTTTTAGATCAACTTCTAGTTTGAACCCAAGACCAGCGCACCTATGATAGCGCGAGGACCTGACCCCAGAAGAAGCCTTCCAGGGCCGTGTCTCCATCTAGCATTGTGCATTAATATCCCCCAAATGAAACGGAGACCCTACATTTCAACACGTACGAGCTAGACCCTTCTACGGCGGTCCACCATGGAAGAACTGACACAACCTACACGGGGAAGAGTGAGCGCCCTAGTCAGATGGGCGAGTTCCATGGGGCACGTGCAGGCCGCACTGACGTCAGAGACCAGTTCCACGGGGAATGAGCGAGTTCAGAGGCACAGGCCCTAGGTGAGCCTCCACTAACGTGGGTAGGCCAGTGATGCGAGGAAGGAGTGAGATTTCTGATGAAATGTATAAGGCTTTTATTGTGGTAAATGGGGCCAGCAAGGGAGAAGGAATGTAAAGCCCAGGGCTACGTGAAAGGATGAGACCCTATTGACGCAATAAAGGCCAGTGCTGTGAGGGAACGGGTGAGAGAGTCTGCCGAAGTGTGTGAGGGCAGCGCAGGAGGGAGAGTGTGATCGCCACCCGGTTTTGCCTCAAGTTCTTTACATTTTTAAAGAGCCCCCATCAGGACTATATTGGCTCCCCCCACCTCCTCTTTGACTGCGGTTGTCATGACAACCGAGTTCACAGCTTCTGCACCAACTCAAATTTGCATTTTAATGGTTGCAAAATTAGACTTTTCAAATGAGAAGCTGCTCCTGTGCTAATGATAACACAGGAGCGACAACACAGACAGGTACAAAGACACAGGCTCGCTGAACACAGGCAGCACCAGCACACAAAATATACAAGTACAGAAACACATGCACGCTATACATAGGAACAGCCCTCACGCACATCACACGTGCAGATACAGAAGAAACACGCGCATGCTAACAGGGGCAGCACTCGCGCACATCCCTGACAGGTACAAAGACACATACACACTGAACACCTAGGCAGTGCCAACACACATACACGGGATCAGAAACATATGCACTGTGCCGCGATACAGCACCGGCACATCATATACAGATACAGAAACCCATAGACACTGTGCATAGAGGCAACACCAACCCACATCACACACAGGTACAGAAACACATACACACTGCACATAGAGTCAACACCAACCCACATCACACACAGGTACAGAAACACATACACACTGCACATAGAGGCAACACCAACCCACATCACACACAGGTACAGAAACACATACACACTGCACATAGAGGCAACACCAACCCACATCATACACAGGTACAGAAACACATACACAGTATACACAAGAGGCAACACCAACCCACATCATACACAGGTACAGAAACACATACACAGTATACACAAGAGGCAACACCAACCACATCATACACAGGTACAGAAACACATACACAGTATACACAAGAGGCAACACCAACCCACATCACACACAGGTACAGAAACACATACACACTGCACATAGAGTCAACACCAACCCACATCACACACAGGTACAGAAACACATACACACTGCACATAGAGGCAACACCAACCCACATCACACACAGGTACAGAAACACATACACACTGCACATAGAGGCAACACCAACCCACATCATACACAGGTACAGAAACACATACACAGTATACACAAGAGGCAACACCTACCACATCATACACAGGTACAGAAACACATACACAGTATACACAAGAGGCAACACCAACCCACATCATACACAGGTACAGAAACACATACACAGTATACACAAGAGGCAACACCAACCCACATCATACACAGGTAGAGAAACACATACACACTGCACATAGAGGCAACACCAACCCACATCATACACAGGTACAGAAACACATACACAGTATACACAAGAGGCAACACCTACCACATCATACACAGGTACAGAAACACATACACAGTATATACAAGAGGCAACACCAACCCACATCATACACAGGTACAGAAACACATACACAGTATACACAAGAGGCAACACCAACCCACATCATACACAGGTAGAGAAACACATACACACTGCACATAGAGGCAACACCAACCCACTTCACACACAGGTAAAGAAACACATACACACTGCACATAGAGGCAACACCAAGCCACATCATGCACAGGTACAGAAACACATACACACTGCACATAGAGACAACACCAGCCCAGACCATACACAGATACAGGAACACATACACAGTATACACAAGAGGCAACACCAACCCACATCATACACAGGTACAGAAACACATACACACTTCACATAGAGGCAACACCAACCCACATCATACACTGGTACAGAAACACATACACACCATACACATAAAGGCAGCACCAATAAACATCATATATAGGTATAGAAACACACACTCACACTATACACATAGAGGCAATACCAACCCACATCACACACAGGTACAGAAACACATACACAGTATACCCACAGAGGCAACACCAACCCACATCATAAACAGGTACAGAAACACATGCACACTATCCACATAGAGGCAACACCAACCCACATCATACACAGGTACAGAAACACATGCGCACTATACACATGAGGAGCCCTCATGCACATCATACAAGCAGCCACAGAAACACATCCAAGTTAGACATGCGCAATACTCACACACATCACACACAGGTACAGAAACGTACGCACTGTACACAGGTACAGCACCCACACACATCATGTACAGGTACAGAAACACATAAACACATACATAATGTACACATGGGCAGCACACACAGTTGCAGAGACACAGACCCATGCAAACTGGGGAGCACTCAAAACATCACACAGATACAGAATCACATGCGCACTGTACACAGGGACAGCATGGACACACATTATATACAGGTACAGAAATAATCAAAACAAGGCAAAGATGGCTGGGTTGCAAATGCGCTGTGTTGTGTAAGGTAATATTGGCTATATTAGAATGCTCCAAGGATATAGATAATGGCCATCCACCATTACCAAATATGCAGACAAAGCCCGCACATATAAACACAAATAAAAGAGTAATATCCTGAGCAATAAATGTCCACAGTAATAAGCACAGTCCACAACAATAGTAGTTTCAAAGTTCTTCTTAGTCTTCTTTATTTCTTCAAAACACACTTCAACACAGGTCCTAGCCAACACGTGTTTCGTCCTAGTGTGGAGTAAATCACAGACTTCTTCAGGGAAGAATTGCATAGTGGCTTAATATAGGTGAGAAATGTTGAATGTAAGGCAAAAGGAAATTTATCTTCTAAATGCGAGAAAAACCCGAACCAATATGGAATTTTCAGGAGACCTGAAAACCCATGAAAATAGCCATGGACTATCCAAGTCAATTCCAAGTCCAGAGTTTTATATACAGTCCCCTTAAAACGTAGCGGTTCACTCAAGGAGGGTGCTCCAATTCACGACGCCGTCCACATGCAAGGCCACTGGAATTGTGCGGCCATGGAGTTTTTTGCATAGTAATAGATTTGCTGCATTTGCCACATAATTCATCATCTCCTCCATAATTTGCAGATTTTAACAAACAAAAAACATTTTGTTTCTAGCTTAAACGGTTCAAAAGTTACTGAAAACACAGCAACACATATTGCTGATCAGTGGAAAACCTTTTGAAAAGGTTGATTGGTGCTCTTTCAGTTGCTTATCACTATATTTGGTTGTTAAACTGGTACTAATGAGGTGCAACCAATCTGTAAAAATGTTAAAAAGAATGAAGTAATACTATGACAAAATGTGCAACATTGCGCCACATAATTTGCCTTCTCTTGCAGCATAAATTACTCAACCCTGCCATGTAATGTGGCCCTCCCCTGCTACATAATTCCAGTGGCCCTGTAAATAAATTCAGAAATATATACACATTGAACACGGGCACAGTGTGCACAGCGACGGCGCTCATACGTCATACTCGGGTATAGAAACAGATGCACACAAACCACAGGGTCAGCACTCATAAACCGGTTCCGTAACACAAACACGGAGACAACACTCACACATATTCCAAATAGATTTGCAAACAGACAGGTATAAAAAGGCAGCCTCGCAGTTTCAAGGCTGGCAAACACACTCACATACAGTAACAGGCAGGACACAGATAGTCAGGCATCCTGCACAGCTCCCCAGTGATGTGCAGGCCTGCGGGAAAAAGCCCTGAACAAGGAGGCTTTGGGCGTTCAGGAAAAAACACAAGGCACACGGATGGAAATGCTCCAAAATAAGCACATTATCTGGCTGGCGTACCACAGGGATTTGCGCTAATGAAAAGAGTAAATTTGAGAAAGTCTTTCATCTGTCTTTTTCCTTCCAGTAATTGAGGTTACGGGGCGTCGCAAGTTTCTTTTTAATGAGAGGGCGGGGAAAGATCTGGTAATGATGCTAGTAGCATCCTGGTACTTTTTGCGCTCCATGGTTAGGGTATCCGGTGCCTCCAGTGTCCTGAGATGGTCTTTTGATACTGCAATTGTGCTTGTTAACCTATGGAGCTCTGCTATGTGTGTCAGGTCCATGTAGATGCTGGCACCCAAGCCAGATTATGGTGCCTGGGGAAGGCCAGAGAAGGCACAGGCACTTTGGTACTGTTAATGCAATGTAAAGAGTGTGAGCCAACTGGTGGCTGGGGTCCAGGATGGCAGAGTACTTGGTTGCAGGTGGTCCTTCCTCTCACAAGGTTTGTAGCTTTCCACTTGGGCCCTACATGCATCTATGATTACACTAAGCAAACACCCTAGTGCCCAGGTGCAGCTGTACAGTGAAAGCTCCTCTACTGGGGCTTCTGGGTGCAGCCCTTCTACCCAGGGCTTTAATTGGGAGTAAAAAACTGGAGGGCCACTGAAAGGTGCGTGGCCAGTGTAATTAAGGGCGTGGCTTAACGGCGCGTAAACTGAAAATCTATGCTTAGTTTAGTGTGCTGCCCCACTGGTATTTTGCTACTTCTGTCATTACATCCAGATATATAATACAGCAAGTAACATTACACTTACAACAAGCCAGTACTATTGGCTTTGTCAATGGTTGTTAGTTGCATAAGATAAATAAGCAACAACCATGCCTTAGTAGTATAGGCTATTGAAAATGGTTCAGTTCTGAAATGGTGGGACTGTGAAAGAACTATAACGAGTCTCTTTGACATTACATCAAAGGCAGTGAAGGTTGGTATTGCTGCAGAGCTCAGATGTATTTTTTTCATGGTGAGGGCAAAAAGGGAGAACCCGATAGGGACCTGCCTCGGCACCTGCTTTTAAGAACTGCCGTGCTGAGCACTGGCAAGACCAGGCCCACTTATAGCCCTGCTTCTACCTGTGGCACCAAATAATGCCCTGAGCCTCTGCCCAAACTGTGCAAATCATTTATTTTTTAAATGTTCAAGAAAACACAATGTTTGTGTTTTCATTAACACTGTCAGTACAGAGGACAGCCTCAGCATAGTCTCCACCCTCCTGATTACAAGAGGAGAAGCAGGGGCTGGGCACGATCTATCTACAAAGCGTTGTTTAAAAACACAGCACCCTAGAGGTGGATATCTGGGTTGTGCATGCTAGAGGCGTAGTTCAACTACTTTACCTCACGCAAGCACAGTTTACTCTGTTCAGCTGACATACTGTGTATTCTTCAAGCAAAACAGTATAACTGATAAAATGGGATAATCAGGGTGCATATTCGTGGATTCCTTAGGCCGAGGATCGAAAAAGAAGGGCAGGATCCCAGGCACTGTCTCAGCTCCTTATAGGTGCCACACCAAGGCTACTCGCCCGAATTCCCAGGTCGTCTTTGGAAGCAAAGATCTTCAACCACTTCCCCTTGAGGTTAATCCTTAGTATCAAAAGATATGACTAATACCAGTGACAGACCTGGCGGGAAGGGATTTGCAGTGAGAAAGAGAGAGAGAGAGAATTTCTGGTGTACCTGGAGTTCCCATAAAAAGGATGGTTGTGGATGTTAATCCTTCTGAGCAGGCCCCCTCCGGTTCTAGTGGCAAGCTGCGCTTCTTAAGCCAGAAGAGGTACTCTGCTAAAAGAATACAACCATTTCAGACAACCATGCATGAACGCTTTACAAACAGCCTGAGGTATGAGTCCTTAATGAAACATGCCAAACAAGAATTACTTTAAGAAATTCGAGTCCATGTGAAGGGACACAGAGCATTTACCCCTGTGCTGAATCCTAAACATCTATCCTTTAGCCTCTGCTTGGATGATTCCGAAATCTCTATCTGTCCTTAATGTTGTGTTACTTCACACAACCAGTTCCTTTTCTTTAGCCAAGGCTTTTCGATTCAAACTCAAATTGCTAGAGTTGTCTTGGAGAAAAGTGGATACCAAAACTAGAAGGGCCTGGTTAGTGGACAAACCTGATATCCTCTTAATGCGCCTGAAAAGCTGTAGCGTTAAACTTCGAAAAGACTGTCATAGTCAAGGTGATGAGGCCACAGAGGTGCTGGCTGATCAAACAGGTTCCAGGGTTCAAACTTGTTAGAAGCTGTCTCGAAAGGTTGGAGTTCCAAGAAGGGTTGCTGACTCCCAGCTAGTTTCCAGGCAATGATGTGCAGGTTATTCTTGTTCCAGGCGGCAGGGCTCGAAACCCAAGAATGGTACTAATTGGAAAGACAGCTCTCTCTCAAGATGGATCAAGGAATCTAAACAGGGGACTGAGTTTGAAAGCAGTATTTATAGCCTATTATGCACATGTTAATCTGGAGCCTTCTTGAAGAATACTAATCATTTCCTGTCAATTAGAAGGCAGTCTCCAGAAGACTGAGGCAGGAAATAGAAGGTTGTGTAAATAAACACATTAGGCACTGAAGCTTTCTTGAAGATTACTTAGTGGTTCCTGTCAATTAGAAGGCTGTCTCTGTCGGGAGACTGGGGCAGGAAATGGAGCTCCTTAATTTGATGGCAGGACAGGTGAACAAATAAACAACAAGCAAGTCTATCAGGTCAGCAAGAAACATAGGCTATTAACTAATCTGGGACAGGAAATGGAGGCTTTTAAATAGATGGCAAGGCAGCTGAACAAATATACAACATGCAAGCATATCAGGCAACCTTGTGGTCAGCAGGAAACAGAGGATTTTAACTAAACAGCACCACATATTTATTTAAAAAAATCCAGTCATTAGCACTTAGTTAAACAGATCTTGAAATAGTGCACTCAAACTAAAGTACAAAGCATGCCTAAATAAAGTGCACAGCAGAGTACATGGCACTTATTCAACTAGAAAACAATGAAAATTGCATAGCAGAGGGATGAGGCAGGGTTGCCCCCTGCCCCCTCCTCTTTGCAATTGCAATGGAACCAATTGCCAACTGGATCTGTGGCAATGGCAAAATCAGGGGGCTACACTGGGATCCTGAATGGGAGGATGTTGTCTCACTCCAAGCAGACAATGTCCTACTCTATCTCGTGGAGCTGGGGGACTCGGTCAACAGGATCCTTACGATCTTTCTAGCCTTGGTACAATTCCCCAGACTGAGCATTAATTGGGACAAATAATACCTCCACCCCCTTGCGGGATGGAGGCCTATGGGGAGCAGGAAATGCCCGATACCTACCAAAGGCGTGGGGGTTCCGCTATCTGGGGATTTATATCACCAGGGACTAACAACTTTTTGTTACAACAGACTGGCTAGACTACTTTAGGAGTATAAACAAGATGTGGGTCATTGCCTCAAGCTACCCTTTTTCCTGATAGGCTGTGCAGCCCTATACAAAATAATATTCTTGCCTAAATTCCTATATGCTCTCCATAACTCCCTCTTTGTGACCTCCAAATGCTTCTTTGGGATGGCCGACGCTGTGACCCAACTCCTGTTGTGAGACAGACATGCCCCGCACATAACACTGGCAACACGGTCTGGAAAAATCTTTGAGGATGGAATTGCTGTACCGAATCTGCGCCTTTACTACAAGGTAATAGTTAGTGGTACTAAACAACTGGTCTTTCACGTAACAAAGCAAGCCTTCGCTTATAGCAGACAGACGTGCCATGGGCCTGCTAGAATATGTTAGGCAGCTATACGGGAAATGGAAACTAACCTCATTGCCACCCCCCACAGAGATGGTAGTCAGGACATGGAGGGAGGCTACCCACAACCTAGGCTGAGGGAAATATTCACATTGGAATCACCCCTGTTCGACACGGCAGTCAATGGCTTCAATGCAGGAAATTGAATCTGCTGTGAATAACAGAGGTGGGAAACCTATGGAACGACAAAGGCATGATAACCTTTGCAGACCTCCAGACACAATACTAACTTACAGGGGCCAAATATCTGCACTACCAATAAGTGAGGCACATCCTGCAGGAATGCATAGACTACCCAGACACTGTGATACAGGAGAGCTCACTAGAATACAGAGTACTGGGGTTCCTACTACACCTCCATGCCATATGACTGATATACAGCACACTATTGAGCAACAGTGCTGGAGCAGAGTTTTCTGTTGAAAATCTATTGGGTTTTTAATGCTCTGGTTTGTCTATTGTCGAAAGAAATTAAAATTATTAATTCATAATTACTAATTGTTTGTTTTGTGTAAGTGTTCTAATTAACCAACAAGAAATAACAAGAGAAAACTACACGTGGGGAAGCATTTGTGTCGTTTATTAATAATGTGCATGTTTTATTAATAAATGTTGCTGAGTGCTGTTTATTTTAAAGCACGAAAACGCTTTTAAAATGTCATGTACTAATGCTTTTCTTGTGTTGCAAAGGCTAGATAATTACATACACATAAGGGTATTAGTGGGGTTAACACTGTTTAATCACTATGCTGTGGTAACGTTGTTTTTGTCTCTTTTAATTAAGATGATACGTTCTGGCCTAGTAAAAAATGGCTACCGTTTAAAGCCTAAATTTGAGTGCTGAGAACTCTGATGAGAAGGCCTTGCTGAACATGGTCGAGAGTCATCTGACCACAGTCTTTGCCTGATTAAAGTTTTCCGTGAGGACAGCAGTTCTGGGCGAATATCCAAATACATCTGAGCAACCTTGGAGGACAAAGGAGCCATAATGAATGAACTCTGAGATCATAATGCTGGTTCCGAGGAAATGTGAACATGAAAAGATACTTTTTCAAATTCTAGTTCCGTGTTCCGTCTTTTTATTTTTGTGATTTTTCTGAGCGGAGATTTTCCAAATGTAGCGATGCTACATCCTTTCCTGCTCGCTTTGCTCAGCGGTTCAGCGGATATCGAAAACATTTTATGTTGCTTTCTTTTGTTAGAATTCATTATAAATATTGTTAGCTTAGAGAGGGTTTGTTCGTTGCATTTTGGATTCTGAGGCCACTTCTTTCCGAACTTGCGTTGGTGAGGATCGATGCCGTGAGGACGGTGACCTAAGAGACTTTTATCGAGAGACCTGTCCTGATGACCATTTATGACATTTAGCTAGAATAGGTAACTATGAGAATAATGATTTATTTTAATTGCCTTTCCATTTGAACTAATTTTAGATAAAGAATCATAATTTTAAATACAGTGTTGGTTATTATTTCTTGTCAATTATTGAGTACTCTATTTTGATTATTGTTGATTATTATTGGTTAAATCATGACTCGAGACAGTGTCAATTAGGTCTTATCGACCATGAGTGTAGATGCAGGGTGTTTAGAAGGTTTCTTTCCACAGGTTCAGTGCTAATGGAGTAATCTGAGTGTATGTTAGTGAAATGGGCCCAAGCGTATGATGAGTGTATGTGCGTGTATCTGTGAATTTACTCTATCCGTGGAAGTAGGGAGAATATGTACACCCCAATCTGCACCAATTTCCTGGTAGCAGAATTTGATGGTTATTGATGATTGTCTCGATCTGATTAGATTGCTTGTACATTGGCTTTTGATTTATTGATTATTGATTGATGTTGGTATATGTACTAATACTATATGTTGGAGTCGTCATGTTGAGTTTTATGTAGTGCTTCTGGAATTTGGGAGCTGGTAGTAGTTCCGTAGTAGGGCAGAGGGAAGTATATGCTGCTCTCGGGAAAGACGGGATTGTTGGTCCTGTATGTATGCAGGAGAAAACGTGTGACAATTGAAGTTGCGCGTCACATTGTCTGTGTTCGGAATAAGTGACATCGTTGTGTGTTACTAGTAGAAATATTTCTGGTATAAAAAGGAGTGTGTATGGTAGCGAAGGTTATCTGTGAAACTCTGGTCTTAAGTCCCAGGGATCCAAAAGGTTCACCGTTAAAGCTTATCGCGGGAGGAGTAATAGGTATTCTCTGAGCTTGTCTGGAGGACTGGGCAGAGGTAAACACTGCTTGGTTAACGTATGTTATAATTCTGTAGTGGGGCAGATTGTTCGCTGTTCTCGGGAAAAGCAGGATTCTGTGTGTATGTACTACATTTCTTGTATGAATGTGCGTGAATGCTCATATATTTAGTTAATTGTAATACTCTTTGGAGCAGTCCTAGAGGAAACAGTTAATGAATGCATGCTACTGTGTCAACGGTATTCTTGTGAGATAGATTTTCTTTACTATTCTTTGGTTAGCGAAGCAGACAATGGAGATGTTTATATGTTGTAACTAATAGATTTTGTAAAATCTGACACGAAGTCTACTGAGAAGTTTTGTAAAGGAGGGGTAGACGACTGACAGGAGACAGGAGCAGGAGAGACTGCAGCGACTGCTGACGTCAAACAGACCGCGCTCTGATTGGATATTAGATCAGAACAGTGCTCGCGCTGAGATTGGTGCGTTGGTGTGAGCCGCGCAAGGATTGGAAAGAGTCACCTTGTACTCTAGTGACGTAGACGCTCCAGGATTGGTGCGTTAGTGTGAGTCGCGCTGTTATTGGATAAAACATCGTACTATTGAGCTGTATTACGGAAGGGATTAGAAAAGTTTGGTAAAAGCTAAAATGTATTACCAAGAGGAGAAAAAGAAAAAATCCTTGTTCAGAAAGATTAAAAATTGGTTCGACAAGGATAAAGATGTTCAAACGAGAGAAGGTGAATTGTTACCTCCATCGAAAACGCCTGCATCCTTTATGGTTGCGAGATATGGGTATCATACCTGTATATGGTTGGAGAATTGGGTTAGGTATACAAAGGAAGATGGTGTTCTAGCATTTCCAGAACATGGTTCATTTAATCTGGCCGTGTTGAAAAATTTGCGGGAAAAGATGTTATGTCTTGACCCAAGACCAAGGCCGACACAGTTTGAGGCTTTAGTGGAATGGGAAGAGGAAGTACATGAGCGAGAAAAACAAAGGTCTGGGGGAAATTATAGGTACATGTTTGGAAGGAGACATGATCGTGAAACTCATCATGATCGAATGAAGAGATGGCGAGATGCTAGTATGTCAGAGGGATTATACCCTATGAGAACAATTGAAGAGAAGGGTACAGAAAGGGTTCCTGAGGCGGAAGTGAGAAGATATGGAGTTAATGAGTATGAGGATGAAGTCTTGAATGACATGATTTACAAAAGACCACCTCCATATAGACCAGAACCAGAAGAGAGCACACCAGTTGTTTCTCCGATAAGAGATACATTGCGTATCATTGAGACAGAGAATGTGACACCTGAGTTAAGAAGTGGTAATCCTTTCAGGGAAAGAGAGAATAGAAGCAGTGGCGAGAATACGAGAGAATTAGCCAGAACTACATCGGAGTTGACTGAAAAGATTAAAGAGCTGACAAAGAATATAGACGCTGTTACGGTCCCCGTAACCATAGGTCCGATTATGCCTGTTTTTGATAAGCAGAGGACAGGTGAGAATGGTTTGGTGATTCCATATGTTGGGAATAGATTGACAAGTTTGGCTGGTCCTTCAGGAGATTCAGGAAAAAGGACAGAAAATGGTGATTTGAGACGATCCAGACATGAGACATGTAGTGAAGGATTAGAGATACAGTCTAATTCAGGATTGAATGCTGGTGAAGCTAGTTGTTCAGGGATGCCGATTTTAGAACCGCAGAAGAAAGTGGTTCCAGTGAGAAAATCTACTGAAATAACAGCTGAGGATTTGAATGAATGGATGAAAGTTCTTCAAAAGAGGGATAAAGATTCACAGGCAATTGATGTGGCTAGGTTACGTGTAGAATTAGAAGAGCTTGTTGCAGGGACAGTTCCTACAGAAATTCTAAAAAATCATCATGATGGTGAATTGTTATTTATGTGTAAAAATATCACCTGGAGAACTAAAAATACACATGACAGATTAAGAGCAATAGCGAATGAGCATGGAGTTGATATTGATAAAGTGAAAGCTTTGCAGAAGTCTTACAGGATGGATTTCACAGATAAAGACATTGAAAATCTGAATGGTGCTGGTAGAACAGGACAGATTAAAGAGATGATCGCTTTATTGCGAAAATGGGGTGATGTTGAGAAGTGGAAGGATAGGTGGTACAAGAAAAGAGAAGAATCAGGGAATAAGACTTATTCAGCATTTCCTGTGAGAGAAAAAGAGAAAACAGTGGAGGCTTATCCTATGAGAGAAATACCTGGAGGAGGATATGTACATGTTCCATGGACCAGACAGGATATTTTATCATTTACGAATGATTTCCCTCGACTGAGAGAAAAGCCCGTCGAGTGGTATAGGCAGGTAGACAGGTTTGTGAAATTGTCAAAAGTGCTGTGGATTGACCTGAATAGTCTGTTTGATATAATTGTTCCAGCAGACTTGTGGGCTGAGTGTAAAATAGTTGTAAGTTGGCCTACTGAGGAATATCCAAGAGATCAGAGAACAGGAGCACCAGATCCAGAGGTAATGAGAAAGTATGAGCAGGTAATCGTATACCTGAAAAATAAAGTACCTCCAAAAGAGACAGACTGGGTTAAAATAGATCGAACACATCAGGAAGCAAAAGAATCGGTTCATGCTTTTTATGAGAGGCTGATACTGGCTTTTAAACAATTCAGTGGGGATGAACACCTGGGTGACAAGGATTTGAGTCATTTTGTATACAGATTTGTATATGGCCTGAGACCTGAGATTAGTGAGGGAATTCGTGAGCATACAGTGGACTGGCAGAGTAAGAAAATAGATGAGAGTTTGAGACATGCAAAATACTTCAGTGATGAAATTGAAGCAAAACAGAGAAAGCTGAAAGAGAAAGCAATGTGAGCACAAGTGAAAGTTGCGGAAAGACAGGAAGCACAGTTGGTGGAACAGGCGAATAATGCAGGAAATAATTCAGGGAATAGGCCCAGATATGCAGGGAAAGGAAAGGGGAATCTTGAGGAAGCCAAGAAAAAGTTCCCGTGTCACAACTGTGGCCAACTGGGACATTGGAGATCTGAATGTACCAATCCACCATTAGCGAATAATGAGAGTAAATCCTTAAATCAACAGGTGCAGAACGAAGGGAATAATCAACAGCAGCAACAATCTTCTGTTGTGAAACAGCAGAGTCAAGAGCCAAAACCGCCCTTGCCGCAGAATAGAGGATCACAAAAGTATAATAAGGATTCGGGATTCTACAATGATGAGCAGGTAAACAAACCAAGGCGTTCTAACCAGGTACAGCAGTACTTGTTAAAGAATGAAGGGAGTGAGTCTGAAGGTGATTATTGATGGTGCCGAAGAGAGGAGGAAGAGTGCATACTTGGTGCAACTCTAGAAATAGACCAGGCAGGACCATTTGTGGATGGGAAAATAAATGAAGAAGGTGTTACTTTTTTAGTAGACACAGGTGCGACAAGATCAACTGTCAGGTCAACAGATATTAAAAATCTTCCTCTCTCGGACGAAGCAATCCAAGTAGTTGGTGTAGCCAATACACAAATCAAGACACGTCTTACTGAACCAGTAAGAGTACAAATAGGGAAATTTTCAGACATGCACAGATTTATTGTCTGTGACACGAGTCCAGTGAACCTGTTAGGTAGGGATCTACTTTGTAAGATGAATTGTACAATTTTTTGTACACCGGATGGAATATCTTTTGAAACACCTGATGAGGATGTTTTGTACCGAGTGACTCTAGAAAATAGAGAGAGTGAGTTAATTGGTGCATATGCTGTGTTTGATCCGGAGGATTTGCCTCAAGAGCTGAGAGACACAGTGAAAAGGACAGTTTGGGACTTTACTGGAGAGGATGTGGGATTGATGAATAATGTAGATCCTGTGAAAATTGCAGTGAAAGAAGGAATTACTTATCCTAACATTCCTCAGTACAAAATGACACCAGAAATAATTGAAGGAATAACTCCTATTATTGAGAAAATGATTCAGCAAGGAGTTCTGAGAGAATTATTGAGTAGCCCGTGTAACTCACCGATAATGGGGCTAAAGAAACCTAATGGGAAATTCAGGATTGTACAGGATTTGAGAAAAGTTAATCAAATTGTGGTGGCATGTTGTCCTATTGTGCCAAATCCGTCAGTGATTTTGTATCAGATTCCACATGATGCTGAGTGGTACACAGTGATTGATTTGTGTCATGCTTTCTTTTTAATTCCATTGCATCATGACAGCCAGCCGATTTTTGCATTTAGGTTTGGCCAGCGTATTTTAGCATGGTGTCGTATCCCACAGGGGTATACAGAGAGTCCTTCAATATTCAATCAGTTATTGAAAAAGTCATTGGAGAGTTTGATCATGCCTGAAAGCTCAGTACTAGTGCAATATATTGATGACTTACTTGTGGCATCAAAGACACGTGAAGCTTGTGAAGTAGATACCATAGCTTTACTGAATCATCTGGCAGATGGAGGGTTAAAGGTATCTCCAGCTAAATTGCAATTTTGCAAGAAAGAGGTGCATTATCTTGGACACAATATTGAAAAAGGTCTGAGAAAAGTGACTAATGACAGGATTAAAATTATCAGAGAAATGAAAGCCCCAAAGACCCAGAGGGAAGTGAGAATGTTCCTGGGAATGGTGGGTTATTGTCGTCAGTGGATAATTAATTTCTCGCTGATAGCAAAGCCACTGATTAAGCTGACAAAAAGTGAGATGACAGATCCATTGGAACTAGATGGAGAACAAATGGCAGCATTTGAGGAGCTGAAGAGCAGAATGTGTGAAGCCCCTGATTTGGGTATGACAGACTATGAGAAAGAGTTTGAATTGTACTGCAGTGAGAGAAATGGATGTGCACTTTCAGTGTTAATCCAGAAGCATGGATTATTGAGAAGGCCTATTGCGTACTTCTCATCAACACTTGACCCTGTAGCTGTGGGTTTACCAGGTTGTCTGAAATCTGTGGCTGCAACATGTAGAAGTCTGGAACAGAGTGAGGGAATCATAATGGGATATCCTGTAAGGGTATTCGTACCTCATAATGTGGCAATTCTTTTGACAAGAAGCAGAACTCAATACATGTCACATAGTCGGCTGACTAAATATGAGAAAGTCATTCTGGGAGCATCAAATGTGACTCTTGAGAGATGTGTGAATGTGAATCCAGCGACATTGTTGCCGGATATTGAAAATGTGGGTGTGAAGACAGAAGATGATCACAATTGTTTGGATGTGCTGGATTACTGTACAAAACCGAGACCAGACATAAGGGATCTTCCCTTGCATGAGAGTGATCATGTGTTGTTTGTGGATGGATCATGCCTGAGGAATGATGAGGGTGTGCTATGTGCAGCATATGCAGTGTGTAAGGTTTCAGAAGTAATGGAAGCATCATCATTGAAAGGAGTGAAATCTGCATAAGTTGCAGAATTGGTGGCATTGACGAAAGCTTGTGAAATTGGGAAAGATCTGAGAGTGACTGTGATGACTGATAGTCAGTATGGATTTGGAGTTGTGCATGATTTTGGCCAACTTTGGCTACAGAGAGGTTTCTTGACGTCGAGTGGGACTCCAATAAAGAATGCTGAAGTGATTGGGAAATTGCTTGAGGCGATACAGCTGCCTAAAGAATTAGCAGTGGTGAAATGTGCTGCTCATGGACAAGGAGATGATTTTGTGACTGTTGGCAACAGATTTGCTAACGACATTGCACAATATTGTGCTAAGAATAATCACTCGATTAATAGGGAACGAGAAGGAGAAATGTCTTTTTGTTCTGTGATGTTTACTAATGTCCTAGAAACGTGGGATGAAGTGAAACAGTTGCAGGATGAGGCAGGAAAGGAAGAAAAGAAAGACTGGATCAAGGCAGGTTGTGCCCCAAGAGAAACAGACCATGTTTGGGTCTATAGAGATGGCAGACCAGTCATGCCTAATTCCATGTTGTCGACAATGGCAAGGATGTAACATGGCCAGGGACATTTGGGAAGGGATGCGATGATCAGGTCTTTTAAACAGACTTGGTACAATGCAAAGTTCAGGACAATTGCAGAGAGCATCTGTCAGAGATGTTTGATTTGCCAGCAATTTAACACTGGGAAAAAGACAGTGGTGAGTCTGGGAACAATAGGTAGAGAAGGTGGTCCTTTCACGAGAATGCAGGTAGATTTCATTGAAATGCCCCAAGTGAACAGACTGAGGTATGTTTTAGTGGTAGTCTGTTTGTTTTCAAGATGGGTTGAGGCCTATCCGACTAGGAGAAATGATGGAATAACAGTGGCAAAGTTACTGTTAGGAGAATTGATTCCTAGGTACGGGTTTCCAGTAACGATTGAGTCTGATAGAGGTGGACACTTCTATAATGAGCTCATGAATTTGATTTGTGAAGCATTGGGCATACAGCAAAAGCTACATTGTGCATACAGGCCAGAGGCTTCTGGTGTGGTTGAGCAGATAAATGGCACAATCAAGAACAGGATTGGTAAGATGTGTTTAGCCACTGGAATGAAATGGCCTGATGTCTTGCCTCTAGTGCTAATGACTATTAGATCTACTCCAGATAGAACTACTGGTTTAAGTCCGCACGAAATCTTGATGGGACGCGCAATGCGACATGCATATGTGCCTGTCAATAAGTTGATGACAATAACTGATGACATGATTTTGGATTACTGTAAAGGCCTGGCTGACGCAGTTCATTCTGTGTTTCACCAGGTTGGAGAAGAAGCTACCACACTTGAGAAGAAGCAAGCTCATGATCTGAGTCCAGGGGACTGGGTGAGGATTAAAGTACACAGAAGAAGAAACTGCTTGGTTCCAAGGTGGGGAAGACCAAGACAAGTTATTTTGACTACGACAACTGCAGTGAAGTGTGCTGGTGTGAAAAACTGGGTACATGCGAGTCATACTCTGAGAGTTCCAAACCCAAAGGATGGGACTGGCAAGGAGTATTTTGAAGAATCAGATTCCAGTGATGATGAAGACCCAGAACCAGTGAGAAAAAATCAAAGTTCAGGAAAAGAAGCAGAAAAGACTTTAAGAGAACCATTGAGAGTCTCAGAAGGGAGATCAGATTCTGTAAGAGAGCCTGAAGTTCCAAAGAGCAGTGGAGGAAAAAGAATAGAAAAGAGCAGTTCCACAGAAATTACTCCTGAATCAGAAGAGGAGGAGATTGAAGAACCACTTGAGATTATACCTGAAGAAGTAGGGTCAGAAGAAGATAGAGAGGGACAGATTGCGGAAGACCCCCGAGGAGGTGTAGGGAACATTCCTGATAAGCTAGGTGAAGGGACAAGTAGACAGCAAGAAGATTGCGTGTCGGAGATTCGAGGAGGGAAAGAAGTAGGGAAGTCTCAAACAGTGGTGAAAAAGACTGTGGAGCGAAAGAAAACTGCTGAAGAACAAGAGGCATTTGAGACAGAATCGGATGAAAGTGAGAATGAAAAAACAGAAGGTCGAGTTCTGAGAAAGAGAACTTGGATTGGAGAAAGAAATAATACAGACACAAGACCGAAAAAGGTTGTAAGAGGAGATTTTTGGCCTAACAACAGAGTGAAGAGGCTGAGATACAGACTGATAAGAGCAAATACATCGAAAGCTGAACAAGTGAATGAAGTGTCGAGTCAAAACGAAGTAAAAAGGAAGGAGCAAAAGGAGTCAAGAGAACCTGAGGAAATAAAGAGAATTAGAAAACCCAACCAAAAGTACAGATCACCGGAATGGTCTTATGTGGCACTGTCTGAAGGAGGAGAAGAAGAAGAAACAGTGAATCGAGACAATCCGGAGGGGATCTTGAGAAAAGTGGTTGAGGAAAAGGAAAAATCTGTTGGAATCTTAAAAGTTATCCTGACTGACATTGGAGAAGAGTCGGATGCACAGGATGTTGTTGATGATCTGATACAATTTGATGTTGCAGAAGAAGAAGGAGTGAAAAGTGATGAATATCCAAATTGAGTGAACTGAAGAAATCACTTGGAGAAAAGTGAAAAGGAAAAAGTCTGAAATTCAGCTGTTTGAAGTAATCCAGAAATAAAGAGTAATACAGTAGTGGAGTAGTAGAGGCTAAGTCAAAAGACACGGTCAAAGTAGTAAAATGGCTAACATAGAGAATAATCAAAGTAGATGTGCCTTCTTGAAAAGATGGTGTAGAATGTGCTGTTGCTGTACTGGATTATTAATGTTACTATGGGGTATTTTAGCTTTATTAGTTACATTTAGAGTTACAATAGGTACATTTGAAATACATACTGAGAATGAGACTAATGTAGAGAAAAGTTCACAAAAAGTAGTTCCAACTAGAATTAGTAATACTTATATGCATAAAGATAGGTCAATTAATGATTTTTCTAGTAATGTTTTTTCGAAATTGTTGTATGAATATGTGAAGACAATGGAAGTGAGGGATTGCTATGTTTGTATGCAATTACCTGCATCCGTTTCAGAGGGTGTTACTTATCACCATTTACCAGCTACGTATGGAATTTCTTGTAGTGTGTTAAGTAGTGTTTTTTATTTGCTAGGGAAAATAGATTATGAGATGTCTAACAAAGATAGTATTTTTGGGCAATTGCCTATGAATGACAAGCTGAATCCAGCTAAAGAAGCTAACATTTTTGGTGAGATTTTTATTGAGAAAGAAGAGTTAACATTAGATTACATTTTTAAGAACAATTTAAATTGCAGTTTGAAAGAAGAGGAGAAAGCTTTCCTAAACATGGTGGAGGAAAGGAGATTGAACATGCATGAAAAGGCAGGGAAATACAAAGTGAGTGAGACAATTTGGGACATTGAGATGGGAAAAGAATTGAGAAATGGAGCTAGTCCGACTTTAGCTGTAGATGCACCACAGAAGGGTAAGCTGTGCATTACAAGAAGGAAATCCCAATATGATACATACTTTGTTGGGACTAGTGAGCGTCATGATACATACTTCATTGCAACAGGATGGGGTTTTAGAGGAGGAGAGGATCCAGTTTTCCCAGGAGTGTATTATGTTTGTGGGAACAAGGCTTATTACAAGTTGCCTGACCATTGGTATGGCACGTGTTATGTGGGCCTGGTCTTTCCAAAGATTTTTCATATAGATAGAATAGAAGATGTAGAACATATTAATTTACTAACACGTTTTAAGAGAGAAACTTGGTCAGAAATAGTGGGTGACATTTTTGGAGCTTTAATTCCAGCAGTGGGAATTTCTTTGAATGCATATGGAATTCGGAAACTGTCAACAGTGGTGGATCGCTTATCGACAAATACCGCTGGAGGGTTTGTTTTGGTGAATACGGAATTGATTGCTGTACGTGCCATGTCTATGCAAAATCGACTTGCCCTTGATATTCTATTAGCCAAAGAGGGTGGGGTCTGTGGAATATTGAAAGTTCAACATTGTTGCACTTACATTCCAGACGAAAGCAAAGACCTGAAGGTCTATATCAAAAATATTACTGATTTGCATGAAGAATTAGTACCACTGGAAGCTGAGATTATTTGGAATAAAATAGCTAATAAAATAGTTGCTGTTAAGAGTTTTATTGCAAAAATAGGTAGTACTATTATAGGTAAGATATTGTTTCCTTTGACTTGTATAATTGTTGCTTTATTGATACTAAGATTGGTGTGTTTGTGTTGTAAAAACAGGGGAGGGAAAAAGAAATTAATTAAAAGAAATATTGAAAGGAGAAATAAAAGAAAAAGAGACCCACAAGAAATAGAATTAGAAGAATTGAGGGAGAGTGTTTATTTGGAGACAAAGAGGGATGATGAAAGGGAGTCTGGTGTCTAGTGTTGTCAAAAAGAAAAAGACATTTCCAGTTTCTCCTAAAAATTGGGACTTAAATATTACTAATTTTTTTTTGGGTTGTTTATTTGGTGATAATATCACCAAAGGGGGGATTGCTGGAGCAGAGTTTTCTGTTGAAAATCTATTGGGTTTTTAATGCTCTGGTTTGTCTATTGTCGAAAGAAATTAAAATTATTAATTCATAATTACTAATTGTTTGTTTTGTGTAAGTGTTCTAATTAACCAACAAGAAATAACAAGAGAAAACTACACGTGGGGAAGCATTTGTGTCGTTTATTAATAATGTGCATGTTTTATTAATAAATGTTGCTGAGTGCTGTTTATTTTAAAGCACGAAAACGCTTTTAAAATGTCATGTACTAATGCTTTTCTTGTGTTGCAAAGGCTAGATAATTACATACACATAAGGGTATTAGTGGGGTTAACACTGTTTAATCACTATGCTGTGGTAACGTTGTTTTTGTCTCTTTTAATTAAGATGATACGTTCTGGCCTAGTAAAAAATGGCTACCGTTTAAAGCCTAAATTTGAGTGCTGAGAACTCTGATGAGAAGGCCTTGCTGAACATGGTCGAGAGTCATCTGACCACAGTCTTCGCCTGGTTAAAGTTTTCCGTGAGGACAGCAGTTCTGGGCGAATATCCAAATACATCTGAGCAACCTTGGAGGACAAAGGAGCCATAATAAATGAACTCTGAGATCATAATGCTGGTTCCGAGGAAATGTGAACATGAAAAGATACTTTTTAAAATTCTAGTTCCGTGTTCCGTCTTTTTATTTTTGTGATTTTTCTGAGCGGAGATTTTCCAAATGTAGCGATGCTACATCCTTTCCTGCTCGCTTTGCTCAGCGGTTCAGCGGATATCGAAAACATTTTATGTTGCTTTCTTTTGTTAGAATTCATTATAAATATTGTTAGCTTAGAGAGGGTTTGTTCGTTGCATTTTGGATTCTGAGGCCACTTCTTTCCGAACTTGCGTTAGTGAGGATCGATGCCGTGAGGACGGTGACCTAAGAGACTTTTATCGAGAGACCTGTCCTGATGACCATTTATGACATTTAGCTAGAATAGGTAACTATGAGAATAATGATTTATTTTAATTGCCTTTCCATTTGAACTAATTTTAGATAAAGAATCATAATTTTAAATACAGTGTTGGTTATTATTTCTTGTCAATTATTGAGTACTCTATTTTGATTATTGTTGATTATTATTGGTTAAATCATGACTCGAGACAGTGTCAATTAGGTCTTATCGACCATGAGTGTAGATGCAGGGTGTTTAGAAGGTTTCTTTCCACAGGTTCAGTGCTAATGGAGTAATCTGAGTGTATGTTAGTGAAATGGGCCCAAGCGTATGATGAGTGTATGTGCGTGTATCTGTGAATTTACTCTATCCGTGGAAGTAGGGAGAATTTGTACACCCCAATCTGCACCAACAGCACCCACCATCCACAAGAGGACTGCGTGGCAGGAAGATCCTGGAGCACTAGAAGACAATGAATGGAATGATGCCTGTAGATACCCAAGCAAACTAGCAATTAGAGCAGGATTTAGATTTATCCAACTCATAATTCTACATAAAGCATATTATACTATGAAGTGACTATTCACTATGAGCAAGACCACATCAGATAAGTGTCTAAGGGGCTGCACTCATCGAGGTTCATTGAAACTCATGCTATGGGACTGCCAGAGGTTATGTCCGTTCTCGAGGGGGATCCAAAACAGCATATCGCAGGCCCTAGAACAGCCGCCGAAGCTCAACCCTAAAGTGGTTCTGCTGCGCATCTGGGGAGAGCAAACACTAGATAGATACGCATTTCTGTTTTGTAACATTGCCTTATTGGTAGCTAGACGCGATGTCATACAACAGTGAGGTGCAGCCACAGATGGGAGGCAACCATGGACTGGTGCAAGCAGGCAGAACAACACATATATAAGGCCAGGGCATTCCCCAGCTACTTCAACAAAGTATGGGGTCCCTGGAAAGGACTGGTGGAAGACATGTCCTAAGAGCGACACACCCAGAGTGATGGAACTGGAGCTGATTAATAGGAAAGCAACTGTGGACAAAATTGAGACATACTGAAGATCAACGGAGCAATAGCGGACCTATAAAGTCAATGGGATGACTCAGGAGGAACGAAAGCCTTAAGGAAATGGAGGGCAGGATAATATGTATTCGATTGCAGGGGATGTCATGTCACTGTTGTCGGGCTGGGAGTCATGTAAATGTGTTTTCAACAGTTTTGAATACAATGCTATACAATTTGAACAAACTGAGGGCATCATTTATGAGAAGTGGCGCATCGCTGCGTGAAAGCAGCGATGCAGCACTTCTCACTGCGCCCTCCTTGCGACACCAATGATGCTTCATATTTACAGTATGACGTATCATGTCGCAAGGAATGACAGATACGTCAGTATTACTGACGTATCTGTCGGCGCAAAAAGTGGTGCATTGCTGGAGTTGTGTCGGAAGCCTGACGCAACTCCAGCAATGTTCCTTTCACATGGGGCAAGCCCCATGTGTAAGGGCCTGCGTCACCCTTACGCCTGCCATGAGGCAGGTGTAAGGTTTTGACGCATTGGCATCCAAGAAGTGGCGCAGCAAAATCTCACAGATTTCGCTGCGCCACTCCTACGACCCTTTTGTGCGGGGTAACGCCCACCCTGCATACATTATACCTGATGCAGGGGTTTACGAAATGATGCATCTACCTAGATGCATCTCTTCCTAAATATGGCGCAACATGGCGCATTTTTTACGCCACTGGAGCGTCACAAAAAGTGACGCACCGATTGCACAAAAGTGACGCAAGGGATCATAAGTAAGCCCCAGATTTTTTTTTTAAAGTGCATAGTAGAGTATATGGCAATTGCTAAATTAGAAAACAGTGAAAAGTGCATAGTAGATCACATGGCACCTGTCCAACTAGAAAACAGTGACAACAATGGGGAACAAACAGCAAAGGCAGTCTGGGGTATGACAGTTCACCCCTCCAAAGTCTGCCTGACTGGCACAGGCTTGTCTGGATGACGAGCATGAAATTTGCGTACCAGACAGCGGGCATGACCATGTGATGTAAGTTTTCAGGACCCGTCGTCACAGCGGTAACCTTTCTAATCAATCAGATAATACAATTTCCCCTTATCTTTTTTTGAGTTTACGGTTTTACGGACCTCATTCATTGTGTATGGCAATTATTAAGGAAGTGTAAGATGGTTTGAAGTGAGTACCTGATTGATAGAGTTAAGAAGGGATACATGAAAGTCTGGATGCTTTGGTAATTGTTTGGCAAGGTGAGTGTCATGGTTACTGATTGATAATTTGTGAAATTGGGTAAGAACTGACATAACAGGGGTGAGAGATGGAGAATAAGGACCAAGAGGTAGACCATCCGGTAGGGCTAAGATGACCAGAGCATTGAGGGCCTGGACAAGAAGGACTAGAAGCAGGGAGACCTAATCCATGGGGACTAAGGTGACCAAGACTAAAGAGGACCAGAAGCAAATGGACGGGGAGGACCAGGACCAGGAGAAACAGAACCAGTTTGCAATGGGAGCAGTGGGAAAAGGATTGGGAGGACTAGGAGGAATAGAAAGGAACTGGAGGACAACAGACTGTGGCACCAGTAGATCAAGATAAGCAGGGCAGGCTCTAGGAAGACCTGGGGGTCCAGGATCGAAGGCACAAGGAGGAACAGAGCAGGGAGGACTAAGCACACCAAAAGGATAACGACCAGGAGGACTGTAAACAAGTCCACGAGGGCCATGAAGATCAGGACCTAGGGAGTCAGGTCATGGAGTAACAAGTGGGGCAGCACTGCCAGAACTTGGGGTGCCGGGACCAGGGTAAGGAGAATTAGAGGCATCAAGGCCAGCCAAAGCCACGAAGACCAAAGGGGACTTGACAAGGGTTGTCAGGAGGACCTGGACTAAAATATTCAGACTCCAGGGGTCTCGAACAAGGAGAAAGAGGACTAAGAGGGCCAGGACCAGTGGGTGCAGGATCAGGAAGATCAATTACCAAGACAGCCAGGATACAAGAAACCAGATGGGTCAAGTGTTCCATCAGGATCAGAACCTGCAGTACCAGCAATAGCAGGGTCAGATGGCTTTTAGGGCAAATGTGTCCACTGTAGGGGCCTGTGTTTAACCTCAAAGTCACAGGTTCAAATCCCAGGGGGTGCAGTCTCTCATCCTTCTGAGGTCGATAAAATTAGTACCATTGAGTTGGGTAACAATAAACATCTGTTATTTAGCGCCAAGAAACCCATGTGGGTGAACGTTCGTTTTACAAATGCACATATTATGTTATGTTACAGGTTGCGAAGGACTATGACTAGGTCACCAGGGCCAAGAGTACCAGAAACAAATGGATAGAACGGAGAAGTCTGGGCCCAGCAGAATCTGAATTATAAGGTCCAACAGGGTAAGACTCACAATGACGATATACCAGGATTGCAAGGATTGCATAGGCTGCACTATGACAACTAGGAGGGCCAGGATAGTGGTACCAAGGTCAGAGGACCTGTTTCAGGAGGAGCAGATGATTAACAGAACACAGAAGACTAAGGGGGCCACGAGCAGAAGGATTAGAAACCAATAGACCAGGGGGGTCCTAGGTAAACCGGAGGAGTTAAGAACCAGTTCAAATTTTGGAAGGTTTGACTGGAAACGGGTGTTGTCCTGGAAAGTGTGGCTTAAATAAGTGGGGACATTGAGACTGGGGAATGGATAGAGGGAATTCTTGGGTGGGATCATGGAATCTGGGGATTCTGGGGGGAAAGCATGAACCTGAAGGAGTCTAATGTGGTGGGGGGTTTTGAGCCAGGTGGAACTGTAAGACAGTGGCCTGTAACCATAAAGATTTACTAGAGAAAGTCTAGAATCTAAAGGGGTTGTGGAATTGGCCATGAATATATATGTCCTCAAACCTAGCTGATCCTTGGAAGGGCTGTCTTGTGTTGGGAGCATGAGAGAGGGAACACCAGTGAGAGTTCTGCTAAGAGGAGACAAAACATAAATCTGGGGTAATGCACATAAAAAACACAAATAATATTACTTTTAGGTACTAGGAAGGAGCAACTAAAGGTGTATTTTCCTGGACCAGAAGGAGTCACAGAATGAGAACTGCTGTAGGGTATGGGCTACCAAGGAAACTCTTTGAGATAACACAGAGGTAGAGATCATAAATCTAGAAACAGCGACACCACTTGGTCTAAAATTTGACAAAACACAAAACAGTCTAGAAAAAAAAGCAGAGTACACCCCTTTGGACACTTTATAAGCTTAGAAACTCACAATGGCATGAAAGGGCATTGCATGGTAGGGCCTGCCTTGATAAGTGCACAGTGAGGTTGTAGGAATACGGTCACAGAAAACAGATGCTAACTAAACATTAATGACAAGCTGAAGAATTCTGCAGCACCAAAGAGAGAATCTGATATTATGCAGAAGTCAGAAGCTGCAAATTACAACTTTATGATTTTAGTTACAGTGTGAGTTTTATGTCATCGAAACCTACCATAAAAGAGCAGAGTGTGGCTATAGGGACAATCTAAACGAACACAAGGCTTAAGAAAACTCACATGCAATGGAAATGTAGGTATGGAATGGGTACAGGGCTACCTGAAGCAAACATGAACAGCAGAATCCCACCATCTTGGTTTTTTGTGTGAAATTAAATACACTGGGTCAGGGTTATGCCCACTCCCCACAGGAAGTGGTAATTTAGGGATGTAGGCACCCCAAAGGAAAGTGGCCTATTTGCCACACCCTTACACTTGCCTTAACGCCCCCAAATTGAGTATTTAGGTGGCACCCCTGACACCAGGAAGTCAGATTCAATGGACACAAGAAGAGGAGGACAAAGAAGCGTGAAGAAAGCAAGAACTGAGGACCAGCTGTGGACTTTTGAGCTTCAAACCCTACCTACCTGCACCTGACCCGACAATCATAACAAACCGACTTGTCCTGCCACTGTGCATCTGCCAGGAACCCCGGAGGGCTTCCAGCACTTTGCAAATTGCCAGCAAACTCCCTTAGAGTAGAGGAGCTACTCCCCTGCAGCTTACAGGAACCGCAGAGACCCGCTTCCAGAATGGCCCAGCTGTCTTGTTTTTGTCCCGTCAACTGGTGAGACTGACAACTGTGAGTGCCCCTAACACACAAGCCCAGCCAACCCCCTCTGCACCTAAGCGCCACAGCCCGGGTTTCGGAAAACCGCCTGTGCTTCCTTGCTCCCAGGGCCCTCACAAATCGAACCCCCTGTTGGGAGCTCCTAGACTTGTTCCCAAGTCTCCCTCTGCAGCTTATTTTTAGGGCCCTCCTCCTCCCCTTTCGTGTAGTGTGCAAAGCTACTAACCTGACAAGCACCTCTGCACCCAGACACTCCAGAGCAGGTAAAGACTAACTGCTATTGGATCTTTGGACCTTGTTCCACTGCCACCTTAAGTCCTGAAGGGGTCCCCTGGTAACCTACTGCAAGTAACTGTATGCAGCATATGCCTTTTTCCCCATATGAAAGCATTGCCACATAAACAAGCATTTAGGGTGAACGTTTTACTTACCTGTAAAAATCAATATCTCAAAAAGTACTAACTTGACCCCGAAGTTCTTGGTGTTGAAATATATATATAACAATAAGTGTTATTTTTCTAAATTGGTCTTGGATTTATTCTTGAGTGTGTGTCTCTTTTATTGCCTCTCTGAGTACAACAAACGTTTAGCACTACCCTCTGATAAGCCTTAACTGCTCGTCCACACTAACACAAAAGAGAACATTTGGGTTTGTCATTTGTGTATGTGTAAACCAATAAGGGTTGCCTGGACTCTCTGCGCAGTGTACCTCATTTTGGTGCATTATTTAGAAAGACAGCTTCCCACAACACGGAATCCTCCTGTGTCCTTTCACTCTTTTAATTGCATCAGCAGAATATTTCTTAATCTTCAGCTATAAAAACACAGACATCTTGTTTTAAAGCCAAAAAGATTCACACAAAATGAATGCACAGAACGCACACAAACACTCACCCAAATACCCACATGCACACACTGAGAGTTCAACAGCACTGATGGGTGCAACATCGTGCTTCGCATGGCCACCTGCGGCCCTGCTTCCCGCGCTAATGAAGCTGCAGCCGCGGCACTGTGTCGCGTCACCTTTCATTTCTGTCTGTACCACCACGAGCCTATTGTTAAAAGACAACAGACCTGACAGATCATTTACCCAACCACAGTCCTCCACATACCGGGTCACTTCATAGGAGGCGGGCACTTCACGCACACTGAGGACTGCAACCACATAGCTATCTACGTCATGTGTTAATACCTGTCTATGTCTCACTTTGAAGAACAGACCCTCCTCTCTCACTAAAGTCAGCAAACCCAGAGCCAAAACACCTGCTAACAGACTTGATTGGATGACTTGTATCTTTCTATGGTTTCACACCATGGCACTTTTTTTCTTTTAGGTCTAATGTTAGACATGAATTTGATTTTTACTAAAATATGTATAATATACTTACATATAGGGGCAGGGCCGCCTTTAGCACGAGAATCGTTTTTCGGCGTCCCCCCCCATTATAGGTGGGCAAGCCACTGAAGCTCGTTCCTGAAGCCTGGCTCTGGCTCAGCTTCCGAGATCCTGTTGGAACCTCGAGCCAAGCTTTCATGAGGCTTCTGACTCACTCCCCTACCCAGGATGTGATGTTAAGGCCAGAGCTGCCGACTATGGAACTCAGTAGCCAGGTTCGAGTCTCGGCATCAGCTTAATATCACGTGATTCTTGGCAAATCACTTAATCCCCCATGCCTATAAACAACGCATGTGACTTTGTGTAATGTAACTGGTGCTCGTGTAAAGCGCGCCAAGGTCCAGTTCATGCTATATTTTTAAAAACTGCAGAAGGATACACTAAGAGTTCAAAACAACGCCTTAACATAATGAAAGACAAACAGATACCCATTTACTGGCTGATTTGTACAGAATAAAATCAGAAAACCTGGATAAATTGCTGCTTCCCTTATTAAATTGTATGATCTTAGGCAAATATTTAATTTCAGAAAGCTAATGTTTCTTCATGATCGTGTATGAAAACACTTTCAAATATGTGAGTTCAGGCTACCAGTTGAACAAAACTATCACTTTTAATAGGTATTTCTCAGTGCAGTGCTATAATCTGTCCTATTAATGTCAAAGCTTCCACGTGTTAAAGACATACCCTTTCTTGAACTTTGAAGAGAATTCATAACATTTTACGTGGTTCGTTGCATTAGTTACATGACACGTATTTTCAGCGCTCCGCCTGTGCATGGGCTCTAAGATCCCAGTTGAACCCTTGGCTCGGCTCTGGCCCGGCTGTCCCTGTTAATTTGCTGCTTGGCCCACCCCTACCCCCCACCAATAACCTGTCACTCCCTCACTGCCGCCCTCCAACAGTGCCACTCCTCACTCCATAGCTCCTCTCTCCCTTACATTTAATTTGTTTTAAATCACTGTTTGAGGTTTACTTTACTAATAAGAATGCATATCTACCCAAATGAACCCCCTAGCAACATTAGGAATGCTAATGAAAGACTGGGGAGAAAAAACATAATGTCCTAACCTATATTATGCAGATATAATGCCATTCTTTGATGCCAGTTTATACGTCACTGCTCTATATTAGGATTGTAATTTATGAACTGCTGTAACAAAAGGATCTCTGTGACAAAAGCAGTAATCCACTATGCTAGCCACATAAAAAACAGTTCAGTGATCTGCATGGTACTCATTCTTTGCAGCTAGCATTTCAACTTTCTGCGCTACCTTATGATGAGTCAAACTGCCGCTAGGCAAAACTGATCTTTCTCCAGCAGGAACATTAATCCCTAGACTTTTCTTGACATTTGTATTGCTGCCTGAAAACTGCTAGATGCTCAAGGAACACAAAAAACTCTGCAACATTTGCTTTTAAAACCATAAGTTATTTGTAAACACAGCGACCCGAGGTCAGCCAGGTGCGGCTACACTAGTCGCACCACTCTAAAGCCAGCCCTGTAAAGGGGCTTTCAGACACTTCTCTTTATCAATTGACCTGTTGTTGTAATTCACATTGTGGTTCCGCCCCGCACAGCATTCAGCATGGGCCTACCTAGGCCACTGGTTAACCTCACTTTAAGTGACTGCATTTTGCTCTCTGAAAAGAAGCACATCTGCACACAGGCTAGTTCCCTTCAGTGTCTGTGTTTTTACTTTATAATTACTTTAGTGTTGCCATTGTAGTTAGAGCCTGATGTGATAGCAGGACGCTTCTGATGCACATTTATCAGATCCGTTCTGCAGCATATACTATTGTAAATTTCTTTTGAAGTGTTTTGCTTTTCTGGCTGCTTCTATTTCACAACATACCAGATTCTGTCCGTTTGATACTGTTCTGGTTTAAGTTCTTCTCTATTTGCTCTTTTCTTTCTTTCTTCTTTCTTTCCTTCCTACCTTCCTTCCTTCTTCTTTCCTTCCTTTGTTCTTTCTTTCCTTCTTTGTTCTTTCATTCCTTTGTTCTTTCCTTCTTTCTTGTATTTGGTTTGCTTCTTTCATACTTGCCTTCTTTTATTCTTACCTTCTTTCAATCTTTTGTCTTTCTTTCTCTCTTCCCTTCTCTTTCTTTTACTTTCTTTCCTATTTCTTTCTATTTTTCTTTCTTTCTTCTTTTTGCTTTCGTGCCTTCTATCTTTTTATTTTCCGTATTTCCCTCTTTCCTTCTATCCTTTTTCTTTCTTGCTTTCTATCTTTTTCCTTTCCATCTTTCTTTCTTTCTTTCTTTCTTTCTTTCTTTCTTTCTTTCTTTCTTTCTTTCTTTCTTTCTTTCTTTCTTTCTTTCTTTCTTTCTTTCTTTCTTTCCTTCTTTCCCAAAGACAAAAGGCTTGCAGCCAATGCCAGATTGATTGACTTTTTAAGCAGTTCCATTCAGTGCCAAGGACTACTATAGTAATGTGTGTTTTTTTAGACCCAAAAGCTTTTGTGCTTGTAGCAAATGGTTTTCTCAGATTGATATTTCAATATTTTCGAACAAAAACATTTTGCGAAAATCAAGACAAAAAAAATCAAGAATTGCCAGAAGGCTGGTGGCCCAATGAGACCTGTTGGCATTGCTTGTTTTTATTTTGTTTTCAGCATTCCATGGGTGTGGATGTGCTTTATTCCTTTCTCCTCTGTTTCTTTTGATTTTAGCACTACATGTGTGTGCATGTCTTTTCTTGACCTCACTTCCATATGTAGCCTCTTTCCTTCCGCCTGCCCCTATAGCTTCGCCCCTTCCCCCAAGCTTGTCCATTGCTTACCCATGCACTATCTAGTCATGTTTTTTTATTTTTTTTATTTATACACTCCCTCTACCCAACTCTTCAATTGATCCAACGTTGCTCCCAATGCATACTTTCCCCGCCTACTCCACTGTTGCTCTCCCTAGCTCGCTTCCCTTTGAGTTTTTTGGTTTTTTATATTTCTTTTTTGTAGAGCCCAGCAGGTACAATTTGCTGCCAGGCCGTCCCTTTCTTTAAAAATGTCCTTTGGCGCACTCTTGATATTGTTTAATTTACTGTTCCAAAAATTGGGCGTCGGCCATCATGGAACGGTAAAGTAAAATAAAATCAAAATAGCTGCTTCATCATGATGTGTATGCATGTGCACACATGCTGCTCATCCATGAGTCTGCTTTTCCATTATGCCGCATGCACACGTTTGTTACCGTGCCTTTTAAAATATTTTTTACCAAGATATTACACATTGACAAACAAGTCTTTTTGTTGTTGCTTTTGTGCTAATGCAGATTAGCATTCAAATGAGAGCACTGACAAAACCTATTGGCTTTGCCAATACTTGTTCAGTAGTGGCCGGAACGGATAGGGAGTGGTGAGGCGGGTGGGTAGGGCAGTGGTGGGGGGGATGTTAAAAAAAAAAAGAAAAAACGTACCTCCTCGCCACTCTCCCGCTCTCTCCCACGTCGTCTCAGTCTCTCCTCTCTGGGGCCGGAACAGGAAGAAGCCAGGCTCCCTCCAGTAAGCCAATCACAACGCTGCAATGCAGCATTGGGATTGGTCTGAGTGCCGTGGATCGGTGCTCAGCCAGGGAATGGGGGCCTGGGCATGTTCTAAACGCAGGCTGTAATGCAGCTTGCATGGAGAACATGCGAAGTGCGCATGACTCTTTGACTGGCCCGAGACTGGCCAAACAGTCGTATGCACCTAGGAGTGGGCAAACCACTCCTCCCCTGCTCTAAGAGCAGAGCAGCCTCACTCGCCCCACCCGCCCCACAAACCTGTGCATTAGGAACAAATACAATGATAATAACTCGAGTTCGTATTGTTATATTTGCTCTTTCTTTCACTGCTTTGGAGCAGTGGGGCGACGCGCCTGCACCTTAGCGGAGGAGCCGCCACTGTAACTTGTTTTAGAATCCCGTTGAGGACACTGACACCATGGGCTGGAATCTCAAAAGAAGTCAGAAATGTACTCTCAGAGATTTAGTCCTACGTTTGAAGTATGTTTCTAACTTTCTTGAATTCACAGAGGATTCTAGAAGTATTCTTAAGTACCTGCAGCAGACGCAGTTTCCAGTGAGCTACCCCTGAATAATAATTTTAGATATAATGCACTAGTGTAGCAGGTGTGTATCTATGCATTTTCACGTACACTGATACAGCTTCTCTGATTTAAAAAATAATTTCTTCATATGGAAAATGTTTCTTTCCATGGGGAAACCCTTTCCCCTACACTCCTAACATTTTCAGGGGTTGTCTCTCTCCATTCTTACCGGGTGAAATGATTTACTCCTGCCCTTGCCAGAAGAAAACATGGGGGCATGTTATGAAGGACGGCGTTACAATTATTGCCGCTTTAGCAGCAGAAAACTGCCGCTAAAAGCGGCGATAATGGGCTTGATAATATGCCGCAGAGAATTCCCATAAAAGCCCATGTTAAGATGTTTGCGTCTGTTCGCCTAGTTTGTAGAGCATACTCCTCTTGGACAATGCACTGATGTGAGCAGATATGCTCACAAGGACTAGTACACCATATTAGTGTAACATTATATGTGAGTAAATCGCATTGTGAGTATTAGCAAGGCATTAGGCCACTTGAGCCCTAATGAGGTGCAAGAATGGATTTGGTTTTCTTTGGCCTTCAGGGCCAGCAGGGGTGTTTCAGGATGACACACTCATCTGTAACCTCATGGACAAGGAGTGATCCCATGTACCTTTTGCATGAGGGGAGAGACAGTCTGGAGTGCAACTGGAACAGTGAGAAAAATGTGAACATTGTACACAGCCATGGGATGATAACACACAGTCCAGGTTATACTGAGAGTTGTTTTGCCTCGGTGGTTGGAGCCCTGACTTGCTTGCTGGCATCCCATGTTGTTCTAATCTACGTTCTGCCAGGCCTTCAGCTTTAGCAGACACTGATGTGCACTTTGGTACCAGTAGCTTTGCAATTGTAACTACTGGACCACAAGCTCCAGCATGCGATGTGTTGTGATTGTTCACAATGTTAGCTTTGGCATCTGCAGTGCCAAACATTCCAGCAGGTTCAGAATATCTTTAAAACCACTTCCCCCACACCAGCCTGTGCTCAGTTATTAAACCCCATCTCCCTCCCTCGCTCCTAGAAGTGCCTTGGCCTCTTTCTAGGCGCAGTGCTGCATTCTAGTCTCCTGCAGTTTCACCATCTTCTCCCCTCTCAAGAATGAAGCATCTGCATCCCAGGTACTTGTTGAAAGTCTTTTATTATTGGGCTCGCATATGATGCCTCAGCCACAGTCTGCTCACAACTAAGAGATGCAGAACAGACAACTGACACTGTCAAAAGAAGCAGAAACCAGAATTAGAGAGAGCACAGTGAGGCCCCATTATCAGCTCCTCAAAGCCTTCATTAACTCTTGACAATGCTTTGTATGTCCCCTGTGGCGCCCCGGCTCTCTTTCTTCATCAGCACTGATGTGTGCTAAGTGTTGGGGCTGCGTAAGAACCCCATCCCCACTGGCAAAAGACAATGCCAGCGCGCATCAGTCTGCAAATAGGAAACCGTGATCTGGCAGCAAAAACATGGCACAGATTTTGCCTTCCAAGAAAATTAAACAAAAGTGTTTATGTAAATTAAAGAAAAAGCTTAGCTGTGATTTATTATGTGACTTGAGCGCTATCAAGACCATTTCAATGTGAAGTGAATGAAAACAAATGTTGGATCATGACACTGGGGTGGGTAAATGTTTATTGTAGTGTTTATTTAATTAGTGCCTCGTAAAATATTTCTGCCATTTCTAAGCTCTGTAAATAACAGATGTGGTTATTATCCAACTTAATGGCACACCCAGAAAGAGGAAAGATGGAGTCTACCTCACAGGCATTCAAAGTTGGCATTTGGAGATAACTGGATGATTGGCAGTGGACATTTAATTTGCTGTTCTATCAATCGATCTGTTTAATGCACATGACATGTACCTAATGTGGGTGTATGTGCCAGTGCTACACCTTCTGCGGAACCCTATGTGCAATTTACAGGGTTTGGTGTGAATCACAGCAGTGGCATCTCAGCCTTTCATCTTTCGGAGATTGATAAAAAATATGCACCATTTAGATGATTAAGGGCCTCATTTAGAATTTGGCAGATGCAGGAAATCCGACAAAAAGCCGCAGATGTCCTGTCCACTACACATGCAGATTCCCTACTTTATTTAGAGTCAGAAAAGATCATGTTTCCTGTGGTGGAAACCTTTGCCCAACAGCCCATCTTCCACTGTTATGTCAGATAATGGATGGCAGAACGTCAGTTTTGGATCAAGCAGTTGTTACGTCGCACATTCTTAGAATTTTGGCCTTCCCGCAAAAGCCTGGGGTGGCCTCAGATCACCTCTCTGGGTTGGGTTCCTTACGGACATGGCAGGGCATGGAACTGTACCTTCAGCCCTGCACCTCGCCTAAGCCCCACCAGGCATGTGGACTAACGCCGCACTCCGCCACTTCCTTGTTAATATGCCCCTTAGTGCCTGGATAGCATTGGAATCACAGAGGGCCCCAGGCCAGCTGCACTGAGAGTTAAGAGAAACTTGAAACGTGAGGATCTCCAAGAACAGGATTGTATACACTGGAGATCTTCCACATAAATAGTAAAGTGGTGCTCTCGGCTGATACGGGTGTAGAACCATAGATTCAAACCCACTCAGTAGAGATATCCGACTTGCGTGATTCTGCAACTTTTTTGTTTTTCAAATGCAGGCCTAAAATTGGTTGTTTTACACAAACAATCAATGCAGAGTCTGGTGAACAAAATAATTTTATATGCCACTGGGTGCAGGGCCCTGCTGACAGAGACATCTGATCCAACAATGGAGCGACAGGTGGCTGCGGCGGAAGCCACCTGCTCTGATCCTTGTTCGGCATTAGAGCATAAAATGAACCCTGTTTCATTAGCAATGAATCTGACAATACCTGATCTTAGCAGACTTGTAGAAAGGACCAGGGCGACAGAAGAGGCGGTGGATACCATCATCACCAGTGCAACGGAATGAGGTTGGCGGTAAATTCAAGCTGCAAGAGACGAAATGGGTATTCCAGACAGATCTCCAAAGACAAATCCATTCTAAGGAACTTCATAGGATCCTCACAGAATTTAGCAATACTGAGTGTACCATCCCCGAGAGCCCACAGTCTCAACAGTTCTATAATACCCTTTTAAACCATCTAATTGCAAAAGCAAATATGCTGGAACACTCCCTCAGGAATAAGACTCCTGCCACCCACCCCACTCAGATGGAGATGAAGAATACTACACCTGCCAACAGACTTTGGACCCTGGCCCCTTTAATCAACTCTTGAAGTCCCAATTCAAGGAATTAGTTTGCACATATGGACCAACTTGCTCACTATCAGATCCCTGTTTCACTCAAATATACAAGGCACCCTATTTTCAATGATTTTTTTCCTCCCATGCAAGGGCTCGCTTCAGCAGCTCTTACTTCAGGCAGAGAGAAAGAATGATCCAGAAAGACAATTTAAAGACCAAGATAGAAAGGCTCAGAGACGAGAAGTCAAAGACAGCCAGTAGCGCTTTCAAGTATAAATGTTTTTTCTAAGATCTTATGTTACTCATCTGAATAAGATTGCAGAGTCTTAATAGTATGCCCACCCCCTTGCCTGCTGTGAAGTAGACTTCAATATGTATAACTCTCACTCACCCTTTTCCTCAAAGTGAATGCTCCTATTTGTTAAAAAACCTTTTCAAATTCAATTTGTAATTTAATCGCACCACACCTGCTAGTAGCCAGCTGAATGCATTTACCTGTCTTTCTGCAAGAAGGCTGTTAGGCTACTACTGAGTATTTCCTTAAGAAGTCCTATTCTATGATCCCTTGCCCTGAACAAGCATTCAATTGAAATACACTCATTATGCTCTCTGCAAATATTCCAGGCGTAAGTTTTAGCTGAGTTTTTCTTCATACTCTGTTGCCAAATATTTGCATGGAGTATTACTAAATAACATTCTGCTGTTGCCACTGTTCATGGGCATGCTGAAAGTTTTGGTATTGATTCTATATTGTGGATGCACCTTGGGTGATCATTTATGTTATATTTCTGTATTTTTAAAAATGAGCTGCATTCTAGGTTAGGAAATTTCCCAAGCAGATAGCCAAAAATATCTGATGGGAATTGAAACTAAGATTTACTATGTAGAGCATGGAGCACAGATGTAAAATCCTAAGTGTTAGAGAACTTGTACATAAGCCACGAATCTCCTTTACTAACATTCTATTTTCATAATTGTATTATATCCCAATAATGCAGAATGAACAAAGCATTAACTAAAAAAATGCGCTTGCACAGTACGATAAGACTTGATGGGCCAGATGTATGACCATTTTTTGCAGTCGCAAACGGTAATTCAGCCCGTTTGCGACCGCAAAAAAGGGTGTTGGTATGTGCAAACGCTATTTTGCGAGTCGGTGACTTGCAAAATAGTGTTTGCAAGCTGCTATTAGGAAGGGGCATGCCAAGGGCGTCCCTTCCTAATAGTGAGTCAGAATGGCATGTACTATTGTTTTGCGACCGTATTTGCTGTCGTAAAACTCTTGCAGTTTCCCACCTACTTCAAGTAGGTGGTAAGCCATTCACAAACGGGAAGGGGTCCCCAGGGCACCCCAGCTCCTTCGTGAAAGGAATGCGAATATATGTTTCAAGAGCAGTCAGTGGTCCACTGCCTACTCTTAAAAAATGAAACAGAAATGTTTAATTTTTCTTTTTTTTAATGCATCCAGTCACAGACATGGTGGTCTGCTGACCCCAGCCGGCCACCATCCCTGCAAGTTCTGGCCATTCCCAATAGGTTCCAAATTGCGACCTGTCTCATGAATATTGATGAGGCAGGTCATTTGCGACCCCATTAGGAATCGCAAACGGTGTCTGAGACACTGTCGTACATTCCATTTTGCAAAACGCAAACGTCGCAATTTGCGATTCACAAAATAGAATGGTCGTACATCTGCCCCGATAGGCCGTGAGGACTGGCCCAGTGCGTTTTAAAATGCCCTGTTCCACACATATTTTCCAGAACATTGACATTCAATAGTACTTATGGCTCAACAACAGTAAATGCCCCACCCACAAGTAATTTAGTTCTACTCACGCCCTTGGGTAATACCTAAACAAATTAAATTTATTTCCAACTGTAACTTTCATAAGAAAACAGTGGAAAAGATGTCCAACCGCAACAGGCAATATCGCCAACAGTAAATCTACACTGTCGGCCCATCACATCCGCAGCAGTGGCACGTAACAACAATGAAAACAAGCCTTTGCAATTCAATAGGTCTCGTATTTGCGAGAGTTTAAGCTATTGGCATTGTGAATGACAATGTCTTTCATTTATCTGTTTTGATAATTAACACATACATAAAAGGCATTGTCATTTACAATGCCAATATCTCAAACACTTGTAAATGCGAGACCTATTGCTTTTCACAGAAGCGGCCACCATTGTCCCGGGCTGCTTGGGAAGAGAATGCGCACATGGCACGCTGAATGTTGCAAGAAAGCATGTTGTGTATGATGTAGGTGAAACCCACTCAAGAAAAGAGTGCTTACAGACTAAATAAGATGTAACGTGAAACAACGAAGTAAAAGGGCCAGTCCTCACAGGAGGTTACAAATGAAGACAAGGCGGTACTAATGAGGGACCAAAAAGCCTATTAACGTATCATAAGCCAACCTTTAGGAAGGAAAATGACACAAGCTAATGACACATATGAGCGGAGAGTGGGCGGGGCTTCAAGTTCATACCCGAAGACAGCATGCCTCGGAGAGCAGCAAATGCGCTGCACAGGCTCGACCTAAAAATGAAATTGCAATTTGCTTTTCAACTTAACAAATGACAGAAGCAATAGAAAGTCTGACAATGGTAATGCCATAGGACCCACATCTTGTGCCAAACAAGCAACTTATGCACTTTTTGGATTGGTGGGCACCAGTGGTACAAATTCTACTTGAGATTTGCAGGAATCATTTGAAATTTCCCAAGTCATGGTATAATTTGGTCATCCTTCCACTGCAGATGCTGAAGCAACAATATACAAACAAGCATTTACAATGCAATGGTCTCGGCAATATTATAGGTAGAGCTATTGGTATTGCTCATTATTTTTTTATCATTTTTGTATCCCTAAATAAATGGCATTGTCATTTCTATTGGCATTAGCTTTTTTTGCATATGTGATACCTATTGCATTAGCAGAGAGAGAGTGAGGTAGTGAGATAGAGAGAGAGAGTGAGGTATTGAAATAGAGAGTGAGGTAGTGAGAGAGTGAGGTAGATAGAGAGTGAGGTAGTGAGATAGAGAGAGTGAGGTAGTGAGGGAGAGGGATGTTTTGAGGTAGTGATATATAAGCATAGAGTGATGTTGTGATGTAGTGAGATAGAGAGAGAGGTAGTGAAAGAGAGAGTGAAAGTGAGTTAGTGAGATAGAAAGAGTGAGGTAGTGAGATAGAGAGTGATTGAGGTAGTGAGTGAGAGAGTGAAGTTGTGAGGGTGTGAGCTAGAGAGTGAGGTAGTGATGTTTTGAGAGAGAGAAGTTGTGAGATAGTGAGGTAGTGAGATAGAGTGGAGTAGTGAGGTAGAGAGAGTTATGTAGTGAGAGAGAGTGAGGTAGTGAAACAGTGATGTAGTGAGGGAGAGGGATGTTGTGAGGTAGTGAGATGTAAGCAGAGTGGTGTTGTGATGTAGTGAGATAGAGAGAGGTAGTGAAAGAGACAGTGAAAGTGAGTTAGTGAGATAGAAAGAGTGAGGTAGAGAGATAGAGAGTGAGTGAGTGATGTAGTGAGTTAGAGAGAGAGTGAAGTTGTGATATAGAGAGTGAGGGAGTGAGAGAGTGAGGTAGTGATCTTTTTAGAGAGAGAAGTAGTTGAAAGTGCATTTGCTCTGAGCTCATTCACGAATACAAATAAGTGTTACAGTACTTACATTTACTTTTTAATTGTGTTCTAAAGTGGAGAACATGGACTTCATTATATTTGTGCTGAAGAATCGCAGGGCTGTGGCTACGAGAATTGGCCGGGAATGCGGTCACTGGTTCGAATACAAAGATTGGCAGGGTACAGAGACTGGCTGGGTACAGAGACTGGTAGCGCTGAGATTGGCTGAGAGTGCAGGGACGTGCTGACTGGCTGGGTACTGCATCTACAGAGGCTGGCTGGGGGTACAGAGACTCTCTGGGGAGCAGAGGCTGACGCACGTCATCCTTCCAATGGCCAGGCGGCCACTCCCTCACCGGAGAGGTAAAATAGTGACTCTTCACTCCACAAGTATGGTGATCCGAACCATATAATAGTCGTCGATCTCGTGGGGGTCAATACATGTCTATATTATTAGCCTCGGTGTTCTGACATACCGCCAAAGCGCCGAGAAACAATGCTGAACTCGATTTTTTTTCTCCAAAATGTGCCTCTTGCTAGTTTTAAGATGTTGGCATGTATGTTCTAGTATCACCGAAAGGGCAAGAAAGCGACCCAAAACTGCGCGCACTCATTGAGAGTTTTAGTTAATGCATGCAAGGGAGTTTTTTCTTCAGTTTTATATAGCGCGAACTCGATCCGGAGGTATTGGAGCGCTTTACACGAGCAGCAATCTCATTACACACAGATACATTCATTTTTGGTAGGCACGGGGAGATTAAATAATTTGCCCAAAATCACAGGATGTGGAGTCATCGCCGAGACTCGAACCTTATCAACTACACCAACCAAATCTTTCATGTCTCTGCTACCCAACAGGTTAACACAGCCCACCGCCATTTGTACCGAGCAAACAACGTCCATGGTAGTTTAAAAACACATACGATAATTAAAAACAACTAAAAGGAGAGAGAGAGAACCACATTCCTACTGAATGGAATAAACCACGCCAAGCACTGAGAACGCAAAACATCCTAACAGCGTGGCTGTACAGGTCCGAATACATGTGCAATTATTAAGAGCCCCGGGCGCGAGTGTCCTTACCTCTGTGTGGTCCCGAAGAGGGGTTTCTACCCGAAAACAACCTTTGTTCCGGATTGAGAGCCGGACTCGGCTTTCGTGCTCTCTGGTTTCAAACTCAGCAGTTCAACAGGTTCACCAGCCCCCTCCCTCCTCAAGCCAGCCCCCACCCCTCCCCCCTGGCCTTGGGTAGCTAAAACACATAGCAAGGATACGCACGCCTCGAAACTTTTGTCTATATCCCTAGATGAATTTAGAGGCCAGATATTTTTGTCATAATGACGGCGATTCCCCGGTGCGAGCCTCCGTTAAAGCCAACGGGGCTATTAAAACAACTAATGCTCCAAGCGTGACACTTCGGTGAAACAATCGGTGCAGACCATTGTGTGTGCTTCAAGGCTGTTCACAGGGTGAGTCTCCAATCGAACCAATGAGTTAATTCGGATTCGCGACCTTTTTGCGCAAAGCTGCAAGGCACCGCTCAGTCAGTGGTGCTGTCCGAGTGACATGGTGTTCGCACACGCTATGTCTCATGTCGGGAGTGATTACTAGCTGTAAGGGGCCCCACCTACAGAGAGAGTCTAACAAGGGGGAAAGGCGTCCAAGGCACGGTGCGGATCCCTGCTCATCGAAGGGCAGCGCCGCCAACTATACTCACAACAGCACGAAGATCCTCACGGCCAGAGGACAGCAAAACAATGGCGGATGGAAGCTCCGAAACTTTTTCGGATTCGGGGGCGTGTTCCTGCTGTTCTAAAAGGGCGTGGCTAAAAAGTGGAAAGAACAGCAAGGAACACGCCCCCGAATCTGAAAAAGACGGAGCCTATTTGGAGGGACGGCTCTCTCCTCCAATGGCGGGCCTCCGTTTAGGAAGCCAGCCAATGGAGGAGAGGCAAAAAGAGAGGCGGGCTAAGGAGCCACTCTAGGAAACATTAAATCTCGACTTCCGGTTCTGCCTCGGCAGACCGGTAGTCCTCGACCTAAAAAATGATACAACATAATTTGCAGGAATGGCTAGAAGATGTCAGCATACTATTCCACATAGGATTCTGCCAATGTCTGAGCACGATCTGCCAAGCAGACTAGGGGAAAATCATTTGCCGCTTTCTTGGATCACAAACCTGTATTTAAAGTGACTGAAAAAGCTATGAAAAAAAAAACAATGCCACCTCATTCAATAGCCGCCTGGCTGATTGGGTCCAACACTTGTCCACCAATAATACATTTGAAGTGCGATATGATCCTCAAAGCTAACTCTCAGACAATGTCAAAACTGCAGATGGAGTCAAACATGCATGCCTTCTGGTCAACAGTTGTTAGACTCTACAACAACGCCTCCCACATTACTTTGATTTGGTGTCTGATGATGTGCGAAGAAATAGAACAAACATCCTATTAAATGCAGGTGACTCACTCATCTTGGCCATGAATGCCAACGCCATTCACAGGTAAAGCGACAACCAAATCCCAAAAAACGACAGTAAACATGTCTTGGTACGAGGTGCAATAGAAAGATAAGATCAAAATATTTTTGCTGGAAAATCATAAGCTGGAGAAGATGTCATGCTTCCCTTACTAGGGAATCTAGTTTGCCACTCCCCCAAACTGAAAACTCCATCTGATGAAAGTAATTGAGAAAGTAGAGATTGTAGCCAACAATGCTATCAAGTTTATATATTGCTTTGGTACTGGAGCAGTCCAACATATTCCCAGTATCCTCTAAATAAAGATCAAGTCAATCATTCTATACAATGCACAGATTTGTGCAGTCCAACACTCCATGAAAGACCTGGGCATGACACAGAGCTATTTGGAGACACAGTTTGCACTCTCCCCAAGCTAGAGATCTACTTCACACTCGGAGACACGGAACACAAGAACAATAAGGCAGAATTGAGGTATGCAGCCAAAAAAAGTCTAGTACTTAATAAACACATGCTCCAAGGATGGTCTTGATGTGACATGCATCTTGAAGAGAAGGGGCTTCATTGAGGTCGAACCGGAAAAAGAGCTCTTCAGAAGACAACATTCCTGACTTACATCAGCCAGGGTACGCTTCAAACCAGTAGCAGCCCATGCAGGTAAGAATGGTGGGCCATGTTGGGGAGGGGGATTCGACAGACGACCACGAGGGAAAATGAAATAATTAATTTTACCTCGTCGTCTGTCAAAGTCGCCCCCTCCCCCAACTAGCCCCACTGCCACTCTGCTCTTACCTGCACGGGCCGCGGCTGCTTCAAACTAAGTAGATAGTGAAACAAACATATAAACTATAAAGCATACATCAAATATCAAAAAGCAATGTCCCACGTTCAAGGCATCTACTAGGAAGGAATCCAAGAACCCAACTAAGCAGAAGAAGCATATCTGACTTTGTTGGTCAATCTAGAAATAAGGCGTTTGTTTGTTTGAGCTAGCTAAAGCAAACCCTATATAAGGTCATCTCCACAACAAGAAATGCAGGCACCACCCATGACACTTGTCTGTGGCCAAATGGCAAAACAGAAATCATCTATTATGTTCTGTACTATCCTAGGCTTGAAGAAAGGCAAAAATAAATTAAAAAGAGAAATGGTCAATTCCTCTTGGGAACACATAGACATCGCGACTTGTCTACTATTGGAAGGCTACCGCCCCAACATGACATGTCTAGTCGCATAATTTCTCCCATACCGGCCCACAGGGTACAAAAAAGAGAGAATAAGAGAAGCAAACAGAGGTCACTCATCTAAAGATGGGCCCCAACAAAGATCAAGCCCAACAGAACTCCAAGCACCTCAGCAACTCCAAAAGGGAATAAATGGCAATAACCAGAAACAAGGGATTCCAAACCCTGGTGATAATCATGTCATTAAATTAAATCAATGCATGTGTCAGACACACTTTAGGGAAAAGGCCAAATGGTCAAGGTGGGAAGAAAATTTGATTTAGCACTTTTTCTTTAATTTCAAAATAAAGTGCTTTTGACGGACCGGGAGCCATGTTAACCCTCTTAGAATTTTGTTGCTCCTCACTGGATCTGGTCACTCAAATTAATTCAATATCAAGTAACATTTCAGAATTAAATGTAAAGCACATTAGTCTTCACAGTAAAGACTGGCAGGTATTACAGTGAAAACCATGAAGGTTTATTGAAAGTTAAAGGCATTACAGAAATGAAATTCAATGGCAAAGAGTCAGTAAGTCATTTGTCATATAAAGCATGAAAGTCAGAATAAAATACAAATAATGAAATCGCAGGACAAGGTATAATTCAGCTCAATTAAATGAGTCATAAGTCAGACCAAAAAAGTGTCACAGTCGAAAGATCAAAGGGAGCCCACAGCATTCATGATGTGGCCTCTTTTATAAGAAACTAAACAAAAGAAACCATACATTTGGTGTAAATGTGTAAATGTCTCATAATCCTATCCATTCAAATTAAAGAAAGAACGATACAGTTTGAACTCACATTTGTCAGAACAATCCCGGGGATTTATATCATGCAGTTGCCTTTCACAGTGCTCCTGAGACACCTTGATGGTTAGTACAAATATTGCTACAAATCAACATTAGGTATTTATGAGAATCCTTAGTCCCTATAGGTGAAGCCTTGAAACAATTCACCATGCTAACACGGCATGAGAACAAAGCATCATGTTGTACGTGAGAAAGTGACACAGTGTTTTAAAACATCGTCTACAAAAAAACTATTGAGTGCTGAGTGTATGGTGGGGAAAGGACAGAGAGATGACTGTGTGCTTGGAAAGATGGCTGCAGACTGCAAAAAAAACATTTTAAAATCGAGGCCTACATTTTCAAAGTTAAAAATAAACACAAGTTCGCACAGAATATCTTACATTCATTGTGTTAATTAACTTGTGTTAGTACAATTATGCACTTTAATGAAAACCCTCTAACAATCCCCTAAGATTTTTAAAATCATCATAACATCTCTTCATCAATCACATCCCACATCAGTTTGCAATACAGTTTTCCCTGAATTCAGGTTCTTGCATTTGGCTTCCTCCAACTCCTTCATCTCATCAAATATCTTGGATCGTATTTCGTTTAACTAGAGGTTTCCATGTTTTCTCTGTCTTCTACTCGTTGCTGACAGCTTCTCAGCTCTTCCACAAATTTTCATTCCTTTCAACATATAACATCTAACACCTACTACGCAAATTAAAATGATTATTATAGGGGTTAGTATCTAACTAGGCATGCCCTACACTAGGGCACCAAACAACTCAAAACCCTTGGAAGTCCTTTTCCAATCTCATCAACCAATGAACTAACATGTTTCTAAGGCACCAGATCCTTCAAGAACTTTTATCTCACACATATAGGTAATGTTAACAACACAACTGTTAATCTGATCACTGTTATTAAGCACATAAGTGCAGCATTGCTGTACCTTCAAAATGAGGCAGTCACTAATACTATATCAAAGCTATCCAGTTTTGCATAACCATAGCTCGCGTAACCATCAGCTCCTTATGCTTGTTAGAGCACACCTGCTGTATTAGTGGCTAACATGTCCACCAGTGTAGACAATTTTCTAATCTTCACATCGTTCAAAGCTACAACAACTGTAGGAATCATGGCACCAAATACACACTCTACCACTTAACCAGGACATCGTTTCTCTTGCCTCACAATTTTATTATCCTTCTCTGTCAGTTCATCCATGTGATAAACATGAGGAAACACTAAACCTAAATAACAGCTAACCACCCAGTTACTGGGGAATAGAAAATAAGCAGCCCGTCCACACACATAATAGACCCCTTTAATAACGGGCTAGTGTCCAATAAAAATAATATTATTTGCCACATAACTTTCTTCACACTCACTCCAACCGACTAGTCTGACATTTCATACTATCTCTTTTAACCTACCACACACATTTGCCCTTTCTATGCTTTATCAAGGCTAAGTTATGGTTGCACCTTTTTATTTTCAACTCTTTCTTCCATTGCAATGTATCCCTTTTTTCCTTCTCAACATTTTCACTGAATCTCCCCTTTCGCTCATTGAGCTCTTCTTCTCCTTCTCATCTTTATTTAATCAACATGTAAATTTATTGATACCATTGTTAGTTCAGTTAATTTGTGTAATGTGTGCGATGTATCTAGACATAGGGCCTAATTTAGATCTTGGCAGACGAGTAACTCAGTTACAATGGTGATCAATATCCTGTCCGCCGAAGTATAAATCCCATAGGGTATAATGGGATTTATATTTTGGTGGATGGACTATCCGCCACCGTTGTGATGGAGTAACCCATCTGCTAAGATCTAAATCAGGCCCAAAGTCTACAGACTTCTGCTTTCCGTAATAAATATACGAAGCCCTAACAAGAGGCACACTTTCTAAAGGAACATAAAAATTTGAAAGATACAATTCCAGATAATTTTGTCAATAATACAATGTTATATGCACAGTACGGAACAAGTAGGAGGTGATGATATATCACCAATCAGTGGCAGAGGCTGCCAACAAGATATAGGTAAAACAATCACATACTTAATGAGTTTTTTGTATTCATATAATAATCTAAAATATATGCTCTGACCAAAAATCCCTACAAAGTTATCTCTAAGCAACAGTTTGTTATCTAATTTGGTTCTTTCATTTTGTAAGGTCTGGTTAATCTTTATTTTACGCGAGGCATGTCCAATTGAAGTGCTATATCTCACTAATAATTCACTAAGATTAATTGTAGAAACTTGCAGTGAATTCCCTTGCTGTTTTCCAAGTGTCTTCTACACAAATACTAAGAAAAAAGAAAAAATCTAGCCACTAATTCTTCAGTACAAAATCAAAAATCAAGAAAATATCAAGGTCCATATGACAGTATTACTTCATATTCTTAATTGTTTGTTCTAGAAAGGAATCCTGCTATCTTGACTGGACACCTAAAAAGGAAATCTTAAATCTTCAACTGGATGTCTAAGGAAATGTAGTATCTTTGACTGGATACCTAACGTACAAAACACACAGGGTCTGATTCACAAAAGGCGTCCGAACTTGTAGTGAAGATCCTGCAGTCGTGGGGAGTCCGCCACAAGTGCGGAGACCCTTTGTGAATCAGGCCCACATACTTTAACTTCAAGATTTCTACAAAAAGCACAAAGCATGGGGTATAGGGTAATTACAAATGCACCTATCTCAATATTCACAAATGTAGTGATCGTTATGATATATGGTGGGTGCAAAGAATCAGAGGCTCAATACACCTTAATCATCCAAGGATATAGATCCTATACATTTACAACAAACAATGATTCAGCACTCCAGCATGTATACGGATCACTATTTTCCACAAGTACGGACAGGATGAAGAGAAGCACATCAACTCAGCAGGTTCTTGTTTCTTTGTTTCTTTATTGAAAAAATTCTTCTTAAAAAATGACCGTAGCCAACGTGTTTCGACCCAAAGGGTCGTCTTCAGGGCAATGATAGTAACAACTGGCACTCCCAGATAGAGTGAGGGACCGAGTTAAATTACAGAAAAGCATTATAATGAACTGCAATAGAAATTTGTTACTATCATTGCCCTGAAGAAGACCCGTTGTACTCATTCTGCGAGATGATTTGAGAGGGGTATTGTGCCTAACCTGCAGCTTTCCTGTGTGTAAATGTCACCAATAGTTTGTCTCTATATTGTTCTAGCACTAAACTACAGGGCAACTGTAAGGTTTCCAGATTTTTATTGAATATCTGATTACATAATGGTGGTCTTTCTGTATACACCTAAGGTGTTCTATACCAAGCCAGGGTTGTACAAAAAAATTTGAAAGCAAAAGGAGACTGATTTTCCTTATGTACAGGAATGGAAAAGAATTCTCTTCACAAATCTATGACTATAAATAATTTTGCATCTGATGAGATTCGAAGAAGGATTACGGCAGAATTCGGTACCACAGGACAACATGGTATTACAATCTGGTAAATTATCCATGCGGTCCTGCACTTATCTCCATTTTTCATTTGCTTTTTGAAGTTCAATAACAGGTGAGTTACTGGGGCTCCTTTTCACTTCTTCTAGAATGCTTTGCTCTAGTATCTTCTCTATGACAGATGTCAATCCGGCCACTGCTTCTGGATTATCGATCAAAAATGATACCGGGAGGCCATTTACTTCACCTTCTACAAATGGGCCTCGGGGACAATGATTGCGATTGGGTAGGACCAAGTCCAGCAGGACTTTCAAGAGACTTAATAAAAACAGGAGGAAACTGTAATCGGTTATTAAAGAATAATGCTGAAATCTGGAATTTTGTTGGAAATTAAACCATTTAATTTGCATGTTTCGCTGCATTATTGGGACTCTTGGCGTTTTCACATTATGTGGCCTCCCATCCTACATGTTTTGCACAGGGATCAGTTCGGCCAGGTTGCTGATTACATTGCCTCATTCTGAGACACAACTCTCATATTCTGGAACTGAGAATTTGTTTTGACATCGTTTTGTATTCTGTTAGCATACACTCTACACTGTCTCTTCCAGTACCCTATCTTGTTACAAATATGGTATGGTATGGTGTGTACTTTTTCAAGATGCTAAGGCTCACATTCACATTCGAGTTGTCAACATAATCTCTGCCTCCGACATTCCCTGTTGACGCGGACTGAACACCACCTCAAACACCAACTCCTTACAAACCCATAAACATACTTGAAATAAAATCCAAACAGAAGTCTACCATGGAAAAGCTACCCTGACCACTTCTCTGAGTCATTACTCTCTCTACCTTTCCATAACCTTTCTTTGCTTGGCCTCTTGAGTATCACTAAAATACTTTACAATCTTCAAGAGCTCATCCTTTGTCTATCAACACATCGCATTCTGCTGCACCTGAGAACTAAGCTCCAGGACCAAACCAAGCACAAATGCCAAAACATAACCACTAAGGCCTTCATGAGCTGGGTCTTCAAGCCCCCTTTTTGCCTATAAATCTGCATTAACCTCTCAAATGCACTGGTTCTGTGGGCTCTTGGGTTGCTCTCATAATATTGGAGCAATTCACATCTTTCTGTGGTGTTTTCAGTTTCAACTTCTCTATTCACTCACTGTATTTTGTCATAACATCAGTAGATGGGCCAGTTCGGGCTGTTCTAGGGAGTTCTTGTGTGGGCCAATTCACAGCCCGTCCATAAATCCCTGGGAACAACAACATCAAACAACATATTTAGATCTTCCCAAAGCACACTTGATAGTTACAATCCTTTCCTGCTTCCGCTTACCTGCACATGCACACATGCTACTCTAAAGGCGAACTCAGTGACTAGTCTAAAACTCTCTTGCTCTAGTTCCCCTCGCTGCTTCACTTGCTGTCTTTTCTTCTTCACCTTGGCTCCTTCTTTCTTTGCCCATCTATCCTTGTATTTCTTTAGTTCCCTCCACTCCTTGGTGCTATTAACTTCTTAATGTGCACCCTCAAGCTTGGGGTTCTCATATCCCTAATATCTTTAAACACTCATTACCATCTTGAAATTCTTCTGCCAGCTTTTCTTCTAATTTAGATCAATGTCATACTCTTCAGCCAAACTTTCCGATTTCTCATGTGCCTCTTGAGCAAGCCTAGCAGCTTCGTTGCTCAAATATTGTATTTCGGCACTATCATGGTTGTTCAACTTCTTCAGCCCAATTGTACCCTTCAAAAGCTCTTCAAATTCTGTTTTTAATTGCAATATATTTTTTTCTTTGGGTGCTGGTTCTTTTGTAAGGCTATGATTCCATGACTGCAACAATATGTGTGGCAGGTGTGCTAGAAGATGCACCTGATAAAACAGAAGAGACCTCTAATTCTGGTGCACGTTGGTCAATGGATATACTTGCACTCTCAGTTCCTCTGCCCCTGTAGTGCAGAACCAACAGGAGTGGTGCTACATGATATGGAGGTGGTCTTGAATTCAATAAATCATCTAAACCTCCACCCCCTCATCATCATCAGACCCTGGGTCTCTCTCACTGTGTTGATCTTTAACCGGATTAATTTTCTTGTTTGTTGTCTCCTTTCCATTCTCTCTCAAAATGGCCGGGTAAACACCTACGCACACAATCATACTTTCACGGCAAGCTTGCTGTCTTTAATTAAATCATGCATCAAACCAATTACTAACAGAATGTCTAATCTGTCTCCTCATCCTTTTGTATCCCTTCTCATGTGCAGCAGGCTCTCATGCATTCAATACTTCAAACTGGGCAGGTCTAGGTTGCTGTTTTATTCCATACATAACAAGTCTCAGAGTCTCAAGCTTTCTCACATTAAAGTTACTATGTAAAGGGAATTGCATGTTCTTGTCATCAGAAGTGGTCTTACTCCAATATTATTTCCACAAGCAGGGGTAAAAACCCCTATAGAAGGCCGTGTCATAAGCAGGTTGAGCTTGGATGTCATTTTGGATTATAAATTGGGGCAGGAGGTTTCTTAAGCACCATTCCTATTTTCCTGTACTGATTTTAGTCCATTCAATCACGTATCACAAACAACAATGATTCACCAATCTAAACCAGCATTCTATGATAACTGACTAATCCTAGCGCTGCACCGAATGACGTAATCAGCCAATCACAGCGTGCTCACAACGCAATCAACCAATTTCAGCACATCTAGTAAAAAAATTAACCAACCATAGTGCATCTGTCTCTCATCCCACAATCAACAAATCGCAGAGCGACATCACTGTGATGTGAGATGTGAGGTCTGACTTGACACACCTAAAACAACAAATAACAATTCCTTGTCTGCTTTATCTAAAATAAAAGGGAAAAAAGGCTCTCACTGTAAGAACCAAATAACTCTAGCACCCATAAAGGTACTATCATTCACTCTAAGACAGGTTCTTGACCAGCGGTAACCTGAATTATTCAGTGCGTTTACTCCTGTGCGTAAAGGAATAATCAGTCACCAATCTGAATAAATATGCATTTACAACTAGACCTTTAGTAAATCTCTATCATGATGTGAATGTGGTGCCTCACAACACATACCTTACCATAGCAGACAAGTACCAACAACCAGTGCTTAATTTGTAAAATATTAAGTGCCAGAACTCTCACCAGGAGGCCACTGCAGTTTGCACCACCCATCGCTCTTGTCATCGCTGCCAAAACAACTACTAACCACCTCTCTCGCATGTAAATGAGACAGTTCAGATTATTCCAGGTCCCCAAAGTTAAAGGAATGGCTGGGGAGGCAGGTATTAGCAATTTTAATGTATATTGTATTCCTAAACAACTGTTGTTCTGCTCATCTCTAAATTAGATGAGCAACGGCACCATGTGATAGACTGTTCTATGTATGGTGTTGACAATTAGGTGCCGGTGCCGAGCATCGGAAACAAATTAGGTGCCAGTGCTTAGCACCGGAAAGCCCCGGCTCAAATTAAGAGCTGCCAACAACAAGTTTATATCTCGAGATCTTATGAAATCAGATAACCAAACATTAAATCTTCAACAACGACTATATAAATCACAATAAATGCAAGAAACAAACTTTAAAAAACACACAAAAAAAAATAATTGACAAAAACCCATCTTGGACACAACCTGAACACCATGAAAGCACAATTCAAAAATAAGACAAAAAGCATCAAAATCATGATTTTTAAACAATCAACATGTTAATCACACTAAGCACAGTCAATAAACCTAAACGAACATTTAAAGTTCACTGCACACAGCTAGCTATCTTGGACCTAATTAGTGGGAAAAACTCAAAAGTTGAATAAAAGTATCAAAATCACAAACAGGTGCCAATTATCCTCCAAATCAAAGCTGCATAACCAAAGTGCTCACAACCTACAAACATCTCACATAAAACTGAAACCCAAACTACAAGTTCCACAATTTTATTATTTATTTTTTTGAAAAGTTTTATAAAGCATGAACATGACCCGACAGGGTATCAGAGCGCTGTATATATAAGCAAACCATAAAAGAAGTTAAGTAGACATAAGGTGATCATATTACATATAAAGAATCAAAGCATAGCATGGTTGAAAGGTAGATCCGTGCTGTAAACATGAATTAAATGTTAGTTTGGTGACTTCAAGTCTATAGTTGCAGGCAGCTTTTCAGGAACAACTCTTTGACTTCTTTTTAGGTCTCGGCTAGCGATGGCTGCGCTTGCGCAGTCTCGCTCGCGAGAGATAATGACTTGGGAGAAGAGGGGCTTGTGATAGAGATCAGGGTGTATATAATATCCCTACTTCCACGAATAGAGTAATCTCACAGTTACACACACATACATTCTTCATACACTAGGGCCCATTTCACTAACATACGCTCAAATACTCTACCAGCAATAACCTGTGGAAAGAAAAAACTCCTAAACACCCTGCATCTATATCGAGGTCGATAAGATCTGGTTATTATGACTGCCCTTAAACATAATCTAAACAATCTATACAATAATAATCAAAATATAATACTCAATGATTGACAAGAAATAATAACCAACACCATATTCAAAATTATATTGCTTTATCTAAAATTAGTCAAAGGAAATCAATCAGAATAAATCATTTTTCTCATAGTTACCTATTCTAGCTAAATGTCAGAACGGGTCAGGACAAGTCTCTCGGTAAAGTCTCTCAAGACGAAGTCCTCTCAGCAACGATCCTCACCAACGCAGATTCGGAACGCGGCAAAAGGCAAATGGCAAGTGGCAAAAACCCTCTCTAGGCTAACAATTCTTATAGTGAATTAAACAAAGGAAAAACACAATTTGTATTGACTTCTTCCGTCGAACCTCTGAGCAAAGCGTGAAGAAAAGGATGTAGCATCGCTACATTTGAAAATCTCCGCTCAGGAAAAATCACAAAATAAACATAACGGAACAGGAACCAAAAAATAAATTTGTATCTTGTAGTTTCCACATCTCCTCGGCAATGAGATCATAGTTCAGAGTCTCTCTTTAAAGCTCCTTTGTTTCCCAAAGCTGCCAAGGACATTTCATTTCATTTGGAGATCGCCCAAAACTGCTGCTGTCCTCACGGAAAGTTTTAACCAGGCAAAGCAAGGACTGTGGTCAGCTGACTTCAGGACCATATTCAGCAAGGCTCTCTCTCATCACAGTTTTCTACTCGAGGCCAGGCTCTACATGTCGGCCATCTTTACTTAGGCCACAATAGGCCACAATAGACCATCTTAATTAAAAGAGACTAAAACAACGTTACCACAGCATAATGATTGAACAGTGTTAACCCCACTAATACCCTTATGTGTATGTAATTATCTAGCTCTTGCAACATAGAAAAGCATTAATTCGAAAAGCGTTTTGTGCTTAAAAAAAAACAGCACACAGCAATCTTTAAACATGTAAACACGCACATTATTATTAAACAGCACACTTATGCGTTCCCACGTGTAATTCTCTCTTGTTAAAACAAACGAGTTGATTTAGTATAAACACTTACACAAGACAAATAATTAATAATTAATAATTAATAAATTAATATAACAAATAGACATGCCAGAGCTTCAAAACCCAGTTAATTTTCAAACTGAAAACTCTGCTCTAGCAATCCCCCCTTTGGTGATTTTATCACCAAATAAACCCAAAAAAAAAATTAGTGAAAATTTAGTCCCATTTTAGGAGAAATCGGAAATGGCTTTTTCTCCTTACACAACACTACACACCAGTCACTCTTTCATCATCCCTCTTTGTTTCTAAATAAACACTCTCCCTCAATTCTTCTAATTCAATTTCTTGTGGTTCTCTTTTCAACCTTTTGTTTTTCTTCTCTTTATTTAATTTCTTCTTCCCTCCCCTGTTTTTACAACACACACACACTAATCTCAGTATCAATAAAGCAACAATTATACAAGATAAAGGAAACAATATTCTACCTATAATAGTACTACCTATTTTTGCAATAAAATCTTTAACAGCTATCACCTTATTAGCTCTTTTAGTCCATAAACTCTCAGCTTCAAGTGGTACTAATTCTTCATGCAAATCAGTAATATTTTTGATATAGACCTTCAGGTCTTTGCTTTCGTCTGGAATGTAAGTGCAACAATGTTGAACTTTCAGCATTCCACAAACTCCACCCTCCTTGGCCAATAGAATATCAAGGGCAAGTCGATTTTGCATTGACATGGCACGTACGGCACTTAATTCCGTATTCACTAAAAGAAACCCTCCAGCGGTACTTGTCGATAAGCGATCCACCACTGTTGACAGTTTCCGAATTCCATAAGCATTTAAAGAAATTCCCACTGCTGGAATTATAACCCCAAAAATATCACCCACTATTTCAGACCAGGTTTCTCTCTTGAAACGCATTAGTAAATTAATATGTTCTACATCTTTTATTTTATCTATATGGAAAATCTTTGGAAAGACCAGGCCCACATAACACGTGCCATACCAATGGTCAGGCAACTTGTAATAAGCCTTGTTCCCACAAACATAATACACTCCTGGGAAAACTGTATCTTCTCCACCTCTGAAACCCCAACCTGTTGCAATGAAGTATGTATCATGGCACTCACTAGTCCCAACAAAATATGTATCATATTGGGATTTCCTCCTTGTAATGCATAGCTTACCCTTCTGTGGTGCATCTAGAGCTAAAGTTGGACTAGCCCCATTTCTCAATTCTTTTCCCATTTCAATGTCCCAAATTGTCTCACTCACTTTATGTTTCCCTGCTTTCTCATGCATGTTCAATCTCCTTTCCTCTACCATATCCAGGAAAGCTTTCTCCTCTTCTTTCAGACTGCAAGTTAAATTATTCTTAAAAATATAATCTAATTTTAATCCTTTCTCTTCAATAAAAATTTCACCAAAAGTGTTAGCTTCTTTAGCTGGATTCAGCTCTTTGTTCATTGGCAAATGCCCAAAAATACTATCTCTGTTAGACATCTTATAATCTATTTTCCCTAACAAATAGAAAACACTACTTAATATACTACATGAAATACCATATGTAGCTGGCAAATGATGATAAGTAACACCCTCTGAAACGGATGCAGGTAATTGCATACAAACGTAGCAATCCCTAACTTCCATTGTTTTCACATATTCGTATAGCAACTTCGAAAAAACATTACTAGAAAAATTATTAATTGACCTATCTTTGTGTATGTAAGAATTACTAATTCTAGTCGGAACTACTTTTTGCAAATTCTTCTCTATATCTGTCATATTTTCTGTATGCATCTCAAATGTAACTTTAAAAGTAACTAATAAAATTAAAACTCCCCATAGTAGCATTAATAATCCAGTACAGCAGCAGCACATTCTACACCATCTTCTAAAGAAGGCACATCTACTTTGATTATCCTCTATGTTAGCCATTTTACTACTTTGACCTTGTCTTTTGACTTAGCCTCTACTACTCCACTACTGTAATTTCCCAATTTTGGATTACTTCAGACAACTGATTTTCAGACTTTCTCCTTTCACTTTTTCTCCAAGTGATTTCTCAGTTCACTCAATTTGGATATTCATCAGTTTTCACTCCTTCTTCTTCAGTAACATCAAATTATATCAGATCATCAACAACATCCTGTGCATCATCTGACTCTTCTCCAATGTCAGTCAGGATAACTTTTAAGATTCCAACAGATCCTTCTTTTTCCTCAACCACTTTTCTCAAGATCCCCTCCGGATTATCTCGAGTCACTGTTTCTTCTTCTCCTTCTTCAGATAGTGCCACATAAGACCATTCCGGTGATCTGTACTTTTGGTTGGGTCTTCTTATTCTTTTTATTTCCTCAGGTTCTCTTGATTCTTCTTGCTCCTTTCTTTTTACTTCATCTTGACTCGATACTTCATTCACTTGTTCAGCTTTTGATGTATTTGCTCTTATTATTCTGTATCTCAATCTCTTTACTCTGTTGTTAGGCCAACGATCTCCTTTTATCACCTTTTTCGGCCTAATTTCTTTATTATTTCTTTCTCCAATCCAAGTTCTCTTTCTCAGAACTCGACCCTCTGTTTGTTCATTCTCACTCTCATCCAATTCTGTTTCAAGTGCCTTCTGTTTTCGTTTTCTAGCAGTTTTCTTTTTCTCCACAGTTTCTTTCACCACTGTTTGAGACTTCCCTACTCCTGTCCCTCCTCGGGTCTCCGACACGCAATCTTCTTGCTGTCTACTTGTCCCTTCACCTAGCTTGTCAAGAATGTTTCCTACACCTCCTCGGGGGTCTTCCGCAATCTGTCCCTCTCTATCTTCTTCTGACCCGGCTTCTTCAGGTATAATCTCAAGTGGTTCTTCAATCTCCTCCTCTTCTAATTCAGGAGTAATCTCTGTGGAATTGCTCTTTTCTTTTCTTTTTTCTTCACTGCTTTTTGAAATTTCAGGCTCTCTTACAGAATCTGATCTCCTTTCTGAGACTCCCAATGGTTCTCTTGAAGCTTTTTCTGCTTCTTTTCTCACTTGTTCTGGGTCTTCATCATCACTGGAATCCGATTCTTCAAAGTACTCTTTACCAGTTCCCTCTTTTGGGTTTGGAACTCTCAGAGTATGACTTGCATGTATCCAGTTTTTCACACCAGCACACTTCACTGCAGTTGTCGTAGTTAGAATGACTTGTCTCGGCCTTCCCCACCTTGGAACTAAGCAATTTCTTCTTCTGTGCACCTTAATCCTCACCCAGTCTCCTGGACTCAGATCATGGGCTTGCTTCTTCTCAAGTGTGGTAGCTTCTTCTCCAACCTGGTGAAACACAGAATGAACTGCGTCAGCCAGGCCTTTACAGTAATCCAAAATCATGTCATCAGTTATTGTCATCAACTTATTGACAGGTACAAATGCATGGCGCATTGCACGTCCCATGATTATTTCGTGCGGACTTAAACCAGTAGTTCTATCTGGAGTAGATCTAATAGTCATTAGCACTAGAGGCAAGACGTCGGGCCATTTCATTCCAGTGGCTAAGCACATTTTACCAATCCTGTTCTTGATTGTGCCGTTTATCTGCTCAACCACACCAGAAGCCTCTGGTCTGTATGCACAATGTAGCTTCTGCTGTATGCTTAATGCTTCACAAATCAAACTCATGAGTTCATTATAGAAATGTCCACCTCTATCAGACTCAATCGTTACTGGAAACCCGTACCTAGGAATCAACTCCCTTAACAGTAACTTTGCCACTGTTATTCCATCATTTCTCCTAGTCGGATAGGCCTCAACCCATCTTGAAAACAAACAAACTACCACTAGAACATACCTCAGTCTGTTCACTTGGGGCATTTCAATGAAATCAATCTGCATTCTTGTAAAAGGACCTCCTTCTCTGCCTATTGTTCCCAGACTCACCACTGTCTTTTTCCCAGTGTTAAATTGCTGACAAATCAAACACCTTTGACAGATGCTCTCTGCAATTGTCCTGAACTTTGCATTGTACCAGGTCTGCTTGAACGACCTGATCATCGCATCCCTCCCCAAATGTCCCTGGCCATGATACATCCTTGCCATTGACGACAAAATGGAGTTTGGCATTACTGGTCTGCCATCCCTATAGACCCAAACATGGTCTGTTTCTCTTGGGGCACATCCTGCCTTAATCCAATCTTTTTTCTCTTCCTCTCCTGCCTCATCCTGCAACTGTTTCACTTCATCCCATGTCTCTAAGACATTAGTAAACATCACAGAGCAAAAAGACATTTCACCTTCTCGTTCCCGATTAATAGACTGATTGTATTTCGCACAGTATTGAGCAATGTCATTAGCATAACGGTTTCCAACCGTTATAAAATCCTCCCCTTGTCCATGGGCAGCACACTTTACAACTGCTAACTCCTTAGGCAGCTGTATCGCCTCAAGTAATTTCCCAATCACTTCAGCATTCTTTATTGGAGTTCCACTCGATGTCAAGAAACCTCTTTGTAGCCAAAGCTGGCCAAAATCATGCACCACTCCAAATCCATACTGACTATCAGTCATCACAGTCGTCCTCAAATCTTTCCCAATTTCACAAGCTTTTGTCAATGCCACCAATTCAGCAACTTGCGCAGATTTCACTCCTTTCAATGGTGATGCTTCCATAACCTCTGAAACTTTGCACACCGCATATGCTGCACATAGCACACCATCATCATTTCTCAGGCATGAACCATCCACAAACAACACATGATCACTCTCATGCAAGGGAAGATCCCTTATGTCTGGTCTCGGTTTTGTACAGTAATCAAGCACATCCAAACAATCATGATCATCTTCTGTCTTCACACCCACATTTTCAATATCCGGCAAAAGTGTCGCTGGATTCACATTTACACATCTCTCAAGAGTCACATTCGATGCTCCTAGAATCACTTTCTCATATTTAGTCAGCCGACTATGTGACATGTACTGAGTTCTGCTTCTTGTCAAAAGAATTGCCACATTGTGAGGTACGAATACCCTTACAGGATATCCCGTTATGATTCCCTCACTCTGTTCCAGACTCCTGCATGTTGCAGCCACAGATTTCAGACAACCTGGTAAACCCACAGCTACAGGGTCAAGTGTCGATGAGAAGTACGCAATAGGCCTTCTCAGTAATCCATGCTTCTGAATTAACACTGAAAGTGCACATCCATTTCTCTCACTGCAGAACAATTCAAACTCCTTTTCATAGTCAGGCATACCCAAAGCTGGAGCCTCACACATTCTATTTTTGAGCTCTTCAAATGCTGCCATTTGTTCTCCATCTAGTTCCAATGGGTCTGTCATCTCACTTTTTGTCAGTTTAATCAGTGGCTTTGCTATCAGCGAAAAATTAATTATCCACTGACGACAATAACCCACCATACCCAGGAACATTCTCACTTCCCTCTGGGTCTTTGGGGCTTTCATTTCCCTGATGATTCTGATTCTGTCATCAGTCACTTTTCTCAGACCTTTTTCAATATTGTGTCCAAGATAATGCACCTCTTTTTTGCAAAATTGCAATTTGGCTGGAGATACCTTTAACCCTCCATCTGCCAGATGATTCAGTAAAGCTATGGTATCTACTTCACAAGCTTCACGTGTCTTTGATGCCACAAGTAGGTCATCAATATATTGTACTAGTACTGAGTTTTCAGGCATGATCAAACTCTCCAACGATTTTTTTAACAACTGATTGAATATCGAAGGACTCTCTGTATACCCCTGTGGGATACGACACCATGCTAAAATACGCTGGCCAAACCTAAATGCAAAAATCGGCTGGCTGTCATGATGCAATGGAATTGAAAAGAACGCATGACACAAATCAATCACTGTATACCACTCAGCATCATGTGGAATCTGATACAGAATCACTGATGGATTTGGCACGATAGGACAACATGCCACCACAATTTGATTAACTTTTCTCAGATCCTGTACGATCCGAAATTTCCCATTAGGCTTCTTTAGCCCCATTATCGGTGAATTACACAGACTACTCAGTAGTTCTCTCAGGACTCCCTGCTGAATCATTTTCTCAATTATAGGAGTTATTCCTTCAATTATTTCTGGTGTCATTTTGTACTGAGGAATGTTAGGATATGTAATTCCCTCTTTCACTGCAATTTTCACTGGATCTACATTATTCATCAATCCCACATCCTCTCCAGTAAAATCCCAAACTGTCCTTTTCACTGTGTCCCTCAGCTCTCGAGGCAAATCCTCTGGATCAAACACAGCAAATGCACCAATTAACTCACTTTCCCTATTTTCTAGAGTCACTCGGTACAAAACATCCTCATCTGGTGTTTCAAAAGCTATTCCATCCGGTGTACAGAAAATTGTGCAGTTCATCTTGCTCAACAGGTCCCTACCTAACAGGTTCACTGGACTCGTGTCACAGACAATAAATCTGTGCATGTCTGAAAATTTCCCTATCTGTACTCTTACTGGTTCCGTAAGACGTGTCCTGATTTGTGTATTGGCTACACCAACTACTTGGATTGCTTCATCCGAGAGAGGAAGATTTCTAACATCTGTTGACCTGACAGTTGATCTCGTCGCACCTGTGTCTACCAAAAAAGTAACACTCTCTTCATTTATTTTCCCATCTACAAATGGTCCTGCCTGGTCTATTTCTAGAGTTGCACCAAGTATGCACTCTTCCTCCTCTCGTCGGCACCGTCAATAATCACCCTCATATTCACTCCCTTCATTCTTTAACAAGTACTGTTGTACCTGATTAGAACGCCTTGGTTTGTTTACCTGTTCATCATTGTAGAATCCTGAATCCTGATTATACTTTTGTGCTCCTCTATTCTGCGGCAAGGGCGGTTTTGGCTCTTGACTCTGCTGTCTCACAACTTTCTGCTGTTGCTGCTGTTGATTTTTCCCCTCGTTCTGCACCTGTTGATTCAAGGAGTTTCCCTCATTATTCACTAATGGTGGATTGGTACACTCAGATCTCCAATGTCCCAGTTGGCCACAGTTGTGACATGGGAACTTCTTTTTTGCTTCCTCAATATTCCCCTTTCCTTTCCCTGCCTATCTAGGTCTATTCCCTGCATTATTTCCTGGACTATTTGCCTGTTCCATCAACTGTGCTTCCTGTCTTTCTGCAACTTTCACTTGTGCCCACATTGCTTTCTCTTTCAGCTTTCTTTGTTTTGCTTCAATTTCATCACTGAAGTATTTCGCATGTCTCAAAATCTCATCTATTTTCTTACTCTGCCAATCCACTGTGTGCTCACGAATTCTCTCACCAATTTCAGGTCTCAGGCCATATACAAATCTGTATACAAAATGACTCAAATCTTTGTCACCCAGGTGTTCATCTCCAGTGAATTGTTTAAACGCCAGTATCAGCCTTTCGTAAAAAGCATGAACTGATTCTTTTGCTTCCTGTTGTGTTCTATCTATTTTTACCCAGTCTGTCTCTTTTGCAGGTACTTTACTCTTCAGGTATACCATCACCTGATCATACTTTCTCATTACTTCTGGATCTGGTGCTCCTGTTCTTGGATCTCTTGGATATTCCTCAGTAGGCCAACTCACAACTATTTTACACTCAGTCCACAAGTCTGCTGGAACAATTATATCAAACAAACTATTCAGGTCAATCCACAGCACTTTTGACAATTTCACAAACCTATCTACCTGCCTATACCACTCGACGGGCTTTTCTCTCAATCGAGGGAAATCATTTGTAAATGATAAAATATCCTGTCTGGTCCATGGAACATGTACATATCCTCCTCCAGGTATTTCTCTCATAGGATAAATCCTCCTCCAGGTATTTCTCTCATAGGATAATTATCCACTGGTTTCTCTTTTTCTCTCACTGGAAATGCTGAATAAGTTGTTCTATCTTCAGATTCCTCTCTTTTCTTATACCACCTATCCTTCCATTTTTCTACATCTCCCCATCTTCGCAATAATGCAACCATTTCTTTAATCTGTCCTGTTCTACCAGTTGCATTCAAATTTTCAATATCCTTTTCTGTAAAATCCATCCTGTAGGTTTTTTGCAAAGCTTTCACTTTATCAATGTCAACTCCCTGCTCATTCGCTATTGCTCTTAACCTGTCATGTGTATTTCTCGCTCTCCAGGTAATATTTTTGCACATGAACATTAATTCACCATCATGATGACTCTTAAGAATTTATGTTGGAACTGTCCCTGTAACAAGCTCTTCTAATTCTACACGTAACCTAGCCACATCAATTGCTTGTGAATCTTTATCCTTTTTCTGAAGAACTTTCATCCAATCATTCAAATCTTCAGCTGTTATTGCAGTAGTTTTTCTCACTGGAACCACTCTCTTTTGCGGTTCTAAAATTGGCATCCCTGAACAACTAGCTTCACTAGCATCCAATATTTCACTACATGTGTCATGTCTGGATTGTCTCAGGTCACTACTTTCTGTCCTTTTTCCTGAATCTCCTGAAGGACCAACTGAACTTATCAAATTATTCCCAACATATGGAATCACCAAACCATTTTCACCTATCCTCTGCTTGTCAAACACAGGCATAACCAGACCTATGGTTACAGGCACCGTAACAGCTTCCAGATTCTTCGTTAACTCCCTAATCTTTTCGGTCAGCTCTGTTGTAGTTCTGGCTAGTTCTCTTGCATTTTCGTCACCACTTCGATTCCCTCTCTCCCTGAAAGAATTACCACTTCTTGATTCAGATGTCACATTTTCTGTCTCAATGATACAAACTGTATCTCTTATCGGAGAAACAACTGGTGTACTCTCATCTGGTTCTGGTCTATATGGAGGTGGTCTTTTATAAATCATGTCATTCAAGACCTCATCCTCATATTCATTAACTCCATATCTTCTCATTTCTGACTCAGGAACCCTCTCTGCTCCCTCTTCAACTGTTCTCATCGGATATAATCCCTCTGACATACTAGCATCTCGCCACCTTTTCATTCGATCATGATGAGTCTCACGATCATGTCTCCTCCCAAACATGTACCTGTACTGTCCTCCAGATCTCTGTTTTTCTCGCTCATGTACTTCCTCTTCCCATTCCACTAAAGCCTCAAACTGTGTAGGTCTTGGTTTCGGGTCTAGACATAACATCTTTTCCCGTAAATTTCTCAACACGGCCAGATTAAATGAACCATGTTCTGGAAATGCTAGAACACCATCCTCTTTGGTATACCTAACCCAATTCTCCAACCATATACAGGTATGATACCCATATCTTGCAGCCATGTAGGATGCAGGTGTTTTCGTTGGAGGTAACAATTCACCCTCTCTCGTCTTAACATCTTTATCCTTGTTAAACCACTTTTTAATTTTTCCAAAGAATGTTTTCTTCTTTTTCTCTTCTTGGTAATACATTTTAGCTTTTACCAAAACTTCTACTCTTTTCCGTATTACAAATATACAATACGAATTTTCCAACCAATAACAGCGCGACTCACACTAACGCACCAATCCTGGAGCGTCTACGTCACTAGAATAGCTCTTCCAATCCTTGCGCGGCTCACACCAACGCACCAATCACAGCGCGAACACTATTCTGATCTATTATCCAATCAGAGCGGGGTCTTCCTGATGTCAGCAGTCGCTGCAGTCGCTTGTCTCCTGTCTCCTGTCACTCGTCTACCCCTCCTTTACAAAATCTTTTCAGTAGACTTCGTGTCAAAATTTCTACAAAATCTATTAGTTACAACATATAAACATCTCCATTGTCTGCTTCGTTAACCACAGAATAGTAAAGGAAATCTATTTCACAAGAACCATCAAACTTTCATACATCTCTTAACTGTTTCCTCCAGGACTTATCCAAAGAGTCTTACAATCAATTAAATGTATATGCATTCACGCACATTCATACAAGAAAATATAGCACATACACACAGAATCCTGCTTCCCGAGAACAGTGAACAATCTGTCCCACTACAGAATTATAACACACGTTAACCAAGCAGCTTACCCCTGCCCAGTTCCTCAAACAAGCTCAGAGAATACCTATTACTCCTCCCGCGATAAGCTTTAACGGTAAACCTTACGGATCCCTGGGACTTAAGACCAGAGTTTCACAGATAACCTTCACTACCATACACACTCCTTATATACCAGAAATATATTCTAATAGTAACATACAATAATGTCACTGATTCCGAACCCAGACAGTGTGAATTTTCCTGCATACATACAGGACCAACAATCCCGTCTTTCCCGAGAGCAGCATATACTTCCCTCTGCCCTACTACGGAACTGCTACCAGCTTCCAAGTTCCAGAAGCACTACATATAACTCAACATGACGACTCCAACATATAGTATTAGTACATATACCAACATCAATAATCAATAATCAATATGTAATCTAATCAGATCAAGACAATCATCAATAACCATCCTCTGCTACCAGGAAATTGATAGAGATCAGGGTGTATATAATATCCCTACTTCCACGAATAGAGTAATCTCACAGTTACACACACATACATTCTTCATACACTAGGGCCCATTTCACTAACATACGCTCAAATACTCTACCAGCAATAACCTGTGGAAAGAAAAAACTCCTAAACACCCTGCATCTATATTGAGGTCGATAAGATCTGGTTATTGTGACTGCCCTTAAACATAATCTAAACAATCTATACAATAATAATCAAAATATAATACTCAATGATTGACAAGAAATAATAACCAACACCATATTCAAAATTATATTGCTTTATCTAAAATTAGTCAAAGGAAATCAATCAGAATAAATCATTTTTCTCATAGTTACCTATTCTAGCTAAATGTCAGAATGGGTCAGGACAAGTCTCTCGGTAAAGTCTCTCAAGACGAAGTCCTCTCAGCAACGATCCTCACCAACGCAGATTCGGAACGCGGCAAAAGGCAAATGGCAAGTGGCAAAAACCCTCTCTAGGCTAACAATTCTTATAGTGAATTAAACAAAGGAAAAACACAATTTGTATTGACTTCTTCCGTCGAACCTCTGAGCAAAGCGAGAAGAAAAGGATGTAGCATCGCTACATTTGAAAATCTCCGCTCAGGAAAAATCACAAAATAAACATAACGGAACAGGAACCAAAAAATACATTTGTATCTTGTAGTTTCCACATCTCCTCGGCAATGAGATCATAGTTCAGAGTCTCTCTTTAAAGCTCCTTTGTTTCCCAAAGCTGCCAAGGACATTTAATTTCATTTGGAGATCGCCCAAAACTGCTGCTGTCCTCACGGAAAGTTTTAACCAGGCAAAGCAAGGACTGTGGTCAGCTGACTTCAGGACCATATTCAGCAAGGCTCTCTCTCATCACAGTTTTCTACTCGAGGCCAGGCTCTAAATGTCGGCCATCTTTACTTAGGCCACAATAGGCCACAATAGACCATCTTAATTAAAAGAGACAAAAACAACGTTACCACAGCATAATGATTGAACAGTGTTAACCCCACTAATACCCTTATGTGTATGTAATTATCTAGCTCTTGCAACATAGAAAAGCATTAATTCGAAAAGCGTTTTATGCTTAAAAAAAAACAGCACACAGCAATCTTTAAACATGTAAACACGCACATTATTATTAAACAGCACACTTATGCGTTCCCACGTGTAATTCTCTCTTGTTAAAACAAACGAGTTGATTTAGTATAAACACTTACACAAGACAAATAATTAATAATTAATAAATTAATATAACAAATAGACATGCCAGAGCTTCAAAACCCAGTTAATTTTCAAACTGAAAACTCTGCTCTAGCACTTGAACCCGCCCCTCTTCTCCCCTGTTCTCCATTGGCTGGCCTAGTAAATGCTGGCCAGCCATTGGAGAAGAGGTCCCGTCACTCCAATCATGCCCCGTCCTTTTCGGATCGGGGGGCGTGTTTTTTGCGAAAAGTCTCAGGGAGGAGACAACAGCAAAACACGCCCCCGAATCCGAAATGGACGCTGCGTTTCTCCTGAGGCATTTCTGCTCTGCCTCGGAGAAAGGCTGTGGTGTTCCTGGCGTCCTCTCCCCCTGCTGTTGGCTCCACACATTGTAAGTCATGAAGAAGTCATCCCCCGAGAGAGCCTTCAAGGACATGAGAAAGGTACTTGGCCGGATATCCACTGATATAATCAACTCATCGGTGCTTTGCGCTCGCAAATACCGGCTCTCTGTGATCACAGATCCATCTCCCCTCGCTCTCTTAGGGGTTCACTGCTTTCTGCGTGCACAGACCCTGCTCCTCTCATGCGCTTTGGGTTCACTGCCCCCGGCTCCCTTGCAACCCTCACGCTCTTTCGGTTCTCTGCCCTCTGCGTCACTGGTGCCTCGTGCAGTTTGGTAGCTCAGGCCCTGCCTCTCCTGGGGCCTTGCGCTCTTGGGGCTCACGGCCCCCGGGTCCCTAGGTGTCGCGTGCTCTCTGGATGCAAATACCCTGCTCCCCTTGCGCTTTTTAGGGGCTCTGAACCCGGGCCCCTTGAGTTTTTTGGATTATCAGGCTCCATCTCCCTTGGTCTCGCGTGCTCTTTGGGCGCACAGACCTAGGGCCCGCTGCGCTTTTCGGATTATCATGCCCCCATCTCCCCTGTTTTCTCGTGAAAGATGGATGCAAAATCCCTACTGCCCCTGCGCCTCTTGATGCACAGAGTCCGGCTTCCTCGCGCTCTCTGGACGCACAGACCCCGGCCCCCTCACGCTCTCTGGATGCACAGACCCGGTCCACTCGCGCAGACTGACTGCACATACACGGCCCCCTCGCGCTCTCAGGATGCATTTACGTCTTCACCCAGGGCCTTAAAACATCGGGTGCCCCCCGGGGCCCTTGGGCTCCATTAATCCCGGGGCCCCTGGGCTTCATCTACCAGCGCTGCTGCCCTGTCTTCACCCAGGGCCTTAATGGATCGGATATCCTGTCCTGCCTGGAACTAGGGGTGTGCTAAATTTGCATAATTGATTTTGTGTAATTGCACAAAATTTAGGAAAGTATTTGGATATTTCTGACACATAAAGGCCCGCATTACCCGTTGCTTGCAGCTATATCTCGGGTGGGGGTGGGGGGGGGTGATATTTCTGCAGGGAATTGCAAGTTTTTTAGTGCCTCCGGGGCCAGAATTACATTCATCCTCCGGAGCCGATCATGCCTGGTCCGCAGACTCCACACTCAACAGGCCCCGCCCACCCTCACACTGTATCTGGGGGGGGGCAGAAATCTTCTGTCATCCCGCTGCCCTCCCCCCCCCCCCCCTCCGCATTACAAGTTTGAGGATTTGGGCGGTAACTTCCCAAAATTAGATCAGACCGAGCATTACTGGGTCTGTGTGTTATTCCTCATTCCAGTGATAAAGGCTTGTAACCCGTGTTATCTGACTGGAAGGTGCCGGCCAGGAGTGTGACTTCCGGCCCCAGGGTGTCCCCGGAGAGAGGTAACGGGGCCTCATGAGGCCGGGATGTTGTGGACAGGGGTAACACCACCCCCTCCCTAATGATGTTCCCCGGAGCTAGATGTAAAAACACTGCTTTGGGATTCTGATGAAAAAAGGACACTAGGGCGCCAACATTACATACCTTGAAATTACTACCAGCAAACTCACCGACATCCTATACCACCAGGAACTGTAACTACAGTACCCACAGCCGCAACCAACTACTGTTCACCTCGAGCCGACACAACATGATTGTCATGATGTGCAGAAGCACAGACAAGTCAGAAAACAGTCGCCAGCCTTACAAAAAAAGCATTTACAATGCAACGGTCTCGGCATTGTTAAAGTTAGAGCTATTGGCATTGATCATGACAATGCCGTTTCTTTAAATGTTTTAAAAACATAAACAAAAATAATGTCATGAGCAATGCCAATAGCTCTAACTTTACCAATGCCGAGACCATTGCATTGTAAATGCTTGTTTGAATGAGGCGGTCGAAGGGTTAGCTCTGATTTCCATATTCTTGGAGCGAGTCAGGAGAAGCGCTGTTTTAAGTTTTCCTCTTCTTCAATGTTTGTGGTTTCAATTGTAGAGTGTTAAAGCTTTTTAAGGTCTGGTTCAGACAAGATAGTTCAAGTTTTCTTTCCGGGTAAATTGGAGTGTTATAATGAAGCGCTTTGTTTGTCAGGCAGGCTATCTTGAACCGGATCCTTCTTTAAGAGAGATCCAATTGAGTTGAGTTAGATCTGGTGTGATGTGATCTTGTTTTCGTGACCCCATGATGAGTCTGGCCACTGAGTTCAGCGTAGCCTTTGGGGGAGGGGGGGGGGGGCAGACGGGCTTTAGGTAGCCCAGCCAAGGTTACAAATCCGTAGTCTAGGCGGGAAATAACTAGGGATTGGACTGCTAGCTGCACATCATCAGTCGGCAGGAATGGTTTGCGTTTCCTTAATGTGTTGTGTTGGTGATTGGCTCCTCTGGTGGTTGTATTGATGTGGTCTTGCATATTCAGGTGTTTGTCCAGAGTTATACCTAATGATTTAGTGGGGTCCACAACACGAAGAGCGCAGTTAAGCGCCGTTAGTTGTTTGAGCCAGTCTTGAATGGGGGCAGGGTGATATTGGGGAGCAATCAGGAGGAATTCCGTGTTGAGCGTATTTAGCAAAAGGTGATTGTGAATTAGCGAATGTTGAGTTTTCAGAAGAGCAGAGTTAAGCGTTTTGATATCATCCGGTGAAGAGAATTTTAGTATAGTTGAGTGTCATCGGCGTACATGTGATATTGTATGTTTGAACAGTTCAGAATTTAGGTATCGGGTTCCCTGAGTAAGGTGAAAAGCGTGGGCGAGGGTGCGGATCCTTGAGGCGCTCAAATTGAGACCGGCGTACTGTAGACAGGGAATGGTTGATTTTGATTCTTTGTGTTCTGTTATGTAGGAATGAGGCGAACCAAGTTAAAACTGGGCCGGATAACCCCATCCTTTTTTCAAGGAGATAAATTAAGTTGCCATGTTTGACCATGTCGAATGTCGAGGAGAGATCAAGAAGAATAAAAAGGCAGATTTCGTTCTGGTCAAGTAATCTCAAAGCACCATCGAAAATGTGTGTTAAGGCAGTTTCAGTATTATGTACAGATCTGAAATCCGATTGGAATTGGTCCAGGAGCTAAAACTGTGCTACGTGATTACAGAGTTGTTTGTGAACGCATTTCTCAAGTAGCTTGGCTAAAATCATGCTATTAGAAATTGGACGGAAGTTGTTAGGATCAGCTAAGACTGCATTAGGCTTCTTTGGGATGGGGTGACGTGTCCTATTTTGAGGCAGTCAAGAATCAAGCCCTGCATGAGAGTTTTGTGGACAATCTTAGACCAGAGTGGGAGCATGAAGATCTAAGCTCTTTGAAGAACTTGGTGGGCAGCAGATCATTGAAATGATTTGAAGGTTTCAGAGAGGTTATAACTTTGAATAGTTCGGCATCATCTGGTAGTGAAAAGGTATTCCATGATGCATTTTTGTTTGGAGTATACTCCATGTAGCAAGAAAGAGGGGAACTAACCAAAGGCAACCATGGAGAGGAAGTAGGCTATGTCTGAAAATGTGTATTTGGTATTGTGAGTTGTAGTTCTAGTTAAATTTTTCTTGACTTGTCTCTGAAGTGTGTAGAGAACTCCTTACCGCTGGGGATGAATCCTTAAGTGTAGAGTGCTGGTTGGTTGAGTGGTTTGCGTGTTGTTTGATGATTTCGAATGGTTTTTTCGGTCTGTTTTTGGCATTGTCTAGTTGTTATTTAAAGTGTTTGGCTTTGGTGCAAAGGATACGTTTGTGATACGCACTTCTTGTCATCCTCAACTGCTTGAGATTCGTTATGGAAGGAGAGTTTCTCCATGATCACTCTGCCACCCTTCGTTTGTGTATTTCATATTTAAGGGAGCAATTAAACCAGGGATTGGATTGTTTGCTGGGAATCCTTTTGAGCTGTTTTGGAGCGATATCCTAAAGCAAATTCGTCAAGGAGTAGATGTAAAGATCATTAAGGTCATCAGGTTTGCCATATTAGGGGGCAGAGACAGGACGTTATTGCTAATGTGGATTAGATCATTAACATTTATCTTCCTCAGATCTCTTGCCCATTGTTTGGTTTTATGAGGTTGTACCTGTCTGATCAGCACCCTTTCCAAGATGAGAAAAGAGATTAAGTAGTGATCTGCCCAGTCACAAGATGATATGCCATTCAGTTGTATAACATTGTCTTTGGCAATGATTAAGTCAAGGGTGGCGCCCCTGTTGTGGGAAGGTTCGGTGAAGAACTGGGTAAAATTTAGGTCAGGCCTAACTGTGTGCCCTCAGGATCGTATGTATCTCTTGTAACACTGGGACTGCCACCGCCCCAGTTGTTTGATGCGCTCGGCTGGCAAGCCTGCCCTAAAGGCTGTGGTACCTGCCCCTATCCGGAATGAGTGGCTGCATAAGCGTTTGCCCTGAAACTTGTTGCCTGACAACTCCAAGCAAGTTTCCATTATGCGCTGTACTTGAAACTTAGTAAGGGGTGTAATGTCTGCATGCACCAGCAGGTAACCTTCGGTCGCTGGGCGCAGTGCCAGGTAAGTCGAAACTAGGCGCACCGGGGAAATACTTGGCAATTTCTAGTTTGCGCAGCGAGATCACCCTCCCCTCCCCTGCTTGGTCAGTTTTTGATCTTCTTACCCATATAGTGAGGGCATCCCCAGACAGTGTCGCATCCTGTTTGTTCAAGGCCACCCCAGATGTGTCCTGCTTAGACCTGGCTACCAGCTCACCAATTCTGAGTGCACCGAAGAAGCCAGGCTAAAGGTGGCCGAAAAGAGGGCCGCTTCAAAAGCTGAACGGATAGCCATGTGCCTCCAGTCAAGCATCCCTTGCAGAGTCTCGAAATCTATAGGGGACCTGTTGTCTGGTGCCCGTTGCTCACTCCCAGCCCAGCCCTTAAGCGCCACCCTTTTCAGGAATGATTTTGTGGGCTCGTCCTGCCCTCTTAATCTGGCATGGTGACTGATTGCCAACAGGTGGCCCACAATCCACGGGTGGCTTTTCCCCTAATCTTTGGCCCATACAATGAAAGTTTGAATCCTGCTCTCTAAAGGTGACCTCCCTTCTTCCCAGGCGCCAGCCACTGCACAAAACTTGGCCACACAAGCTCGATATAGCTTGCTGGTTCTAGGTGCTAGGGACAGCTCGCCCAGCCCCCTCAAACGCTTTTCAGCTTCAGAAGGAACCAAAGGTGTGGTGGAAAAGGGGTCATCTCTTCTCTCGCTCTCGGCCACGTCTCCCGGAACCTGTACCACTGAAAACAAGAGAGAGCGTCAGCCGCTGTGTTCTGCAGCCCCTGAATGTGTTGCGCCCTGCATTCAATATTGTTAAACAGGCAAGCCCGCACCAGTTCCCTCAATAGACACAAGACTAAGGGACAAGAGCCGACTGGGTATTGATGGCCTGCACCGCAGCCAGGTTGTCGGACCAGAACAGGACTCTTTTCGCTGCCAGTATTGCAAGCCACAGCTGAAAAGCTATCACTATTGGGAACAATTCCAAAACTGTAATGTTGGCCGTAACCTTCTTCTTGTGCCAAACATTGGGCCATCTCTGCGCACACCACTCTTTGTCTAGGATCACCCCGAAGCCTTCTCTGCCTGACGCATCTGTGAATAAAGCTAGTTTCGGGCTCGCTGCCCAAGGAGCCCTCCATATGACTGAGCCATTGAAGCTCTCCAAGAAGCTGGCCCACATGCTCAGATCTTCTTTCATCCCTTTGCTTAACCTCACCAGGTGATGCTTCTTCTTGACCTTAGCCTTAGCCCTGGCTATTGTACGCGCAAATACCCTCCCCGCTGGTATTACTCTGGCCGCAAAGTTTAGCTTTCCTAGGAGGCTCTGTAAGAAACCCAGGGAGGCCTTGTCCTGGCATAAGGCTGACTGGATATGAAGTGCCAGGTCCTGGACCTTGTCTGCTGGCAGCCTGGATTCCCCTGCTATGGTGTCCAGTTCAATCCCCAAAAATGTTAATTCCTGCGCCGGACCCTCCGTCTTCCCTGGCGCTAGAGGGACCCCCAGATAACTGGCCAGCTTTTCAAAGTCCCCAAGGGCCTTCCTGCAATCCTGCGTGCTCTCACCCCCGATAAAACGGAAGTCGTCCAGGTAATGTGTCACCCCTACCACCCCTTAGCCTGATTGTAGAGCCCACTGAAGGAAATTGCTGAAAGCCTCGAAGTAGGCACAGGAAACTGCCCAACCCATGGGCATCCATCTGTCGTAAAAGTACCTGTCCTGCAGCTTGCAACCCAGCAGGTGTTGGCTGCTCAGGTGAACTGGTAGTAAGCGAAAAGCCGATTCAATGTCAGCTAACCAGGCCCCCTTGCCGGTCCTCCTGACTAAGTCCAATGCTACGTCCAGGGTACAATACGTCACAGAGCAGGATCCCTCCTCCATCCCATGGTTGACCGAGTTTCCCTCCGGGTATGACAGGTGGTGAATTAGGTGAAATGCCCCTGGCTCCTTCTTGGGCACCACCCCCAGGAGGGAGACCACAAAGTTGTCCAACGGGGACCGCAGGCAGGGACCCGCCACCCTGCCTAGGGCCCTCTCCTTTTCCACTTGGCTCTTACTACTGCCGGTAGTTCCCTAGCTGATTTAAGATTGTCGGCCTACCTACTTCCCTGGGGGCCCACATAAGGGATCTTGAAGCCTTCGCTAAAACCGGCCAGCAGCAAGAGACTATCTTGTTTGTTTGGGTACTGTCTGAGGAGAGGCAATAGGTTGGTCAGGCAGACTGGCGACGGGCCCTTAACTGTGCGCAAGTGGACTGGGGCATGGCCCATGGTGGGCGTGGGTGAAAGAGGTGTTGGTGGGCGCATTCGCGGGGACAGGGGATGCGCTGCATCTGAGAAAAGGGAGGGGGTGTCGTGTGGATTTGGTGCCCCCCCCAACCTCAGCTATCCTGCTGTTCTTTGGCGGCGGGCTGACGCCCTGCTGAGTATGGCAAGAGACCGAGTGGTGAGGCCCACCACATCTGTTGCATGCGTGCAAAAAACTTGCACGTTTCGCCCCACGAGCACGAACCAGAGTTAAACAAACGACAGGTCCCCGGGGGAGACCGTCTGAAACCCCCCCTCTGGCCCCCCCTCTGTTCCCGCCCCAAAAAGACTACTTGGCACCGCTCGTGGCTGTTTGGAAAGAACCCTTGCCTGACGCCCTGCCTGCCTGAGCTTTGGGCTGCGCCCCTGTGCTCTGTAGTGTGAGCGATCCCAAGTGGTCTAACCATAGCCGGACCTCCTTCTGGTCCTGCGTCATCTCAGGACACACAGACATTCTTTTCCTGAATTCCCTGTCGTAATTCAACCAGCCCTGTCCCCCCCAACTTCATTGCCTCATTGCAAATCAACCTGTGGTATTGTAAGAGCCCTTGACCCAACTCTGGTTGTTTTTCCAAAATGACGGCGGACAGGATAGAAAAAGCATCCAGCCAATTTTCAATGCTCTTTTCAGGCCACGCCTGGAACTTAACTTTCTTGTCCTCCTCTTTCACCCCAGCTTTTCTGGCATCTATGCCATCCTGGCCGAGCAAGAGCAGAGAGAAAATGTCTATCAATTCTCGCCTCCAAATTGCTTCCTTAGCTGCCTGTGGTACCTGCCAGGCTAGGGAGCAATGGCCTGACAGCAGCGGGGCTGCTGCGACGAGCAGGGTAGGAGCGGAAGGCGTGTTCAGCTGAAGTGGCGTAACAACTGCGGGCAGGGAGATGGCCGGAGAATTGCATAATACTGGAGGGAGGTCCCCGTTGCTGGCTGGGGAACTAACACCTACAGCGCTGGAGGGAGTCGGTGACCCTACCACGGTGGCCGGTGTGTCCGCTTTACCCGCTAAGCGTCGTTGACGGTAGGAGGATGGTGGGGGTAGATGACAGCGAAACCCCCCCCAGAGGCCGTGGGAGACTTGGAGGAACCTAGTGTGGTCGCCCCCTCCTTAGCCACCACTGGGGCGGCCATGGCGGGGGCCCCTCGTTGTGCCTGCTTTGCGCTCCCCTGGCTTGCCCACTCAACCGCAGCTGTAAGCGCCCCTCCCTCTCCCGTGGGTATTGAGCGGCCCAGCTGTGGGGAGCTGGTGCCAGTCTGCCCAGCCCTGAACTCCGCCATATAGTTCCTCTGCATGTCCGTGAGCTTACCCAGATCTTCCCGGGTGGCGTAGTTCCCTGCGGCCACCAGATTGTCTGGAGGGGTCACCGTCGCCATGGGTGGGTGGGGATCAGCGTGGGACCAGACTCCTTGGGAGCGGGCAGCGCCCTGGTTTTGGCAGGTGGCGGGTCAGCCGGAAAGTCCTTCGATGTGGGCTTGCGGACCCGCTTGGGCCTCGAGGGCCCTGCCTCCGCATTGAGTTCCTGCTCTGGGGTAAGAGCCTCGCTGACGATACCCGAGTCCTCCTGATCGACAGCTTTCAAGATCCCTGTGGCCCATGCCAGTCCCTAGGTCTTGGCCATCTGTATAAATGCCACCCACTGTGCGTCTTGGGAGGTGTCCAGCAAAGATTCCTCCACCTGGGACGTCTGCGTGAATAGTGGGGAGAGACCTGGCCATCCATGTCGACTGAAGATCCCACGGTCCACCCAATCTGAGGAGACAAATAGTGGTGTCAGAAAAGCACACTGGACTTCACACTGTGTGTAGGTTGGCCTCGACGACTAACACCGCCAGCTACTATGCCCCCGTCCCCACTCCTAGTACTTACTTAATTACGAAAGGGTGTCGGATTTGCTTTTGTGCGTTCTAATGTCGATATGGTGAGTACTTCTGTGTGCAAGGAGGAAAAGGTTAGCTTTTTGCTCCAGGCACGTCCTGAGATCCCTTCCCTGGGTGCCAAGCACCCTGCACTCCAAGTAGCACTAACGTGGACCCGCGTTCAGCCTCCACCCCTGGAGCGCGTCCTGGCCATACCTGATCCTGTTCCCAGCACTCCCTCTCTGAGTGATGCCTGAGTGCTAGTTCCGATCGTTCATGAAAACACGTTACACTCCATTCCTGGCCGCGCTGACCCAGAGCCCTGCACACTGACCCAAGTGCCCCAGTGTGCCCTGTACCCTGTACCTGATCTGAGCCTTGCATAGACCGGCCTGCTCGGCGTAGGGTGGCGATCGGAAAACCCAGTGCAATTCTGGAAAAGAGAACAGATACTCAGAAACCAACAGCCCCTCCCTACTAATTACCTCCTTCTGTCCAGGCGGGCAGTCACGCATCTAATCACCTAATGCCACAAGTGACGCCTGAAATCCGCAGTCCTGGCTACAGCGAGCGGTGCCTGGGAGCCCAGACCTGCAACCTCAACCCCATGATGCCTTCTGCCCCAGGGATGGGTGAGAAAACCGAGGGATCCTCTTTCTGTGTCCCAGGAATGGTTCTGGGACAAACTACCCTCTGCCCAAACTGCCGGCTGCTGATCTCCCTGTTGCCATCCATTGGCCTCTGAAACCTTAGGGTAGCAGCTCATGCCCCACACTGGCACCAGCACGGGTGGGGGAGGCAGTCTGCCGAAGTTCCCGCATCGTGGAGCGCTGTCACCAGAGGAGGCCCATGGGCACGGCCCCCCAGCTGCTGGGGCGCCCGTGACCACAACGCGGGAGGAGCCTGCGACCGGTCAGCCTCCCACTGGCCTCGCGGGCCGAGGTCCGGACCGCACTGGACTCACAAGGACCCACCGCCACGCAAGAGCAAGCACAAGCCCAGCGCATCGCTCGACGCCCCCCCCACGCTCGTGGACTATCCCAAAAGTTTGTAAAATTCCTTCAACCGGATTTGAACCAACAACCTAAGGATGTCAGTTTCCTCACTACAGTCCTCCGCTCTACCAACTGAACTATCAAAGGCTCGACTGGAAATGCCGGGGATAGAACCAGGGGCCACATAGATGCGAAGCATGCGCTCTACCACTGGGCTACACCCCCAGACACAAAAGATCGCCCAACTGCCGTGACATTACCACCCGCAATGCCGTGACTTACCACACCACGGGCCCTCCGCCTCAGCCGCTCCCCTTGAACCCGCCACCGGCAAAGCCGACTATCCCACAGTGGACGCAGCCCCCCGCTCGGCCTCAAATAGTACTCACGCCACAATCAGGGAGGGCACTGCTGCCTGCTCAGCCACAGACCCCTCGGCTGAGAAAGGGAGCCATGCACTGTGTATCCGAAGTTTTAAATGGCGTGGGTTTTACTAAATGACATGTTGAGATTAGTTACACACGCACGCGTTACATTTGTATGCACGGCGAGAAAAGATATTTGTCCAGAATCACAGGACTTTGAGGGTCAGTGACGCAACTCGCAACCCAGGCCCCCAGGGGTGAAGTGAAGCTGGCGAATCAATAACTGGGGCAAAAGCCCGCTCAGTGGACAAGCACAGCCCGCAAGACACAGCGCCCCCCCTCCGCAGGCACAACAGAGACCCAGACGCAGGCAGCCACTCCCCCGTGGGTTGCCTTTCCACTTTAGTGGCCGCACCTGGTCCCATGTCCGGAGGCTGTTCCTGCCAGGGTTCGCTTCGGACACTTCGGTGCAGGAAGGCCCGGCGCTGTTAACCCACTGGTTTAGCTATTCCCCTACGACACATGCCGCCTCAAACCCAGGCCGCAGCAAAGCACGGTCTCCAGTCAGACCAGGTAACTTGTGCAGGGGCAGACGGTGTGTCGGAGGCGAGCGCTGTGAAGAGGATATGGCCTGGCGGCTAGGGGCATGCTTGCCTAGCGCCCAGACACCCGGTTGGAAACGGAGAGGAGTAGGAAACCTGCGCTGGTCCCCCCCTCTCCCCCGCACAAACCCACATTGTATCCCACACAGCCACATCCTTCCACCCTTAGCCCACACCCCTGTGTGCCCTAGGCCATCCCCGGCCAGGGGTCCCCGCCCGGGAAAAACGGACCCTAGTGGCCTGGGAACATGGGCCGGTCAGGCTGCTGGGAACTGGACCCTGTCCCTCAGGGGCAGCATAGGCCATGATAGCGCTAGCTGTCCCCACTGCCCCTTACGGCGACAGACCCTTCGTCCTAAGCCTATGTGGGCGATGGCCCCCGTTTTCGTAGAACTCGTCTCTGGCCATTATACTAATACAGCGAGGGGCAGGGGGGTGCTCGCTCAGACCTTTGACGCTGGTCGTCCCCTTATTTGGGGTACGGGGAAAAGATCGCCTGCTCTCAGAAGGCCGGGGGAAAATATCCCCTCCATTCTGCCCCCCGACCTGATTCCAGGCCGCTGCCCGGGCAGCGCCAGGACTGCTGTGAGAACCCATGAAATGCCCGGGGCAGGGCAGGGTCTGCACTTACCAGTCTCAGCGACGAGCGTCGCGCAATAATCAGTCCACGCAAGGTACTTTGCGTAAAAGGCCATTTTATTAGGACAGGGTTGGACAACCATAACCAGAAACATAACACAAATCCCCAACAATCCCCAACAACAACATTCCTCACTACCCATACTCTCCAAGACTCCAACTACTCCATACCCACTTCACACCGCAACCTTCTCACTTCCTTTCGCTTCCTCACTTCTCTTCCAAAACTCCACCACCATCTCCATTCGTCGTCCACTGCTCTGACGCACCCCCACGTTCTCCCCAGTATCCCCCTCCCCGGAAGGGTGAGTATGCCCGTCATGGACTCCTCCCCCCTCCCCAATCCGCCAACCAGGGAACCCCCGGAGGGCGGTTACCTGCCCCACCCCACACAAGTGCACCTTTCGCCCTCACCTCCTCCTACACCAGATCGACTCATTCCACAGCCCACTGATAAAATCCCTCATCTCCATCATATAGTAGGCGTTTCCCATGTGCGAAAGGTGCACGCCATCAGCCCTAAAAAGCAAGGGCTCTTCAAGCCGCAGACCAGGATGCGCCAGCACCTTGATCCCACAGTCCTCACAAAAAACTCTCATTGCCCTATTTAATTTTCTGCGGGCGCGTTCCACCGCAGCGGGCTTCAGCGCCCCCCTCCAAAACTTTCTGGGAATGAACTCTGTCCACACAATACAAGCGCCAGCCAGATTGCGTTTGATCGCTGCCAAGTCCCGCTGCATTAAGTAGATCAAGGACACCGCCGACTGCCGCACCAGATCGTTCTCTCCCAGGTGAATGACAAGCAGATCCGGACAGCCCTGCTGCGAGACCTTCTTCGTGAGCCAAGGCAAAAGTTCTCCCCATCGCATCCCACTCCTACCCCACCAGAAAACCTCATGACTGCAGCTTCTCAGGCCCAGGCTACGCCCGTACACCTGCCTGTCAGCAAACTTGGCAGCCCAATGCACAAATGAATGTCCCACTATCCAGGTAACCGTCTTGGCTCCAGGACCCCCAACACAACCTACGAAGAAAAAAGGAGCATTAGAAACGAGAAAGGGCACACAACACGCTCACACAGCCGCCGCGTACCCCTCCGCCCTACTTCCTCACGTACCGCTCGCAGCAGCGCGACCGCCATCTACCAATCCTCCTGATCTTATCCCAGGACCAACCCAGCCGTGCCGCCGCCGTCGCCGCGCCGATCCGGAAGGAGTGAGTCCCAAACCCCGCCGGGTCTCTCCCTAAGCGCCGCAACGCCATGCGCAGTACCGCCAAGAGCTGGTAAGCCGTGACCCGTTTCCCAGAAGCATGACAGAAAATTTCCCCCGCCAAACGGCCACACTGCCCGCAAAAACTGCTCCACTCCCGCACCGGGCACGCTGCCAACTCCCCCGACTCATTCAGCCACACCCACGTGCCTCTGCCAACCTGATCCGTCTTGGAACGCCCCAGCCATATCCCCAGGCGCCCCCCATCCACACGTACATCCTCGAACCTCAACCCCATCCCCCCCCTACCCCCAAGCAACTCCGAAACCCGAAAGGCCCCAAAGAACATCCACGTCATACACAGGCGGAACAACGCCAACTCATACCGATCGTAACACAAAACCCCCAACTCCCCCAAAACATCCACCAACAGGCCAAAAGTGATCGCCTGGCGCAACGGCGCTCCCTCCCGCCCCCCCCGCTCCCTTGTCCAGCCCTTCAGCATCCTGCTCAGCAACTCACCCTTGGCCGGATCAAAACCCAGATAGATCTTCCCATAGAAAGAAATCCCTGCCAATTTCCCTGCAATTGTCACTGACGACAAACCCCTGTCCATGCAGTGCAAAACATAGCGCACGACACCCGCTTCACACTCACCCTGAGACATCCGCCAGTCCTCCCGCGACCAACCCAAGAACGCCCCCAACTCCACCCATGCCATACGATAAGTCCGCCGCGTGGACTCGGCAACAGACTGCTCCACCAGATTCACCACTCTCACTCCCCCCAGCTCCAGATACCCTCCGGCACCTTGGTCTTGGCAAAGTCCGCTCCGGGCGCCAACCTTCGGAAACGCTGCCACTGCGAACGAGACAATGCATCCGCGATGTCATTGCTAACGCCCGGCACATGTTTCGCGCGAAACAGCACATTCAAGCGCAAGCACAGCAGCATAAAACTTCGCAGCAATCGCAGCACCCGCAGGTCCCTCGCCCTCTGATGGTTCACCAGATCCACCACCGTCATGTTGTCCACATGAAAAAGCACCGATCGGTTCCGGAATTCCTGCCCCCACACCTGCAGCGCCACCAACAGCGGAAAGAACTCCAGAAACGCAATGCTCCTGCCCTGTGCCAACCAGTGCGCCGGCCACTGCTCCGCACACCACCGACCATCCCAGAACACACCAAAGCCGCGCGCCCCAGCCGCATCCGAAAAAATCTGCACCTGCCACACCATGTTGTCATCTGCAAAGTCCAAGGAGACCCCATTGAAGTCACTCAGGAACCCCTGCCACACTCGCAGATCCGCCCGGACACCCACCGAAATCCGCACCCTGTGATGGGGCAACACTGCCCCTGACATGGCCAACCCGAGCCGCCTGCAAAACGTCCTGCCCGCCCGCACCACTCGGCACGCAAAGTTCAGCAAGCCCAACAAACGCTGGACGAACCTCAGATCAATCTTCCGTTGCACCATCACTTGGCTCAGACAGTCCTGTATCTCCAAAACCTTCTGCTGGGGGAGGCGCGCCATCCACTCCACAGAATCCAATTCAATCCCCAGAAATGCCAGACAACAACTGGGCCCGGCCGTTTTTTCCGGCGCCAACGGCACACCAAACTCCCCCGCCATCCTCTGAAACTGGCCCAAAGCCGCCCCGCATTCCCCCGTCTGACCACGGCCCACAAACAAGAAATCATCCAAATAGTGGGACACCAGCCGGTGCCCCGCCCTGTCAGTGAAGGCCCATTGCAAAAAGGAACTGAAAGTCTCGAACAGAGCACAGGAGATCGCGCACCCCATGGGCAACACCTTGTCCACAAAAATGGCCCCACCGAACTGCATGCCCAGCAACGAGAAATCCTCCGGGTGAATCGGCAGAAGGCGAAACGCCGACTTGATGTCACACTTGGCCAATTCCGCCCCCCGCCCACACAGCCGCACCAATCCAATCGCATCATCCACCGACGCATACAACACCCGGGAATCCTCCTCCGCGATGAAATCATTCACTGACCGCCCCTCAGGCCAAGACAAATGGTGGATCAAGCGAAACTCGCCAGGTTCCTTTTTTGGAACCACCCCCAAAGGGGATATGATGAGTTCGGGCAGCGGCCACGTGTCAAACGGGCCGGCCACGCGACCTTCCAACACCTCTTTGCGCAATTTAGCCTCCACGACTTCCGGCAACTCCTTTGCTGACCTCAAATTCTCTGCCCACCTGCACTCCCGTGGCCCCTGGTACCCTACTCGAAAACCTTCCGTGAATCCCCAAAACAGCCGCAGCGCCGCCACCTGATCAGGGTAGCGGGAGAGCCACGGACCCATGGCCTCCACACTAACCGGTGTAGGAGCCCTTTGGCCCAGCCTGCCCCCTTCCTTTCGTGACCCGCCATTGCTCGGACGGGGTGGCCAAGGTGAAACACTGCGTGACCGGGTGCTTGCCACCACACTTAGAACACTCATGTTTAAATTTGCAGGGGTGGCGGGTGCAGAATCCCTTGTTGAAATTCCAACAAGCCCCAGTGGTGGCTCCCCCACTCTTCGCAGGCTGTCCGGCTGCGCCGGCAGCGGCAGCCTGCCCACCCGCACCCCCAGCTCCACTGGCGCCCCCTCCCGCCCCCCCCGAGGCGGGACGGGACTGAAAAGACCGATAAGCCACCGGAAGGCCACTCGCAGTGTGTGTAGCCGCAGAGGACTGCGTGGAGGCCATCCACTGCACCCACAGCTCCTGATCTACCTCTCCCCAGGGCTTGTCCGGGTTGACGCTGACCCTCGCCCGAAATTCCTCATCATAACTTAGCCAGGCAAAACCCCCAAAGTGCATCTGCGCTTTTCTGATGATATCCATGTATTTGAACAACGCAATCGCCCTATCCGGATGCTTCTCGCAATAAATACTGGCATAAATCAGGAAGGCCGACGTCCAATTCTCCATAGTTATCGGCACCCGAGGCCGCCGTGTCAATTCCCACTCCTCCTCTTTAGACCCCTCTTTCGCCTGAATCTCCCGATGCAACAATTTAAAGACATCCACATATTCGTGTTTCCAAATCCTGCCCCTTGTCTTTTCAGACAGATGGGACCCCAGAGGCATCGCCAACCCCATATAAGGCAGCTTCTTCTTATGTTTCTCACCCCCTTCCTCCTTCCCATCTGTCACCTTCTCCGTCTGAACACCAGCTCCCACCATTCGCTTCACATCCCCCTCTGGGGCCGCCGCCTTAGCCGGCACCTGCGGCTGCGCCGCCTCTCCCACCTCCCTCACCGACCCATCCCCCACCCCCACAGACCTACAAGACTTCTTACGCCCCCGCCCAAGCCCCTCATCCCACGCCCCCCACCATGTGCTCTCACCTGTCAAAGTGCGTGGCACCTCCTGCGCCCGTCCGCCGGGACCCGGGGCCGACACCCTCGCCGCTGGCGCCTTGCTGCAGCTGGCTTTGCTGTCCTGGAAAACACCAAACTTCCTCGTTGCCACCGGCCCCGTCACCTCACGCACCTCGCCCTCTTCCAACTCCTCACTTTCCGACTCGTAATCCAGCTCTTCGACCACCACAGGCTCGCTAGGCTCCATGCGCACCTCACGCACTACACGCTTCATTCCTTTTCCTTTCTCTCCAAGGACAAACTCATACTCCGGCGCCGATGATGCGCGCTCCCTCGATGGAGGGCAGGCCGCCGCGGACCCCCCTACTGCTTCGTCCCGGCGTCTGGAGGCCGTAGTGCACCCCGCCGGCCCACCCCGGCCTCTACCAGCAATCAGCGCTGGCGTGGATCCCATCCCCCCCTCGCGACCGGCATAGTCCGAGGGGGCCCCAGCGCCACCAGGTCTCTGAGACGTCAAGTCCGTCCCTGCCTCATCCAGCCACACCCAGCGCCCGCGCCCCCGAGCCGGCCCAGCCCCTCCCCCGCGCGCCACCACCCCTCCCCCGCCCCAACGGTCCACTAACTATCCCTCCCTGAGGCGCTGGGGAATGGAAGAGGAAGGACTTCCTCTTCCTGCCCCTTTTAACCCTACCTGCGACCCCACCCCTTATCCCACCCCTTCCTCCCCTGTCCTTCCTTTTGCGCGAACTCCCCGGGGGAAGACTAGACCGCTGGTCTTACTTCCCCCGGGGGCCTCCTTCCCGACGGCGATCCCGGGAGACCAGCACCACGACCAAACGGCGTCAGGACAGCAGAAAAAAGAGGGCGACCAGTGGGCGGGAGAGGTATAAGTACCTCGCCCCGCACCCCCCTCCTGCCCGGAAGTGACGTGCGCATGTGGACCCTTACGGGTCCCAAACACTGGGCGGCTGAGTCGTGTGCCATCATGTGGCACTAAGAGGGCCGTCCTCTTAGGAGGGCCCACTTCGTGGGCCCGGGCAGCCCGCACAGGAGCGAGAGGGAATCCCCTTGGAGCAGCGTGGCTCTGACGGAGGGACAGTAGCCTTCACCTGAAATGCCCAGGACAGGCTTTGCCAACAGCGTTTAAGCCTTCTAGAGAGCAGCGGAAGTGCAGTGAGTCCGGGGTGCAGGGGCAGAGGAATGGGCTGCAAGGTGTTCAGTGAAGAAATGGGGTGGCAGGTAGGATGTCGCTGAGCCTGGCAAAGGAAAGGAGGGACTGCGCCCTGCAGAGGGCTGTCCGGGATAAGGGCAGTGCAGCGTGAAGAGTGGACCTGGGGCCCAAGCCTGGAACATGGAAGCAAGCCTAGAGATCTCGACAAGCAGGAACACTGGGAGATACACACGCTGAGACTTGGGACAGAGAAGCAATGGGCCTGCAAAGGGTGGCTCGGGCCATCTGGGATAGCACTGAACTGGACAGATGGCACTGCACCAACCCCCTCCCCCATGCAATATGAGATTGCCCAATAGCATAGCAGCCTGTGGGGCATGTTAGTTTGTAGAACACCTGAATGTAGAGTAGGACAAAGACAAGGAGGGCAAAGTCAAAGTCCTTAGGTCATCACAAACCAACAAGATCCTGCAATATGCACCCCTGAGGCAAGGAAGACCAAGCGGGGGAGGCTGAGCAGAAGGAATTCCAGAGCCAGCAGAAAGAACCAAGTCAATTGGACTTAAAGGCAGTGATTAGATTCACCCATGATACTCTAGGGTGGAGGGGAAATAGACACGTCGTAACTGAAGTGAACTTATTGAGAGCGGATATGCAGAAAATGGCTGACCGAGTAACAGAAGCTGAAGACTGTATTGAATCCCTGCAGCGTGACGTACGACAGTGAAAGCCACAGAGGCTGACAAGACTGCCCAGACCAATAAACTTGGAAAGGGACTGGAGGATATGAGGAGGTGCTCAAAATGTAACAATCTCCGATTTGTCAGGTTCCTGGAGAAGGTGGATGGGCTGTGAGCAGAACTATTACAGAGCTGTTGCTCCCCTGTGGTACTCCAAATTGTCCAGAGACAGTAAATCACACCCTGGCGCTGCAGCTGCCCCCGGGGGCTCCCCCACGAGCCATGATAGAAAGACTGTTTAACCACAGAGACCCTAATGCCATATTGCAATATGTTCCCCGTGGAAAGAGTCACTTTCAAAATCCTCACTCATGCCTACAAATGCCTACACAACAATGGACCCAAATACATCAACGACAGAATCAACTTCCACGTACCCAAAAGAAACCTCCAATCTGCCAACATCGCACTAGCCGACAACTCGCGGATCCACAGGGCCAGAGCAGGTGGAAGATACTTCTCTCACATTGCAGACAAGACCTGAAATGAGCTACCGGCAGACACCAGACGCGCCCCCTCCCTGAACACCTTCAAGACTCTCAAGACCTGGCTCTTTGGCTAACAGATCTGCGGACCCTCCCCCCCTTCAGCGCCTTGAGACCCTCATGGGTGAGTAGCGCGCTTACAATTCCCGTGATTGATTGAATAATTGCGCAAGTTGGGCGACCTGGAGCTCGTAAATGACTCCATTATGGTTATTCCTGATTACTCTAAACGAGTACAAGATCAGAGAAACATATTCCTGGCTGTGAAATATAAACTCAGAGACCTAAACTACCAATATAGACTGATGTTCCCAGGAAAGGCATCCAGCATGAAGGTAGGGCACACTTTTTCACCACCCCAGAGGCTGTTTGGCACTGGCTGGAAACAACAACATTGCCGGTTGGGGGCAGCGGGGACAGGTGCAGGATGCCAACAGACAATGGCGGGAAGACACAGAGTCATGGGCAGGAGACTCCCTGGAACTTTGACTTCCTAAAGATCCTCACGCAGAATCAAGGTCCAACAAGATGACCTCTGTAGAAGCCCCGAAAGAACCTGAAACGAGGAGGGGGTCCCCACCATGGGTCTGGAGGCACAGCTCTTAGAGGAGGAAGGCTCACACTTGGTCCATTAAGTGGGATCGTATCAGCCTACACAGGAAGCATGTGGGGCTCAGGAACGCGGTTAAGAGTCGCCATGTTGGAGAACAGGATCGGAAAAGGAGTGCTACGCAGTAGATGGTGTGGCGGTTAACAGCGACATGGGTGGAGGAGACTCAGGTTTCCACCTAACAACATCTGAGTAATGTTTACTGTATAATCCAATCAGGTGCCCCAGACTTTTCAATCAAACAAACCATCAGAAATCCCAACTGCACCACCACCCTTCCACTCCCAAATGGCAGTGCAGACAGGTCACAGACACTCTGGTACACAGGCATCAAGGTTTGACTTTTACATCAAAGAGATATCACTTCACATCTAACCCCCTTAAGTCCATTACCATTCCTAGAGTTGCGTAGATTAGAGTGGAAATAGTAAATCTAATCCCTCCAAAGTCCAAAACTGTCTGCAATTTTGCTTACATTGGAGTGGAAATCGTAACTCTAATCCCTCAAAATTGTAACAGTGTTTCTACTATTGTTAAAGATGGAGTTAAATTATTCATTTTTGCTACTGTTGTTTAATTTTCATTGTGAAATTTGTAAAATCTTGTATTTTTTAATAATTATATTTTTTTTATTATTTCATATTTAGAACTATTTCATATTAATTTTATTTATTTGTGATGTTTGTAGTTATTGTTAATAGTACCATTGTAAATTGTAATTGTTTAAATACTGTTTTTATATTTTTGAATACATATATATTCCCCTCACTGAGTGGAATATGGCGCTGCAGGACAACAAAGTGGGTGAAACTTGCTCAGATCTCAGTTTGAAAATGGAGCTGCCTGCAATATGAATCTTGTGCCTACGGAGATAGGTTTGCACCTTATATCTTTTAACAAAGGAATTGAGCCCCCGTACATTCCATGTTACAAAGTTCAAACGAGCCATCTATTGGTCTATGACTTTGCAAAGTTCCATCGCATGCACCTCGCCAACGCTGCCACCAGGAATCACTTTAATAGTAAACAACCCCCCCTCCCACTGGGTAAACACAGCAAAAACAATTCACACCTCCCCAATAATGTTCCAAACCCACAACTGACACCCTAAAAAAATGAAAATCAACCAATGTTTGCAGTCAACCCCCAACCCTCTACAATGGAGGAAGACACATAAAAGCAAGAACACAATCAGTCCTCAATAACCACCACTTGCCCAACAATAACCAGTAGCAGCCTCCGTCTATACCCATACAGGCAAGGGAAGCCACCTGCGCATCAGTTCTCCACAAAGGCGCAACACAGTCAACCTGCTATTATTACCGTGCCAAGCTGAGGAGGCGCCCTGCCAGCTTCACCTACCAGTGAGCCCAAGGTACACCTACCCACCCCTAGCCACGTCACACCCAATTGCACTCACTCAACAGCCATAGTCTCTCACAAACACACACTGATCCCTGCAAACCCAGGCCGTCAGGGGAAGATAAGCAAGAAAGGTAGGTGTGGGAAGAAACCACAACAAATGGACTGTGTTATAGAAAGAAGAAGGAAAAAAAGAAAAGGGGGGTGGGGGGAGCCTGCCTGCACAAGCACCTCTTCAGTGCCCATCCCACTTATATGTAGTTGGGACTGGAAAGCCATCCCCAAATGTACACAAAAACATGAGCTGCATCCCACTCATCCTCACGTGTGTCAAACTGAATGCTCCCCCGTATTGGCGCCCCACAACAAAACTCATGCAGCCCCGTTGTTACAACAAACATTCAGGGACCAGTAGTCTGGAAGGTGTCCTCTACGACATTCCCCCATGTTAGCATCTGAGTTTGAAGCGGTGACCACCTCCAACAGTGCTCTAGCTTTGTCGCGTTCAGTCTGCAGCAGCGCTGGATGTATCCAAGGCGGTTGCCTCCCCGCAATGTCTGAGTCACCCGCTCCAGGTCCAGCGTGCCACCCCTCGTTGAGAGGAGTGGGACGCCATCCTTGTTTATTCACCCTTCTCGAGTTCTGCGTCTCTGGGCTTCGTCCATTCAATCCCTTCGAGGCCAGGGCCCTACCCTCACCCTTCACCTCCAGCCAATTCCAGGCAGCTTCTGGAGTGGTAAAGAAATGTATGCACCCTCCATGGACGACCTTCAATGTGGATGGGTAAAGTAGCATATATTGCAAATTCATCGGCCTTAGCTTTTGTCTCACACCACCAAAGATTCAAAGAAAATGTGTGGTGCACTCCCTAGTTTCGTTATGTTAAAACAATCAGCAACTTTTTTTCAAAGTGTGCTACACTGAAATGTATGCTTTCTTACATACGTAGTGTGAATCAAACTTTATAATCAGTAACTAAAATTGAACTCAGTGTGCACAATTAAACAGTCAATATAAATGTAAATTTGATACTTGTATAGCGCACTACTCACCCGCAAGGGTCTCAAGGCGCTTGTATGAATACCGCTGTGGAACCCATCCTGGCTTTCCCTGTGAGGCGTCCACTCCTGGGCACCCCCAAGGTGGAGGCCAGGCATCCATAGCGTTGTGGGGGCCGTTGTGGAGATTAAGCAAGCTATTGCCCAGAGTTGCAGAGTGGGACTCCATGATTGGAATAGGCACCAAGGTGAGAATTATCAGGTCCGTGGAATTTTTTGAGCCCAAGACCCACCAAGGCGGGGAATTGAACCCTGGTCCCGGGCTAGACCTCTGCATCAGGGTCTGCCGCTCTAATCATTGAGCCACACTTCTCCACTCTGCCGCTCTAATCATTGAGCCATACTTCTCCACGTTCTATAGTACAAGCTTTACAAATTTTCATTCAAATAATGATTCTTCTACAAATATCTTATCAATTTAGTTTTATTATACATGAAATTAGATAACATTTCATGTATTAACATTCAAATTCATAAGTTCAACTAACTGTGAACAAATTCCAAAATGTGGACACACAAGACAGGGTTTCAACAGTTGTAGTAGTCAAGGCGCCAGCAGTAAGTGTGCGTGTTGTGTATCTTAAGTCCAAGTGAGACGTCGCTACAGGAAGGGATTAACCCTGAACCCCCTAAGTGATTGACCCACGGTCATGCAATATAGCGACAAGCCTGTGCACACGTGTACAGTACCAACACAATTTTGCATATATCAAGTGACACTTCAGACGAAGAGTCATGAGTGGTGTTTTCTTTCTTTCTTTTTTATTCCAGAATGGTTGCCCAGCCAACACGTGTTTCATCTGGGGAAGTACCCTACGACTTCTTCAGGGCTTCTTGCAAGCAAATTACTGCAGGTAATCTCTCTGCCGGTTGTAATTCCGTCCCGGCTGGCAAAGATAAGTTGGTAATCGTAGAATGACAAAGTCCAAGGTAGGGGACATTGAGAGGAGCCGCAAGTGGAGGGTTCACTCTTAGCCGGTTGTAATTCCGTCCCGGCTGGTGCAGGGAAGTACGTCTCTTGAATATCTAGAGTTGCTATGGTCTGCGGTTGGGGACCTTGGGAAGGATCCAGGTGTGGAGGCTTCACTGCTGCAGCGAGTACGCTGTGCGTGCCATGTCCGAAGTGTCAGAAACCGGAATTCCAAAATGTACAAACATACAAAGCAATGCTATGAAACAATGTTTGTCTTCATGCCCAAAGCATTTCGGGACATAGTCCCTTCTTCAGGGAACAATCTGTAAAAAGTAAATTCACATTTGTACAGGGGGGGACGTCAATCATCATATAATGTACAATACAACACACTGACATGAGAAAAAAACAGTTATATATGATGTCAAACTCCAGTGTAATAATAGTCTCCACTTGCCAATATTCACATGCCTTACACTAAGAAAACCGAAAGGAAAAACATGAGAAAGTATAGAAACAAATATAGAACCTTTACTAAGTGGCTCAACAACATTTTGCAAAAATGCCCATCAATTATAGTGGTTTAATACATATCCGTCAACGTTAGCCGAACACAAGTGACAAAAAATAGAAAAACACGTGAAACAAAACCTACATCTTCCTGTGGATACCGGATTACCATCTGTTTGCTGAATTCCAATCGCGTGTTTGACATTTTAATACTCTTTGTTATCCAAATTAAAAAAAAACTCTTAGAGTGCAGAAACGCATCTACACATCAAAATTCCCTATTTACAATCATTGCTCAGAAACTGCCAAGATCTTACCCGAACTGCTCTGCTGTGTACACCACCAACTGCCCTCTCGGCTTCACCACCCTCATTATTTTTTACCGGGGAACAACCTTTACAACGCAACTTTTACAACGCACTACCATTACAACGCATTTTTTACAACGCATAATCCATTACAACGCATGATATTACAACGCATGACACTATAACGCATTTTTAAAAACTACCTTTACAACGCATTCCATTACAACGCATACTACCATTACAACGCATACCATTACAACGCATAATATTACACTATACTATCCAACACTTACCCTACTGATGCACCCCCTGGAGTTAGAATAGTAATTTTTACCCCTATACTATCCAACACTTACCCTACTGATGCACCCCCTGGAGTTAGAATAGTAATTTTTACCCCTATACTATCCAACACTTACCCTACTGATGCACCCCCTGGAGTTAGAATAGTAATTTTTACCCCTATACTATCCAACACTTACCCTACTGATGCACCCCCTGGAGTTAGAATAGTAATTTTTACCCCTATACTATCCAACACTTACCCTACTGATGCACCCCCTGGAGTTAGAATAGTAATTTTTACCCCTATACTATCCAACACTTTCCCTACTGATGCACCCCCTGGAGTTAGAATAGTAATTTTTACCCCTATACTATCCAACACTTTCCCTATTGTTGCACCCCCTGGAGTTAGAATAGTAATTTTTACCCCTACACTATCCAACACTTACCCTACTGTTGCACCCCCTGGAGTTAGAATAGTAATTTTTACCCCTACACTATCCAACACTTACCCTACTGTTGCACCCCCTGGAGTTAGAATAGTAATTTTTACCCCTATACTATCTAATACTTACCTTAAATGTAATTTAATATTATGCGTTGTAATGGTATGCGTTGTAAAGGTAGTATGCGTTGTAATGGTAGTGCGTTGTAAAGGTATTTTTTTTAAATGCGTTGTAGTGTCATGCGTTGTAATGTCATGCGTTGTAATGGATTATGCGTTGTAAAAAATGCGTTGTAAGTGCATGCGTTGTAATAGTGTGCGTTGTAACGTCATACATCCTTTTTTACCACATTCAATCTGAAACAACACCAGAGTTTGTGGGTGTCTAATTTTTTTTCTTGTTAAGCATTAACCTTCACACCTTCAAACCACATCTTATATCATACTTGGTAACTAGTTTCACCACGACCCGACACAATCAATTCAAAGATGCTATTTGCGACGCCATCTCTCCTGTGTCTGTCTTTGCAAAATACCCAATCCTTATTCACCAATATAGAAAACGGATTGCTTAGAACTGGACCTCATCGGCCACAAAATGCGTGCCATATAGGAATGTTATGTAACTGTCCCTGCAATAGCTCAAATCTAGTGTAACATAGGAGCAAATACCGTTGCTCAAAATTAAGTGCTACAAAATCTTCACCACAGTTATAAAAAAAAAAAACAACAACAAAAACTGTCGGGAAAACAGTACACTCTCTGCTTAAATTAGCACTGTATGCCTGGGACAACATATAATTATATGAACTTAAAAACATGATGTATGTCATCACCGGTATTCACTCTCACACTCACTTCATACTCTTGTGTCCTTATGATCTCTTGACAATTCAGTGCAAATGGTAACATCATTTTCATCTGTCATTGTTCCTCAAATCCTACCTAATGTGACTAAGCACAATTAAACTCTCGGACGCGCTAGAGGCTCCTAAAGCGGGTAATTGGTGCAAGGGAAGGAGCGCCTGGTAAAGGGCTCCCGAAAGCACTGCTCATATTGTTTTAACGCTTCTTAAATTGTACTAACGCTGTCTGTACTACATACTGGCTCGCTCTGCTGCCCATTATCAGTAACAGTTGGCTGTTCTTAAACCCACAGCCTTGGAAATCGCCGCTTTTATTGTATTTTAAAATCACTCACCAGTTGTTGCATAAACTGTACCCCACATGTGCACCAGGTCTGCGTCTTCCCCGGTCCACCACAGATTGTTCCGGTTGAGTGGAGGGAAGGATAACGCAGACCGGAAGTGCCTCATCGCAACTGAGCCGGTTAGCGGTCTAGTTGCTAGAGCACCTGCATAAAACACGATGCTCGCCCCGACGCGCAGCGTACGCGCTAGAGGCTCCTAAAGCGGGTAATTGGTACCAGGGAAGGAGCGCCTGGTAAAGGGCTCCCGAAAGCACTGCTCATATTGTTTTAACGCTTCTTAAATTGTACTAACGCTGTCTGTACTACATACTGGCTCGCTCTGCTGCCCATTATCAGTAACAGTTGGCTGTTCTTAAACCCACAGCCTTGGAAATCGCCGCTTTTATTGTATTTTAAAATCACTCACCAGTTGTTGCATAAACTGTACCCCACATGTGCACCAGGTCTGCGTCTTCCCCGGTCCACCACAGATTGTTCCGGTTGAGTGGAGGGAAGGATAACGCAGACCGGAAGTGCCTCATCGCAACTGAGCCGGTTAGCGGTCTAGTTGCTAGAGCACCTGCATAAAACACGATGCTCGCCCCGACGCGCAGCGTACGCGCTAGAGGCTCCTAAAGCGGGTAATTGGTACCAGGGAAGGAGCGCCTGGTAAAGGGCTCCCGAAAGCACTGCTCATATTGTTTTAACGCTTCTTAAATTGTACTAACGCTGTCTGTACTACATACTGGCTCGCTCTGCTGCCCATTATCAGTAACAGTTGGCTGTTCTTAAACCCACAGCCTTGGAAATCGCCGCTTTTATTGTATTTTAAAATCAGTCACCGGTTGTTGCATAAACTGTACTCCACACATGCACCAGGTCTGCGTCTTCCCCGGTCCACCACAGATTGTTCCGGTTGAGTGGAGGGAAGGATAGCGCAGACCGGAAGTGCCTCATCGCAACTGAGCCGGTTAGTGGTCTAGTTGCTAGAGCACCTGCATAAAACACGATGCTCGCCCCGACGCGCAGCGGACGCGCTAGAGGCTCCTAAAGCGGGTAATTGGTACAAGGGAAGGAGCGCCTGGTAAAGGGCTCCCGAAAGCAATGCTCATATTGTTTTAACCCTTCTTAAATTGTACTAACGCTGTCTGTACTACATACCGGCTCGCTCTGCTGCCCATTATCAGTAACAGTTGGCTGTTCTTAAACCCACAGCCTTGGAAATCGCCGCTTTTATTGTATTTTAAAATCACTCACCGGTTGTTGCATAAACTGTACCCCACACGTGCACCAGGTCTTCGTCTTCCCCGGTCCATCACAGATTGTTCCGGTTTAGTGGAGGGAAGGATAACGCAGACCTGAAGTGCCTCATCGCAACTGAGCCGGTTAGCGGTCTAGTCGGTAGAGCACCTGCATAAAACACGATGTTCGCCCCGACGCGCAGCGGGCGCGCCTAAGGCAAGCCCGTCTGCGCCCGTCCGCGCCAGACCAGGGCCCAGGGCCAGGAAGACTGGCTCCTACGCACTCAGCCCACCTACGCTACTCTAGGAAACAATTATTCCACCTAATGCAACCTCCAAATTCACCATGCCTTCACTCAGTTTCCATTGAGAAACTGCAAAACACATGTACCCACTGTCATTACGATCTTTCACCATTGGGATTGCATGACCCAGACGGAAACCCATTTAGCTTGCCCCTACTGAACTGCAGATCTCTGCCTAAACACTCCCTGGAAATCTCCATCCTCCTACAGGATACAAAAACTGAGGTGCTATTCCTCACAGAGACCTGGCTTTCCCCAAGTTCTGACCCTGATGTGGTACAGGCTCTACCTCCGGGATACCTGATCCAACGCCGTGACAGAATAAGTGGCAAGGGTGGCGGCATAGCAATCATCTACAAATAACATCTAACATGCTGCATTCTGGACAGCCCCCTTCTAGATTGTGAAAGTGCCCACTTCATCATTGAACTCTCCCCCTCTAGATCCTTCTCCGGCATCCTCCTTTACCGCCCTCCAGGAGCACTGGGACAATTCTGCAGCTCGCTACTAGAAACAGCACTCTCCCTGGCTAGCTCTTCATCCAACTTCAATCTTCTTGGAGACTTCAATCTGCACTTTGACAACTCACAAGATAAAGTAGCCAACAAACTAACACTTGATCTTGCAGCTTTCGAATTCCACCTTAAGATCCATCAAGCCACACACACAAAAGGCCACCTCTTAGACCCTATCTTCTCAAACATAAAAGAACTCAAAGGGTTGGAGCCTGTCCCCATGCCCTGGTCTGATCACTTCTTAATACCCTTCATCTGGCACCCACTCACTGAGGGCCCCCAGACGTCAATCACACGCACCGTAGAACGCCCCTGGCCCAAACTAAACTTAAAGGACTGGTTGCACAAACTAGAACTAACCATACCCTCTTATGATCCAGACCCCATAGTAGCAAACGAGAGATTTGCCTCATGGGTCGAGAACGCACTGGACAAAGTACTACCCAGAAAAATCCTACTAAAAAAAAGTAGGTCGAATAAATCTCCCTGGTTCACCCCGGAACTCCGCGAACTAAAACAACAATGCAAGAGATTAGAAAGAGCATGGAGGAAAGACTTCTCCAGCCCAAAAAAAAAAGAATATAGAGCCTCCATTATTTCGTACAAAACTGCTCCCAAAACAACACAGGCTACATTCTATGAAGAGCAAATACGATCCTCCTCCAACTCCTCCAGGGAAATATTTCGAATAGTTAAAAAACTTCTGAAAGTCCCAGATCCTCCCCCAACCCCTGACCCCTCCGGCTCCCGATGCAAGGAATTGGCAGAATTCTTCTCCACTAAAATTCATAATATCTTGAAGTCCCTCCCACCCAACAATAATGATCTATACCCAGAACCACACACGCATGAACCCCAGAACTACGACCACTGTTTAGACTCATTCACCCTTTTAACAGAGGAACTTTTCTCCCCCTTACTGGAGTCAATTAAGAGCGGTTCTCCACTCGATCCAGCACCATTCACCATCCTGAAGTCAGCTGCACCTACCATCAATGCCCCCATCATCAACTTGATCAATGCCTCACTAACTAGGGGCACTGTCCCCCCGAACTGGAAGATGGCCATGGTAAAGGCCCTACTTAAAAAACCCCACCTAGATCCATCCGAGATGAGCAATTACCATCCCATCTAGCTACTACCAGGAATTAGTACGTTGGCAGAAAAATTTGTCAATCAACTCTCTACCTACCTCGAGTCCGGTGGACTACTCCACTCTTCCCAGACGGGCTTCCGCCCTGGTCAGGGCATGGAAACCGCTCTAATTGCAGTGGTGGAGGAGGCAAGAAACATTCTCGACTCAGGAGGATCCGCAGCCGTTATTCTCCTGGATCTAAGTGCAGCCTCCACATTGGTACACCGTCTCAACAAGGCAAGAGTAACAGGCTCGGCCCTTTCCTGGCTCAAATTATTCCTGGAAAAGAGATCCTTCCAGGTATTCGAGGGAACCACTCGATCTCAACCGATCCCGCTCCATTACGGGGTCCCCCAGGGCTCGTCCCTTAGCCCCACTCTTTTTAATGTGTATATGTCCCCACTGGAGGATATAGTTGCACCCTTTGGAATCAAACTAGTTACCTACGCAGATGATGTAGGAGAGTAGGGTCTGCTTTCTATGTTCAACCCCACTTTTTGCTTTTGCTTCACTGGTTTTCGACTTAGATGTGGCTGTGGGCCTGCTAATCAGACCCACAGCCCAGCTGTTCTCTCTCTAAATTCACACTATGTACTTTAGGTACATAACCCAATTGGTAAGGATCACCTTCTAGGGCCCTGTACAGTGTACCTTAGGTACCCAGGGCATAGGTGTACCCTAGGCATACCAGGGGCTGCAGCATGTATTATGCCACCCCTGGCTGGCCTTCCATTATGACACAACTGGCTGATCACTCACCTGGGGCAAGTTCGTGTAATCACCCCTTGCTTAGGTGTAGTATTCCTATACCTACCTTATATATAGACACATGGGTAACCTATCAGTCACTCCTATGACAGGCCTTAACAATCCTGAAGGCAGAGTGCTTGGTAACATGTGAGATGGTGCTCTAGCATGAGCTGAGCCTGTCTGCAGCTTTCGGAAACATGTCCTTATAGCTGTTCTATGATATCGCCTACCATATACTCTTAAAGTGTCTTATAATCCTCGCGGTTATGTTAACTATGGTTTGGCTTTATCAAAACATGTCGTGTACGGTGTCTAACACTTTGGAATACTACCCCCACACCATTTCTGGCGGTGAGGATAGTATTCCTCCCTTCTAGAGGGAGAAGACATGTTGAAGACCTACTACCCGGTTAAAGTTAACCAGAGCCCCAGCATCACAAAATGGATGCTGCTGCCACAGACACAAGTCTGACCTCCTGCTGCTGGGAGTCCTTCCAGCGAGGGAGGCTTGGACAATAGGTTTCCTGCCTTGGGAGGTGCTAGCACCACCCTAGACAGGCCTTAGTGTATTGGGGCAGGGAGGGATGAATGAAACGAGACACTGCCTGGGGCACACAAGGTGTCCATGCATAGTCCAGTTCAAACCGGTGCTGGGGCACTCCAGCCCCAGTCCTGGCGCGAAACTGGACAAAGGGAAGGGGGTGTAACCACCCCACCCCCCTCCCCCCTGGTCCCACCCATAGGAGGGACCTAGCAGGTAACCCAGCCCCCCAGATTAGTATAAGAGTGGGAGCTGAGTCCCTAGGACTTTGGATTATCCTGATAACTGAAACTTGAACAGAAACTCTGGACCTTCGACATTCGACTACGGAAGAAGACTGAAGAATCTCCCTTGTGGCCATGGAGTGGCCATCCTGTGCAAACAGGCACCATCAAGCGACCTGCCGTTTGCTTTGCCCGAAGTTCTACGAGGAACCGACTGCGAAGACTGACCAGCGCCAGACTTCTCCGACCCTGATCCACATCCAGAGCAAAGCTGAGATCCGTGGAGGCGACGAGAGACGTGGGACGGGCTACCTGGGAAAATTGGCTACTTGCTTCCAGCGCAGCTTCTGAGGCATCCTCGAAGTTGTGCTCTGGGGATTGAGAAGCCCCAGCCCCGAGCAGCATCTGCACCGAAGATCAGCCCTCCATACTCCATGAGTTCTGCGTGGGGCCCTTCTGCATTTTCCTGCTCGACGCGTCTGTCCGGTTGCTTGCCCGTTGGCTAGTGACCTCTGCGACGACGAACCTTTGACTTTCCACCACTGGTTTGGCTCCTCCAGACTGGCCCTTGCTTCCCTGTGAAAGAGAAGCACCTCAGGCCTTCCTGGTCTGCAACAGAAGCGAATCCTTCATTATGCGTGGGTTGCGTCTGCCAAGGCTTGTTGTGTCCCAACTCGACATCGACGCCGCCGACAGCAAGAGCCCTCGTGGGACAGCTCGCCTCCTGATCCTGGTCATCCTCGACGCCTCCTGGTACCCGTGGCTGCTGCGACAAGCTTCACCTCTTCACCTGCATCTTCACTACATCGCCTGGTTCCTTCCTGGTTCCTTCCCGGCTCCTGGCTGGTGACCTAGACTCTGTCCCCTCTGCTTGCAGGTATCCTCCTTCTTGATTCCATCCTTGGAATCCACCGGACACTCTTCACTGACTGCCTGTCAGCATCTTTTCTTCAGGCATCCATAGGAGTCGACGACGAAACCCGACGCAAATTCACACCTATGCACCCGCAGCCCGTGGGCTAGGTAACTTGAGTACTCCGGTGCTCACAAGGGTATTGACTGTCCTAGTGTCTAGTTTCCAAGTCTCTAACTTCTAGTTTCTTCCGAAGTGTCCTAAAACTCTTAATTTCTAAATACTACTATTTCTATCGACTTTAACGCATTACGCGTGAGTGTTTCCACTCTGCACCTGAATCCCGTGGGCCTCCCACTGCCTAGCAACCGATAGGATAGTGTAGCCCCAGCAATTCCCTAGGCCTAGGCCTAACCTGTGTTCGTGACAGGGGTTCTTATACCACTTACTTAGTATATGGTTTGCGTGGCCCCTAGGGCCTAACTGTATTACTTACCTGTGTGACTTATGTATGCTTAAATAAGACTGTGTTGTACTTACCTCGAATCTCATAAAGAGTGCTGAGGGTATTGTGACTAGAATAAATACATTCTATTTTTATAATATATCTGTTGTGGTGTCCTTTCATTTGGTATTCAAGGGGTTGCAAATGGTATAACAGCTGGCTTCACATGCCATACAAAGTTTAGCCTAAGACTGCTCTTGTCCATGCTATCACTAGGATAGCTGGTCTATAAGGTTGACTTTACAACCAATCCCCATAAGGGTTGTTTGGACTGATACAAGGTGTACACTAGAACTAGTGACATCATATATCAGGCCAACTTCTCACTGGTGAGCAGCGGTTGGGATCTGAGCTTGCTGTTGTAATACCATTGCAATCTTGAGATATCAAATTGAAAGATCACAAAGATATTTGTACGGTACATATAACATAGCTTATAAATACTTAAGTTCTACTGAACTTAGTTGTTGTAGGTTGAAGGGCCTAGCACACCCTGACTACAACTACTAGAGAGGTTTTAGTAGATACAACTAGTGTAGGTAGGTGCACACACCACACCCTCACTAGATCATGTCTCTGAGAGGAGATCAAGTTGATTCTCTCTCAGGAGGGGGATATCCTAGAAAGATACCCTCTAGATATGATACCCTAACTTTTCAGGAGATGAGACAGTTGTGTACCTACAGAAAGTTAAAACAGGGTTCAAACCCTACCATCATTTATCTAGTGGAGATCTTAGAAGAGTATGATGCTCAGAGAGCCTCCCAGGATGGTGCCTTAGGTACCAATGAGGGTCTACCCTCCACAGAAGACTCCCCTCACAATACTGATCAAGAAGAGTCAGCAGGGACTTCAGAAGATGAGGTAGACAGCCAGGTCCAAGTTAGGAGACTTAGCCAGGCTAACTTAAGCCTACATGGGAGTCTGACTGGGGTCCCCCCATTCAGACCCTCAAGTGGACTTAACCAGAGAAGCAGGAGAGGAAGATCCCCTTCAAGGGAATCTATCCACTCCCATGTCTCTAATAGCTCCAATGCCTCTTCTCACAGGGGAATGAATTCTCCACAGAAAAAAATAGCATCAGGCCAGAATGAGGGAAGTCAATCTGAGGATTGAAAGGGAAGAACTTGCCCTTGCCAAAGAGAGACTTGCTCTGGCCAGAGAGCAAAAGTTACATGGGCTAAGACCCACTGGTGGCAGCAATATCCCTAAGGATAGAGACAGGGCCTATGATAATAGAAACCTGAGCAAGATTGTCCCTCCCTACAAGTGTGGGGATGACATCCACAAATGGATAACTGCTTTGGATATGGCTTGCAAAGTACAGCAGGTACCCCAAAGTCAGTGGGCAGCTATCTTGTGGCTCTCCTTCTCTGAGAAAGGTAGAGACAAGCTCCTCACAGTTAGTGATGAGGATGCTGACAATTACACTGTCCTGAAGAGTGCTCTGATTGATGGGTTTGGCCTAACCACTGAACAATACAGGTTGTTGTTCAGGGATACCCAGAAGACACAGACTCAGGACTGGACTGACTTTGTAGATTGTGCCACTAAGGCTTTGGAAGGCTGGTTATTGGGTAGTAAGGTTAAGGACTATACAGGATTGTATAATTTGATCATGAGATAACAAATCCTTAACAACTGTCAAAACCAGCTGCTGCATCAACACTTGATTGACTCTGACCTAACTTCTCCCCAGGAATTGGGAAAGAAGGCAGATAGGTGGGTCAGGACTAGAGTTAAGCAGAAAAACCAGAACCAGGGCGGTGATCAGAAAAAGGCAGACCAGAAGTGTAATGAGCAGAAATCAAAAGACCAGAAGTCTTCACCAGGCCCCCAAAAGGCTCAGGGGGAGGGTGGTCCCAAAAAGGATAAAAAGAAAGATGGCCAAAAGAAACCTTGGTGTAACTATTGTAAGTCAAATTCCCATTGGTTTAGTAAGTGCACCAAAAAGGACAAGCCCCCAACCACTATTGCCCCTAAGGCAACTGTACCCCCTAGTCCAGCTGTAAGTGGTGGTTCCCAGCAAAAGGGTGTAATAGGGTTAACCCTGGGAACTGAAGTGGATTCTGGCCTAGTCAGAATACCCACTCAGGCTGTTCGGATCTGTGATGGGGACATAGCTTTGTCCTCTACTGTGGGTCCCAGTAACCTGGGCAAGTACAGACAGACTCCTTTGAGCAACCAAGGAATGGCTCAGGCCTACAGGGACACAGGTGCTAGTGTCACAATGGTGACACCTGCCTTTGTGGACCCTGGACAGATCATGCTAGGTGAGAATTACCTAGTGACCAACGCTAGCAATGCCACTACCTCCCATAGTGTGGCAATTGTTAACTTCTCCTGGGGAGAGGTAACTGGCCTCAAGAAAGTTGTAGTGAGTTTAGATCTTCCTGTAGAGTGTCTGTTGGGAAATGACCTTGAAACTTCAGTGTGGGCTGAAGTGGAGTATAGGACCCATGCAGAAATGCTGGGAATAGATGCACATGTCCTTGCTGTGACTAGGTCACAGGCCAAAAAGTGCAACACTGAACAGGTGCTGGATCCTGGGACAATGGACCAGACACAACCCAAGAGAAAGAGCAGTAGGGTTAAGGCTGTGCCTTCCCCCCTGCTTCAGGTACAGAGTCAGCCCTCACAGGAGGATTATTCTGAGAGCCCTGAAGGAACTGTCCTAGAAAAACTGGAAACTGACCAGGTTGAGTTTCTTGGGACAGGGGGACCTTCAAGGGCAGATCTGAGGCAGGCACAATTAGACTGTCCTTCTCTTGAACCCCTCAGACAGCAGGCTGCTGCTGAGGCTGCAGGGAATTAACAAGGTACCCATAGAGTGTATTGGGATGAAGGGCTGCTGTACTCAGAGGCTAGAGACCCCAAGCCTGGTGCGTCCAGGAGGTTGGTCATACCATTGAGTTTCAGAGGCTTCCTTCTTACCTTGGCCCATGATATTCCCCTTGCAGGACACTTAGGCCAGAATAAGACCTGGGACAGACTTGTCCCTCACTTTCACTGGCCTCACATGTCAGAAGATACCAAGGAGTTTTGTCGCTCCTGTGTCACCTGCCAAGCCAGTGGCAAATCAGGTGGCACCACAAAGGCCCCCCTCATACCACTACCTGTGGTGGGGGTTCCCTTTGAGAGAGTGGGGATAGACATTGTAGGACCAATGGACCCCCAAACAGCATCTGGGCACAGATTCATACTGGTGATAGTGGACCATGCCACCAGGTATCCAGATGCTATACCCCTAAGGACCACAACAGCTCCTGTTGTGGCAAGGGCCCTACTTGGAGTATTCTCCAGAGTGGGTTTTCCAAAGGAGGTTGTCTCTGACAGAGGTGCCAACATCATGTCAGGATATTTAACTGCAATGTGGAAGGAGTGTGGTGTAAACTACAAATTCACTACACCCTATCACCCACAATGCAATGGGCTTGTGGAAAGATTCAACAAGACCCTAAAAGGGATGATAAAAGGTTTACCAGACAAGCTTAGGCGAAGATGGGACATCCTTTTACCCTGCCTTCTGTTTGCTTACAGAGAGGTCCCACAAAAGGGGGTTGGCTACAGCCCTTTTGAGCTTTTGTTTGGGCATCCTGTAAGGGGACCCCTGTGTCTAGTAAGGGAAGGATGGGAGAGACCTCTCAGACAACCCAAACTTGATATAGTGGATTATGTACTTGGCCTCCGCTCCAGGATGGCAGAGTATATGAAGAAGGCTTCTAAAAACCTTGAGGCAAGCCAAGAACTCCAAAAAGCTTGGCATGACCAAAAGGCTGTGCTGACTGTGTACCAGCCAGGACAGAAAGTGTGGGTGTTGGAGCCAGTGGCCCCAGCAGAACTCCAGGACAAATGGTCTGGACCCCACACTATTGTTGAACAAAAGGGAGAAGTCACCTACTTGGTGGACCTTGGGACTCCCAGAAGCCCCCACAGGGTGCTTCATGTCAACAGGTTAAAGGCATATGTTGACAGGGCAGACATGGGCTTACTCATGGCTACAGATGAGGGGCAGGAGGAAGAGAGTGACCCTCTCCCAGACCTGCTGACTCAGAACCCTGATGATGGTTCAGTAGATGGTGTGGTCTTTTCTGACAGCCTCACTGACCATCAGCAACAGGACTGCAGACAAGTTCTACAGGCCTACAGACATATGTTCTCTCTGACCCCAAGTCAGACAAACTGGTGCACCCATGAGGTGGACACTGGTGACATTCTGCCTGTGAAGAGTAAAATCTACAGGCAACCTGACCATGTCAGGGACTGCATAAAGATTGAGGTACAAAAGATGTTGGAGCTGGGAGTCATTGAACCTTCAGAGAGCCCTTGGGCTAGTCCTATAGTTCTTGTGCCAAAACCTCACACCCAAGATGGTAAGAGAGAGATGAGGTTTTGCGTGGATTACAGAGGTCTCAATGCTGTCACTAGGACAGATGCCCACCCAATACCTAGGGCAGATGAGCTCATTGACAGATTGGCAGCTGCCAAGTTTTTGAGTACATTTGACCTGACAGCAGGCTATTGGCAAATCAGACTAGCTGAGAATGCAAAGGCCAAAACTGCTTTCTCAACCCCAGGAGGACATTATCAATTTGTGGTAATGCCCTTTGGCTTGAAGAATGCACCTGCCACTTTCCAAAGGTTGGTGAATCAAGTCCTTACAGGTATGGATGACTACTGTGCAGCTTATCTGGATGATATTGCTGTCTTTAGCTCCACCTGGGAGGATCACCTGGTCCACCTGAGGAATGTTTTAGAGGCCCTGCAAAAGGCAGGCCTCACTATCAAGGCCACTAAGCGCCAGATAGGGCAGAGCAAGGTTGTGTACCTGGGCCACCTAGTAGGTGGGGGTCAGGTTCAACCACTGGAGAGCAAGATCCAGACCATAAAGAACTGGACTCCTCCAATTACCCAGACTCTGGTCAGAGCTTTCTTTGGCCTGACTGGGTACTACAGAAAGTTTGTTAAGAACTATGGGTCCATTGTGACACCACTTAATGACTTTACCTCTAAGAAGATGCCAAAGAAAGTTCAGTGGACAGTAAGCTGTCAGAAGACATTTGATGACCTGAAGCAGGCCATGTGCACTACACCTATTCTGGAAAGTACAGACTACTCCAAAGAATTCATTGTCCAGACAGATGCTTCTGAGTTGGGTGTGGGAGCTGTTCTTTCACAACTGAATATAGATGGTCAAGACCAGCACATTGCTTTTATTAGTAGAAGGCTGACCCCTAGAGAGAAACGTTGGTCAGCTATTGAGAGGGAGGCCTTTGCTGTGGTTTGGGCTCTGAAGAAGCTGAGGCCATACCTGTTTGGTACTCACTTCAAGATTCAGACAGACCATAAGCCCCTCTTGTGGCTAAATCAGATGAAGGGTGAAAATCCCAAACTTCTTTGGTGGTCCATTTCCCTACAGGGGATGGACTTCACAGTGGAACATAGACCTAGGACTGACCATGCCAATGCAGATGGACTCTCCAGATATCTTCACTTAGAACATGAAGACTCAACTGGTCAAGGTTAGTTTAATGTCCCTAAGTTTGGGGGGGGTTGTGTAGGAGAGTAGGGTCTGCTTTCTATGTTCACCCCCACTTTTTGCTATTGCTTCACTGGTTTTCGACTTAGATGTGGCTGTGGGCCTGCTAATCAGACCCACAGCCCAGCTGTTCTCTCTCTAAATTCATACTATGTACTTTAGGTACATAACCTAATTGGTAAGGATCTCCTTCTAGGGCCCTGTACAGTGTACCTTAGGTACCCAGGGCATAGGTGTACCCTAGGCCTACCAGGGGCTGCAGCATGTATTATGCCACCCCTGGCAGGCCTTCCATTATGACACAACTGGCTGATCACTCAGCTGGGGCAAGGTCGTGTAATCACCCCTTGCTTAGGTGTAGTATTCCTATACCTACCTTATATATAGACACATGGGTAACCTATCAGTCACTCCTATGGCAGGCCTTAACAATCCTGAAGGCAGAGTGCTTGGTAACATGCGAGATGGTGCTCTAGCATGAGCTGAGCCTGTCTGCAGCTTTCGGAACCATGTCCTTATAGCTGTTCTATGATATCGCCTACCATATACTCTTAAAGTGCCTTATAATCCTCGCGGTTATGGTAACTATGGTTTGGCTTTATCAAAACATGTTGTGTACGGTGTCTAACACTTTGGAATGCTACCCCCACACCATTTCTGGCGGTGAGGATAGTATTCCTCCCTTCTAGAGGGAGAAGACATGTTGAAGACCTACTACCCGGTTAAAGTTAACCAGAGCCCCAGCATCACAAAATGGATGCTGCTGCCACAGACACAAGTCTGACCTCCTGCTGCTGGGAGTCCTTCCAGCGAGGGAGGCTTGGACAATAGGTTTCCTGCCTTGGGAGGTGCTAGCACCACCCTAGACAGGCCTTAGTGTATTGGGGCAGGGAGGGATGAATGAAACGAGACACTGCCTGGGGCACACAAGGTGTCCCATGCATAGTCCAGTTCAAACCGGTGCTGGGGCACTCCAGCCCCAGTCCTGGCGCAAAACTGGACAAAGGGAAGGGGGTGTAACCACCCCCCCCCCCCTGGTCCCACCCATAGGAGGGACCTAGCAGGTAACCCAGCCCCCCAGATTGGTATAAGAGTGGGAGCTGAGTCCCTAGGACTTTGGATTATCCTGATAACTTAAACTTGAACAGAAACTCTGGACCTTCTACATTCGACTACGGAAGAAGACTGAAGAATCTCCCTTTTGGCCAAGGAGTGGCCACCCTGTGCAAACAGGCACCACCAAGCGACCTGCCGTTTGCTTTGCCCGAAGTTCTACGAGGAACTGACTGCGGAGCCTGACCAGCGCCAGACTTCTCCGACCCTGATCCACATCCACAGCAAAGCTGAGATCCGTGGAGGCGACGAGAGACGTGGGACCGGCTACCTGGGAAAATTGGCTACTTGCTTCCAGCGCAGCTTCTGAGGCATCCTCGAAGTTGTGCTCTGGGGATTGAGAAGCCCCAACCCCGAGCACCATCTGCACCGAAGATCAGCCCTCCACACTCCACGAGTTCTGCGTGGGGCCCTTCTGCATTTTCCTGCTCGACGCGTCTGTCCGGTTGCTTGCCCGTTGGCTAGTGACCTCTGCGACGACGAACCTTTGACTTTCCACCACTGGTTTGGCTCCTCCAGACTGGCCCTTGCTTCCCTGTGAAAGAGAAGCACCTCAGGCCTTCCTGGTCTGCAACAGAAGCGAATCCTTCATTATGCGTGGGTTGCGCTTGCCAAGGCTTGTTGTGTCCCAACTCGACATCGACGCCGCCGACAGCAAGAGCCTTCGTGGGACAGCTCGCCTCCTGATCCTGGTCGTCCTCGACGCCTCCTGGTACCCGTGGCTGCTGCAACAAGCTTCACCTCTTCACCTGCATCTTCACTACATCGCCTGGTTCCTTCCTGGTTCCTTCCCGGCTCCTGGCTGGTGACCTAGACTCTGTCCCCTCTGCTTGCAGGTATCCTCCTTCTTGATTCCATCCTTGGAATCCACCAGACACTCTTCACTTACTGCCTGTCAGCATCTTTTCTTCAGGCATCCATAGGAGTCGACGGCGAAACCCGACGCAAGTTCACACCTATGCACCCGCAGCCCGTGGGCTAGGTAACTTGAGTACTCCGGTGCTCACAAGGGTATTGACTATCCTAGTGTCTAGTTTCCAAGTCTCTAACTCTAACCTGGGCCTAGGCCTAACCTGTGTTCGTGACAGTGGTTCTTATACCACTTACTTAGTATATGGTTTGCGTGGCCCCTAGGGCCTAACTGTATTACTTACCTGTGTGACTTATGTATGCTTAAATAAGACTGTGTTGTACTTACCTCGAATCTCATAAAGAGTGCTGAGGGTATTGTAACTAGAATAAATACATTCTATTTTTATAATATATCTGTTGTGGTGTCCTTTCATTTGGTATTCAAGGGGTTGCAAATGGGTATAACAGCGTGCTTCTCATGCCATACAGAGTTTAGCCTAAGACTGCTCTTGTCCATGCTACCACTAGGATAGCTGGTCTATAAGGTTGACTTTACAACCAATCACCATAAGGGTTGTTTGGACTGATACAAGGTGTACACTAGAACTAGTGACATCATATATCAGGCTAACTTCTCACAGATGACACCCAGCTAATTGTGACTCTTAATCAGGCAGAGCAACCTTCAGTGGACTTGTGCTCTTGCCTCAAAGAAGTCACTAGCTGGATGAACAGGTTACACCTGAAACTTAACGGCGAAAAAACAGAGCTATTACTGCTAGGCAACCAGTCTAACTTCATCCCCAAATTAATGTGGCCAATTTGTATGGGACCAGCACCCACCCCTAAAAAAGAGATAAAAAGCCTGGGCATCTGGCTCGACCAGGACCACACTTTCCAATCCCAATCAAGGAAAACTGCTGGAATATGCTTTGGCCTGCTCCAAACTGCCCAGAAAATCCTCCCCCTCCTATCCTGCCACTCAAAAAAACTCCTTATTCAGGGGCTTATCCTCTCCAGACTGTACTACGGTAATGCCCTTTATCTTGGCGCCCCCAAAACTGTCATCTCCAAGCTCCGGGGAGTCCAGAACTCGGCGGCAAGACTTCTCACGGGCATAAATAATCGGTGCTCGGCTAAGCCCGCCTTAAAATCTCTTCATTGGCTCCCGATTCAGGAAAGAATCAACTTTAAGGCCCTCTGTATCAGACATAGAATGTTCCAGGATAAGGGCCCCCCTATTCTAAGGAACCTGATCAAACCATACAAAGCCAATCGCAGGCTACGCTCCGACGACCTTAACCGTCAGATACTCCAAGAATAAAGGAATCCTGGACAGGGGGCCGACTCTTTTCCTACAACTCCTCCAGGCTCTGGTACTCTCTACCCCTGACCATACGCAGACAAACCAACATCCTTGCTTTCCGCAAACAAATGAAAACCTGGCTTTTCCCGTTACTCCACCTACTCTCTAGCCTCCTCGCAGCGCTGGGATGCATCCGGGTAGCCATTCGCTATATAAATATTATTCCATTCCATTCCATTCCATTCCAAGACCTAACAAAAAACAACGTGTGAAGGATTACTCTGTGACCATCTCGGGTAAGACTATTATACTTCCTAGTATATTATAAGGAACAACTCATATCTAATTTATTATTAAGCCCTTTAGGATGTAATGTATCCAATCGCTTTATCCAATATGTTTCTCCTTGTAATAATGATCTAGTTGTGTCCTTTCCTGGTGATTTTGTCAACACCTCAATCATGTGAAAACGTAATTGGGAAATCCTGTCATGCTTCATGCCAATGTACAGCCAAACTGGATGTTTTGTTAAGAGTGCGCATCGTACTTTTATTTTCAGTTATACGTGTTTTGGTTTTCTTCGTCTTTCCTATAAACGTCAGGCCGCATCCTCATAGTGAAACTTCAGCAGGATGAGCAGGATTGCCGAGGATGTTTAGCGGGCCAGCCACGGAGCTTCCTAGAGTGCGTCTGTTGCGGCCGCCATCTTGGCTATGCCCCCGTCCTTCATTTTTGGTAGATTCTGAACCTTCGATTGTGCGCTTGTGGCTGGCTTAGTCTCACTTCCCATGTGGTTTGGAATGATTGGGCTGTTTAATTGTGTTGTGCAATTATCCGTTTTCTCCTTTAGCTCATTACTAACGTTCTGCAGCCAAAGCAGTAGGGGCCCTTCCCTGCTTTTCTGGCCCTTATTCAACTTTTTCAATGTTTTCGTAATTTTCTGGATAAGGGCATACATCCCGTAGAGGGGCCTTGCAACTTGCTAATCACTCCTTCAGGTTCTAATTTTGGTTCTGGGGTGGGGCGCCTGTTTTTCGTTTGGGCTCAGTTTCATGTTTGCAATTCATTTCTTGTTTTAAACCAAGCTTAGACTCTTGCTTGGTTGCTTTCGTGGCGCCTTTTAGCGTTTGGTGAGATGACTCCAGGGGTTCGTGGTCAGTTGTGTTTCTTATGTTTTCAATGTTATCAGCCTGATCACCTGCCTTCGGTAGAGGCTGCTTTTTTCTGAACTTGGCATGTTTTGGTTTTGGCTTTTTTGGTGCACGGAGCTATTTCTGCATGTTTGGCACCCTGCTACTTTCTTCAGGTCCTCAATTAAGGAATTAATTATATCCGGCAGCGTCACTAATTTCTTTAGAATTGGGCTACAATGGCATGCATCCTGCTTTTGGATCAGTTCTACTGACTCCTATGCTCTGCGTATCAGGCTATTTAATCTGTCCAACTTGATATAATTCCCTGTATTTAAGTGGCTACAGCCTGGAGTATATTTATTTGCACATCCAGTTTGTTGGCGTGCAGTATAGCTGCGCTGGCCACTGCATTCAATGCATTGTTGATAGTTGTTCAAATATCCAAAGATGAGGAGGGGAATGAGGGGAGAGATTCTTCCTCCCCACCCCCAATAATTTACATTTTGGAAGCTTCGTTATCGTGATCAACGAAACATGAACTGGAAAAATGTGAGCACCAACTTGCCAGTGATCATCTTTCACCTTGTTCCATATTTTGTTTCTCACTCTGGAGTATGATCAACTCCTTGCCTTCCACTATACTGTCTTTATGGACGACTGGGTTTGGTCATGGGATAAGGTAATTTTCGAGCCATCCCAGCTGTTTCCCTGGCTTACTTTCTATTTTGCTAGCATCTTGTGCATAAGTATCCATGGGTGGGGTAGCTGATGTTGGTCAAGCCTGATTCTCTTGTGTCAGTGTCCTCCCAATGTACCTTCGATTTTGGCCTACTTTATATTATTCATTAAACTGGTAGAGGTCAGCGGTGTAGGTATCATTTTTTTTACCTGGAGGTCTGAGGGCATCTGTTCCTGTAGCATATCCTTTGTGTTCATGGAGCATTCCTTTGCCCATGTTGTTGATGGTAATCCTACCAGGTCTTTGTTCGGCTTCTTTTTTCTCATTGCCACTGCAGGTGCAAATGTGACCAGCGTTACTGGTGAGCCCTTTCCTAAGACAATGATTACCAGGTTTAATAGTACCCTTGTACTTTTGTGTGGGCACATTGGACTCTTCATTTCTTACACAACTGTGGGAATAATTTATTCTCAAGATTCTTTGCTTGTTGAGGTAAATTCAGGCGCGGTGCGTCCATTGGGGCGTTGCCCCCCCGCCCCGTGCACCCGCCCGCGCCCGCAGCTCCCTCGGTGTCTCTGAACTTAGTTTACTTAAGTTCAGAGACGCCGAGGGTGGGGAGAACTGACAATGCATGTCAGTCAGCATGACGTCGGACCGTGGGCGGTCCGGCGTCATGTTGACTGACATGCATTGTCAGACCAAGCAGCACTGCAGCACAAGTGCGCATGAGTGGGCATGGTGAGCTAATTTTTAGCCCGTGCCCAGTCATGCGCACTTGTGTTTTCACGGACTTGCGCATGCCCATTAGGAGCCCCTCGGTCTCCTAATGGGCAGGCGGCGGGCGAAGAGTAGGCTGTGCCCTCAGCCAATCCTGGCGCTGCAGCAGCGCCAGGATTGGCTGAGGGGTTGCCACGCAGTGCTGACGTGACGTGCTGTTCCAGTTCGAAGAGGGCAGAGAGGCGCCAACGCGGACCAGGAGCAGAGGCGGTCAGGTAAGTTTTCCTCTTAATTTTATAAGGCTTGTTTGTAGTGTTATGTTTATAAAATGTGTGCAAATTAATTTATTTCTCTCTGGGGGTCTTGCTGGTCGTAGTACGGACAGTGTGTTTCTCTCTGGGGATCACGCTGAAATTAGTAGGGGTAATGTGTTTCTCTCTGAGGGTCTTGCTGCTGTTAGTATGGACAGTGTGTTTCTCTCTGGGGATCTTGCTGATGTTAGTGTGGACTGTGGACAATGTGTTTCTCTCTGGGAATCTTGCTTAAGTTAGTACTGGTAATGTGTTTCTCTCTGAGGATCTTGCTAGTGTTAGTATGACCCCCCCCCCCCCCCTCACGACTGCTCACACGTTCGTTTGCTTCCTTTGCAATCATTTTACGCCCCCGCCACTTTCAAATGTTACCAGCCGCCCCTGGGTAAATTAGACACTAATATCATTCTTGTTGTTAATTGGAGTTGTAGCTGATGTTGAAACCTGCTCCTTATCTAGATTATTGAGCCATATGTGCAGTTTTCCGTGTCCCCTTTGCGGGGATACAACATCCTGTATTTTTGTCTCTTTGCCGTCGTATGAGGACGCTGGTGTGCTTGCAGCTGTGCTTGTGTGCCATTTCGTGTATGCATAATCCTGCTTGTCTTCCTTATATTGCTTGTGCTGGTTTGCTAGTTCCAATTACCTCTTTGTAATAGGAGGGCTTTTCTCAGGGGGTACAAGCCATACCCAGTCCTAGTTGGACCGCCTCCACACCTATCCCGGCTCTATCTCGACTGCAGCCTCTAAAACTGCAATACACTCGCTCAGTCGTCAGATCGAGCTCCTAACTTCACATTTTCCGGTTGCCAAATTTTCAAGTTCTCCAAGTATTGAATTGCTGGTCCTTCAGCACCCCCTAACCTCCCCTTGCTGCTAGTTGACTGCTGCTCCTCTGCAGGGAAGGGTCATGAGCATGCTCAGATTACCACCAATTTCAGCCTATAGGCAGAATCCGAATTACGAGCGGAGGCTGTGGGCAGTTACTCTGGTACGCTGTTGATTGTTTGTGCAGTGGACCGCATGGGGCACTGAACAATGAGGGCAGAAAAGGAGGTTCCCCTCCGATGCTGTGGTAATCCTGCTAGTAGCTTTGGGATAGTAAAAATGGCACCCGCTGCGGGGGTAGAAGTAGCAGTTTTCCCCGCTGGGGCAGGCCGCACAGGCCTAGCGCTGCACACTTCCACCCCTAGCGGCGAACACCACAGCACTAAGTTTGTCCACTACCTGCCTCCACCTGCCACTTTACCTGTTGCTCCCGCTGGCTCCTGCTCGATTGCACCTGATATGCGGGTTTACACTTGTTGAAGCCCACCGATGGAGCAAGAGCGTGAGGGTTCGGCTCATCGTACCTTCCCTGACTGCTTCAGGGGATGAGGTTGCAAGAGCGTTGCTAAAGCGTTGATGTGCGGAGGAGGCGAGGTGATGGCCAGTAATGGTGGCAAAGATTTAGGACCTCTGGATGGCAGGTAGGGGAAGAGCCGGAGCTCACAAGGCCGCCCTACAAGCCACACTCAGCTTTCGCTGGGGCCCAGGCTCGCACTCTGTGGGGGGGATCGCTACAACCCTGCATTCGGTCGCTTCACCTTAATTCCATCGTCTCTTGTCCTTTGTCCTCTCTGATATCGGCAGAATACTGCCCGGGGCTCTGGGCTCATGGGCTCGGGCTCTGGGGCTTGGCGGCGGAAAAAAGCTCCTCTCTCCACTCTCTCGGCTCTGCACTCTCGGCATGCTACGTGCAACCCGGAAGTGGAAAGGGAAGCATTCAGGATCTTTGAAGGGTTCCGAATTATTATCCCCACTCCAACGTAAGCTGTAGTAGGGTAAGTGGTGGACTTTTGGGGGAAAGGTCAGATTTGGATCACTGACATAATATCGATCCATAAAATATCGAAACACAAAAATATCAGAAATTAAATATCGATATCAAAAATAATTAAATCATCATAAATAAAAACAATTACTTGAAATAAAACCAAAAATAATTATACACATATTTAAATAAAATAAAGGCTCTTAGTGTGAGCTCTTAAACCATATAAAACATGAAACAAATTACTACCCCCAAAAAGTAATCATAGGCTTTGAGCTAGCCATGTTTCAAACCATTCTAAAGGCTACCCCCACACAGCTATACAAGGATGTTACTATCATTTCAAATAAAGTATATGGAGACACCTCCAAAATCATGCAATAAGGACCTTATTCCGACTAAGGCAGTCCATTGGACCGCTGTAGTCCTTATGGGTTTGGCGTCTAGGAGCGTGGCGCTGGCGTGGCTGCCCGCTCCAAGACCACCAAACTCATATTAAGGCCCTAAGTGTAGAATACTCCACAAACAGCCAATTTACCTTTGAAATAAAAAATGATAATAGCACTAGCCTATGTCCCTGTCACAGAGGTAGCCAACCACTACAATTTACTAATTGAAAGTCCTTTCTACCAAAAAAATGAAGACAAACATAGTCCCCTAATGGACTATTTTGAAAACATTTAAGTAGTCAGCCTGCACCGCTCCAGACACAGACACCAATCCAAATTCCAAATACCAAGGTGGAATGTCTGTGAGAGCACTTTGGCACAGGAAGCCAAAACAAACAACACAGTGGAAGGATTGAAACGGATGAAGGAACCTAGTGAGTACAGGCGCTCACCCTTATCCGTATAGTATTACGATAGAGATATCTGGTAGGTGCTCAAGGGGAGAGGGGTCATCCACCCTTCTCAATAATGATCCCAAAAGGTCACATTCATAAGTGAATCAACGCCCGAGCACAACTATCCAAACCATTAAGATATGGTGAAAAAGATAAATTGAAGAATGTTGAAGAGGTGTCCTTCAACTTTATTTTCAACATTCTTCAATTTATTTTTTTCACCATATTTTAATGGTTTGGATAGTTGGGATATTTCCTCACTATCCACACACTCTTTCTCAGCAACGCGGGTCTTATCACGTTAACTCAACCTGTTGTGATTTTCCACATTACATGCTGTTCACCTATGAGCATGCCTTGATCTAATTGTGTTGGCTCCACTTTTATCACACAATAGTAGTCATTGTTTAGTTTTGTACATGTTACAAAGAAACCTTATATTTATTTTATTTTCCAGCCCTGAGGAAGTCGTGGGTACTCCCGGGCGACGAAACACGTGTTGGCTGGACCAACGAATGAGAGAATAAAGAGAAGATATTTACATGTGCTCTACTTATTGTCATTATATTGTATATTGCCATTTTCACATTGTGGTGGATATGATTAGTTGTGCTCGGGCGTTGATTCACAGTGGAAGGATGACACAGTGCCTTCCAATTCACACTAGTCAGAACTCAACCTACACTATACAAATGTATAGAAGTTTACAAAAAGATCAAAGCTACCAACAGCTACAAATGGAGCAATCGTTTAGCCAAATTGGCCTTAAATTTAGCAAACAAACCAAAAGAATGTATGGCATGCTACAATTTGAAATTAAACTCTTCATAAATAACAAAAGAGTAGATTACTAGAGAAATGATAGCCAAAAGCATATTATAAAATAAGTGTTATGTTATGTTAACTAAATTTAAAACAGCGCAAAATGAAACATTCCAGTAGGAACATCTCAGCGCTATGCTTATACAGACCAGCAACATCAACTTAAGTAGACAAATCAACTAGACTGTTCGACTAGGTGTTAACCTAAGATCTCGTATATCTAAAATACTTGTATTAGTTTGAATTTGATAGACCTTTTTAAGACTCTAGGAATTTATGAGACTAGTTTCTTGAGAAAACTGAAGGCAATATTTTTAGCGAAATGCTACGAGGAGAGAATGCGGAAAGAAGCCAGCAAGTCCACTGTTTCAGCATATGTTGAAAATTGTACTAGCCGTGGCACTGAGCCACACCTAACCTGGGTTAGCAATTTATATCATAGGTTCCTGCTAATAATGTTATGGTTGACCAATGTCCATTCCTAGCGGCTTATCCTATGCAGGGTATCTATCTTGTTAATTTACCGCCAAGTCCATGTGATGGCTGCTCTGTACAATGCACGTTGCACTTTACATTTTTTTGTACGTTTTATTCATAATTAAGAAAGTTAGACATATTATCTCTTTTAACACAGGCCAATATCAGATATTGCAGGGCTGCTCTAGCATTCCTGCAGTCACTGTCAACGGTGAGGATTTGCTTTTTAACTGCAACTTTTATTCAGCATGCTATATGGCAGAGGCATCAGTTATATTGTGATTTAAGAATTCCCCATTCATATGTATTTCAACTTGTAATATTTTGATATGTTTTATGCTATCGGTTTTATGATTCTTTTATGGTCACATGATGATTGAATAATGATTGTTGATGATGAAGTGTTAACAAAGGCCTCAAAACAAATAACAACCCCTAAACTAACATACGAAATCTATTTAAAAAAAAATATATATGTATAATACTTTATTGAATAAGTCAAACAATTATTTAAAATTACAATGTTAATAAAGACTGGTATAATAAAACTAAATATAAATTAGTTTTTGAAAAATGTAATTATCCCTATCCAAAATAGATAACATAAAACTAAATCCATCACATAAAATGATTACAACACATAAAACAAACAATTCCACATAACAATGACATACATTTGACATAAGATCTGCTACGGAACTCCTAACCTTCAGACGAAACTTGAAGACTTGGTTGTTTTCAGACTAATAGCCTATCTCACTCGGGGGGTGAACTTTCTTCCAGGGAATCAGTGTGTAGCGCCAGGACACCCTCAGGTAACAGTGCGCTTTATACGTTTGTATAACATAACATAACATAATCACTATAATATCACATTTCCCACCCAAAATAAATGAAATAAATAAAACGTACTGTTCTGTAGCTGAAGATCTTTCTCTGGGATAAATAAATCCAAAAGTCTCTCCAAAAATGTAAAAATATAATGAATTTAATTGAAATCCCATGAAGCAATCCAAAGTATCTTGGTCTGATAAAAAAACGAAAAGGTGTTTAAAAAAAAGAGCTGCTCCAGAAAGCCCCCAAAAAAGGAAATCAGAGTAAAAACCATTATCTGTTTTCAACCAAAACTGACAGCACTCCAAACTCCAAATACATATAGAACGAGTTTGAAGACAAAAACCTATAAAGTAAATTAAAAAACACCACCCGCAAAACAAATTACATTCCCAAAAATACATATACATAACAGTTAATCATCAAAATGTACCTAACATCACACAATTTACCATAGCATAGTAATACATTACTAAAACAGTGTAGAAAACACAAAACGACTAGTGTAAAACACTAACAGCAATACATCTAAATATACCAAAAACCCACAAACAACATTGTAACTAATGTTTAAACCTCCTTCCTAACCCCCCTACCTTCCAAACCCTTTAAAAAAATCTTTAAAAAATGACTCACATGTTCAGATGAACAGCAGCACTTTACCGCCAGGGAAAATAGACTACAAATAAAACAAATAGATTACAAAATAGAAGGTTGCTGTAAAAAATAAAGGCTGCTAAAACAAACTAAATAAAAAGACTATCTCCCCTTAGAAATGAATGGGAAATAATGTGAAAGTGTTAGATAAATGTTTTAAAAAAAATAGTATAGAAATATATACAATTATTTCAATTCAATTCAATAATTACTTTATCCGATTGACTTGGCAATCATAAAAGTACAGTAAAAACTATCATACAAAAATGTTAAGAACATCAATTAATATTGATAAGGGAGTGCTATACAATTCAGTCTTAAGCATAAGCATAATACACAGCTATTAAAAATCTTGAAACATACCAACAAACAGTAACATTTTCTAAACATTGTAGATATAAAAGGGCAGATCTCGATTGATTGAAATTCAGATGTGCAAATAGTGGGCGTATATACTTTTGACGCACGTTAGCCCATTTAGGGAAAATTGGTACGATGTGTAAAGTGTCCAGTGCAGAAGAATCATCACAGGAACATACAGGAGGGTCTTGTGGCCTATGCGATCCTGCTACAAGCGGCGGAACATATTCAGTTGAAAATAAGTAAAAAATCTTCTATGGTTTACCGGCATATCCAGTGTTGGATAACATTCCATTGTATCACTACATTTTACCATAGCATAGTGTATGGAACAGCTTTTATGCGGTGAGTCTTGCAATCTGATTTTTTTATCAGCATAGCCGAGTAATTTAATGTAAACAGTTGATCTATTGATTTAGAGATGAATATACCCAAATATCGTATGGGGGCTGACTTAGATGCTTGTTTTTGCAGAATAGGTGGTAAAAAAGAGTTATCATTGATATTTAACATGATAATTTCTGTTTTATTTTGATTAATTTTATACCCCCCTATAGATTCAAAGCTAGTGAACTCGGCTAAAAGCCGCTCTAAATTAGATTTATCAGGAAGCAGATAAAGAATAATATCATCCGCGAAGAGTTTCAATTTCTCCATCCCATCTATGGGCGCTCTAATTTCGGGGTTTTCACGAATTCTAATTGCCAGCGGCTCAATAAAAAAAGTAAATAATAGGGGGGACAGGGGGCAGCCCTGCCTGGTCCCCCGCCTAATAAGCACTGTCCCAATCTGCTCGGAGTTCACAACTATTCTAGCTTCAGCCCCCTGATATATATTCCTTAGCATATGTATGATTGAAAGCGGAAATCCAAATTTATTTAGCCCAATAAATAATGCCTCCCAATTTACGAGGTCAAAAGCCTTCTCGGCGTCGACCATCATAAACATTGATGGGATTTTATTACAGGTGAAATAGTCAAGGGCTTGAATTAAAAACCCAGTATTTGATGACATGAAGCGGCCAGCTACAAAGCCAGATTGATCACTATGAACTAATTCTTGAGCGGCTGGTGTAAACCGCTGTGCCCATATTTTCATCAGAATTTTATAGTCAACGTTGAGCAAACTAATAGGACGGTAGGAATTCACGTCCTTTGGGTTTTTCCCCTTCTTGACAAAGCTGACAATTACGGACTCTTTAAAACTCGATGGAATATCAGAGCCGTTTTTAATAACATTGAACAGCTTTGTCAGGAAGGGAGTCAATTCATTTGAAAATATTTTATATAGTTCAGCAGGAAAGCCATCGGCCCCACATGCCTTTGCTCCTGAAATAGAATTTATTGCTTGCGAGACCTCCAATTCCGTAATCTGTTGACCCATGTGCTCGGCTCGAAATTCTGAAAGGCACGGTAAAGTAACTCCCTCAAAATATTTAATTATCTGCTCCTGGGGTGGCTCATAATTTGTGGTATATAGCTTCAAATAATGCTCGATAAAAACTTTATCTATTTCTTCCTTTTCACTCGTTGTATTCCCGGTTTGAGGATCAGTAATCTCAGACACCAGTGCCGCTTCCTGCTTAAATTTCATCGCCCCGGCTAACAGTTTACCTACCATCTGGCTCTCCTCATACACCCTCTGTTGGAAGGTTTTAGTGCTATTAATCTCTTCCATTAGAAAAAATTCCCGAAGGGATTGTTTGGCCTTCTCGAGCAAACACTCCACATTAGTAGAACCTTGCGAACTATTTCGAAGCTGGAGAGCACTTTCTACAGTCCACTGGAGTTTATCAATTTTATCCCGGCGTAATTTGTTCTGGGCTGCCGAATAGGCTATCAGCTGGCCTCGCAAAGTTACTTTAAATGCTCCCCAGACTGCAAAAACCCCTGCAGACTCTTGATTACGAGTAAAAAACTCAGAAATCCAAATCCTCATATTCGCTACCCAAATTGAATCTTGCGTAAGGCGCCGATCCATTTGCCACCTGGAACGAGAAGTTGTTTGTACGATGATTTCAACCTCTAATTTAATAAAAGAGTGGTCAGAAAAAGAGTTTGCCCCTATTTCTGAACCAAGACACTTCATTGACTGGGAAACCAGGAAAAAATCTATCCGGGAAGCGGAGCGAAATTGACGAGAATAACAAGTGTATTTATGATGAGAGGGATACATATAACGCCAAGGGTCATGAAGATGATGCTCCATTTTAAGGGCTTCGAGCATCTTCTTGGTACGGGGTTTTAGCTCTTTTTTATTTATGTTGGAAGTATCTTTTTTAATATCTTGAATAAAATTAAAATCACCTCCCACAAAATAAAAAGCCTGTTGGATAAATGGTCAGTACTTCCTTTGACAGTTATAGGACGTGTGGCGCAGATAAAAATGTCCATCCTCCCTCTTCTGGTGTTTCTCTTTAGTAATGTCCCTCTAAAGATTAATGCGAGCTATTTCAAAGAAATTGATTCTCTATTCAGGAATTTCATATGGGCAAAGAAGGCTCCCAGGGTGAAACTTGAAGTGCTACAACTGGAGGTAGATAATGGGGGGCTAGCACTTCCCAAAATCCGCACTTATTACGAAGCTGCAATCCTTGATATGGTAGCTCGTTTATTGGACTTTAATAATTTAGAAGATCATTTTTTTCTAAATAGAATGGTTCAGGAGGCAGGTGTACAACTCCCTACTTTCTTAAAAATTATTAAATTGCCAAAAAACACAAGATATAAGACATTACGTGATCTATTTTCCAGACTTCAATTGCTATTTAAACAGCATACTTCTCCAGGCTGGGGTTATTTAAGGCTGCAGGAATGTAAGACTTTAGGTCTATTGCTTCATCCCTCTCGAATTTAGAAGTGGAGGGAGATTGGTATTGAGGAATTGGGTCATCTCTATACGACTAACAAGGTGATCTCGTGGCAGGAGGTCCAAAACAAGCTCATAGATCAAACTATACCCAATTTCCTCGATTACTTGCAGGTCATCAATTTTCTAAAAAAGGCCAATTTTCCCTCCCCTTCTGCGACGATGAATTTGGCTTCCCTGCTCTACAAAACCAAAGTTAAAGGCATAGGAAAATGGTACACTGTGCTCCGGAAAGATAGTGAGATCCCTTTCCTACATACGTTTTTGAGCAAGGTTGAACGGGAAACAGGGTGTGCCTTGTCCTGTCAAGAATGGCAACTTCAAGCCCGGCTCGGCCATAAGGCTTTGAGAGCGGCTAATTTTAAACGTATGGCTTTTTTAAATAGATGGCTAGCATACTATACCCCCAAGACTTTGAGTAAACGATATCCAGATGTGGAAGATAGATGCTTTCGTTGTCAGGCTGAGGAGGAAGGAAATTGGCTCCACATTTTCTACACCTGTCCTAAACTTAATGAGTTCTGGGGAAACATCTTCATAGCTATAAGTCAGGCCATCCAAAAGCCGGTAGATCCTGAAGTTGAAATTGCCTTATTCGGAATCTACAGAGTTAAACCAGGACTGACCAAATATGAAGAAGCATATGTAATGATCTGCTCTTTGATGGCACGTTCATTAATTCTTCAAAACTGGAGGTCTCTGGAGATTCCCTCTTTTATGAAATGGGTTAATAAAATGAAGCGGACGAGGGGTTTTGAGGAAGCGTATGCCAGGAGGGCGGGAGCAATAAATACATTTGTAAAGATCTGGCAGTTATTCGATAATGGTACTATGCACACTCTTTAAGTAGACACTTCCCAGCATTTAATATTTTAAATTATTATTTCACTTTAGTTAAAGAACTTCCAGGTATTGGATTAGCAGGAAAGAGGGCGTAATGTTTCAAGATAATGTAGCTATGGACGATATGTTTTATGAATTTATTTAATATTGAGTTAGTAATATGCAGCAAATTCTGTTTTAAAATTCATATGTATTGCATTGCGACATTTTTGTAGCAGCATTAGATTCTATGGTAAGGAGAGAGAAAAAGAAAAAAGAAAAAGAACTTTTTTTTTTCTCTTTTTTCTCTTTCTTTTTAGTTATAGTAGTGTAGTACATTAATGTCTTATGGTCTCAGGTGCTATATTATAAGGATCATGATTGACTTGTACATGGAGAATTTTTCCTGATTGCTTGTTGTTGTTACTATCCCTGTTCTGCTCAATAAAAAAAAAAAAAGAGTCTTGCAATCTGAGTTCTTGGGCATACACAGAAAATACTATCTTGACTTCTGCAATGACTGATTTGGTTGTTTTCTCAGGTGAATTAAAAACATGCAATAGGCCCAGGTTAGACAGGGTAGTTTTATATAGCTCAACCATGGTATATGCGAACTAAAATTCAAATTCAAACAATCTCTTAATATTAGTCTGTTAAAATCCAATTCTTTTTTAGTCCATATAGAACACTATAATAGTATCGGGCACAAGCGTATATAGTCAGCTATATACAATTATTTAATATATACTAAAACAAAATATTTAAAATAATGTTGAAAATATTTATGTCAAAAAAGCTTAGAAATGTTTAAAAAATATAAAAAATAATTAAACATCCCAAAACATAGCAAACAATGTTATAAACATTTATGAAAAAATTGTAAAGCATACATGAAATAACATAAAATATATACAATTATTTTATTATAGCATAATAAAACATGTAAAATAATGTTCAGAATATATATTCAAAAAGTTAAGAAATGTTAAAAAAATGTAACAATAAAAAATAAGAGTTGAAAATGCACAATATACATATGCATAAAAATGTGATTTGCCTGATTGTTTATTATTAAAAAATAATGCTTTCTTTTTATTTATGGACGTTATATGTTTTTTTTATTTTACTTGAAATATATGTAATTCAAAATGTAAAACTGTAGAATAATTAAAAACTGGAAACAAATAAAAGTAGAAAATATGAGATGTCTTTATTATACAAAATTTGGGGAAGTTGTTGGACACTAAAGGGATTCACACTCCAATCTAAACCAATTTCGGGAAGGTATTTGTCACTAACGTGGTGACATTTACTATTCCCACTCCAATCTAAACCAATTTGGGGAAGGTGTTGGACAATAAAGGAGTGACTTTTACTATTCCCACTCCAATCTAAACCAATTTGTGGATGTGGTGGACACTAAATGGGTGATATTTATTATTCCCACTACCAATCAAACCATATTGGGGGAAGGTGATGGACACTAAAGGGGTGACATTTACTATTCCCACACAAATCTAAACCAATTTGGGTAAGGTGTTGGATGCTAAAGGGGTGACATTTACTGTTCCCACTCCAATCTACCCATACTAGGGAAGGTGTTGGGCACTAAAGGGGTGACATTTACTTTTCCCACTCCAATCTATTCATATGAGGGAAGATGTTGAATACTAAAGGGGTGACATTTACTATTCCCACTCCAATCAAACCATATTGGGGAAGGTGTTGAATACTAATGGGGTGACATTAACTATTCCCACTCAAATGTAAACCAATTGGGGGATTGTGTTGGACATTAAAGGTGTGACAGTTAAGAGTTCCCACGACAATCTAACCATATTGGGGGAAGGTGATGGACAACAAAGAGATTTACAGAACATATTATAAAATAAAAATATTACAAACACAATCAGCCAGTCAGTCACAAAACGTTATTTCGCATCAATTAAAATGCATGAAAGTACAATAGATAGATAAAACTATTTGATACTCGAATCAGCATTTCTAAAAACCATACATATTTCATACATTCATAGTTAATAAAATACAGGCAAATTCCACAACTCTTGACTCTGCAAGTATACAATAATTAAATGAAACCAGAACAAACCACCTATTTAGGCCATCAAAATAGTTCATCTATATACGATCTCATAAAAAACTCAGGACTAGTGATTCGTACAAACATCTATGCCCCACATCTCATCTAATAAATATTATTATAAGCCAGCCTTAAAATATACTATTTACTATACAGATAAAAACTAAGATCACTGCCCTGATCAAAATAACAACAACTGTGATGTCAAACTGCCCAGAGACAGGATGCGAGAATATGGTATTGATGAGCATCTTTCAGTTGCTGAATTAAAAATAAAGCTGGCAAACGCTGTCTGAAATCATATTTACGTAAAAAAAGGAACACTGTACTTTTTTCTTTCTTGGCTATATAAGGAGCAGAAGAATAAAAAATGCAAATTAGACTATGTTGACTTTCCATCACAAGGATAGGGCAGCAACTGGTTCAATGAATAAGTATTTTCAGGGAAGTTAATCATGAGTGGAATAAGGTTTAAACAGAATTGTGTCAGAATAAATCAATGCTGTGGACAGATAAGAATGTGTGCTGTACTTCACAGGGGGTAGCATCCGGTATAAAGTTATTCTTATTTGTGTATGACTACTCTGTCATTTAGTGCCTTGGCCAGGAAAATGTATTTTAGCTTGAACTTCGGGAAGCTAACACAAAGCAATAGGGTATCATACAGTTCATGAAGACCCAACAATGTCAGAGTGGTCTCTACATAACTCAACCATGGAATTCTGAGTGCGTAGTCCATGTTTAGGCAACCCCTTAACACTGATTGATTCAGTTTGACACTATCCCTTTTCCATATTATGTGCCACAATAAGAAAGAGGCCACAATAATAAAGAGGCCAGCTTACAAACACAATTAGTACTCAATGTGACCTAAAAATGCACTAATCTAATCTACAAATCTATATATATATATATGTATATATTTCACCAAAATTGCCCAGAAGCTTGAGGCCGCACACCGCTGCAGGTAGGTCAACAAACCTTTATTTAACAAGCAGGCATCTTCCCATCCCATATACAATCCCTGGCCTGACGCGTTTCAGAGAGTCAATCTCTTTCTTCAGAGGCCGCTTGATGAAAACCAGCAAGGTTCGTACACTGCCTCTCCCCTGCATGCTACTTAGCATAATTGCTTTGATTAGCCTCTGGTGTGCCGAGATATTATTATTCATTACAGTGCATGCTGGGATACGCAGTCAAATTCATGCCTTTAAGCCCTCCAGTGGGTTCCGATTTTTCAAGCAAATCCGGGATAAATTAAGCAGCCCTCCATTGAGCCTCGGATGAGACTCTGCCTGCTTTAATGTCAGTTCTCTGCTGCGCCAAACAAGAGGTGAAATTTCAACTCTCATGGACCCCTCCGATGTTTGTGGGTGGTGCGTTCCCTCTGCGGCCTGGAACCGCCGCATCAAATGTTTCACCAAAATTGCCCAGAAGCTTGAGGCCGCACACCGCTGCAGGTAGGTCAACAAACCTTTATTTAACAAGCAGGCATCTTCCCATCCCGTATACAATCCCTGGCCTGACGCGTTTCAGAGAGTCAATCTCTTTATATATGTATATATATATATATATATATGCAGTGAACAAGGCGGCTGTGTCCGTCGAAACGCGTCTGTGCCTTTAACGTTGGAATAAAGCCTTTTCTTTGCTGAAACTACTCACGGAGTCGGTGCCTGTTTGTCTGGACGCTGTCAGGCTGGTATCATATATATATATATATATATATATATATATATATATATATATATATATATATATATATATATAATTTTTTTATTTATTATAAAAATCATATTTCAATGACTAAAAAATAATAATTGTGTTCAAAATATTTACTACATTCATAAACTTTAAACACTAAACATAAAAAAATCATAACTCAAACTCAACGATCATAAATTAAAAAACATTATGTGAATTTTATATAAAGTATTACAATAATTTAACTTAAAATTACAATTCTTTTTTTATATAAAAAAATAAAAACAATTGTTGATAGATTGTTTACAAAATGTCTTTTTTTTAACATACAAAGATTTCTAAATATTCTACTTAATTAGGTGTTATATGTTTTTAGTATTTTCTAATATTTATTTTTTGTATTTACCAGTATTCAACCCATTAATATATATTTTTATTGACATTAAATGTAAATATATTAAGATATTAATATGATAATACAAATTTACCAATTCTAAGTTGCATATCTTTAAATTACCTTACAATTTAAATTTTAAACATACATATTTAAAAAATCTCCCCACCCTTATCCCCTAAAAACCCAATACCCGCTACTAAAAAAAATTCAACATTTATATACATTATTACAAATAAATATTCAAACAATTTCATAAATAAAATAATATATAAAATATAATAAACGGGGGAGGGCAAAATCCCCATACATTTCCCCAAGACTTTTTTAGGCAGTGCTACCGCAAAAACTTCTGGACGCAATGAAACTAAATTTGGCAGGAAGCTAGATCTACCTCAGCAAAGAGTGCTTTTGTGATTTGATGCAAATCCGTTCAGTATTTTTTGAGAAATTAAGGTTAAAAAATATTGGCATATCTGGACAGCTGGGTCCGTGACAGTCTCGCAGGAGCACCAATATAAAACAGAGCATTTGAATTGGCCCATGGAGTTCTTTTTTCCTTGGCTGCCAGCAACATGAGAAAAATGCTGTTGGCAGCCATTACAGAACTCAGGGACTTGGTCCCCTGTCCTGAATTTGTCTTAAAAAAAATAATATAAGGGGGTAGAGTAGGGGCCAAAATTAAAAAAATTATAAATTCTTTTTTCCAGTCTTGTGGAACTCCTGGAGGATCGCAGAAAAAAACAAAACAAAATGGTAGCCCAAAGAGCCATTGTTTAATTAAGGGGTGGGGGGCGTGAAGCCCCCTTCAGCCCCATGGACCCCAAACACCTAGGGCCCAATTTTATTATTAAGAAGCAAGAGCTGCACGCCCCCCTCCCTAATTTTTGGTGCCGGGGACCTCATTCCCTGGGGCCCAAAGTATATTTTAGGGGAAGGGGGTAACGCGCCCCCCAAGCCTTTAAACGGCCCTTGGGACCCCACGCCCTAGGACCGCTACTGAAATTAAAATGGAGGGGTGGCGCGTGAGTTTTACTAGCCCCGGGGACCCCATTCCCCAGGGCCGGCTCATTTTCAATACGCCGGAGAGCCAACCCCGGTACACAGCAGTTTCTCTGCCTGCACTGACGCAGGCAAGGAAACTCGTGTTTACTCCCACCTGGTGGGAGCATTTTCAAATATGCCAAACGTGAGCAAACACTGAGGGGCTGATTACAATGTTGGGACACCGATGTAGAAACGGGACAGACCAACCCCAGGTCGGAGGTTCTGACCGCCTAATCACGATGCGACCGAACACTGTTCGGTCGCATACTCCCATTCCCCTATGGAAGCTTGTGTTACGGCCATAAACCGACCGTAACATAAGCTCCCATAAAGGAATGGGAGTCTGTGTTCTTCCCTGCACCATGTGGCAGGCACAAACGCCCCAACGGGGTGCCGCAGCGGCAAGAAGACCCAGCTAGAGGCCCCCATACTCACTTTCAGACAGGCTTTCCATGTCAGAAAGCCCAACATGGAAAGCCTGCCGGAGATTGAATATTGTATTTCCAAGGGCTTATGGGTCAGCCTTGGACTTGCCGACGGGTTCCTTGAGCCCATCGGAAGCCAGGCGTAATGACCGTCCAGTTTAATTTCCGACTGCCAGCATTCTAATGTAGTGGTTGGAAATTAAACCAAGATGCAGCTCGGAAAGGCCGCATCACAATAAGGCCCGAGTTGCTCCCAGTGGGCGGGAGCTTTGAAAATGCTCCCGCCAGCCTGGAGCAGACTTTTGCTCTGTTTCTCTGTCTGCAACAGATCAAGAGATTGCTCCATCCAGGCAAGAGAAATACCAGCTCCGGTAGTATGCAGGAAGGGGGGCCGAAAGGGTTCTGGGTTCCCCTTGCAGCCCCCAACATTAGGTAAACATTTTGAGCAAGACTGTGCGCTCTTTATGGATAAATACACAGGCGAGGTTCCATTCTGGCCATCATGCTCATTTCACAGAAATAAAACCTCAACGGGAAGCACTTATAAATATAAACATTGCAGGTGCCCCAGTCGAAACTCCACTTCTGTAAAGAACAAATCATCCTAAATTCTTGTGCATGGGCATGGCACAGCAAGAATATTTTCTCTACAACTGCACATTGAAAAACGATCTGAAATCTTTGACAGAGGTGAGCACTTAGTTGATTTATTGGAGCGCAATCTCTTCTGTAGTGACTGTCCAAGATGATTGGGTTCTTTTTTGTCGTCTCCTAGTCTGAAAGCATTGTCCATGGTTCTTCCTTTAAATTCCTGCTGAATATGCAAAGGCGCCAAATAACCTACAAGCTACCAAATAACCTACAAGCTCCACTCTTCCACGTTAGTAGTAGGCAACAATATTACTGCCATTTTCCAGACTGACGATCAGCTCAACTTACCAGAGGAAACCAAGAGCATTTTTCCACCGAGTCTGATGGCGCGTTCTTGATGCAGATGAATATGAGGACATCTCCATCAAACAAAGAAGCACTTACTACAAATAATTAAGAGGAAGTACCCTTGATTGGTGGAGATTCAACTCTTTGTCTGTAGTCTAGTCATCTTCTCTATAATTGGATTCATTTTGTCACTGATTTCTGTATGAAGATGCTTGAGGAACAATCACATTGCCAAAATTATGGACTAAACAAAACAAAAGGTTAAAGAACTCCTGTTGGGTAGCCCTTTTATTAAAATTTCGTACCCGGAAGATAGGTCCCAGGGGTCTAATTAGACTCAGGCAGGGGAGCCACGCTCTCCCCTCCCTTCATTAATTACTAGGTCCCAGGGGATGGGTCCCCGGGGCATTATAAGACTCAGGGAGGGGGCCCACATGTCCCTCCCCTTTTTTATTGTATTTGGTTCCAGGGGATGGGGTGCATACCCCCTCTCGTGTTCAATTGTATGTCACCCTACGGCATACAGTCCCTGGAACCTTTTTTATATATATATAGGGGCCGATTCCGATCTCGGTTGGAAGGGCACCGAATCGGGTTCGGACGGAAAATCTTTGAGCCGTACGCGTGTTTTCCGCCTGACTCGTACAGCTGTACGAGCGAGCAAGTACGATGCGAGCTACATGAAATTCACCGACCAAGTCGTTTCCGGGTCCGAACCGCTCGGTACGTCCCGGTCGGAAGCTAACCGTGGCGTGCAATGGATGCGATTTACAACCAAGCCAGCACGATGCACGCGTCGGACAGCCTGTGCGAGCCGGAGTGTCCGGCTCGCAAAAGCTCCTGGAGTCGGACTTTGGAGGTCCGCGTCGGACCCCCTGACACCCGCAGCCCTACGACTCGGACACAGGGGGAGACCTATGGGTCTCCCCAACACAGGCATGTACGGTGCGGGTGGCACTGACCCATACCTACTGTAGGGGGCGCACTTGTTCGAAACGTACCCATTCAGTCAATGGGAGCCCATGTACGCGTCGTACGACCGCCTCCCATTGACTTCTATGGGAGTACTACCGAACCGAGTCCGACAGCATACGTGCGCATCGTACTCGCTCGGTCGGACTGTAGGGTTCCGACTCGGTCGGAAAAAACTCCGGATCCGACTCGGTCGGAGTACTTTCCGACCCGGATCGGAATCGGCCCCAGGTGTTATTAACATTTCTGATAGCAACTTACATCTGTATCTGTAAATGACATAAATTTGGTCACATTTTACATTTTTCATAACTTATATGTTTCCATTATCAATAAACATGTTTAACAATCTTCAGTGATTAAACATGTTCCCCTTCTCTTCTGCCCCCTCCCTTCCCCTTGCCAGTTCTTTTGGTTTTGAGACTACAGTTCCACCTCACAGTTCCTAATTTACCGATATATGGGTACTTAATTATAATTTATTCCTCTTCCACGTTTAATCTTTGTCTTTAGGGGTTAGTGCTACTGTGGGCGTCTGGGATTCCGGCGTCTGAGTCCCTTGTATCATTATCAACATGATGGACCATGCCAAAATGTGCTCCTCGGCTTTAACGTCTTTTTGGGTTAATTTAATTCTCACTAACTCTGCTGTCGCCCATTCGCACATATCCCGCCTCCAGACTGTATGTTTTGGCGGCCGGGGGTTCATCCACGCAATAACCACCCGTCGTCTAGCCAACACCAGTCCGAGATTGACCAGCTTCCTAGTTAGCTTTTTTCTTTGGGTGCAGGTAGGATCCCCAACAATGCCTGCTTAATGTTACTAGTGATATTCCAACCAGTAACCTCCCGTATTTCCTTGAGAACTACTTCCCAGTAGAAAGACAGTGCACCACATGATCATTTCATATGTCGAAAATCTGCTCCCTGTTGTTTAAATCTAGGACATTCATCCACGCGGGATGGGTACATTTCGCTAATCCTGTGTGGAGTGAGATATACCTGATGCACCAGATTATATTGAAGAAGTTTAAATTGGACATTGGTGTTGACCTTCTGCACTCCTTTATGTACTCTTTTCCATTCATTTTGTGTGAATGGTTCGTCTAGTAGCATGTCCCACATTGTTGGATCGTAAGTGTCTCTTCTGGCAGGTCATCCCTGAGTGCGCTATAAAGATGAGAGATCAATCTCCCATCCCCTGCCATATACAGCATGAGCCTTAAAAGATTAGTAGTGGAAGGCTCCTCCGGGAAGCCTGGCCAGAGCTCCCGTACAACAAAAGAGATCTTTCCTTGCTGTAAGAACTGACCAGGCCCAAGTTTGAATGTCTCCTGAGCTTCATCTCTAGTCAAGAACTTCCCGTCTGCATAAAGGTCTCCCAGTGTCTGGCAGCCTCTGTCCTACCACTTTCCTCATTGCGTTCTCCCACACTATAGCTACATGGCGTATAACATATGGGCACTCCTCAGGAGCTTCCCCTCCCATCATGAGTAGTGTTGTCAATGAGTACTTGCCATGAGTACCTGCTAACAGACTTTTTTCCCAATTTACAGCACCATCCAGCCAGTCGACTGCGTGTTGGAGTTGTAAAGCCATGTAGTAAAGCTCTAAACTGGGCACTTCCAATCCACCCGTTTCCCATGTTTTTTGTAGGTCGGTAACAGCACCTGTCTGTGTTTCTTCCACCACAACAAGTCTATCAATAGACTGTCTAATGTCTGAAAAAAGGACAGCAGGATAATATAGAAGGAGTGCTGCAGGGCGTATAAACAACGAAGTAAAACAATAATTTTGGCTAATGCTATGCGCCCCATGAGTGATAGTGGTAGCTCCGCCCAGAATCGGATTGATCCTCGTAGTCCCTCAGCTACCCGGCCAATATTAAATTTAAGGTAATCTACTTCTGTATTTGCCAATCGGATACCAAAGTATCTTGTTCCCTCCTCAGCCCATGATAGTCGGATCTATGAACGCTCCCCCTCCGGGGTATCAGCCAATCTGCCAATGGTCACTACCTTTGATTTCTCAGGGCTGATGCACAGTCCGGATACCTCCCCAAAGTTATTCAACTCAGTCATGAGCACAGGAATCGAGTTATCCGGACTCGTCAAATAAACCAGCACATCGTCGGCATACAGGGAGAGCACATGGTTGGTTTCCACTTACCAAATGCCCCACAGATCCATAATTGCCCTTAGTCGGACCACCAAAGGCTCCATGGTCATTGCAAATATTAAGGGTGAGAGCGGGCATCCCTGACGGGCACCACGTTGAAGGGAGAACTGCCTCGAGACCACTTTGCCCAGCCGTATCCTAGCAGAAGGGTCGGTGTATAGCAGCCGTACCCACTGTAAATACTGTTCTCCCAGTCCGAATCGACGCAGCACCTGCCATACATAAGGCCATTCTACTGAGTCAAACGCTTGTTTGATGTCTAACAGTGCCGCAGCACAGTCGGTGCCACGTGTTATCAGGGCATACCACACATGTGCCAATCGCCGGAGATTATAGGATGTGTTTCTTTTTGGGATTAACCCTGCCTGATCTGTATGGACAAGTCGAGGCAGCATGGGAAGAAGGTGTTCCGTGAGTATCCCGCTAAGTAACTTCACATCAATATTGAGTAGGGAAATTGTCTGATAAGAGCCGGGTAAATTAGGATCCTTGTCTTTTTTGGGTATCATAGCTACTAGTGCTGTCCTCATAGACGGTGGCAGGGACCCTTTTTCTAATGCCTCATTATAAGCTTCAAGAAGATTATCTACTACCAGGGGAGCAAAGTTCTTATAAAACTCAGCCGGTAGTCCGTCAGACCCCGGACATTTTGCAGTCTTTAGCTGATCTATAGCTCTGGTCAATTCTTCTCTAGTAATAGGTGCATCCAAAGTCTCTGTTTCATCTGGTTCAAGACATGGAAGTATAGTCTGTTCTAGGTATGTAGTAATGGCTTCAGGGTTAAGGTCAGATTTCCTTGTGTATACCTCACCCAGATGGTCCGCCAGAACATCAACAATCACCCGTTGCTTGTGCACTAGCATTCCATTATCAGTTCTAATTTGTGTTATTGACATGAGAGGCTCTTCCTGCCGCACAAGCCGACCTAACAGTGCCCCCGTTCTGTCGCCCTCTCGGTACAAGTGATGCCGATATGTTCTATAGACATATTGTTACAGCCATCCAAGATCAGTCAGAAGAGCCTCTTTGGCCTCACGCCACTCCTTCAATTTTTAGGGATCTAAGGAGACCTCTGATTCCAGTCTACCCAGAACAGCCTCCCGGAAATCCACCTCTTGTTCCAGCTGGCATATGACACCGTATGATGTGTTAATGCAAACACCCCTCAGGACTACTTTCATGGCTTCCCACTCTGTTGAATGGCAGGTGGTTGACTTCTAATTTTCTTGGAAGTATCTGCCCAGCTCTTCTGATACTGTGGCTACAAATTGGGGGTCAGTCAAAGTTTCAGTGTTTAATCGCCACAGTGGTATCTCCGGTCTAGGTTCTTTACCCCAATTCCAGCAGAACCAGAGAGTGGTCCGATAGATATCTGGGCAAGTACGCAATCCCATCCACAGTCCACCCCAAGTCTGCAGAGAGGAACCAGTAATCTAGTCGGCTGGAGGTACCGGTGGCGGCATATAGAATGAGAACTGCCCAAGTGTAGGGTGGTGCCCTCGCCAGACATCCTGGAGGCCAAGCCCCTCCAGCATGGCTTTCAGTGTACCGGTCATTCTGGGCTTAGTATGCCCTTTTGGGGGTTCACGATGCAGGATCCCATCCAGAACACAATTTACATCTCCAGCTAATAGCACCGGAGCCCCTAAGTATGGCGTAGTCACCTCCAACAGTTCAGGAAAGAAGGGAGCACTATCTTCATTAGGAGCATAGAAGTTGATAATGCATACTTAGATGCCATCTAGTCTGCGGTGTAAGGTTAAAAACCTTCCCTCCCTGTCAACTACATGGTGTAAGTGTTGAAAAGGCACCCCAGGTGATACCCAAATCAAGCCCCCCATGCGAACCCTGAATATGAGGTGGTATATATTTGTCCTCTCCACCTTTTCCTTAAACATGGTATTGTGTCTCCCCAAATGTGTGTTTCCTGGTGGCAGGCTATACTCACTTTGTATATTTTCAAGTACGCCAATATACGCTTACGCTTTTCAAAGTTAACAATGCCGCAGACTTTCCATGACAACAGCTTAGTCATGGGGGTCGCCATGTGAAGTTGATTCTACTCATCCAAATATTCAATGTTAGAGTTACTGTTGACTGGAATTTGTGAAGGAAGGGTATCTTAACATTTCTGAAAATGCACCCAAACCCCCAGCCCCTGGGCAATACCACATCTTACTCCCAATAACAACATAACAAGATGAAGGCATGTAGACATCGCGCCATTCCCCACAAAAAAAGAACCCCCGACTCCTAAGAAGTCTTCAACACCCCCCCTCCACCCTATTCCACAGTAGTGACTGGCTTGCCGGAGAGGTGCGAGGACAAGCCTCAAGCTCCTCACCAAGATACCAGCCTCTGGGGGGGGGGGGCAGACCCCCATCAGCATTGCTTAAGTGCGTAGAGAACTACTGTGTCCATATACTCTTTATGTCCCATTATTCATCAATTAATTAGAACAGTCTTACCATATGCTTCACATTTGTTGACAGCTGTATTTCAAACAGTGCATCTCTTAGGCCATCAGTGCACCATGTGGCTAGCAGTTTACATTGTCAACAGGACTGCCAGACAGGGGATGTTCAGGCGAGGTCGCCCCTGCATCTGGTACAACGTCTGTGGCGTGCAATGATCCATCCAGGCAGACTTTAATTCAGACGGGGCTCCAGCCCCGCCCCCATCCCGTGAAGAGGAGCGCCTCTGTCAGGAACCCGGTTGCCCACCCGATCCTGTTTTCTGGGAAGTTGCGGCGGTAGGGACCAGGCAGGCCCGATGGACCCACCAGAATCCAACCATTCGCTTGCTTCCGCTGCGAAAAAGAAAAACATAGTCTATCCATTTCACTGGGAAGAGAAGACTGTATTTGAGGTTGAGGTCCAGCAGCCACAGCTTTACTGCCAGAAAGGAGCGGTGCTGTTCCTGTACCCATTGTGTGTAGTCTGGGTATATGGATATCTGATGTCCCTCGTACAGCAGCAGGCCTCAGTTACGGGTAAGCTGCAATATTAGGTCGCTATCGCGGAAATTAAGGAAACACGCTATGAGTGCCCGTGGCAGCGCTCCTGGTTTTAGAGGTGGGACCAGAGCCCTCTGCGCCCGATCCACAGTGAAACATTTCTAAAGTTTCTTGGTGGCCAGCGTCACAAACAGCCAGTCCTCCAGGAATAGGTACATGGCCGGTCCCTCCGCCGGCTCGGGGAAGCCAACAAAGCTGAGGTTGTTTCTGTGCAATTGTCACTCAGCGCCTTCCGCACGGTTGTCAAGGCACACCATTGGTTTCTGGAGATCAATCATTGTCTCACGTAGGGCACGTAGATCCATTTGTGGAGAATCCACTGTATGTACTGCCGTAGTTTATGTTTATGGATTTGTAAAGCGCATGGCTGCCCGAAGGCTTCCCAGCGCTAGGAGAAAGATAACAGTCAGGGTGCATAGGAGATTTAAGGGAAGAGCAAAGTTTTGAGTCTTTTCCTAAATACCGATTCGTCAGTCAGCATACGCAGTTCCCTAGGTAGGTAGTTCCATAGGCTAGGAGCCAGATGCGAGAAGGATCTGCCTCCCTATCTGGCTCTCTTCTTAGTCTGTTTCATGAGTAGATCTGTAGAGGATCTTAGGGGTCTGCCTGGGATGTAGTGTGTGACAAGCTTTTTGATTAAGGCTGGATCTTTGTCATTCATAGCTCTATGAGCGATACATAGTGACTTGAACTTGATCCTGGGCTGGATAGGGAGCCAGTGTAGTGTCTTCAAGGCAGCCTTGGCTGACTGTTGTCTGGGAATGCGCAGCAGTATCCTGGCTGCGGCATTCTGAACCACTTGCAGTCTGTTTATAATGTATTTGGGTGCGCCAAGATACAGGGAGTTACCGTAGTCCAGTTGTGACACCACTAGGGCCCGGACCACGGTTCTGTGAGTGTGTTCAGGAATGAGAGGGTGGATCTTCCGTAGCATTCTCAGTACTCCGAAGCATGCTCCAGATAGTTTTCTAGCTTGAGTCTCCATGGACAGACTTTCGTCGAGCCAGATTCCCAGATTTTTTACCGCTTTCTTTGGGACAGGGGGGTCTCCAAATTCTGGAGGCCAGCTGGTCATGTTTCTTGGGACTGCCTTATTCCCCAGGAACATGAGCTCTGTTTTCCCTCCATTCAGCTTCAGGCTACCATTATTCATCCATTCTGCTACTTGTACCATGCATGGTGCCAAAATGTTATGCATGGATTTGGGGGCCCTCCGTCACTGATAGTATCAACTGAGTCTCGTCCGTGTATGACACTATGGATAGTCCAAGTCTTGCACTGTCTCTGCCAGTGGTCGCATATACAGTATACAGGTTAAATAGTGTTGGGCTCAATGCAGAACCCTGTGGGACTGCACACGAGATTTGGAGGGTGTCAGATAGATGCTCACCTTCCATTAGTTGGAAAGATCTATCGTCTAGAAATGAAGTTATCCACTTTAGCGCAGAGATTGTGATACCAGCTTCCATTAGCCTGCGGATCATGGTCTTATGATCCACCATATCAAAAGCAGCGCTAAGATCCAGGAGCAGAATAGCTGCTGCATACCCCTGGTCTAATATTCCCTTTAGTTCCTCTGTGACCACCAACAGGGCTGACTCTGTGCTGTGTTGGGGTCAGAAACCAATTTGGGTGGTATGCAGTACCTGATTTTCCTCTAGATATAGGGACAGGGTCTGATTTACATGATTTTGGCTATTTTGCCTAACAGTGGCAAAAGTGAGATTGGTTGATAGTTCCCTGGCTCTAACGGATCTAAATGGGGCTTTTTCAGCAGTGGCCGGATAATGGCGTGTTTCCAGGTTTTGGGAATAATCCCTTGCGTAAGAGAGTGATATGAGTGCTGCAGTTGTAGACCTGTTTTTTTTTTTACCTCCCTGCATCAAGATGTCTGGTGGAATCGGGTCTTGTGGAGAGCCGGATTTAATCTTATGCAGGATGGAGGTCATAACTTCTTCATTTAGGTCTGCGAAGTGGTCTAATCTTACCCCTGTTTTAATTCTCAAGTTGTCATTGTTACTTAGGTGGGCATCAACTTGGTTTGAACTGCTGTTTCCTTGCAGGGAGTTATATATTATTTCCCCCTTATTTTTTAAAAAGTTTGCCATCTTATTACACCTCTCTTTAGATGAGGCGTGATTGTTTGTTTCCTGATCAGTGGAGGTTAGGGAGCGCACTACCTTAAAATGTTCTCTTGACGAGTTACATGCTGAATTAATTTTTCCTTTGAAATATTTGGCTTAGGCTTGGAGCATCTCATTATGATACTGTCTAATAGCCATCTTGTATTGGCTTTTGATGGCAGGATCATAGTTTTTCCTCCATAGTCTTTCTAATTGTTTACAGGATTTTTTCATAAGGATTAGGTTTGCATTAAACCAAGCCGCTTTTTTTTCTAGATGGTTGCTTGCTTAGTCTGAATTTCTGAGGGTATTGAGCTTCTACTTTATTAATCCATTATGCCCACATCTTGTCAGCCTCTTCTATGTTGTCTATCATGCGTGGGATCTGAGCTTCTAGTTCATTCACCATGCTGTCCTGTAAGGTTCTTGGCCATTTATTCCTAGTCCTGGTGAGTTTGTGACATGTAGGTGGAGCCTGGGGGTTATCTAATGTAAAGGGTATAAAATGGTGATCAGTCCAGGGAACTGGCACAGGGATCCCCATTGCTAGCTTGGGTTCATTGGAGAAGATGGCATCTAATAGGTGCCCTTTTTCATGTGTGCTCTCTAACCATTTGGTTGAGTTGCATGGCTTCCATGTCTTGAATTTGTCTGTTCGAAGTGGTACTGTCAAGTTTATCTAAGTGAAAGTTGAAATCCCCAAGTAAGGTGGTGTATCCCTTACTGGCTACCGTTGTTGCTACTGTTCCGGGAAGCTCCTCTAGAAAGGAGTTAGTAGAACCAGGGGGTCTCTAGATTAGTGTGCCTGAGAAGGTGGTATGGGGGTGAGTTTAATACTAAATTGTGATGTGTCACAGTTAGTGATAGTCAAGGGTGTTGTCATGCATCCATATTCATTTTTTTGTATATGATAGCCACCCCCCCCTCCTGTTTTCTCCCTCATATTTTGTCTTCTGATAGAGAACCCTGGAGGAAGTACTTGGAATATGTCCGGAGTAGAGAATTCTTTCAGCCATGTCTCTGTGAGAAATAGGATGTCAAGTTCCTCATTCTCAATAAGCAGCCTAATTTCTGTAGTGTGTGCTAGTACTGATCTGCTGTTAATGAGTCCCATTTTCCACTGGGCCTTCTTGACAATCCTATCTGTTTGTTGGTTCTTGTCATTGTTCCCTATGCTAACCTTGGTCGAGCAGTGGGGACAGGTAGTTTCCTTACTTATCAAGCTTGCTGGCGGGAAGGTGTGATCGCATCGGGGGGGCCCCTGTATACCTCAGTGCTAGTAACTCTATTGCAGAGTACGTGATGGTTTTCTGATTTACTGTAGCAGAACGGGCAGGGTCCCTGGCCCCTGGCCGTGTCTGGACACAGACGGGCACAGACGGGCTTGCCTTAGGCGAGCCTTTAGCGTGCCAGCGGCTCGTCCGCGCTCCTGTGGTAAATATTTCATTACCGGTACTATTTTTTATGCGGTAAAGTCTAGTAAGAATAACTCAGTAAATATAAGAGGCAGAATCCGTGGTATTAGAGGTTTTAAAAGGCTTTATTCCTATACAAAGGAATACAATTCGAATTGCAGGCTTTCTATTCCATCACCACGAAAGTTCAGGAAGGAAGGGCACACATTATTGACAGATAAGCAGTTTTATAGAAAATGCATTACAGTGAAACAGATGCAAGAGGCGTAACAGCTGATAGTACAGATAAAATGTGCATACGTAACTTAATAGAGGCGGATATATGGGCGTAATTTAATAAACGTCATCATACATGATGTCACAAGTGGGTGGATCCATAAAAGAATCCTGCAATGTCAGCAGAAATATTTGGCAGAGATGCGCGCGCAGCCGCATGACGTGTGATTGACGTGCAACTAGAGGGTGAAGGGGACTTGACATTTAGCTCTACATGTGGAGACAGAAGTCTGGGGGTCATGTCAACCTAATCCCAAATCATATCTAATATCCTATGTTTAAAGAACTGTGGTATCCAAAAGGAAAGGTCTCTAGGATAGAATCTATTCTATACTGACTGTTAGTGCGTGTACAAGCGTCTAAGTGTCTACATGAGATGCGAGGGGGTAGGAATATTCCATGGTAACGGGGGCTATGAATTACTTGCATGAGGACAGCGAGGCCTGGCCCTTTGCACGGTAGCTGGAGGAATGTTTACCTAAACTACTAGACAGGAATGCATCGGATGAGGAGCGGAGTAGATAATCTTGAAGGTGAAATACAGTTTTTGGCAGGCAACAGGCTGGATCAGGCACCGTTAGCCGCGCAGGGAGTAGGACAAAGTTCATGGATACAGATGCAGGCTCAGACTGGAGCTTTCAGAGGCAGAAGGCAGGAAAAGGCTTGATGACAGAATTCTGGGCCTACTCGCCTGAATCTGTAAAATGTGGAAAGTGAACCACATAAAGTCGGTGGCCTTTCATACTTAGGAATGGAATATCTGACCCATTCATGGCGGATCTGAAAGAGGACATGTTGACGGTGGACGCACATATATTTGCGTCTTCAAAACTGGAACTGGAGGGAACATACATGTACTTATAGCATGCACATGGAGCCGTTGGGGTCTACGATAGGGGACATAACTGATCACAAAATTCATATTTCCTCATTCCCTCCTTGTCCCCTACGGACCCTCAGGAGATATCGATCTTCATCAATCCATCGATCTGCTCATATAGCATCATTTGTTCTTCTTTCTTCTTCCGGGATCTTGAACGAAAACTTGGATGTGGGATACACGATGTGGCACACAGACCACAAATCGCTGGCCCACATTGTAGACATAAACAGCAACTGAATAGTATGAGAAAGCCAATACCTAGGAAGGATAGGATTCTCCATCCCCAGGCTGACAAAACGCCCCAGAACCAACCGGACCAAGTCCAGGTGCCTGGACTCTGGTGTATCTGGCTTACAATCTTATGAAGGCGAGTTATGGCTTTATATACTGACGGCGAATTTTCTGGTATGAAAATGCAGCAACTTGATCCGATGACCCTACAAGCTCCGCCCCTATTGGCCAGGATGACGTCAAGGACAAGACGATTTTGAAGCACAACAATCCGCATAGCAGACTGCTCTTCTGTTAAATTGCCTAAGGCGGAAATAGTATCGTTCACTACTGCTTCAAGGGTTCTGGTTAATCTACGTATCAGCTTACTATTAGTGACTGTACCTATATAGGGAAAGAAACCTTTATTGAAATCTGTGTATTGCTCCCATGCTGTTTCAGTGTAATCGACAATTGGGAGATCTCTCTGCTGTCTATTGTGTACTAAATGGGTATTTCTATGATAATCAGGAGGAGCTAGGAAAACAGGTGGTAAAAGGAATGCTATGTAACAGGTACCATCCCAATCTAGAGGTAGACGTATATATGCGGTCTGGCCACATATAAAGTAGGAATGGCGAGAAGCTCTAAATGTAGACTTGCCTTGATCACTGAATTTTATTACAGTGGTGCATTTACTATGGCCCATGTGTATGGAACCATTCTTTCTTACACATAATTCCCCTTTTACTGGGAATACTGACATGGCGGGCAAGATTGGTGTAGCTTCGGATTCAACGTTCAGGATCATGAGGTTAAGTGTAAAATTACCTAATCCATATACTTCATTTTCTAGATCAGTTCCTGTTCTTTTGGGAAGTCCCTCCTTGTTAGGGTAGCAGACTTTAAGCAAAACTAGGTTCAGGTTTCCCCATACCCAGTTGTCTTGATAAACTGCGGAATTTGAATCTAGGGAATTAATCAAACTAAACCATGCTCCACAGGAGCCATTGTGTGTGAACGGATATGGAAAGAGGGGCAAAACTCCCTTATAGTTCTGATAGGGAGGGAGTCGGCCACATATCCAACAATTTGTGGCATTGCTGGTCTGATGGGAATGATGTAACATACTAATGAATGTGTTGTTGCGCAGCGCAAATCTATAGGACAACTCATGCGGAGGTAATTCGCTAAAAGAATGTTCTGCAGTTACATTGTAAACACGCTTAAGAATAGGGTAATACATGTGCAATAGTATGCTGACAATGATGATCAGAAGACTTAGAAAAAACAAAATTAATAATGTTACTGTGCAGTGACTACGAAGTGATTTACAATACGCATGCTTCTTAAGCTGCATCTGTTGATTTCTTTCTCTATTCCGGTCTAGAGGATACATGTCAGAGACAAATTCAACCGATTCACCTTGGAGAGGACTTAAACAATCAAATTGTCTGACTTACTAGACCTTAATTTTAGTTTGTAAAGTTCAGTATTTGTTAATTCAGCCAAGGGGAGCTTTGAGTCTGCCTGTGAGGGAATGCAGGGCTGAGCGTTCACACTAGATGGTAGTCCATAAAATTTTTTGATATGACTCGAGTGCAACCATCCTTTACGTCCTTCAATCTTCACGGCTGTCCTTGTAGTTAGTAGAACCAATTTTGGCGATGTCCATCTAGGCTCCAGTTGGGTCTTTCGGTCAAAATTCCTGACCAAAACCAGGTCGCCAGGAACCACGTCATGGGGCTTCACCTCAGTATTGTCGGGAAAAGCTGCGGCTACCTGTGAACGACAAGATTGTAGTGCAGACATCAAGGAAGCCAGGTAATCTGTCAGCATATTACAGTCAACATCAGTGATTTTGCGAGGTATAGGCGTCCCCCACATATTTGGTGGTCTACCGAAGATCACCTCGTACGGGGATAGCCCTGTTCGAGAATGTGCTACCATTCTCATGTAAAAGAGCGCAACTGGTAAGGCTACTATCCAATCGACACCTTTTTCCCTACATATTTTGGACAATCTAATTTTCAAAGTTTGATTATGGCGTTCCACGAGACCTGCTGCCTCGGGATGTCGGACACAGTGGAATTTCCATTGGTAGCCTAACAATAGGGAAACGTGTTTCATTAGTTCGGATGAGAACGGCTGGCCGTTATCTGAGTAGACAACACGTGGTAAACCGTACCGTGGGAAGAATTCTCGAACTAACTGTTTGGCAGTAGTCGGGGCAGTGTAATCTGAAACCGGGTAGGCTTCTGTCCAACGGGAAAGAGCACAGACAACTACGAGAACATATTTGAATCCTTGACATCGTTCCATCTGGATATAATCCATCTGGAGGACTTCAAAAGCATGATCGGGAGTTTGAAATCCACCCTGCTCTACGGGGATGCTTTTACCTGGATTAAACTGACAACATATCATACAGGTACGAACTTTTTGTTTAGCTGCGGCTCGTAAATGTTTGTTAAACCAGATGTGTTGAATGCTGTCTAGCATAGCTTTTTCTCCTAGGTGCGCCGGACTATGTATTGTGTTAATGATGACTTGAACCATGGAGTCGGGAAGAAACCATATAGATTTTTCCTTCGTCATCCATCCTTGATCTGTTTGGATCCCTCCTAATTCAGTCCATTTCTTTATTTCTTCTGGTGTAGCATGTGTCTGTATGTCAATTACATCAAGGGCGGGATCCTTAACTGTCATGCAATATGTTGGTGTCGGAACTATTGTCTTTGTCATGTCAGTTGTGTGAGTCTGATTCTGAGCAGTCTGTTTAGCTGTTCTGTCAGCTAGGTCATTACCCTGAGAAATGATATCGGTAACTTTTGTATGGGCTTTGCATTTCATAATCGATATTGTAGTAGGTAGATGAATCGCGTCTAATAGGGCTTGAATGAGGGGTCCGTGTTGGATGTGGGCACCGTGAGAAGTTAAATAACCTCTCTCTCGCCACAGTACGCCGAAGTCATGGACGACTCCGAATGCATAACGTGAATCTGTGTATATGTTGACTTTCTTATTTTTGGCTTGAATACAGGCTTGTGTCAGAGCGATGAGCTCTGCTGCTTGAGCTGACAAAGTGTTAATACAATTTGTTTCAATGACTTCAGTGCCTGTTGTGACTGCGTAAGCGGCCACTAACTCTCCTGTACTTGTTCTCATACATGACCAATCTACATACAATGTCAAGTCTGGATCTGACAAAGGAATATCTGTCAAGTCTTGTCTGGGTTTCGTCGTGATAGTAATGACTTCGACACAATCATGAGCCAATGGATCTGTTCCGCCTACTGGTAACAGTGTGGCAGGATTTAACGTATTACAACGTCTGATTTCTATGTGTGGCTGAAACAATGTCAGTTCGTAACCGGTGAGTCTCGCTATAGTCAAGTGTTGTGTTTGTGTGCGGTTCAAAAGAACCTCTACTGCGTGTGGTACTTGTACTGTCAATTGATGTCCTAACACTATGGCATCGCTTTGTCTGATTGCTAAAGCTGTTGCTGCCACCGATTTCAGGCACGCAGGGAGAGCCTGAGCTACTGGATCTAATGTACTAGAGAAATAAGCACATGGTTTGTGTGATCCTGCTTGTTCCTGAGTGAGTACTGACAAGGCAGTACCTTCGCGTTCTGTAACAAAGAGTGTAAACTGTTTACTGTAACATGGTGTTGCTAAGACAGGTGCTTGGCATAAAGCTTTCTTTAAGCTTTCAAAGGCGTGTGTATGTTCTGGAGTCCAAGGGAGGACAGTCGATGTGGCTGCCTCCTGTGTTGTCAACTGGATGAGTGGTTTTGCTAGAAATGCATATTGAGGGATCCACTGCCTACAGTATGAAGTGAGGCCTATAAAAGCCCGCACCTCCTTTTGTGTCTTGGGTGGTGGCATGTTAGCAATTAACTGGATGCGATCTGGTGTAAGCTGCCTTCCCTCCTTGGACAGCGAGTGCCCAAGGTAAACAACTCGCTGGACACAGAATTGCAGCTTAGAAGGGGACACCTTGTGCCCTTTGTCAGCCAGGAATTTTAAAACCGTCAGTGACGCTGTCTCACATTCAGGTTCGCTTCGGGCGGTGATCAGCAGATCATCGACATATTGAAGCAAGGCAGTGTTAACTGGCATGTGGATACTGTCAAGTTCTCGTTTCAGTGCTTGGCTATAGATGCTGGGGCTTTCTGTAAATCCTTGAGGTGCGCGTGTGAATTTAAAACTTCGCCCATTTAAACTGAATCCGAACAGATATTGACTTTCCGGATCTATTGGGACGCTAAAGAAAGCATTCTTGAGATCAATGACAGTGAAGAACGTTGCTTCTGAATCAATAGCTGTTAGTAATGAAGAGATATCTGGGACCACAGGGTATTGTGGTACAATACATTTATTTAATTCGCGCAGATCAATAACTAATCGATATACTGGTGGTGCTTTTGGATCCGTTCTTTTAAGAATCGGAATTATCGAGGAATTACATACATTGGAGTCGGTTTCGACAACCACTCCTTGTGCAATAAGCTCGTCAATGATTTGCAATAAAGCCACTACAGCATCTGGTGGTAACTTGTATTGTCGCATTCGTGGTAATACTACTCCTGTTTTCAGTGTAACTCGATATGGTGTAATGTTCATGCAACCAACATCAGTGGGGCCTTGTGCCCATAAATGTGTAGGTAAATTCTGCAGTCGGTGATCCATGTCTCTGGACACGTAGTGACCTTTAAAGTCACGTAAAAATAGTCGTACTCCTTCCGGAGAACAACATATTATGGCTCCTAGAGCTTTCAATGTTTTTATACCTAACAAGTTTTCTGGACATGATTTAGTAAGCAATAAATCTGTAGTACGTGTCAATGGACCGACCGTAAGTGGAAGAGGTTGTGTTACGTCATTTATTATAGGTTTTCCTGAGAATCCAAGGGAAATATTTTGTGAGCCTGAGAGGGGTGCCCCTGGAACTTCACTGCGTCTTATAGTTGTTCTGCTTGCCCCTGTATCAAGTAAAAACTTTCTGTCTTCCCCTAATAGTTCACTATGTACATAAGGTCCCTCTTGGTCTACAGGAACCTCAATAAGGGGTAAGCCAACTTCCCTCTCTAGGCTATTTCATGTGTATCGCTGATAATCGGGATAATCTGCTTGTGCATACTGATACATCTGTTGTGTTGTTGCTTGTGTTGCAGCAATAGGCTGCGCTGGTGGTGGTGCTACGATCTGTTGTGGAGCTGCCTGTTGCGGAGCTAGTTGTTGCGGAGCTAACCTAGGTTGTGCATGCTGAGGGATTTGTTGTTGATTCTGATCCTGTCTAGGTGGTCGTGGTCTCTCCTGGGTTCTACCTGTGGCAATATTATGTTTCAGGACTGGACAATCATGTATATAATGACCTTGTTGTTTACAATAGTTGCATGTCCCTTTCGTAGGACCTGCGGAATCACCCTTTAGGTGACCATCAGCTGGAACTGACTGAGCAACAAGCATTTTCATTTTTGTATCTTTCATACGTCTTTGTTCATGTTCTTGTTCTTCTCTAATTCTATTGTGGTGATATTGTAACATCTGTAACATCTGTGATGGGGTATTACCTTGCCAGGTACTTTCGAATTTCAATACTCTATTCTTGATTTGCAGCAGAGAATTTTCAACTAATTTTGTTACAAACAGATGTGGATATGACTCGCTACTGGCTTTTATGCCACTATTTATACCAAAACATTTTTCAAATCGGGAATAGAAATCACTAGTGTCTTCATCTGGCTTTTGTTTACAGGCTGAGATTGCACCCCAGTCTTCCTTTTTCGTAGTTAATAAACGTGGCAGTACCTGCACTAGTAGCCCTGCTAGTGCTGTAGCCTTTTCCCCAAGCCCTGCTCCTGCAGCTCGGGCCCTTTCTTCGTTTTCTAATGCTGTCCAATCTATCTTTTGGTCTCCCACCTCCCATTCCTTTTCTTTGAGTTTCTCATAAACACCGGCGGGTAATAGGACTTTTAATATTTTCATAATGTCGGGGTAGGTATACTCTCCCATGAGTAACATGTCTTTTATTTCACGGTGGAAACCTGCTGGGTCCTTGTCATGGCTGGGTACTACTTTCTTCATTTCTAATAATTCCAATTTAGTTATAGGCGTGTACACAAACACGCGTGTAAAATTATTACCGTCACCTCTGATTGGGTGTACTTCGCGTAATGGGTTCTGTCTATCTATGTGATACATTCTTCTTCCCATGATGGGAACTGGAACGTGTTCTGGGCATACGAAAGTTAAATATTGGTTTCGGGATTCTAGAATTTCTTTAATCAAATCAGTACCTGACCCTCTCCATATATTCGTGAGTAGTTCTGTCAATATGTCAGGTAAGGGTCCTGGATCGGAGTGTTGGCTTTTATATAATATAAGGAGGTGTTGAATCATGTATATACTAGCTAAACGCTGTTCGTATGGATCAAGATTCAGAAACGTGTGTGCAAGTACATCATCATTGTATTCGCTGGGACTGTCAGCCCATTGTACTGCTGACCTAGCTAGTTCTTGTTCGTCCATGGAATCGAGCATGTGGTACCCCCTTCGATCTCGGAGTAATTTATCAACGGCTTGGAATAGGTGTTCCGGGGATCTTGTATTTAACATAGGGTTTGGAAAATGTCTATTGCATTCTGGACGTATCGGACGTATCGGATCATTAAAGCCTCTAGTATTATTATGGGGTCTTCCTCTACCTACATAAGCTATCGTTTCTAATTGTTCTGATTCTTGCTCCTCCTCTTCTTCTGATTCTACTCTGTCTATTTCTCGTCTTTCTTTATGTATTCGTTCTACTTCCTTGCGGATCTTTCGACACATGGCGATTATACACGCCTGTCTATCATGTTTCTCTTCTGATATGTTCTGACCCCATTTGGCAAGTCTTTGCATGGTATCGTGATCTGCCCCAGGCCTGTCTTGATTCCTAATTACGCAATTTATGAAAAAACGTAGTAGTTGTCTTTGGACATCACTTTCTGGTATTCCATAGCTTCGTTAATACTTTCTGGACCTCGCCCTGTTTGGACAAAGCGATATATTTCGTCTAGGTGTTCACCCATTCCTGGTATTGTCATTAAATATAATGTAGCTCGTCGTATACGTAGTGATGATATGAGCAATTTGTCCTGTCTACCTGGTACTGGGTCGTATCTACAATCCACAAGCTGTTCTTTAAACATGTCGGATGTCGCTAGTTGGGGTGTACGTTGGAGTGCTAAATCTCTAAGGGTCTGTTTATTTCGCGGCGGGGTGGCAAACATGTCTGTCGTACCTCCTGTAGCACCATCTGAGGTGCTAGGCACGAAAGGATTCGTTGGACGTAGGATAGAAATTGTAGATGCGGGAAAAACTGTAGAAACGGACGGGCCTGTGGGAACTTGTATAGGAGTTTGTAGTTGCGGGGATACAGACGGATGCTCTTGGTGTTGAACACCATCGGCAAGCGGTGTGTGTGGTATGGCATTAGCATACTCGGGAGCTACGTCATCTAAATAGGAGGAAAGGAAAACGTCCTTTGCTGTTTTGGGATGTGTTTTGGGATGTGCTTTTATCGGGAGCAATGGAGGAGTTAAGTCTTTTGATATTTCCGGGGTAGCCTTAGGTAACCCTTCGGCCAGAAGAGGATACATACCATTCATAAGAGTGTTTCTTTGTCTATCTACTTGTTCTGAGTTTACTCGGGTACCTTCCTCAATTAATAGATTTTCTCGGGTTTTATTTGAATTCTCTCTACCTTTCTCTTCCTGTCTGAGCGCTTTTTCTGTACGTCTATATGATTCTTTACGCCATAATTCAATGGCATCTTTCTGTGACTGTCTGGCTTTCTTTTTCCATAATTCTTCTTCTACTCTCATGATGCAATCTGCATCCCAGGTCCCCGCTGCGGGCCATCTCTGACTCTCTGGTAACTCTTTGGTGTAGTCTACCCATAAATCAAGAAATAATACGGCATCTAGGCCATGCTTATGATACATAAAGTACCCTGGAGTGTCCCTAGGTGGGATGGGAACAGCTTCTTCGAGTACACCTTTTCTAGTTTTGATCTGTCTTAGTTTCGAAAAGAGCGGCATTTTTAGACCTTATTACTAGAATACGCTTTATACAAAGAACACAATAATGAACAATCATTCACACCACAATATGTAGAACGTATTCAAAACATTTAACACTTAACAGTTTTAACGAACGATGATAACTAATAGAAAACTAGTTACTGACATAATACTGACACTAGATAATACTTATTTATATGCAAAACATACTATATATACTGCTAAACAGTACAGATACACTGCTGAAACAGTGCAGACCGGATTTGTGTACCCAAACCCGTCTTGACCGGCACAGACTATGTGCACGTTAAATGCCTCCCCGGTAATGGTACTCACCGGGTAGCTCGGAACGGAAGGCCTCGGAACGGAACTGAAACTGGACCGGACTGGACTCGACTCGACTGGACTCGGAACTTCGGAACTTCGGAACCTGGTGGGCCTCTGTATACCTCGGATCTTGCTCTCTCAGCTAGGCTCTGGTCGGGATACTTCGCACTTCTCACCGCCTCGTCTGGGTGTTGATCGCAGCCTCAGTCGCCTCCGCTTGGCCGGAGGGAGATACAGGAAATCCTGCAGGTACGCGTTTTTGTCCGTTCAGCTGTGGCAGGAGACCGGGCCTGCAACGCACCGCCGGCGCGTGAGATGAGAAAGTGTCCCTATTCGGGCGCCAATTTATGTGGTAAATATTTCATTACCGGTACTATTTTTTATGCGGTAAAGTCTAGTAAGAATAACTCAGTAAATATAAGAGGCAGAATCCGTGGTATTAGAGGTTTTAAAAGGCTTTATTCCTATACAAAGGAATACAATTCGAATTGCAGGCTTTCTATTCCATCACCACGAAAGTTCAGGAAGGAAGGGCACACATTATTGACAGATAAGCAGTTTTATAGAAAATGCATTACAGTGAAACAGATGCAAGAGGCGTAACAGCTGATAGTACAGATAAAATGTGCATACGTAACTTAATAGAGGCGGATATATGGGCGTAATTTAATAAACGTCATCATACATGATGTCACAAGTGGGTGGATCCATAAAAGAATCCTGCAATGTCAGCAGAAATATTTGGCAGAGATGCGCGCGCAGCCGCATGAGGTGTGATTGACGTGCAACTAGAGGGTGAAGGGGACTTGACATTTAGCTCTACATGTGGAGACAGAAGTCTGGGGGTCATGTCAACCTAATCCCAAATCATATCTAATATCCTATGTTTAAAGAACTGTGGTATCCAAAAGGAAAGGTCTCTAGGATAGAATCTATTCTATACTGACTGTTAGTGCGTGTACAAGCGTCTAAGTGTCTACATGAGATGCGAGGGGGTAGGAATATTCCATGGTAACGGGGGCTATGAATTACTTGCATGAGGACAGCGAGGCCTGACCCTTTGCACGGTAGCTGGAGGAATGTTTACCTAAACTACTAGACAGGAATGCATCGGATGAGGAGCGGAGTAGATAATCTTGAAGGTGAAATACAGTTTTTGGCAGGCAACAGGCTGGATCAGGCACCGTTAGCCGCGCAGGGAGTAGGACAAAGTTCATGGATACAGATGCAGGCTCAGACTGGAGCTTTCAGAGGCAGAAGGCAGGAAAAGGCTTGATGACAGAATTCTGGGCCTACTCGCCTGAATCTGTAAAATGTGGAAAGTGAACCACATAAAGTCGGTGGCCTTTCATACTTAGGAATGGAATATCTGACCCATTCATGGCGGATCTGAAAGAGGACATGTTGACGGTGGACGCACATATATTTGCGTCTTCAAAACTGGAACTGGAGGGAACATACATGTACTTATAGCATGCACATGGAGCCGTTGGGGTCTACGATAGGGGACATAACTGATCACAAAATTCATATTTCCTCATCCGGACAAGGGCTCCTCACATGAGGCCCGGGCATTTCATGGTCAGCCCACAGGAGTCTAGCAATCTAGCAATGGCAAACAGCGACACTCCCTGCGCTCACACCGCTATGATGCTACCGAGTACAGTACAAATCTTGGTGGCGAACCTCTTCCACGCATGGTTTTGGCAGGTTGTCCCCAGTTCCTTAAGTTGTTAGGGCCAAGATCAGTAATGGTCCACGGGGGATTGTTCCTCATCTGGGGCTGTTATTCAAGCCCTACCCCACTTCTCCAGGTAATTTCCTCAGGGGGGGGTCAAACCAGTCTAACCCAAGGGGGGTGGTCTCCCTCTTAGTGGCTTACACAGGGCCCCGGGCAGTCTTACTGCATCGGTGCACTTCCGGTTGCCTTTGTTTCCCCCTTCATGCAGGTGGGCGATCTTACCGCCGTTCTTCCCTTGCTGCTCCCAGGCGATGCAGTCTCAAACGCCAGCCATCGTGGTGCGGCCATGGGGAAACAGCATACCCTACTCATTTTGTGGGCTGCATACCCCACCAGGGGTGCTGTCGGAGATCTCCTGGCCCCCCATCCTTCAGGCCGTAGAATCTGCATGGGCCCGATCCAGCCAGCACCCAGGCATGCAGACCTAAGCGCTTGGCCATGGCTCAGGAGGATCTGATACTTCGTGCGGGCGGGGTCAGGGAACCGCCAACCCAAGTCGCCCCCTCTGGGCCTCGCTCTGAGTAGAGGTGACGACACCTCAGCTGCGGGCTCAGCTCAATATGGCCGCTCGCCCCGATCGGGTGCTTTTCCCCTCACCGTCTCCAGGAACCCGCAGGGCAAGGAAAGCGGGCCACAAAAGGATCACCAAGCAATGCGCTGGACTCGGGAGTCCGAATATCGTATTTTCCGTTTACGGATCATGCACAGGATGTTTCCGGATGATTTTACTGACAGGAGTCTCGGCAAGGCACGTCTAGTCTGCCATCTTGCCTGGCCACGCCCCGTCCCTGGGGACTTTTAAGGCTTGAGGAGGGGGGCAACATGGCCCCCTCCCCTTTTTATTGGAACTGGAATTTGGCATGAGCTCACATATTACATCACTCATGACATATTCAATGACATCATTTAAGACATCCCTGATGACATCTCAAATCACATCAGTGATGGGATCACTGATGCCATCATCCAAGTGTTTTTGCAGACATTGCTCTATAAACTTATATGGCATTAAAAGCCTGAAATGAAGTACAAACTAGCTCAGAATAACATCAAGCATCATTTAAGCCATCACCGATAAAACTCCCTTAGGTGTAGCAAGCATGTGTTATGTGCAAAATTGACCCTATACCATACATTTCATGTGTAGCCTAGTTCATATTAACAATCAACCATGGATATATGGAAAACCATAATTGCACATGGTGGTCAATATGAATACAACTGTTCAGAGAAAGCCAAGTTGCTCAAGATAGTCAATATTGGTTCCAAAATGAATGCCCTGCTATGGACAGCTTTTATCTGTATAAGACCCCTCACAATCACCAAACCTACATTGAGAAATGAAGTTGATATGAATAGAAAAGTGGGTACTATAAACAGTGTTAACTGTATAGAGTTTACTCTGTACCACCCTGTTTGCAGACAGTCAGACGCTCATGAGAAATACACCAGAGTATTGAAAATTATCTACTAGGAACAGTGTACACCCTATGTAACACTTGTCAAAAAAGACACCATTCGCTTACAATAAACAAGGTCTGAAGGTGCTAAAGATCATACTACCTGCAGCCTTCATACTGTGGTGAAAACCTTACAGATAGCCCATCTTGTGAAGCAAGAGGCACATGTACATAGGTTAGTACCTTGTGCACAGTCTTTTATGGTTTTTTTAAAAGTTTATTTTTATTGGTATTTCTTATACTGTAGTTCAATACACAAACATTAAATACATTTACAGATAGCGTCTTCCTTTAAGTCAACACATTCCCACAAAATATATATTCCCAAATGAGCTCTGAACAGTGGCTCACATATTTATCGCCATCCTGTAACTTAATAATCAGGTGAGTAATGTCCTCAATGTGCAGTGACATCATCTAGTATTAAACATACGTTACGTCAGAGTCTTTCACATGAGTGACTGGTGGTTTGGCATCAGGATATGACCAAATGGCTCAACACAAATAAATGTACTTTTTTAATTAATTTTTTCAAAGAAAAAAGCGGAGAAGAAAAGTAGACAACTTCTATAACAAACTTAAACCTATGCAGTGGAGCGGTTTAAATCAGTAATCAGCTATTCGTGTCTGGGGAATTCTGAGCCTAGGGGGTAGGGGTTCACCGGAGCGTAACCAATGAAAGTGGAGAGCTCCCCCTCCCAGTATTATTATGCAGCATTTGTCTCATCTCTTATCTCCACAGCCATAGGTCGAGGTAAGTGACCTGTACACCCTTGCCAGTTCAAGAATGGTAGAAAACCATCAGGGCTCAGTGTCCGCATTCGAGCTATCACGTTCTTCTTCCCCTTCCTCCTCACTGGAGTGCACTGGCTGTTCCCATTACATCATCATTTCTTTCCATAAATCAGCTATGGGGTGTCTCTGCACTCCTCTAGCTTCCTCCCAACTCAATGCTCTACTCTCAGCACCCGCCCAATGGATCACATCCCGATTCCAGTGTTCAACCGTAGGTCCCTGTGCTGACTTCCAAACGAATGCTCTTCTACGCTTAGCCAGACCTAAGGCTAAGTCAATTAATCTATTCCCAACCTTATATTTCCGTGGTCGAGGAGAAAGCCGCAGCAAGCACTCCTGGATCGTGGACGGCAGCTCCCTCACTGAACCTCTTTAAGTTTAGAGACAATGGCATACCAATACGAGCGTACTGTTTGGCAGTCCCAAAGCATATTCACGAAATCAGGGTGGGCGCACCTCGGGCAATTTCTTATATCGCCCCCCCATAGGTGATGTTTCGATCAGGGGTCATGTAGGTCATATGAATGACATTAAATTGTATATATTTAAGGCGCATGTTGTGGGAAATTCTCTTGGGGGACTGCAGAGTTTTACCCCATTCAGCATCAGTGAGTACGTTGCCCAATATCTTTCCCTATCTCCCTCGCAAGTCACTCAGTGGGTCCAGGGACACTGTAAGCAAGGTAGCATAAAACCACTTCACCTGGTGCCCAGCTGTGCCCAGGGTTATCAGTGCATGCAAGATTAGGTGGGTCTCAGGCTCTCCCCTTCCCTCCCCCCACAACTGCCCAAAAGTGCGTACCAGGGCTTCATAATGTAAAAACTGCTCCGGGGAAGACCACTACTATCAACCAGTTCTTCGAAGGGAAGGAGTTTTTTTTCCAGATAACAGTCACCTACGTTTTCCAACCCTGCCTGTGTCCAGGACACCAGTTGGTCTCCGGTAAATAATGTGATGGGGGTGTGATGCAGTAGACCCACAAGGGGGAGCATAGGAGTATATCTCAGTTTTTTTTTACTCTGTCCAATGACCTCTTACAGGCCTGTCACGCAGTGCGTTGTAATACTGATTGATACGGGGTGTGGGTACTCGGGACCAGTAATTTAGCTAACAGCATGCAGGGATGACCATTAGGTTCCTACAAACATGCACCCTCCTCATTCACCTCTTCTAACCACTGCACCAACCATTGCAGTTGGGCAGCCAACATAAAAAACTCAAAATTTGGTACTCCTAGTCAACCCTCCATCATGGGGCACTGTAACGTCTTCAAGGAAACTCTTGGACGTCCACCATCCCATACTAATTTTCTCAGCAATGAGTTTAGTGGGCGAAACCAACCCGGCGCCATCAAAACTGGAAGGTCGACAAAGTAGTATAGGAGTCTGGGTAACATTACCATTTTGGAAATAGATATCCTAGCCATGATAGGGAGCTGTAGGGTGCGCCAGAACTGCACACAGAATTTGATTGACCTCACCGCCTTACCTAGGTTACCCTCCCTTAGGTCTTCCAGTGAGTGAAATACCTGGATACCCAGGTATTTGAAGGAACGGGGAGCCCATTGTATCTCCAGCTGCAAAGCCTCCGGTGTGGGTAACGGTACCCTTATGGGGAACAAATTAGTCTTGGCCTTATTAACCCATTGTCCCGATATTTGTTCGAAGCTCTCTAATATCTGCATTGCTGACGCTGTGCCGTTCACTGCATCTCCCAAATAAAGCAGCAGGTCATGCGCATAGAGCAAGATAATATTGGTCCGAGCACCTACCCTAAGACCCAGCCCAGCGCCTCCCAGTCGGGCTCTCACTGTGAGTGGTTCTATCGCCAATGCGAGCAGAAGGGGTGAAAGAGGGCATCCCTGTCAGGTGCCCCGGAAGATCCTATACTGAGAAGAGATTGCCTTGCCCGTTTTTTACTCTCGCAGCCGGGGACGCATAAAGTAACCAAACCCATTTCACCCAATTATCTTCAAGGCCCATTCGCCGCATAACCTCAAAGAGGTATTCCCAGCTGACCATATCAAATGCCTTTTCCAGGTCTATTGACAGCACTGCTGCCTCCTGGTCCCAGCAAGGTTCTTCATGATACAGCACCGAGTAAAATCTCTGAAGATTGTAAGTGGTACAGAGGGAAGGAATAAAGCCATTCTGATCTGAATGGAAGAGGGCTCTCATGTGTGGGAGCAACCTACTTGCCAAAACTTTAATTAGAATTTTAAAGTCTAAATTTATCATTGAAATGGGCCTAAAATCCATCACTTTGGCAGCTGTCTCTTTGGTTTTAGGGAGTGGGATCACTAGTGCATCCCATGTCATATCGGGTAACTTACCCCATTCCAGCGAATCCGCATGGAAAACCTCCAATCATGGCGCACAGCTAGTGGCGAACCGCTTGTAGAATTCTGCCGGGAGGCCATCCGGTCCCGGAATTTTACCTGTTGCCATGTCTCCAATAGCTACATAAATTTTGTGCACTGTCACCGGGCTCCCTAACTCTTCCTGTGTCCGGCGATCCACAACCTGAAGTGGCAGGGGATCCAAGAAGTCCTCAATAAAAGATGGGTCAGCTGTTGTCGCGACAGAGTACAGTCTCTCATAGTAGCCGTGAAAGGCACTATTAATATCGTCCAGATTATAAAGGAGCTCCCCTGTTTCTTGGCGCAACTGGGTGATAGGTGACCCACGGGTTTCCGGTTGTGTCAACCATGCCAGGAGTCTACCGGCCCTCCCCTCCTCTCTTTGCATCCTATCCAGGTAGTCTTTGAAACTATGGCATCAAAGTTGGTTTAATACTTCCTGGTATGTTGCCCTCGCCTTCTGCAATTTAAGTAAGGAAGCGGGATCAGCACCCTGAGCATTATCCAGTCGGAGTAGTTTCTCTTCCAGTTCTAAGATCTCATCACGTATCTCTCGGTGGGCCCCAATCGACTGTCCCATACAGTGCTCCCGCACCACCACTTTAAAGGCCTCCCATTCTACCAAGGTAGAGGATGCCGTATGTGCATTCATGGAGCAGTAGGGCTCAATAAGCGTCGTCAGGGAGGACCGGTATGGGATATCCTCCACTGCAAGTGGGTTAAGCCTCCAAGAAGGGATGGGGGATGCTTCCCTAACGGTTGATAAACCAACAATAGTGGGCTATGGTCAGGCAGGGTGCGCTCTAAATATTCTATATGTGTAAAGGAGCTAGGGAGTGTTGGTACGCGGAGAAAGGTATCCAGCCTGGTGTGTACCTGATGGATTGGTGAGAAGAAAGAATATCCAGTCTCTATCGTGTTGTCGTCTCCAGATATCTACTAGCCCCCACCGCTGTATCCAATCTCGGAAACCCGCGACTGTGCGGTGTGATTGTGACCCTGAGAGCGGTCAGTCATGATATCCGCTACACAGTTAAAATCCCCCCCTAACAATACCTGCCCATCCATACGTACTGCTAATTTGGCCGATAGTGAAGCTAAGTATGTGACCTGATCCTGTTTGGGCGCGGTGATGTTACCTAGTGTTATTACTCACCCAGCTAGTCTACCCACCAGAAAAATATATCTAGCCTCCGTGTCTATCACAGAGTGCATGAGGTCAAATGGGACACCAGGCTTTACCCATATCAACACCCCCCTCGAGAAGGCTGAGAAAGCTGTCGCGAAGACCTGTCCCCTCCATCTCTTGCGAAGTTTCCCCACTTCATTCGTGGCCAAATGCGTCTCCTGGAGAAAAGCGATATGTATATCCCTACATTTCAAGTAGGAATAGACATTGTGCCATTTGGCCATGGTCCCCATCCCTCTTATATTCCAGGTCAAAAACCTTACAACATCGTGCTTTTGCATCATGGCAACAGTGGATCACTCGCCCACCACCCAGCCGGTCCTCCCCCAGCCCAGCACCTGAATGTGTGTGGAACCGCTCCATACTGCAACCAACCTAAAACAAAAAAGAAAGTAACATAGCAAACCTGTTGCTGAACAACTCTTGGACCCCAGGGCAGTCTGGCAACGGCCAGCCGCCCAAACCTTGTGTAAAGCATCGAACACTAACTGAGGTCAAGTTCCGAAGAGGTGAGGGTCTCAGTGGGGGGTGACAAAGATAAGGGTATTGTCCAGCACAGGTGAGGTGCCCAAGGTGCACCGACCCGAACCCAACGTGGTCTAAGCTTGTCCCCGGCTGGCATCGGGGGACTCTTCACCTCTTTAAAAAAATTACTAATAGCCTCCAGGTGGTTTCTTCATCAGATGATCTAGTCTACTGTGTTGGGGGTCACCACAGGCAGCTGCACACTGTCAGAATGGGAGGAATCTAATTCTATCCCCTCAGTTTCTCTCGAGGAGTGGGTCCCAGCCTCTGAGGGGGGTCTCGGGTCTTGCATGATGGCCGCTACCGACTGCAGGGCCTCAGCGCTCTCTTTTTTTGTTTGCAAGGAGTTTGGGCGGTTCAGGGGCCCCTGTCTAGGGTGTCTCTTAGGGCTTTTCCTGATCTCTTCCCTCCCAGAGGCCACCGCTTGCACCCGCGCTGGTTGAGGAGCCCCAGTTTTGTATGCTTCTATCCATTCCCAGGCTGATTTGGGATTGTCGCAAAAGTGCGTCCTACCATCTAGGAGTATACGTAGACGAGCAGGAAAAATTAGAGTACTGGAGTCCTTCCTCTTGCATTGCTTTCTTGACCTCCAAAAAGGAGGTTTGTTTCTTCTGAACATCCAAGGTATAGTCAGGAAAGATTGAGACTCTACTATTACCTACAGCATATGGACCTTCCGTCCGGGCTCTTTGTAGAAGGGTGTCTCTGTCCCTAAAGTGGAGAAGTTAAGCTACCACTGGTCACGGGGGACGTCCAGGCGCCGGAGGTCTGGCCGGGACACGGTGCGCCCTCTCCAAGGTGTAAAAAGTCGACAAGACTTCGGGAGCCACCAGGGTGCGGAGCCATTGTTCTAGGAAGGATACCATGTCATTACCCTCAGTGCCTTCAGGTAGAACAAGAAGTTGAATATTATTCCTCCTGTTACGCCCCTCGGCGTCCTCTGCTCTCCGTTCCAGGGTGAGGACATGATCCCAGAGGTCCCCCATCTGCGCCACCAGTGATTGCTGTGCCGGTTCAAGGACTGTGATTCTGGATTCTGTGTCCTTAACTGTTTCGGCTATTTTCTTGTGCTCTTCTTTAAGTAGGCCTAGACCCACCAACACCGTACTGATATCTTGATGAAGGGTGGCCTTGGTGTCAGCTATAGCCTCCAAGATTTTCGTCAACTGTTGCTGTTCTGTGTCGGCCAGGTCGTTTTGTGCTTTTCCGGGGAAGTTTTTTCCATTTCCTGGGCTGCCCTGGCCAGTTTCCCTTGTGGTTTACCCATGACAGTGGGATAATCTCTTCACCTCATACACGATTTCGTCAGGCAGCATGGTCCCACAAATTGTGCCCCCGTGGGTGTATATGGAAGCTCCACCCTGGTCGCGTCACTTCAGGCTCCCTCCGGTGGCACTCAGCCCGGCAAGGAAACTCAAACTATTCAGTGGCCCGCCTGACCCAACAGGCCTTCCCAGCAGCCAGCTCGCTGTCGCTGCACAGGTGTTTCTTATCTAGTTCGCCACAGAGCCCTGGTGCGCTATTCACTTGAGGCTACCCTGCTCTCCCAAGGTCCGAGGTTGCCATCCGGGCACCGGATCTCGCAGTGCTCCCGTTGTCGGTGGGACCAGGCTCCTCCGTGTGGTCAGACCTATGACAGGCCTCAGACCTAGCAACACCCTGTCATCTGAATCTTGTCACTTCACCTCACCTCAGGGATTCCTTGTGATGGTGGTTCTTGTGTGATGCAGTGAATAGCGCTGTCACCCAGCAGGGCAGCAAAGTGCTTAGCAGTCCGCATCCACATAAGTCCTCACAGGTTATCAAGCAGACCTGGGATTAGGCCATCAATCCAGGGAGTCAGTACATGAGACCCGCCCTGCTCAAGATCTCACCTTCGTCCCCCAGAGGGGCCCACCACCTTCTGTCTAATTCCCAGGCATCTCGGCAATATCATTTAATAGGCTACAGTGCAGATAGCCAGGTCTCACCGATGTGTTCCCCCGGTGCTACACATCCCCTCGGATTTCAGGTGGGTCAGGCAGCCAACTCATGCGGTCTCAGCACATATCTCAAACTGCGCAGGGGGTCACGTTGCATTTCCCCAGTTTGCGCAGCAGTCCAGGCCACCCCAGTATACACCCAGGGTCTCCAAGTCTCCAGCATTCGACAACCCAACTCCGCCTCTGAGAGCCAGCCGTCTACGGGTGCCTCCGCTCCTACAGCTGCATCGTCACAGGCCCTCCGACGCTGGCCCCCACCGCAGCCTCACCGCATCTCTTCAGGGTCTGCAGCCAGCAATCGCGGGGGTCTTCTCCTTAACTCTTTCCGGTAGCGGCTCTATGGGGCTTCCAAAATTCACCTCTGGTCCGTCCTGGCAATTATGCCGCCATCTTGCTTGCAGTAGGCCAGGTTCACCAATGTGCAACAGCCGAGCGCTCGGTGCCCTCGGGCAGCGAGACGTTCCCCAGTCGGTTCCCGGGGGCCTCTGATGACTAGATTTGCCCCAGGGTGAGTTTTCCAGTCCCTGTTCACCGTCGGGTTAGCAGGATAACTGAGGGTCGGTGCGGAGCTGCAGGCTCACGCGACAGCCATGCTCAGCTTCCAAGCCACGGCTCCCACAGTCTTTTACGTTGTGTAGAACTTGTCATGCTGAGATGATTCTGTCTGATAACATAAGGCTGATTACAATACTTACTATCTACTTGATAGTGTATTTGACCTGTTGGAAAACACTTCTGTGGAACACACTGGACACACGTTGTCAACTGTTATCGGCACACAGAGGTACTCTTTAATACAAAGATTTATAATGTTTTCAATACCTCAACACACCTAAGAAGCATTAGAAGCACATGTATTTTGTAAACACTTACACCCATTAGCTAGACACGGTGTACGAAAAGAAATATTGTAGCTACCCCCACTATATAAACTATATAACAAACTAACACACTCATTAGATGATGTCATTTGAGATGTCATCAGTGATATCATAAATGATGTCATAGAACGTCATGAGTGATGTAATATGTGAGGTCATAAGCAGTGCATGGCAGGGGGGGCATGTTATAGTTAGCCCTGCAAACTATAGCTGGTGAATGTCTGTGTTTTTTTTAGTTCAAAACGTTAATGTTGTCACTCACATATTCACCTAACTGTAAAGCTACTTTAACCTTTTGTTTTTTCAGTGAATTTCTAAGGTGTTTTTTTTTAACAAAAACAGATCTTTTTATCACACCCAACTATAATGTTACTTTAATCTTTGGTTTTTCATTTTACAAATATATCAAAATATAAAAAATATACATTCTTTTTTAAATTATCTATTTTTTTAAATAATGACAAATTAAATGTATACATCAGCAAATATGAGTACAAAAAATACAACTTAAAATATTTACTAATTAAAAAGTTACAAAATATATATGTATTAAAAACAATTCCAAACCTACTAGCAAACTACAACACCCAGAAAAACAAATTAAATGATCGGTGAAAACAATTAACAATACACATTCATTTAACAATGAATCCTAAAAAATAATTGATATAAGACATAATAAAATCAAAATACAAAGCAATAAAAGCAAATAATTTATTAATTCAATAAGCTAATTAACTAATTAAAATTACAATGAAATGAGTTATCAATTTACACATTAGTTACACAATAATCAAAATAACAACATAAAAATAAGAAACATATTCATGATATTTAAAAAGAAATATTTAAAAAACGCCCTGCCTCGCCATGCCTAATTCCCCTACAAACCCAAAATAGTGCCATTAAATTAACTGAAATAAAATGTAAAAACGTGTAAAAATATTACTTAATCAAGTATAAACTTTAAAAATTACACACGCAAAACTAAAATAATAAGAACGTACAAAATAAAAACTAATAAAACACAACACAACAAAATAATTACATTATATACAAATATATTGAAAAGAAAACACTAAAGTACCTAAAAAACTGATATTCTTACCTTCTATTTTCTGTCCTACAGTATTTTTGATATCACAATATTTTTGGCACTATATTTGTGCCCCACAATTGTTTTGATTCGATATTATGATGGAATAATACTCGATAAGTAAAAGAGCTACTCAGGTACCTTGCAGAAGGTGAGGCCAATGAAGAAACTTCATATGCAGCCACAAGATTCAAGTTGGCATTACCCGAGATCTCTGAATCATTATAGGAAGCAGCCGAAACTGCAATTGTGTGACACAATTTGAGGTCTGAGGACACCGCACTGCCACTCAATGTAAATGTAAAAGAAAATATTTTTACATTGTCAGTAAAACAGACTAATAGAGAGAGAAAAGAATAAACATTCTGCAAACATTCTCTGACTATACGAAACACAAAACTACTATAAATAGAGGAGAGTGGAGCCGATAAGATCTTTCATCCTGGTATACCTACATCACAGTAATATCATTTATACCGGCCTCTCCAAGAATCCCATGGCCAGACTATAACAGCTGCAGAACCACGCTGCCAGAATGTGGCCACAAGAGACTAAATGTGAAAACACTCCTCTGACACCCAGGTGAAGACATGATCAAATTCACCCTTCATAAGGCTTGCTGGAAGAAAGGCCGCAAATACATACAAAGCTTGGCGCCTTACTATACATGTACCAACAACCTTTGTGATCTAAATGTATAAGGACAACAATAAATTTCCAAGTTGCTAAAGTACACAATCAGGTGTGAAGAGAAACAAATGTATATATACGCCGCGTCGACAGTTTGTTTATCTTTTTTGTAATATTTGTAAATTGACAATGGTGGATGTGGTGGTGGTAGACGTGGTGGTGGTGGACATGGTGGTGGATGTGGTGGTGGTGGACGTGGCTGTGGTGGACGTAGTGGTGGTGGACGTGGTAGTGGTGGACCTGATGGTGGGCCTGGTGGTGGTGGACGTGGTGGTGGTGGACATGGTGGTGGACGTGGTGGTGGTGGATGTGGTGGTGGATGTGGTGGTGGTGGATATAGTGGTGGACATGTTGGTGGTGGATGTGGTGTTGGTGGTGGATGTGGTGGTGGACGTGGTGGTGGATGTGGTGGTGGACGTGGTTGATGCGGTGGTGGTGGATGCGGTGGTGGATGTGGTGGATGTGGTGGTGGACATGTTGGTGGTGGAGGTGGTGTTGGTGGTGTTGGTGGTGGATGTGGTGGTGGATGTGGTGGTGGATGGGGTGGTGGACGTGGTGGTGGTGGACTTGGTGGTGGTGGTGGTGGATGTAGTGGTGGTGGTGGACGTGGTGGTGGTGGAGGACATGGTGGTGGTGGATGTGGTGGTGGATGTGGTGGTGGTGGGCGTGGTGGTGGTGGACATGGTGGTGGTGGACATGGTGGTGGTGGTGGACATGGTGGTGGTGGACATGGTGGTGGACATGGTGGTGGTGAATCTGGTGGTGGTGGACGTGGTGGTGGACATGGTGGTGGTGGTGGACGTGGTGGTGGTGGACGTGCTGGTGGATGTGATGGTGGACATGGTGGTGGCGGATGTGGTGGTGGTGGATGTGGTGGTGGTGGTGGATGTAGTGGTGGTGGACGTGGTGGTGGTGGAGGATGTGGTGGTGGTGGAGGACGTGGTGGTGGTGGACATGGTGGTGGATGGGGTGGACGTGGTGGTGGATGTGGTGGTGGATGTGGTGGTAGACATGGTGGTGGATGTGGTGGTGGACGTGGTGGTGGTGGATGTGGTGGTGGACGTGGGGATGTGATAGTGGACGTGGTGGTGGAGGATGTGGTGGTGGTGGACGTGGTGGTGGTGGACATGGTGGTGGTGGACGTGGTGGTGGTGGACATGGTGGTGGTGGTGATGGTGGACATGGTGGTGGACGTGGTGGTGGTGGACGTGGTGGTGGACATGAGGGTGGACATTGTGGTGGTGGTGGACGTGGTGGTGGTGGACGTGTTGGTGGTGGTGATGGTGGACATGGTGGTGGACGTGGTGGTGGTGGACATGGTGGTGGTGGACGTGGTGGTGGTGGACGTGGTGATGGTGGAGGTGGTAGACGTGGTGGTGGACGTGCTGGTGGTGATGGACGTGTTGGTGGTGGACGTGGTGGTGAACGTGGTGGTGGTGGATGTGGTGGTGGACGTGGTGGTGGTGGACTTGCTGGTGGTGGACGTGGTGGTGGTGGACTTGGTGGTGGTGGACCTGGTGGTGGACATGGTGGTGGTGGATGTGGTGGTGGACGTGGTGGTGGTGGATGTGATGGTGGAAATGGTGGTGGTGGTGGACGTGGTGGTAGACGTGGTGGTGGTGGATGTGGGGGTGGATGTTGTGGTGGTGGACGTGGTGGTGGTGGACGTGTTGGTGGTAGATGTGGTGGGACGTGGTGGTGGTGGAAGTGGTAGACATGGTGGTGGTGGATGTGGTGGTGTTGGATGTGGAGGGGGATGAGGTGGATGTGGTGGTGGTGGACATGGTGGTGGATGTGGTGATGGATGTGGTGGTGGACATGGTGGTGGTGGTGGATGTGGTGGTGGCGGACGTGGTGGTGGACGTGGTGATGGATGTGGTGGACATGGCGGCGGTGGATGTGGTGGTGGTGGACATGGTGGTGGACGTGGTGGTGGTGGATGTGGGGGTGGATGTTGTGGTGGTGGACGTGGTGGTGGTGGACGTGTTGGTGGTAGATGTGGTGGGACGTGGTGGTGGTGGAAGTGGTAGACATGGTGGTGGTGGAAGTGGTGGTGGTGGAAGTGGTGGTGGTGGACGTGGTGGTGGACATGGTGGTGGTGGTGGATGTGGTGGTGGCGGACGTGGTGGTGGATGTGGTGGACATGGCGGCGGTGGATGTGGTGGTGGTGGACATGGTGGTGGACGTGGTGGTGGTGGATGTGGGGGTGGATGTTGTGGTGGTGGACGTGGTGGTGGTGGACGTGTTGGTGGTAGATGTGGTGGGACGTGGTGGTGATGGAAGTGGTAGACATGGTGGTGGTGGATGTGGTGGTGTTGGATGTGGAGGGGGATGAGGTGGATGTGGTGGTGGTGGACGTGGTGGTGGATGTGGTGATGGATGTGGTGGTGGACATGGTGGTGGATGTGGTGGTGGTGGTGGATGTGATGGTGGACGTGGTGGTGGTGGATGTGGTGGTGGTTGACATGGCGGTAGTGGTGGACGTGGTGGTGGAAGATGTGGTGGTGGACGTGGTGGTGGTGGTGGACATGGTGGTGGTGGATGTGGTGGTGGATGGGGGTGGATGTGGTGGTGGACGTGGTGGTGATGGACGTGGTTGTGGTGATGGTGGATGTGGAGGTGGACATGGTGGTGTTGGTAGTCATGGTGGGGGTGGAAGTGGTGGTGGTGGAAGTGGTGGTGGTGGTGGACCAGGTGGTGGTGGCTGTGGTGGTGGATATGGCGGTGGTGGTGGACATGGTGGTGGTGGACGTGCTGGTGGTGGACGTGGTCATGATGGATATGGTGGTGGTGGACCTGGTGATGGACATGGTGGTGGTGGATGTGGTGGTGGTGCACATGGTGGTGGTGGACATGGTGGTGGCGGACGTGGTGGTGGTGGATGTGGTGGTGGTGGACGTGGTGGTGGTGGAGGACATGGTGGTGGTGGAGGATGTGGTGGTGGTGGACGTGATGGTGGTGGACATGGTGGTGGTGGAAGTGGTGGTGGTGGACATGGTGGTGGATGTGGTGGTGGTAGTTGTGGTGGTGGACGTGGTGGTGGTGGTGGTAGATGTGGTGGTGGTGGTGGACGTGGTGGTGGATGTGGTGGTGGTGGATGTGGTGGTAGACATGGTGGTGGTGGACGTGGTGGTGGACATGGGGGTGGACGTGGTGGTGGTGGACGTGGTGGTGGTGGACATGGTGGTGGTGGTGATGGTGGACATGGTGGTGGATGTGGTGGTGGACGTGGTGGTGGATGTGGTGGTGGACGTGGTGGTGGATGTGGTGGACATGGTGGCGGTGGATGTGGTGGTGGTGGACATGGTGGTGGACGTGGTGATGGTGGATGTGGTGGTGGATGTTGTGGTGGTGGACGTGGTGGTGGTGGACGTGGTGGTGGTGGATGTGGTGGGACGTGGTGGTGGTGGAAGTGGTGGACATGGTGGTGGTGGATGTGGTGGTGTTGGATGTGGTGGTGGATGAGGTGGATGTGGTGGTGGTGGACGTGGTGGTGGATGTGGTGATGGATGTGGTGGTGGACATGGTGGTGGATGTGGTGGTGGATGTGGTGGTGGTGGTGGATGTGTTGGTGGATGTGGTGGATGTGATGGTGGACGTGGTGGTGGTGGATGTGGTGGTGGTTGACATGGTGGTAGTGGTGGACGTGGTGGTGGAAGATGTGGTGGTGGACGTTGTGGTGGTGGTGGACATGGTGGTGGTGGACGTGGTGGTGGATGTGGTGGTGGATGGGGGTGGACATGGTGGTGGACATGGTGGTGGTGGATGTGGTGGTGGTGATGGTGGATGTGGAGGTGGGCGTGGTGGTGTTGGTAGTCGTGGTGGTGGTGGAAGTGGTGGTGGTGGAAATGGTGGTGGTGGTGGACCAGGTGGTGGTGGCTGTGGTGGTGGATATGGTGGTGGTGGTGGTGGACATGGTGGTGGTGGACGTGCTGGTGGTGGACGTGGTCATGGTGGACATGGTGGTGGTGGACCTGGTGATGGACATGGTGGTAGTGGACGTGGTGGTGGTGCACATGGTGGTGGTGGACATGGTGGTGGTGGTGGTGGTGATGGATGTGGTGGTGGACATGGTGGTGGATGGGGTGGTGGATGTAGTGGTGGTGGATGTGGTGGTGGATGTGGTGGATGTGATGGTGGACGTGGTGGATGTGGTGTTGGTTGACATGGTGGTAGTGGTGGACGTGGTGATGGAAGATGTGGTGGTGGACGTGGTGGTGGGCATGGTGGTGGTGGATTTGGTGGTGGATGGGGTGGACATGGTGGTGGACGTGGTGGTGGTGGACGTGGTTGTGGTGATGGTGGATGTGGAGGTGGACGTGGTGGTGTTGGTAGTCGTGGTGGTGGTGGAAGTGGTGGTGGTGGAAGTGGTGGTGGTGGTGGACCAGGTGGTGGTGGCTGTGGTGGTGGATATGGTGGTGGTGGTGGACATGGTGGTGGTGGACGTGCTGGTGGTGGACGTGGTCATGGTGGATATGGTGGTGGTGGACCTGGTGATGGACATGGTGGTGGTGCACATGGTGGTGGTGGACATGGTAGTGGCGGACGTGGTGGTGGTGGATGTGGTGGTGGTGGACGTGGTGGTGGTGGAGGACATGGTGGTGGTGGAGGATGTGGTGGACATGGTGGTGGAGGATGTGGTGGTGATGGACGTGATGGTGTTGGACATGGTGGTGGTGGACGTGGTGGTGGTGGACATGTTGGTGGATGTGGTAGTGGTAGTTGTGGTGGTGGACGTGGTGGTGGGGGTGGTAGATGTGGTGGTGGTGGTGGACGTGGTGGTGGTGGATGTGGTGGTAGACGTGGTGGTGGTGGACGTGGTGGTGGACATGGGGGTGGACGTGGTGGTGGTGGTGGACGTGGTGGTGGTGGACATGGTGGTGTTGGTGATGGTGGACATGGTGGTGGATGTGGGGGTGGACGTGGTGGTGGTGGTGGACGTGGTGGTGGACGTGGTGGTGGATGTGGTGGACATGGCGGCGGTGGATGTGGTGGACATGGTGGTGGACATGGTGATGGTGGATGTGGTGGTGGATGTTGTGGTGGTGGACGTGGTGGTGGTGGACGTGGTGGTGGTGGATGTGGTGGGACGTGGTGGTGGTGGAAGTGGTGGACATGGGGGTGGTGGACGTGGTGGTGGTGGACTTGCTGGTGGTGGACGTGGTGGTGGTGGACTTGGTGGTGGTGGACCTGGTGGTGGACATGGTGGTGGTGGATGTGGTGGTGGACGTGGTGGTGGTGGACGTGGTGGTGGAAATGGTGGTGGACGTGGTGGTAGACGTGGTGGTGGTGGATGTGGTGGTGGTGGAGGGTGTGGTAGTGATGGTGGTGGATGTGGTGGTGGACATGGTGGTGGTGGTGGATGTGGTGGTGGTGGACATGGTGGTGGACGTGGTGATGGATGTGGTGGACATGGCGGCGGTGGACGTGGTGGTGGTGGACGTGGTGGTGGTGGATGTTGTGGTGGTGGACGTGGTGGTGGTGGACGTGGTGGTGGTGGATGTGGTGGGACGTGGTGGTGGTGGAAGTGGTGGACATGGTGGTGGTGGATGTGGTGGTGTTGGATGTGGTGGTGGATGAGGTGGATGTGGTGGTGGTGGACGTGGTGGTGGATGTGGTGATGGATGTGGTGGTGGACATGGTAGTGGATGTGGTGGTGGATGTGGTGGTGGTGGATGTGGTGGTTGACATGGTGGTAGTGGTGGACGTGGTGGTGGAAGATGTGGTGGTGGACATGGTGGTGGTGGACGTGGTGGTGGACATGGTGGTGGATGGGGATGGACGTGGTGATGGACATGGTGGTGGTGGACGTGGTGGTGGTGATGGTGGATGTGGAGGTGGGCGTGGTGGTGTTGGTAGTTGTGGTGGTGGTGGAAGTGGTGGTGGTGAAAGTGGTGGTGGTGGTGGTTGTGGACCAGGTGGTGGTGGCTGTGGTGGTGGATATGGTGGTGGTGGTGGACATGGTGGTGGTGGACGTGCTGGTGGTGGACGTGGTCATGGTGGACATGGTGGTGGTGGACCTGGTGATGGACATGGTGGTGGTGGACGTGGTGGTGGTGCACATGGTGGTGGTGGACATGGTGGTGGTGGATGTGGTGGATGTGGTGGTGGTGGACGTGGTGGTGGTGGAGGATGTGGTGGTGGTGGAGGATGTGGTGGTGGTGGACGTGATGGTGGTGGACATGGTGGTGGTGCATGTGGTGGTGATGGACATGGTGGTTGACTTGGTGGTAGTTGTGGTGGTGGACGTGGTGGTGGATGTGGTGGTGGTAGATGTGGTGGTGGTGGTAGACGTGGTGGTGGACATGGTGGTGGTGGATGTGGTGGTGGACGTGGTGCTGGTGGACGTGGTGGTGGACATGGGGGTGGACGTGGTGGTGGACGTGGTGGTGGTGGACATGGTGGTGGTGGTGGATGTGGTGGTGGTGGAGGTGGTGGACGTGGTGGTGGACGTGGTGGTGGTGATGGATGTGGTGGTGGTGGACGTGGTGGTGGACGTGGTGATGGTGGATGTGGTGGTGGACGTGGTGGTGGTGGTGGATGTGGTAGTGGACGTGGTGGTGGAGGTGGTGGACATGGTGGTGGACGTGGTGGTGGTGATGGATGTGGTGGTGGTGGACGTGGTGATGGTGGATGTGGTGGTGGTGGTGGACGTGGTGGTGGTGGACGTGCTGGTGGTGGATGTGGTGGTGGTGGACTTGGTAGTGGTGTACCTGGTGGTGGACATGGTGGTGGTGGACATGTTGTGGACGTGGTGGTGATGGGCATGGTGGTGGTTGTGGTGGACATGATGGTGGACGTGGTGGTGGTGGACGTGGTGGTAGACGTGGTGGTGGTGGTGGAGGAAGTGGTGGTGGTGGACATGGTGGTGGTGGACGTGGTGGTGGTGGACATGGTGGTGGTGGACGTGGTGGTGGTGAACGTGGTGGTGGACGTGGTGATGGTGGATGTGGTGGACATGGTGGTGGGGGATGTGGTGGTGGATGTGGTAGTGGTGGATGTGGTGGTGGTGGACGTGGTGGTGGTAGACGTGGTTGTGGTGGACATGATGGTGGTGGACGTGGTTGTGGTGGACGTGGTGGTAGACGTGGTGGTGGTGGTGGAGGAAGTGGTGGTGGTGGACATGGTGGTGGTGGACATGGTGGTGATGGACGTGGTGGTGGTGGACATGGTGGTGGTGGACGTGGTGGTGGTAGACGTGGTGATGTTGGATGTGGTGGACATGGTGGTGGTGGATGTGGTGGTGGATGTGGTGATGGTGGACGTGGTGGACGAGGTTGTGGTGGACATGATGGTGGTGGATGTGGTGGTGGTGGACTTGGTAGTGGTGTACCTGGTGGTGGACATGGTGGTGGTGGACATGTTGTGGACGTGGTGGTGATGGGCATGGTGGTGGTTGTGGTGGACATTTATTTATTTATTTATTTAAGCTTGTACCGCGCACAGCTACCCACAATGGGTTTCCCGGCGCCAGGGATAGACTGTAGAAGAAAAGAGAATGTCACCTTGACTTAAGGCCTCTGCCGACTATTGGTCACGCTTAGTAAAGAGCAGGGTCTTCAAAGCCTTACGGAAGCGGAGTAGGTTGGTCTCAGATATTAATGCCAATGGGAGGGAGTTCCAGTATTTAGGACCAAGAGTGGAAAAGGAGCGGCCTCCCATTTTTGCCAGCTTCCATCTTGGTACTGTGAAATTGCCAATGTCCGATGACCTTAATGAGCGCAGGGGTCTATAGGGTTTTACCAGCCCCTGAACATATACTGGGGCGCTACCCTGCTTAGCCTTGAACATATAGCAGAGTGCCTTGAATTTAACGCGTTCTGGGATGCTCAACCAATGGAGGTCACGCAAAGCGGCAGTGGCTGAGGTGCGTCTGGGGACATTCTTTAGCAGGCGCGCGGCCGCATTTTGCACCACCTGCAGCACATGTATAGTAGCTTTATCTGCGCCCAAATAGAGAATGTTGCCATAGTCCAGGCGTGATGTTACAAGTGCCTGGACTACAGTTCTACGAGAGGAGAGGGGGAGCATCCACAAAATCTTGTGAAGCCATCGCAAGGTTGAAAAGCAGATGGCTGAGACCTTAGTAGCCTGTTGTCTCATAGTTAGCCTGTCGTCAGTAATGACGCCCAGGTTGCGAACTGCAGTAGATGGTGTAGGCGCATTTCCCAGTTCGATGGGCCAATGGCGAGGACCCCAAAGATGTTTGTTCTGTCCCAGAATGACCACCTCGGTCTTCTCCCCATTCAGCTTGAGACAATTTCTCCGCATCCAGTCGGCCACAAGAGTGAGGCCCGACTTGAGTGCGGAGATGTTGTTTACGTCTCTCCCTGACAAGGAGAAGACAATCTGGGTGTCATCTACGTAGGAAAACAGGGTTAGCCCAGCTTGTTCGACTATGGTTGCCAAGGGTTTAACATAAATATTAAATAATAAAGGGCTAAGAATTGAGCCCTGGGGGACGCCACGGGTGGAAGGACAAATGGCGGAGGCAGCTTTAGAAGAAAACACTTGGAAGCTTCGGTCACTAAGGAAAGACGCCAGCCAGGCCAAGGCCTGGCCTGCCACACCTAGAGATTTCAGAGAGTCAATGAGGATGGAATGTGACACGGTGTCGAAAGCTGCGCTCAAATCCAGCAGGATGAGCGCCATGGTGTTTCCCTGATCGACACCGTGCCTAAGACTCTCTGTCACCCCCAGGAGGGCTGTCTCGGTTGAGTGCCTAGGCCGAAAGCCCGACTGAGAAGGATGGAGAAATCCAGTGTTTTCAACCAGTTTGGAGAGCTGAGAATTTATATGTCTCTCCAATATCTTTGAGAAAATTGGCAACAAAGATATAGGGCGAAAGTTAGCAGGATTTGAAGGATCTGCACCCTGTTTTTTTAATAACGGTACAACCATGGCGTGTTTCCAAGGTTGTGGGACATGGGCCTCGCTCAGAGAAGCGTTGAGTAATTTAATGATGGGGGGATGAGTGAGGGGGTCTAATTGTTTTAATATTTTGGCCGGGAGAGCTTCCTGTGGGGAGCCCGATCTCACACTATTTAAACAGGAGAGGAAAGAAATGGCGTCTAAGGGCTGCCAAGTAGTGACTATTGCATCAGTGTCATTGTTTTCCAATTTTTGGACTATGTCAAGGGCAGTGTACATAGTACCTGGAGGTGTAGTGAAATTTTCATAGATAAGATCAACTTTATCTATGAAGTAATCCGCTAAGGACTGACACTGAGTGCCATCAAGTGCCGGGGGAGGAGGGATCGAGTTAGCACCAGTCAATTTTTTGACAACAGAGAATAGCACCTTTGGGCAGTTTTGTGCATCAGTCACAGTTTTCCTTGTGTAGTCTGCTTTAGCAGTTTTACAACTGTAGTGGTATTTTTTTAAGGCTTCTTTATATGTGGCTTTACGTGAAGGAGAATAGCCTTGTCTCCATTTACGCTCCAAGGTCTTACAATGTGAGCGGAGGCTTTTAAGTTGTTCCGAATACCATGGAGCAGGAGGGTGGTGTGAAAATGCGGGCTTTGATGTCATTGGAAGCGCTGTATTGACTGCAGTGGTTAGCCAGAGTTCAGTGGCGCAATTGAGAGCGGCAGTTGGTAGTTCAACACATGGAAGTGTTTTGATCAGTAGTTTATTGAGTTCTGGCAAGTTAATCTTCCCCCAATTCCGAACTGGCCGCGTAGTTTCCACCTCAGGTGTTATTACTGTATCAGCCATGTCATAAGAGAAGGGGACAGCTAAGTGGTCGGACCAGGTGATTTGTAGGGCTTCACGAGAACAATCTAGGGACAGGTTAGATAGGATCGGGTCCAGTAAGTGACCGGCACAATGAGTGGGACCTGTGTTTAGAAGTTGAAGGTTAAAAGCTTCCAGAATAGGGAGAAGCTGATTCCTATTAGGGCACTCATGGTCGTCTAAATGTATGTTTAGGTCCCCTAAGATTGTGAAATTAGGCGCTTTAAGCAGTACTGGGGCTAGGAAGTCCGGTAACGATGTTATCCAAGGGCTCGCTGTCCCAGGGGGACGGTATACCAGTAACCCTGACAGCGTAAATTGGGGGGTAATGGATAATTTAAAAAGGGCTGATTCACAATCTTTTTGAGTGGTGTCTACCAATTTACAAGTGTATACATTTTTGTAAATAATTGCAATTCCTCCGCCCCTACCGGAAACTCTATCCTGACGAAGAATGGCGTAGTTAGAGGGAATGGCGTCTGCCACATCCGGGCCCGAGCAGTCTCTGAGCCACGTCTCGGTCAGGAATATAGCATCAGGTTGATTTTGATCTAGAAAATCGTGGATATTGTATCTATGTTGTGGTAAGGATCGGCAATTTATGCTCCAAAATCTTAAGAGGGGGCGAGTGGAAGTTGTCCTAGAGCATACCTGTCTCTTTCGTCTGCCTTGATGTTGGAGGGATCTGCATGTGGTAGGGATTTTTAGTGAAAAGTTGCAGCGAGGACAGCTGAACTTGTGAGGCGGGAAAGGGTAGGTGGAGCAGTTATTATTGGGAGCACCACGTAGCGCAAATAACTCTTCGGAGGAGTATGTAAGAGTCATGATGGATATAGTGGCTTTACTCACCAATAAAGGGTATGCCAGAGCCCAGAGCCGGCGCGACTATGGCGCGCCCGCTGTGCGCGTTCGCTGCGCGAAGCAATGGACGTCTGTTTTTATACTGTCCCTATCCAAAATGGCCGCCGCCGTCTGCTCGAGCGTGGCCCTCCTGAGTCAGCCCTGAATCGGCTGTACACCCAGGGAAGGAGGCAGGTGAGCGAAAGTGCAGCGCTCCCTCCAGAGAGTAAGCTCAGTATTTTAAATCGCCTGAGCGGTAAAATAGATCGAGCAGCGCGAAATTCCGTGACTGCTTGCAGGGGGGGGTAGGACACAAAGGATAATCACAGTAACAAGTTAAAATCTGAATCAGAGCGTTTTTTAAAAGCTAGCAGCCCGGCTCAAGCCTCAGGCAATAGTAAAGGTAATCTCCTCGCGAAGCAAGTCCTTCTACTGTTTTTATACTGTCCCTATCCAAAATGGCCGCCGCCGTCTGCTCGAGCGTGGCCCTCCTGAGTCAGCCCTGAATCGGCTGTACACCCAGGGAAGGAGGCAGGTGAGCGAAAGTGCAGCGCTCCCTCCAGAGAGTAAGCTCAGTATTTTAAATCGCCTGAGCGGTAAAATAGATCGAGCAGCGCGAGATTCCGCGACTGCTTGCAGGGGGGGGTAGGACACAAAGGATAATCACAGTAACAAGTTAAAATCTGAATCAGAGCGTTTTTTAAAAGCTAGCAGCCCGGCTCAAGCCTCAGGCAATAGTGAAGGTAATCTCCTCATGATGGTGGACGTGGTGGTGGTGGACGTGGTGGTAGACGTGGTGGTGGTGGTGGAGGAAGTGGTGGTGGTGGACATGGTGGTGGTGGACGTGGTGGTGGTGGACATGGTGGTGGTGGACGTGGTGGTGGTGAACGTGGTGGTGGACGTGGTGATGGTGGATGTGGTGGACATGGTGGTGGGGGATGTGGTGGTGGATGTGGTAGTGGTGGATGTGGTGGTGGTGGACGTGGTGGTGGTAGACGTGGTTGTGGTGGACATGATGGTGGTGGACGTGGTTGTGGTGGACGTGGTGGTAGACGTGGTGGTGGTGGTGGTGGAGGAAGTGGTGGTGGTGGACATGGTGGTGGTGGACATGGTGGTGATGGACGTGGTGGTGGTGGACATGGTGGTGGTGGACGTGGTGGTGGTAGACGTGGTGATGTTGGATGTGGTGGACATGGTGGTGGTGGATGTGGTGGTGGATGTGGTGATGGTGGACGTGGTGGACGAGGTTGTGGTGGACATGATGGTGGTGGATGTGGTGGTGGACGTGGTGGTGGACGTGGTGTTGGTGGATGTGGTGGGACGTGGTGGTGGACGTGGTGGTATTGGATCTGGTGGTGGTGGAAATGGTGGACATGATGATGGTGGATGTGGTGGTGGACATAGTGGTGGTGGTGGTGGATGTGGTGGTGGTGGACGTGGTGGTGGTGGACGTGGTGGTGGTGGACATGGTGGTGGATGTGGTGGTGGATGTGGTGGTGGACGTGGTGGTGGTGGATGGGGTGGTGGTGGACATGGTGGTGGACGTGGTGATGGACGTGGTGGTGGTGGATCTGCTGGTGGACGTGGTGGTGGTGGTGGACGTGGTGGTGGACGTGGTGGTGGACATTGTGGTGGTGGACGTGGTGTTGGTGGATGTGGTGGTGGTGGTGGACATGGTGCTGGTGGTGGACGTGGATGTGGTGGAGGTGGACGTGGTGGTGGTGGACGTGGTGGTGGTGGACGTGGTGGTGGTGCACATGGTGGTGGTGGATGTGGTGGGGGTGGACATGGTGATGGTGGATGTGGTGGTGGTGGAAGTGGTGGACATGGTGGTGGTGGATGTGGTGGTGGTGGACGTGGTGGTGGACGTGGTGGTGGACGTGGTAGTGGTGAACATGGTGATGGTGGACATGGTGGTGGTGGTGGACGTGGTGGTGGTGGATGTGGTGATGGTGGACGTGGTGGTGGTGGACGCAGAGGTGGACATGGTGGTGGTGGACGTGGTGGTGGTGGACGTGGTGGTGGTGGTGGACGTGGTGTTCAAATAGCTGGCACATTTTTCTTAGGATCCATACAGCATGGTGATACAGAACATTTGCTTCAACAAAACTTCACCATATGAGTGAAATATCGGATGCTATTTAAAAAGACACATACAAATGAAACGCATTTCAAATATTTTGACTGTTTGAAAAATTAAGGGCTTTCACTTTTAATTTCCCCAAATGGAATTCATTAAAAAGTGCTGTCAGTAATAAAGTTAAATCGGGAAATCGGGGAGATGAGTCATCCACAAGATGACAAAATAAGGAATGCACTTGAGAGAGAGGGGGAGCAAGAGGTGAGCCCCGGAGTCTGCTCATTTTCAAGCACTGCACTCGTGCTTGTGGCGCTTCCCTGCTCGCTCCCACAAGTTGGATGCCGCCACAAGCACGAGTGTGTGCTTGAAAATTAGCATTGTGACGGCTAAAGGCCCTCCTATCAGCGTATGCGCGCTGCGTAGGCGTGACCTAAAAACGAATAGAGGACTGCTGGGATCCCTACACCACCCCCTTCCGCTGTTAGTGCTTAACCAGTACTTTCCCATCATTCCCACTAAACTACCAAGCCACCAACAGGAAGGCCGGCCGTCCAGGAGGGAGGGGCTTAATGAATGGGACGAGGACAACAGGACCAGGAGTAATGAAGATTACCTGTAAGCAATAGGACATTACCTCCAGGTGCCTCCAGTCCTCATCCCATTCATTACAAGGGGAGAATACCAAAGCCAGAAACTTGGCCTTCCGAACCCCCAAGAACACTCAGAGCATCACCACAAAAGCAGCACACCAAGCAACACAAAATGGGAGAACTACAGGAAAACACAACCAGACGCACACAGCCCATCCAAACAACAGGGCTTCACCCCCAGAACAAGCATGGGATGACCAAGGCGACCAAAAAAGCAAACCAATTGCACTGACAACCAAAGGCCAGCTAACCATACCAAGAACACCCCCGAACCAACAATGGAGGCAGAGCTGCTGCCAAGGAAGCACCTGAGACAACCGACAACAGAAGGACAGCGAGGAGGCCCCACAAGGAAGAAGGTCCAAGGCAAGCAGTCACACCAGGAAGCTAGGGTCACACCAACAGGGACAAAACCAAGGGCTGCAAGAACCAGCAACCCAGAACCAGAAGCCACAAGCGGCACCAAGGAGGAATCCCCACACAGAAAAAACGGGCCAGCAGGGCACCCAGACCCCACCGACTTCAACTCCAAAACCACAAAGCGGAAGGGAGCCAGCCAAGACGGTGACAATGCAAAGACCAACCAAGCCAAAGTCGGAGAGGTGGCAAACCACAGAGACCCCCATCCCCATGAGGAAGGCCTAGGAAAATCAGAACCGCCGCCGCACACCATAGGGAACAAAAAGCCTGGAAGAACTACCACTAGACCAGAAGGAAGCCATGCCCAGCACCCCCAGGCAGCTACCCAAACCCAGGAGCAACATAGATCCGAAGTGCACCCAACAAGGGGAAGCATGGAAAGTCCCAACAAGCCCCGCAACAACCAGGAAACAACAGGCGGTAGGACCAACAACAGGAACAACACCACCGGGGAGCCCTACAGGAGACCTGCCCAGAAAAAAAGAGGATAGGGCCAGCCAACAGGACCAAGGCACAGACCCAGAGTAACTAACGAGGCCAGGGCCACACCGGCCAAACCAGGAAGGGAGGAACCACCAACCAGGAGCCAGGCCCCCAACCAAAAAGATCCGACCACCAGCCGCTGGGCAGAAACGGCCAGCCTCAACCATCAGCCGCAACACAGAACAAAAGTCAAATCCCCCAAACCGGGAGAAGGAGCTGGGGCACAGGGACAGGCCAGGATGGAGGCACCCACCATGAATACAGGGGACACCGGGCCACAACCCGGAACCCCGTTCCACAAAGAACAATGCAGAAGGAAGCAGGACCGTCTAACACCCGCACCCCTGTGGCCAGAAGACCAACCAGAAGGAATAAGCAACCAGAAACACAGACCCAACCCGGACATGAATTGTCAGGGGAGAAACAGAGGCCAGAACCCCGTGGTGCAAAATCCCCAACCAAGAACAAGGCCAACAACAGGACCCAACTCAGGAAAAACTAAGGGGCGGACACCAGCAGACCCTGCACCCACACCATTGCACAACAACTAAGAGAGGGGAGAGACAAAAAAAAACAAGATCACTGAGACAAGGGGAACCCAAAGACCAAACAGGGCCAACAGGGAAGACCCCGGCCCAAACAACACACACCCCGGACGACACCCCGAACCACTCCCCCGAAGGTCGACCAAAGGCATAACAGACAGGACCGAGTGACCACTGCGCCTTGGCCTGGTCACCCCAACGCTCCCAGTACCTCCTGCTCCTGCCTCCTGCGTTCTGCTGCGGTGCCTGCCTGCCTGCTCGCCCTTGCCGTCAGCGAGCTCGCCTTTGCCGTCAGCGAGCGCCCCTGCCGCCGCAGGGCCGCCCGCCAAGCCCGCACTCGCTTTCCCGCCGCTGCCTGCCTGCGGCCCCGCCCCCCTGCCAGCCGATTGGATCCCACGCTCCCGCCTCCCAGCTGACCCGCCCTCCCGGCTCCCTTCTTATGACAGCGGGAGCACCGATTGAGCGCCGAAGGTGCGCCAAAGGTAAGCCCGTCTGCGCCTGTCCGCGCCTGGACCGCGCCCAGCGCCAGACCCCCTGGCCCCCGCAGACGCCAGCCCACCCGCCTGACTTACGACGCCACCGCACTCCACGCACTCAACGCCGGCCGAACCCCGGGTTGCTACCGAGCCACCCCGAGACGCACCCACGGACCCTTCTGCTGCCACACCTGCAAGTTCGCCTGCATCCGGACCTGCACTACTCCAGCACTGACCAAGACCACGACGCGCAACAGAAGCAGCCACCTCAAGTGCATCCTGCTCAACACCCGCTCCGTCCACAGACACGCCGTCGAGCTCTGGAACCTGCTCGACATCACAGCCCCAGACGTCGCCTTCCTCACGGAAACCTGGATGAACGCCTCCTCAGCGCCCGACATCGCCATCCCAGACGGCTACAAGATCATCCGGAGGGACCGCGTCAACCAGACTGGAGGAGGCATCGCCATCGTCCACAAGAACACCATCCGCATCACGACCAACACCGACGACACCCTCGCACCCGCCGAGCACCTCCACTTCCAGATCCACACCGACCCAAAGACGACCCTCAGAGGCACCCTCATCTACAGACCCCCGGGACCACGCACACAATTCAGCGAAGACATCGCCGACTTCGTCAGCCCGCACACCCTCCCCTCCACTGACTACATCCTCCTCGGGGACCTCAACTTCCACCTGGAGAACAACAACGACCGCAACACCACCACCCTGCTGGACAACCTCGCAAACCTCGGACTCAAGCAGCTGGTGACCACCCCCACCCACTACGCCGGACACACACTCGACCCCGTCTTCTCATCCAGCAAGGACATCACCTTCAGCCACGCCACCGGACTCCACTGGACGGACCACAGCTGCGTCCACTTCAGCTTCAGAAGGACCACGATCCACCACCACCAGCAACAGGTTGCACGCAGAAGCTGGAACAAGATCACAGCCGACCAGCTCGCGACTTCCCTGAGCATGAACCCACCCACCAGCGCAACGAACCCCAGCGAAGCGGCCACCAACCTCACGAAGTGGATCAGCGACTGCGCAGACGACCTCGCCCCTCTGAGGACCCCCCCTAGCAGACCTGGCAGCAAGAAAGCCCCTTGGTTCACCGACGAACTCAAGAGCTCCAAGAAGAACTGCAGAGCCCTCGAGAAAGCCTGGCGCAAAGACCCAACACCGGACAACATGACTGCCCTCAAGCTCGCCACCCGAAAACACCACCAACTGACCCATGCCACCAAGAAAACTGCATTCAAGGAACGCTTGGACAACAACGCACACAACAGCAAGGAACTTTTCAACATCGTTAAAGAGCTCTCCAACCCCAACGCCGGAAACAACGACATCACCCCTTCGCAAGACCTCTGCAACTCCCTCGCCTCCTACTTTCACAACAAGATCGCGGACAGACACAACAGCTTCAGCACTCAACCGACGCATGCCACGACCGAACCAGCGCCCCCCACCTCCAACCTCCGCGCCTGGACCCCGATCAGCACCGAAGACACCGTCCGCACGATGAACTCCATCCACTCCGGATCTCCGTCCGACCCCTGCCCTCACCACGTCTTCAACAAGGCCGACACTGTCATCACACCCTACCTGCGGGACATCATCAACACCTCCTTCAACACCGCTACCTTCCCGGAGAGCTGGAAGCACGCCGAACTCAGCGCTCTACTTAAGAAACCATCAGCCGACCCCACCGACCTCAAGAACTACCGCCCCATCTCGCTGCTCCCGTTTCCTGCAAAAGTCACCGAGAAGACCGTCAACAAGCAGCTGGCCGCCTTCCTCGAGACGAACGGATCCCTCGACCTCTCGCAGTCTGGCTTCCGGGCCAACCACAGCACCGAGACCGCCCTGATCGCAGCCACCGATGACATCCGATCCCTGCTCGACAACGGAGAAACAGCGGCCCTCATCCTCCTAGACCTCTCCGCGGCTTTCGACACTGTCTGCCACCGCACCCTAGTACAGCGCCTCAGCAACGTCGGAATCCAGGAGAAGGCACTGGAGTGGATCATCTCCTTCCTCGCCGGAAGGACACAGAGAGTCCGCCTCCCCCCGTTCAGATCAGAAGCCACCGAAGTCATCTGCGGCGTTCCTCAAGGCTCCTCGCTCAGCCCTACCCTCTTCAACGTCTACATGAGCCCCCTCGCAGCCATCGCACGCCAGCACAACCTCAACATCATCTCCTACGCCGACGACACCCAGCTGATCCTCTCCCTCACCAACGACCCCGTCACCGCCAGAGCCAACCTACACGAAGGGATGAAAGAGGTAGCCGAATGGATGAGGAACAGCCGCCTGAAACTGAACTTGGACAAGACGGAAGTCCTCATTCTGGGATCTTCACCCTACGCCTGGGACGACTCCTGGTGGCCCCCCGCCCTAGGCAGCGCACCCAAACCGACAGACCACGCACGCAACCTAGGCGTCATCCTGGACTCCTCCCTCTCCATGACCAGACAAGTCAACGCCGTCTCCTCGACGTGCTTCAACATCCTGCGCATGCTACGAAAGATCTTCCGGTGGATCCCCACCGAGACCAGGAAGACGGTCACCCAGGCCCTCGTCCCCAGCCGCCTGGACTACGGCAACTCCCTCTACGCCGGAACCACCGCCAAACTCCAGAAGAGGCTCCAGCGGATCCAGAACGCCTCAGCACGACTCATCCTGGACATCCCCCGTCGCAACCACATCTCCGGACACCTGAGAGACCTGCACTGGCTCCCGGTCAACAAAAGAATCACCTTCCGTCTCCTCACCCACGCACACAAAGCCCTACACAACCAAGGCCCAGGATACCTCAACAGCCGCCTCAACTTCTACGCTCCCAAACGCCAGCTTCGATCGACCGGCCATGCCCTCGCTGCCGTCCCCCGCATCCGAAGAGCCACCACAGGGGGAAGGTCCTTCTCCTACCTCGCCGCCAAGACTTGGAACTCCCTCCCGACCCACCTCCGCCTGACCCAGGACCACCTCGCCTTCAGGAAGCAGCTCAAGATCTGGCTGTTCGAGCAGTAGCTGACCCCCCTCCCCTTGCGCCTTGAGACCCTCCGGGTGAGTAGTGCGCTCTATAAATGCTTTGATTGATTGACTGATTGACCGGACAAAGGACAAACACCCGAAGCAAGTCTAAAACTAGCCGCAGAAGGGCAAGAAGAGCAGGAGACATCAACAGAGTGGCCCACCACTCAACCCAGCAGACCCCACAAGAAGCCAGCCAACCGAACAACAGAAATGCCAGCAACGACAGGAGGCCACCAACACAATGCCCTCACTGAGCAGGGAGGAGCGGCACAGGAACAGCAGCCTCAAACCCTCAACCACAGAGGGCAGAGAGAAAGGTGACAGAACCAGCCTCAACCAGGCCACTACAGAACCAGCCTCAACCAGGCCACGAAGGGAACACACAGAAGCAGGAAGCCAGAGCCCACAACAGCATGACCACGCCACAGCCCAGCCTGTACCAGGGGAAGACAGGTGCCGAGAAGAGGCCAGAGGATTGGGCAAGGAGGCTGACAAGAACCCGTGCCACACCTGACAAAAGAACCATCGACCAACAAGGACCTAAGATCCACCCCCAAACAAGGTGCAAAGCGACCACAGAAAGGGAAACTAAAAAAAGGGCCACCGGCCGACACCCAAAGGTGACCCACCAAGCCCCGGAACCAGGCAGCCCCCAACAAGGGACCCCGGGCAGAGAAGGCATCGCCAACCCAACCCGCACAGGCCCACGCGGGGTTAACAAGCACAGCGAGGCCATGAGAAAAAGAGGCAAAAGCTATGGCCCCACCAACAGGTGTGGTGACAAGATGGAGTGCACAACTGTGCCCAAGTCCCCAAGAGGCAGAAACCAGAATAGGGAGCAAGCCGAAACCGAACCCAAGCAGACACCGGAACCCCAAAGGACCAAACCCAAATGGCCAGACCAGGCCCCAAGCAGAAAGAGACAGGACCCAACCAACATCGCAGGGACCCAAATACGGCTCCCACACAGGCGGTACCGCAGACAGATACCATGCAACGGATGCCAGGGATTTCTTGACACACCAAACACAAAAGCCCCAGGGCAAGCAGCGCACAGCAGAAGATGGAGGAAGAAAAACCGCCACCCTGACACCACCTGGGGCTGGCAGACCTCAGACAGCACCGCCGCCAACAAAACGGCACCAACAGCCAGTCTACATGAGTCCCAAGCCAGAGCACCAGGCCCACCCCAAAAACTGGTCCAAAGGGAACCAGGCATACCAGGGGCACCCCGAGCACAGCCCCGTACCACCCACCACACAAGGGCAGTGGCAAAGCTAGGCCAGAGAAGAGGCAAAGTCCACCGAAGGAAAACAACAGGACCCCCAAGCGGGAGGGAAACCCGGAAAGCAGCGAAAAAATAGGGGAAAGCCGCTACACGGCCCACCCCCTCAGAGGTGGCAGACGTTAGACCACACCGTCCGCCACCCCAACGCCCCAACAGACAGTCACAACCAAAAAGGGAAAAAAGGAGCACAAGAGACTGAGACAGACGAACCGACAGCAGGGAGGCCGCGGACCCCAAAACAGACTGCTGGGTCACCCAGAAAGGAACAAAAGAGGTGAGACAAATACCAAAATGCAGCAACACCCCAGGGAAGGCAGATGCTGCCCCACACTGCCTACCCCCACAACCAGCCAAGGCTTGCCCCAAAACCCCAGCACAGGGCAACAGGCAAACCACCATACAGGCCACTAGGCATGCCCAAGGGCACCAGTAGCGCAGCTCCCACGCTACCATCCACCCAAGACCTGCCGTGACCAGAGAGAGGGTCCATAGGCACTGGGAGAATCATGGAGCCAACGGCTGCCGGACCACGCCTGACCAGAGGGAAAGAAAAAACCTCAAGCCCCCACAGGTGGGAAGGCCACACAAGCAGTAGAGAGGCCGGGAACACCAATGGCCTGACACCGCTGGGAAAAAGCGTTACCCACACAGAAAGGCAAGAAAAAATGGGAAGAATACCGCCATGCGGTACTCACCCCTGGGGCGGGCAGATCCCACGCAACACTGCCTACCCCCACTAGCCAATCCAGGCACCCACCATAACCCCAGCGCAAGACAGCAGGCGCCACATGAGAATGAAACACCGGGAGCAGGGAAGCTGATGACACCAAACTGCCAGACCAAGCCACCAATACAATGACACAAAAAAAGTCATCAACACCATCTGTGAAACTCAAAGTGTAGATGAGCAACTGTGTTTTAATATTGTTTTGTTACTTTTTCCAGAAACCAAGAAGGTAAAAAAGAGGAGCTGTATAACACCACTATGCGGTACTCACCCCGGGGCAGACAGACGCCACATTCCACCGTCTGCCCCACCAGCCAGCCCAGCCGTTGTGCAACACTGCAGCACGGGGCAAAAGCCATACCTAGACACTGGTGGCGGGAAGCGAACCATGATATGCGAGGGATCGTGACCCAAATGGTACAAGACTTGCCTCAGCTCCATAGTGCCCTGTCAACACCACGGCTCGCCAAGAACTCCAGGGGAACCACCAAGTCAGCCCAAGCCGCCATCCATCTTCCAGGGCGTCCTCCTGCTCGGCCAACAGGAGGGTGTACTTCGGCAAACCGAACCCCTCCGCGGAACTGGTGCCCCAGCTGCAACGGGCGTGTTGGCTACCTCCGTGCCTCCCAGCAAGCCAGGAGGCACACAAAGAAACCCGTCAGAGACAGTCCGGCTATCAGACGGGGAATCCAGAAGACCACCACTCACGCCCACCAGGAGCAGCATCCAGCACAATCCTTGTCCCATTCTGTCAGCAGACAGAGCAACTGCTCACCATCTGTTTTCACTTAGCCACTTGTTTATATTTGCATCGCGCTTTCACTTTCACTTTAAGTGAAAGCGCCATGCAAAAATAAACACGGGGCTGAGTGAAAACAGATGGCCCCCATAAAGATAAAAAATTGCTGTGCGACAGCAGCATAGCAGACGACCCTGTCCGGATCAGCTGGACGAAAAGGCAAAATGGCATCAACAAAAAAAACTCATTTCCAATGGTGGGCCACCGTTTAGCATAAACAGTGACGCCAGTCAATGGAAATGAGGGGTGGGGCTTAAAGCCCCCTTCTGAAAGTCCTCATCCACAATATCTCTCGCCAGTGTGCAGTTCAGCGCATGCGCTGCAACTCTAGGCGAGACCTAAAAAAAGAACAGGGGGAATGCTTGATAAGTACTAGTTAAGTACTACCAGTGGGAGGGGGTCGGTTAGGGTCGGTCCCAGCATTCCTCTGTTTTCTGCGTGGGAGATGGTTGTCTCCACTTGTAATGAATGGGACGAGGACTGGAGGGACCTGGGGGTAATGCTGCTTTACTAAGCTAAAGATTGGATGGAAGAGGGTGAGCTGTGGACCACCTTCAGCTCAACAGACCACCAGTATAGTTCGCATAGTTTAACCTCGTCGTGTGTCACATTTTTTATAACTCGCATTTCTTTGAAAGACACACTCGTATATCTGTTGACAGCTGCAACCATTTTAATGTGTATTTTACAAAATGTTATAATTGAACAGCATTAATTACACCGATACCTGAGCTGATGCCACCATGTGACAAACCTCACTTAAATTGTGAGAAGATAATTTCAGCTCTGAGCTTCGAGGGGTGGAAGGTGGGTTTAGTCGTGTGTTTCGCACCACAAAGCGAGGACGGAAGCACTCAGCTGAGTGACGCACCTTGGCGCCCGTGACGCCGCGCGTCGGCTGTGGTGGGTGTCCAGCGTTCTATGCTCGGCAGTGCCTTGCGGTTGTGCGGGTGAAGCGGAGAAGTGGCGTGACCGCGGGTCTTGGAGGTGAGAGGCTGTGGCGGTAACGCCCGGCGGTATTGAAGGGGTGGTGGTAGTTTCCTGGCACGTCGAGCATCTGACACAACCAGGCTTCTGCCCACCTGGGGTCCTGACGGAGGCCGCGGCTCAGCGTCAGGCGCGGCGGTAAATGACTTGTGACGGCCTGTCATGGCGCACGAGGAGTCGGACTCTGACGGAGAGGGCCTCAGGTGCTGCAGGCCTGCTGCTGAGGCGGGTAGCAGGGAGAGGGTCAATGAGAGGGGCAAGGCGGGGAGAAGGAATAAGGAAGGGAAGGAGGGGAGGCGGAGAGACAGAGACGCACGGCGGGGAGACAGAGAGAGAGAAATAGGACAAAAGGAGGGGGAGAGAGAAAGAGCAAGAAATTGAAAGACGGTGAGAATGGAAAGCAACAGTGTGACTACAGAGAGATGGGTGAGAGGAAGAGAAAGCGGTGGAGAGAGACGGAGAGAAAAAAAACAAGAACAGAGTGCGAGAAATGAGAGTAAGGGATGAAAGGGGGAGGGAGAGGAAGATGAGTGATGCGAGAGACAAACGTTATAAGAGGAAAGAGGAATACAAAACAAGAAAGAGGCAAGAGAGATGACGAGAGAAAAAGACAAAAGGAAACAGTAACGGAAAAGTAGGTAGAAAGAAAGGGGGATAAGAAAAGCGGAGGAGAAGACTGGTAGAGAGGAAGAAAGGGAGGGGAAAAGATGAGGAAACAGGAAAAGAGAGAGGAGAGTGGTGAAACAGGGAAGGAGAGGAGTGAGGCAGAGAAGGAGGGGGAGGGCAGAAAGCAGATGAAGGGAGTAATGGAAAGAAGGAGAGAAAAGAAGAAATTGGAAAGGAGAGGTAAGGTAAGAGGAAATGAGAGGTGAGAGGAGGAGGAGAAAGTCAGAGAGAGAGAAGGAAGAACAGGAGTGGGGAGATGCTGAAGGAAAAGAAGTGGAGAGCGATCGGGAGAGGATTGGTGAGAAAAGAAGGAATAGGAAGAAAAGCAGGTAAGAAGAGAGTGAAAGGTGGGGCAGAGATGGAGAGAGGGGCAGAGCTGAGATTCTGAAGGAGGGAAGAAGAGGAAGGAAGAAAGGGAGAGAGGCAGAAAGAAGAACGAAAGCGGCTGTAGGGGTCGAGGGAAGAAATGGAAGCATGGGAGGGGAGTGATGTGGGACATAAAGAAAGGAATGGACTGGAGAGTCGGAAGTCAAGCAGCAGAAGGAATAAAGGGGGATTTACGGGGAAACGGGGCGAGTAAAAGAAATCGGGAAATGGTGATTTTGTTTTGAGTGACTAATTTGAAAGAAATATTAAGAGGACCAGAATTACACCAAAGGAGAGAGGCATAACCAGGAGCTCTGAGTGCTATAAATACTATAATTATCACATTATTTGATTGGGGTATTTACTTCAACAATACTTATTATACCTGCTACGACAATAAAGTACAACCGAGATGACATTAAGGAATCAATAGAAGTGAGAGGAATGGAGGAGAGAGGGGCTGGAGGCCCTACTGAGGGTGGAGTGGTAAAGTAGGCCTGAAAAGGCGGTATGAGGAGAAGGAAAAGAGCAAAGTGGGTATGGAGTCGAGTAGATTGAAATTAGGCTACATATTAAGAGTGGGGAGCACAGAGATCATGTTTAGTGTAACAGTCAGTCTCAGTAAGCGTCACTAGGACAGGCTACTCCAGTGCTGGTATTGGATGTAGGAAAGCAGGTAGGCCTGGGCGGAGCTTGCAGAGTTTCACTGCGTGGAATTTCACAGAGATGCTGAAAAACTCTGCCAAATTCCACAGAATTTTGCAAGTGGGCGGAGTATTGCCCAGCCACCCCAAAAATAGATGATGTTCCAGCTGTACCAGTTATTACTGCCTCTAGGCTGCGCAGTATAGAGTATGTGGGGCCTGCAGCATTGTGTGCACGTTAAAAGAGAGAAGCGGGAGGCGATGAGACTCGGCAGGTACACACAGTTCCGATGCAGTACCCGTACACATTCGGAAAGCCTACGATATGCAAAGACAGGTGCAGGTACAGAGATCAGGGAGTTTGGTAGACGGGCCTTGTGACCCTAGTACATACAGGGCATAGATCCTGGTATAGGCCCAAGAATCCTACTACGCATAAAGCTAGGAGATGTGTGGTAAACAGACACAGGGACACTGTTACATACAGTCATTGGCGGAGTCTGGCAGGGAACCATGTGCTTGGATACTGACAAAAATTGTACTTGTATGAAAGGTCATACATCTAATACTGTTTAGCCAGACTGGGGTCGGCTGCAGTAGGGAAAAGGAGGGGGTTGCTACCCTCAAGTACTGTGCACTTGTGAAATGGGAGTACAGATTATGCCTACACCCAGTCCTCTAAGGCAGTCTGTGGAAGTCCCGTGAAAAGCACAGGGTCAAACTAGGAATGACGTGCACTGCAACGGGTATGGGAAGACTGAAGCCTCGTTGGTACAGATGCGCCTGCGTGTCTGAATACACCACCCTCCGTGTCCCAAATAATACATTGTCCTTGTCCTCTTACCTGCTGCACTCAACTTCTTCTTGGGTGGGCAGTCATGCCACTAGTCCGCTGGCCTCCACTGGCACATTCCTTGCCAACTACACCTGTAAAAACAGGAGCTCCATATATGGAAGCTGCCCATCAATTGCTGCACGGCTTCATGGCGAAAGTCCCGCCTTACACCACGACAATTGGCCCATTCTGTAAGGAGGTGACTCTTAATTGCGAGACAATACTGTCAACTCGGTTTATCGCCCAGCCTACTGGCCACGCTTTGAGAAGGGACATCTGGGAAATGTAGAAACACAGGTGCAGTAACTATAGTGTGGTGTGATGGTACATTTATCTGGCAAAGAAGACAACCCATATTTTTTTTTTTCGTTTTTTTGCAGAGCTTTTATATAGCGCGAACTTGACCCTGAATTCAATCGGGTATCAGAGCGCTTTACATAGCACCAGTTACGTTACATGAGGACACACATTTATTTTTTGTTAAGCACAGGGAAATTAAGTGATTTGCCCAGAATCGCAGGATGTTAGGCGTCATTGCCGAGACTCGAACCCAGTTCCCCCAGGTCCGAGGTCGGGCGCCCTAGCTGTTAGGCCAACTCCTCTCACCATATTGCTCCTTCACTTAATGAATAGGAACTCGGTGATATATTCATGTTAGCCATCTCAGAGAAATTAAATCCTTCTGCAGTTCTCTCCTATACTCGTACATGACTGAATATTAGAATCACAGTCCAATACGGCACTCTGTCAACCTTTGCCCTTCGCCAGTTCTTTCTTACAGGAGTGGACGGGACTGCCAGCACAGATAAATGTTAAGTTATGTTAACAAGTTTTGTAAAGCGCAGCGTATACATGAAGGTGTCTTGGAACTGATATCTGAAGCAGAGTGGAAAGGAGAATGTGTAAGAACAGTTATCTGTTGAAAAGCCAGGTCTTAAGAAGTTTTCTGAATGTTTATAAAGAAGGTGTGGATCTAATGTGGAGAGGTAGTGTATTCCAGAGTCTAGTGGCCCCGGTGAGGAAGCAACCTGCCGCCCCATTTGGTTTTCTTGAATCTAAAGGGGGTCACTTTGTAGGTTCCTAAAGATCAGAGGTTCCTGCTGGGGTATACCAAGAGATGGATTTTTTGGGGAATTCAGGACCAAAGCCATGTAGGGCCTTAAAAGTGAGATAGAGGGTTTTAAATTTGATTCGATTTCTGATGGCGAGCCAGTGTATATCCTTGATGGCAGAAGATCCTGAAGGATGTTTAGGGAGATCATGCAGTACTCTGTCGGCGTAGTTTTGGAAGACCTGCAGTTTATTAATTTTTCTTTTTTCTGTAGATTGATATTTAAACCATTGCACTAATCAATTTTGGATAAAATTAGGGAGGACACATCACGAGATTAGATGTACACAGGGGGGATAGACACATGCCCACTGTCTTACCTGTCCAACTAAACTCGGGGTAAGCGCGTTGGTTGATTCTGCTCTGCCTGTGTTTGCAGAGCTTTTGCCGAATTCCACGGAGTGGCAAAACTCTGCTAACCCACCAGCTGAGTGGAGTTTGCCACCCACCCCTCAAAAGCGCAGGACTTAAGGTCTCTACGAGAGGTTGGTTTCTGCTACTAAACACAGGGGATCAGAGAGTGCACAGCATCAGGCCATTAGGACAGTTTGGTTCTGTTCTGCTATTAGATGTAGGTGTGCACAGAGCCCCTGGGTCACTAAGTCAGATTGGCCTATCCTTGTTTTAAGGATAAAGGAGGATGATATTAGGTAAAACTTTTCAATAATACATAAGAAAGACAAAAAGTTCGAAATGTACAGTTTGAAAAATGATTAGTTGAAAGGAGAAAGTTTCAAACGATATAAAGTCCACTAAAAAATGAAAATGTTTAAAGACATTACGATTTTAGTACGTTCAGTTTTACTTAAGGAAAATAAAAGGCTCTGGGTTACAGGAATGGAAAGTATCAAAGGAAATGGGAGTCCAACAAAAAATGAAAATGTCTAAAGACATTAAGATTTTAGTATGTTTAGTTTAATTTAGGGAAAAGGTAAGGCTTTGTGGGTTAGAGTAATGGTTAGGTTTTGGTTAATCATATTTATTTAACAGTTTTATTTAGGGTATTTACAATAATGAATGTATTAGTGCTCTTTACTTTTGAACAACAGAATAAAGAATTCAATAACAGATGGCAAAGCAGGATAACTGAAAGACAATCATATTTCAATATAGCCGAAGTAGGTGAATTTTAAGTGTAGTCTAAACCAGTGGTTCCCCAACTTTTTAGAACCACAGCCCACTTTAAAGAACAACAAACATTTGCAACCCACCTACCTTTAATGGGCGTGAGGCGGGCCGATTTTTTAATGTAACTAATGCATCATGTGGTAGCACATTATCATTTACAGACAGCACATTTTCCATTGAAATGCCCACTACATTTGCACAGACTTACAGTTTGACTGATAAAACTATATAGCACACAAATGATGTGTGGAAATCAGGTTTCTGTGAATATTTATTATTTATGCATCACCAAGTAAGTGTCTTAATTTGTCTTGATCCTGTTAAAATCTCTGTTTCCAGCACACTTAAGAATTGCAAAAATGCTTAATTTTTGCTTTCCCGTCTTATGGATGCATACAGTTAATTTACATGTGTTTGCATTTTGTTATGTATTTGAAAAAACAACATCCTACATTGTCACATAATTCACTTTAAAAACGCCTCCCACTTTGGAGCCAGAGAAAGAAAAGTAAACACAAATCCTCATGTTAAAACAATAAAGCAGCCTGACATTTGACTTCTGTCTTTAAATCACAAGAGTGACAAGATAAAAACAGAATTTAGAAGCATCTTTATTTATTGCTCTGACTTTCGTGACCCACCAAAAATCAGCTGAAACTAGAAACATAAGAGAAGGTAAACTTATTGGTACTGTGCTGGGCCTGTTCTGAATCTAGGTATGTCTAAGTACCAAAGCTTTTGGTTCTTAGTCCCTGATTACAAGTGGCTGTTTCCCACCAGGAACATTAATTCCGTGTGGGATACCGCTCTGGGCTTTTATAGGTAGCCTTGTGTCTTCAACCCTGATAATTCTGGGTCCGATGGCAATGGGCCTGGTTTCACTGGGCTCCGTTTCACCTGATGTGGATCTGCAGCCGATGACACCGCTGCAGGGTATGGGGCATGAATGGACAGGAGCAAAGCCCAGCCCCCTGTCCGACTGTTGCAGCACTGTGTGGGAAGCAGACCACACTCCATCTGACTGCCCCAACCCTATGTTAACCTGATGCGCCCCAAAGTGACATCTTCTGCCTGCTCTGCGGAGGTGAAAAGTGTCATATGATTAGTTCCAGGAACCAGAGAAAAAAGGTTGGAACATGACCTGGTGTTCCCTGATCTTCCTATTTATTTATTCCACATTTGGGGGGACAAAACCTTTAATTGTCAGTTCCTGGGGTGGGATGACAGATTGAATCTGAGATTCTAGCCTCCTGGTAACCCCAAACAAAAATACGTAAACCTCATAACCGGGGTCTAAATCTTCTTCATCTGTTTGATATGTTGAGTTGAGTTTAGAAGGCTAATTCCTGTGGAGTCTTAGTAGAATAGGCAATTTTGATTTTTAATCATGATTCAATTCATAACCATTGTAAAGTGGGCGGAATTGAGGAGATATGGTTGTTCTGATTGATATAGGCAGAGGCGATCGGATTGTGGAGACCCTCTGACGTTAGACGGGAGGGGTGCCGCTCGCAGGCGTGGACACTGGACTTTGTTCTTCCTTGAATTTTAATCTTTGGAGGACCTGTTGGGTGATTTTATTAAGCGCTACTTACCCCTGAAGGCTGACATCCCCCCCGGGACTGCGAGGCCCAGGGTGCCGTGCAAGGCTCTCGCGCATCGCACCTGTTGCCTCTTCCCGGCCCCTCCTCTCATCAACCTCGCCTTCTTAATGCCTCGCGGCCCCCGCTTCGCGGGAGCCGCTCGCAGGCGTGGACACTAGACTTTGTTCTTCCTTGAATTTTAATCTTTGGAGGACCTGTTGGGTGATTTTATTAAGCGCTACTTACCCCTGAAGGCTGACACCCCCCCCGGGACTGCGAGGCCCAGGGTGCCGTGCAAGGCTCTCGCGCATCGCACCTGTTGCCTCTTCCCGGCCCCTCCTCTCATCAACCTCGCCTTCTTAACGCCTCGCGGCCCCCGCTTCGCGGGAGCCGCTCGCAGGCGTGGACACTGGACTTTGTTCTTCCTTGAATTTTAATCTTTGGAGGACCTGTTGGGTGATTTTATTAAGCGCTACTTACCCCTGAAGGCTGACATCCTCGCCGGGACTGCGAGGCCCAGGGTGCCGTGCAAGGCTCTCGCGCATCGCACCTGTTGCCTCTTCCCGGCCCCTCCTCTCATCAACCTCGCCTTCTTAACGCCTCGCGGCCCCCGCTTCGCGGGAGCCGCTCGCAGGCGTGGACACTGGACTTTGTTCTTCCTTGAATTTTAATCTTTGGAGGACCTGTTGGGTGATTTTATTAAGCGCTACTTACCCCTGAAGGCTGACATCCTCGCCGGGACTGCGAGGCACAGGGTGCCGTGCAAGGCTCTCGCGCATCGCACCTGTTGCCTCTTCCCGGCCCCTCCTCTCATCAACCTCGCCTTCTTAACGCCTCGCGGCCCCCGCTTCGCGGGAGCCGCTCGCAGGCGTGGACACTGGACTTTGTTCTTCCTTGAATTTTAATCTTTGGAGGACCTGTTGGGTGATTTTATTAAGCGCTACTTACCCCTGAAGGCTGACATCCTCGCCGGGACTGCGAGGCCCAGGGTGCCGTGCAAGGCTCTCGCGCATCGCACCTGTTGCCTCTTCCCGGCCCCTCCTCTCATCAACCTCGCCTTCTTAACGCCTCGCGGCCCCCGCTTCGCGGGAGCCGCTCGCAGGCGTGGACACTGGACTTTGTTCTTCCTTGAATTTTAATCTTTGGAGGACCTGTTGGGTGATTTTATTAAGCGCTACTTACCCCTGAAGGCTGACATCCTCGCCGGGACTGCGAGGCCCAGGGTGCCGTGCAAGGCTCTCGCGCATCGCACCTGTTGCCTCTTCCCGGCTCCGCCCCCTCCCACTATTAGAGTCAAGCCTCTTATCGCGTGAGCGGGACGCGAGCGGAGCGCAGACCGGGGCGAAGCCCGGGCAAAGGGCGGGCCCGTTTAAGCCCGTTCAAGCACGGACAAGCCCGGACCGGGCCCTGTCCTTTGGCTGCCCGAAACTGCTCCTGGACCCCCGCTGGACTTTTGATACAATGTCTACCCGAAGTAAACATACAAGAGTACAACCCAATGTATCAGGTACCTTGGACAATTTTATTATTAGGGCTAATTCTGTTATACAAGGTGAATTGAACATGTTAGAAAGGCGATTATCTGATAGGATTACTAGCTCTAGGAGGTCCTCTCTGGGTCTACTAGCATCTGCAAGGTCACCCTCTAACCCTGACGACTCACACATAGCTCTTATGGACAGCATCGATCATACAATTGAAACTGTCCTTCAAGACCTTAGATCTAGTACTTCCTCTCGCATAGATATACCACAATCCATCTTAGAGTGTATATCCCAACCTACGCACGAAATAGCATTCGACCCTTCTTTGATCCAAGTACATCCGCCTCACCAGGTTGCGGCTCCCAAAAGGAAACGCGAGGTAAATTCTAAACGAGGGAAAAAAGTTAGATTGGATTGCGAGGTAAATTCTAAACGAGGGAAAAAAGCTAGATTGGATTGCACCCACACTAATACCTCTAACACATCCACTACTATCCTTACTAGGAGAGTTCCAGATACTAGGGGACAATCCAATTCATTATTAGTCTTAACGCCTTCCCAATCTGAGCCTCTCCCACTCGCTTTGAATAGAGACGATGGACTTGATGGGGGGAATGCCCGCCTTATCGACACTTTAAATAATGTCCTCAAGGGCTTTTTTAGTCCATTGTTGGCAAGGTTTGATGCAATTGATCTTAGGCTCCAAGAAATAGAAAGGGTTGTAACTGCTTTTGGCAATCCTAAAGGGAGCAGTGGTAAAACATACAACGCACCTGGGATGAGCACGAATTATTTTCAAATCCCTCCCCTCTTTACATCTGCAGTTACGACTAATTCCCTTCCCACAATGGACCCTCTTCCATCTAGGTCATCATCATCTACACCTAATCCGCCCCTGCCTACATCTTCTATTCCCTCATCATCCCATCCTTTACCTGCTCAAACCCAATTAATGCCCCCAACCAGGAACCCTGTAGGTGCACCAAATTTAAACTCAAATCAATTAGAAGTAGGGCGATCTTCTGGAGATTTCGACCACCGCATTCGTTTAGATGAGGTCTATGCAAATAGGAAAAAAGTAATCAACTTACCCCCTGAAGCTTTGCCCTATGTCATAATTCTATCTGGTGTCCCAGAGCTCACTAATCCCGAGTCAGAAACCTATGCCTCTCTTAAAAATAAAGTGATTAGTTGGCTTAATATGCACAGGCCCCTTCCCCCTAATACTAGGTCTGAGGTTCTAATGGTTAGGAGGGTTCCCTGGCTGGGAAATACTACAAAGAACATTGAGGGTGATTGCATCTTGGTGAACTTCAGTAATTCTTTAACTGCATCTTATATCTGCAACTGGCCTGGTAACACTAGCGCTTCCCTCATTAAAACTTTACCATTGTACTCTTTCTATCCTCCAATTGATATCTTCCCCCGGGCAGAGTTGGATGGAAACTGGACCAGGGTTGTATCAAACTCATCTAGAGGAAGACAGAGGTATAATCGCTATGGTGTGCCTCTAGGTGGCGATTATTTGTGTAATAACAGGTATGCCTGCCTGGAAGAGGTTGACTGAGTTGGGGGGTTACCAATTTTAATTCTTCTACGGAGGTGCGGTCCCCTCCCAAACACCAGTCTTTTCGTCTTCCTCCCCCTGTTGTTCCCCCTACCATTCCCGGGTTGAATTTGCATGAACCCCCTACGTGCACAAACCCTGATGTTCATACAAATTGTCCACCTATACACAAAGTTCTCTCGTGGAACATAGCTGGTTTAGCTAGTAAGCTTCATTGCCCTCTATGGGGTTCATTCATAGACCTCCACCACATATGTTGCTTCCAAGAGACATGGGCTAGGCAAGAATATCATCGAGTGGGCTTTGCATCTTTCACAATTCCGGCTGTATGGGGAGGTAGAGGTCGCCCCTCAGGAGGTCTAACAATTTGGGTTTCTACTCACTTGGGCTGCAGTGCTGTGATTTTAGAAACTGGGTCTGACGATGTTCTTTGCCTGCTATTGGATTGGGGCTTAGGCACCAAGCTAGCGGTGATTAATGTGTATGCTAGGCCAGTGAACCCATGTGCGGAATCCAGAGTGATCGACGTTTTATCCAACATCCTAACCATGATACCTGAGGGAACAATGTTCCTTATAGCTGGTGATTTTAATTCTCACTTTGAACCACTCCAGGGGTTGGTGGATCAAATAAATCAAGAGGAGGATGAAATCTGGAACATCCCACAGGTTGTCGGTCCTATGGTCAGGTCTTGGGCCCCTCTAGCTGTCCAAATCACCTCCTTGACGATGGCCCACTCGATTAGGGCCTGCAATGGACGAACAATCTCAGATAACCCCTCAAGGCCCACGTTTAATGAACTAGGAAGGGAGGCTAGACTTGATTATATATTTGTGCAGTGCAGGGAGTGGAACAGAATATCTGATTTTCAGGTGCTCACTAGGGGGGAGAGTGACCATAATCCCCTGATATTGGATCTTTCTCTAACTGGCGTGTGTTTTGACAATTCATTGCCATTAATTAATTTGGAGGCACCAAAAAGAACCATCTTGACTAATAATAAGCGTAGAATTAAATGGGTTAAATTGGCTGACAATCAAAGAGAATTATCCCAACTCTATATGACGGTTGGTTTAGCATTGGATGACATAGTAAAAATTATAGAGCAGTACTCCTTCCCCAATTTCAGCGGAAAACTGGCTAAGATTAACAAAGAATTATTCTCAACATTGTCTGGTTTATTTAACCCACCTGTTACCCGTATGAAAAGGACTACTAGACGGCCCCATTGGTATAACAGGGCTTGTAGATTGGCCAAGACCGATTTGCTGGATGCAATAAAAAAGAAAGTCTGCAGGGAGGATATCCACCAAAAGAGGCAGATCTACAGGTCTCTAATCTACCATGCTAAATTGGAGTGGGCTTCTGAAAATTGGAATAGCCTAACAGCTGCCCTTTTCTCTAGAGACTCACAGAGATTCTGGCTGATTGTGTCTACCGGCACAGATGATGCTGTTGTAGCAATAAAACCAAATATTGCTCCCGAAATTTGGGAAAAACACTTCAGCACACTTTATAGGGCGGTTTCTCTTCCATCTGAGGGTTTAATGCCTGTGGCTGCTGACCACGAACAAGTTAATTTCACCTTGAGCGAGATCCAGCTCGCTATATCTATGCTTCCTGCGGGCAAAGCACCTGGCTTGGATGGGGTCCCTGGTGACTTGTACAAACATGAACCCAGAGTCTGGGCACCATACCTCACTCTATTATTTAATGCAATCCTTGGGGGTATGACAGTTCCTCATACTTGGTTGGGCGCAGAAGTTGTGCCTATCTTTAAAAAGGGGTCCCCCCTGTTACCTGGTAACTATAGGCCTATCAGTCTGATTGATGTTGCTCAGAAATTATTTTCGAGGCTGATCCTAGACCGCATTGCGGATTGGATGGAGGACTCTGATATTCTGAGCCATTATCAGGCTGGCTTTAGAAAGTGCGTTTCAACAACAGATTTTTAGATTATGTATGCTTTTTTGGAAGACAGTTAAGGTGGAGGGGGGTTCTCTTTATACTGTCTTTGTTGATTTGCGCGCAGCTTTTGATTTGGTTCCGCGCATGAAACTCTGGTCTGTTCTCCACGACTTAGGCCTTCCAGGTCCTCTTTTGCAGATCTTGGTCCGTCTTCATACCAACAACTTCGCAAGGGTCAGATGTGGAAGAGATAGTGGCTTATCATCTAGCTTCCCCGTTGAAAGAGGGGTAAGGCAGGGATGCGTCTTGGCACCCACCCTGTTTTGCCTCTATGTAAACGGTCTCATTTCCCATCTGAACAATGTGCCAAATAGAGACGCCCCGCGACTCGCGGGCATAGGTATCTCAGCTATTATGTTGGCTGACGATACCTTGCTTTTAGCCAAGACTCCCATGGGGCTTCAACGAGTTTTAGATGGTTTTGCCTCTTTCTGTGCTGATCGGGGGCTAGAGATCAATACGGCCAAGACTAAATTTATGATCTTTAACCCCCCCAGGTCCTCTCGCCCTAACCCGACTATTAATGGTACAAGTCTAGAGAGGGTTCATACGTTCGAGTACTTGGGTTTGACCTTGAACGAAAAGATGACATGGTCACATCACCAGATAAAGTCAAATCTAAAGTTAACGCAAAAGGTGGGGGGTATCCTGAATCTATGGAATCAATCCATGACACACCCTATTGGCCCGCCACTTGAAATTTACAAAATGCAGGCCCGTGGTGCTCTAATATATGGCGGCGAACTTTGGGGCCACAAATGTGCCCCAGAAATTGTCACCACTGAAAATAAGTTTCTGCGGAATCTGGCTGCTTTGCCACCGAGCACACCACTTCTCCCTCTTAGGCTTGACCTGGGATTGAGATCAATAAAGGAGGAATTAGGTGTGAAGCCCCTAACTTTCTGGAGGCGACTTTGGATAACCCCTGAACTCTCGAGCTATCGCTCTGAACTCATGGAACTTTACCGTCACCAAGCTTTATGCAATATTCCATGGTTCAAGTATGTAAAAGATGAACTAACAGGGTTGGGTCTAACTGCTCTGTGGACAAAACCGCACGAGGCTTGTCGCACTGTATCCCGCAAAGAGTTGGTCGCATTATACCACGATCGCAACTTGACCGCCTCTTTAGCAAATGAGACACTGGGGCCAATGACTAATACCTTCTTAACAATGAAGGATTTTTATAAACTGGAGACAGTTTTGGATGATATCAATCCCATTGGCCTCAGAAAACTATTTCTGCAATGGAGATATAACGCACTTCCAATCAGAGCCCTTACTAGTAAATGGCACCCACCTACTTTAAAAAACTGTCCCGCCTGCAAAAATGAGCTTGAGAACGACACCCATCTAATCTTTTTTTGTCCTTTTTATGTGAATTCCAGGAAAAAGTGGATTATTCCCATCTGCAGAAATTGGGGTTTTAGGCACCATTTAGATGTCTACCGCTTGTTGAAATCTGATTTATCCCCCCCTACTGTATTTGCTGTTAGCAAGTATTTAGCAGCTGTATGGAAGATCAGAAGAACTTTTTTAATGAATTAAAAGTTTAAATTGTTTTACATGAGTACTTATGGTTGCAAAATTTCTGTAAATGATATATCCAATTTTACATGCAGATGTTCCTTGTCTTGGAAAATTTTGCTTTGTTTTCTGTTTGTATTGTATTTCTTTTATGACTCTATGAGTCGCAATAAAGATTTAAGAAAGATATCAGTTTATATCCGCATTGAATGGGTTGAGGGAGGTCTTGGGCATTGACTAAGTCAATTGTGAAAAAAACAGTGATAGGAGAGCCTTTTTTTAAACGAAGGGGGTAATAAAGGGTTCATACTTTTGAAAAGCAAAGAGATTTAAATTGACATATGCGGTATGGGTGAATGTTCAGAAAGAGGGGAAGGTTGGGGTAGGCAATCACAGGATTGTTTAACCCCTTCAGTGCCCGCCCCTTTCCCCGCCCTGTGCCGGCCGTTGCATTAGCGGGCGGGGTCTATGACGAGCTGGACTCGTCATGGGCACAGCGCAACCGCGGCCCATGACGAGTCCAGCTCGTCATGGGCACTGAAGGGGTTAAGTAAGGCCGTTAGCGTTGCGTTTAGTGTACCTTACAACATGGATAAGCATCTTTAACTGCAACCTGATTTCAAAAAATTAAAATATGTAAGTATGGCTTTCAAACTGTTTGACAATGAAAAAACACTGCATTTCAAACAAGATTGGGCAAGTGCAGATGTCCAGATCATTAGGACAAGCTAGTCGTGCTCTGAAAGTAAGCATGGGCCGTGCCAGCCTTTAGCATGGGCTGGGCTGGGCACACTCCCCAGCCGACCTTCAGAGGGGCACAGGAGCAGCCTTCAGCAGTCTCTCTCCAGCCTAGCTCTAAAGATAAGAGTAGTAAAGTCTATCTTCTTTCTCTTGTCCCCCCCCCATCTTCCCCACCCCTCCCATTTTCCCAACCACTGGCAAGTAAAGATACCAAGTGGATGTCCGGGTCATATTTTGTTTTGCACAGGGCACTGTCCAAGCAAAGACCAGATCAGAAGGGGGGGAGGAGGGGGAGGGGGGCACAAAACTCCAAGTCCCTGGAGGCCCCTAGGACAGGCTAGTCTAGTCTTTATATGAACGATGCCTGGAGTAGAGAGATGGAAGCAGGTAGGGCCGGCAGCTTCAGCTCTGGCATCAAGGGTTCAGATCTCTTTCTTCATGAATGCATTCTTCCGTCCAATAACATCGAGTGTGTTCATGTTGCAGTTACTAGGCCTGTGTCTCCACACTCTGTTGCACGTGGCCCCGAGGTCGAAGTGCCTGACTGAACACATCGCTCACTCACTTCCAGACCGTCCTTGCCTCGCCTCTGACTTGACATTGGGGACATCTGTTACCGCCTCTGATGACCAATTAATGGCTCTCATCAATAAGCCAGCGATGAGTCCCTCTGATAGCCGATGCCGCGCCTGGCTGTCAGCGATGATCTACTGCGGCTTGGGGAGCCTCGTATCTCCTGCCCAGCCCTTGTGACCTTCACGAAGGTGGACATCTTGTCACCGGGGGCAGCACGTCCCAGGCGGGCAATGGAAAGGTCTGATGGATGGGCTCTGGGAGCCGGGTGTGCCTTCAATTGGAATTTCTGTGATATTCAAGGTGTCAGGCAGCCACTGAATTTGTAGCGAGCAGGGAGTGTCTGTTGGCTGCTCATAAAGTGCGAGAGACCGCCTCTAGGAGCTCCGTATTCAGCCATTATGCATTAGGCATCACTGCCCCCCCCCCGCGCCCCTCTTCTCACTTACTTCACCTAGGGTTTGTGAGTAGGGTCTCTGCGTCCCATCTTTGAGCAGAGCCCGCTGCTACTTTTAAGTCAGCACCTCCTGCAAAATAGGACACCAGATTGAAACAAATGGCTTAAAATTCTTTGTTACTAGATTAAAGGGACTAACCAAATGGCAAAATAATAATTTTTCCACATGTTTAACAATCCTTGCTCTTAAGCTGCCCTGCATCCTCTTTGCCTATTGCACTCTTATCCTGCCTTCCCATCCAGTAGTCTCCTCTGAGTGGTTGTATCAGCCTCAGTCTCCTCTTCAGGAAGCAGCTTGGGGCACATATTCAGGCGTCCCAACAAAGGGCAATACCAGTTGTGGGAGACAGCTGGTATGGCCTTGCTGGTAGGACCAAGCTCCAAGACCGCTCAATTTTTCAGCCAGTATAAGCCAATGTGTAGTACTGGATAGCCCCTTTCTCACCTCCAATGTCCACCACACTACCATGGCCAAACGTAGAAGCTGAATATACTTGACATCAACTAACACAACCACATCCCAGCATGACACACCCATGTCAGACCATGGCACCTTAATGCCGTTAACCCCCTCATGATGATCAGTGCCTACTCGGACGCATACATACGTCAAAAACATCAAAACCGATCTCCACCAACAGTCGAAATGCACTCTTCATCATTGAAGCCCGGCTCATAACGCGTGATGCCCATCTTCAATTAGTTCATCCAGGCAAGTATTCTGTGGTTCAGCACACATGCGCACACAAAACAGGTGGTGTCCTCTTCATCATCTACACCCTTACTTCGCCACTGTATGTCGCCTCCAATAACAAGAAACCAGAATGTGGTAGCGAGGTTGAAAAGAAACTAGTGCTTCACCGGAGCAAGTGAGATAGAGTAAGCTATGGTACAGAACAGGCACAAAAGGTGTATTAGAACCCGGCTATACAAAGGGACTTTAAGTATTACTGTTCGACTGAGTCATGAATCTCCCATTTCTGGTTTGGAGAAATTAGATGAAGGTCAGACCGGGCCGGGGGGGGGCGCAGTGTCCTCACCAAAATTATAGCCTTCTGCAGAGCATCAAGACCATTACGTGGATGAAACCCCATGGTGCCATGAGGCACGTGGTATCAAACAGGACTGCGGTAAAACAGGCCGACCCAAGCTTAGACACTCCACCTTCTAAGCACTATCCAAATGCTGGCAGGCTCAGGGTGAAGGCTGCGTGGAGCCCGTCGCCTGGTGAATTTTCCCACAAGGGATGGAAGTTCTCCTACAGCCAAGACAGCCCTTTGACATAGGTCATACAGCTGGTACAGGCAGCAGGGAATATACTTAAGGAGTAGAGAGACCCGTGGGTCAACAGGCTTATTTCTGCGAGATGAACTTTTTGAAGATATCATGGAAGGCCGACTGCCAGGCTTTGTTTCTGGGTCAAGAGCAGGATGGATCCTCTGCTCTGTAAAAAAGTTTGCTCCAACGTGCCCATTTTGGGAAAATGCACTCACCCGTTGCTGTGAATGTAGGACTGGGTGGCTCATGGTCCAGACCACCTCAAAATAAAGGCGAAGGTAGGCACCTCATACATTTGTATGGACCACTGATAATTGAGCTTTTGAACGCAAACTGCTTCTCCGTTTTCTGGGCAGCAGTGCATTCTTTGAAGGTGGAAGTGGGGGCTGTAGAGTCAGATGTCTATACATTATATTCTGCGTGGTAGGAAATTCTCTTAAAGGGTTTTCTCTGGACCAGTGTTTAATTTGTATAAAACATAAGTACAAGTGCCTACTGCCTAGAGTTTTTCTCAGGAGGCTCCTGCTTTCTTGACCACTTGCACCACCCACTCCCCCAGGCTCTCCCCACTTCTAACACTAGCCCCACCTGCTGTCCGGACCTACAGTGTCCAAAGTAAAAGTCGAGTGAGCAAAGGGAACAAAATTGGCTTTTTTCAAAGGATACACCTCCAAAGAAAGTTTTGCAAAGAAAAGGATAAGACAGTGCATTGTAAAGCCAAATTTTACTTACATTTGGTAAAAAGCCATAAACTATCAAAGGGTACTCTGGTACATCTGAAATATTCCAGTACTTTCATGGCCCCAAATTAATACCCACCTACAACCTGAGCTCCCTTAGAGGTGACTCTTCTTAGTGTGCACTGTACACCAGTCAGAAATAAACACAGCATATTCTTTTTCTTTGATACTTGCTGTCAGTGCTTCACAGCCGGCAAGGACTGCAGAAGTGTTTGGCAAAATAAGTGCTGGTCTACAAAAACGAGTACTGGTCCGACACACCGGCTCAAATTAAGCACTGCTCTGGACCCAAGGCACGCATACAACTGCCTTGGCATTTGTACTTCATTCAGTCCAATAGTGGAGGGATTTGTGCAATATTCTCTTTAGGTAAAACGCCAGTCTGCAGTCCATGCCAACCTATATATCTATGATGCACTTTTGAATGTAAATGTCACCAGTATGCATTTTACAGGAGCGCCCTTTCAGCTGTTGTTTATCACCTTTCCAATAATCATCCACATTATTTTTTTCACAGTAGTTCTTTATTGAGTTTAAACAACTTCACATTAGTGTCACCATACATCATATATGTTTCATACAGAAGTTACAGAACATGCAGTACAGTGTAGTGTCTTGATTTATTTCAAAGTAAGAGAACAATGGAGATTTACAAGAGTAACAACACAAACCTAGAAAGAGCTGCTCCTGTCCAACACAGGGTCAGGTGGTAAAATGGAGGAGGTGACCAATGCTAGTCGCCACCGAGGGTACCCCTGTGTGGGCTGGGGGAGGGGAGGTTGTAAGGGGTGTAATGAGGCCCGATTGGTTATTACATTGTTTTGACTGCACATTGTCCAGTCCAACCTCAGCCGCACGGCACTAGGTCCTGTGGGAAATAAGGGTGGCATTTCATCTGATTTGGCCTCGAACTCCCTCAACAACCCCTCCCAGTGCATGGTCTTATGAGTCTCACCCTAGTAAAAGAGCTTCTGGCAAGAGCATCTAGCATACATTCGCCTCTTCAGGTCCTTCAGCGAGATCATTAGTTGGGGAGCCATAGGTGACTTCGAGGCCATCGCTATATATTGTTTAGAGACCCGAGTCTTACAGTGAGGTCCAATGATCTGTGTAGATTTTGGCAGCTTTAGTGGGTTTCACCAGTCCTAACCGGCAATGTGTGGCATCTGTGGATATGTCCTTGCCCACTATGTGGGATAAGTGTGCCGTCACAGCATCCCAGTACACTACAATCTTTGGGCAGAACCGTGCCCTGTCATAGAAGTCAGAGTCCCTCTCTGCACACCTCGGGCACATGTGGGTGACGCCTAGGTGAGCAAAGTGAGGGTTAAATATGTGCAGTGCAGGTAGTTGAACTGGATAAGTTTAAGGCGCATGAGGGCTTTCTGCGTAGTCCCCTAAGCTTGCTCCCCGGCCAGAGCCTGACATTTCTGCGGACCTCATTGGTGAAAGCCTCCCCACTACTCCCCATCATGGCAGGACCCTACTTGTCCTCCTTGGGTGACAACACCTACACCTTGGTCTATCCGGCTAATTTCTCCAAAACCGCTGCTAAATCCTTCACACATGCCACCCTGAAAAGGCACCCCGAGACCCTGGTCTCCGACCTGCGATTCAGTGCGGACAAGGGCACAATCATTAATGACCTCATCTTCTACTCCAGGAAAACATCCCTATGGCGCATAGCTTTCGCGAACATCCTTAAGGTTCACAAAGCCAGGAACATTCCATACGGCTATAGACTCAGAACCGCACCCTCCGCAAACCTGAGTGCCGACCTCACCATCACCCTATACAAAAATGGCATCATCCTGATCCAAGCCCCACCCAAAGGCGTCAACAAATTTACAGACCTCTTCATCCACCTTAAAAAATATGTGGACAACCCTCCTCCGTCCACGCCCCTCCCACACCATCCCTCGCCCAATCCACCAAGGGTGCCGAACCCGTCACAAACCATCTTTCCAAGGCTGCATAACAATGGTCGACCTAGCCCAACCACCAGGCCACCAACACCTGCCAACCGACGAGTGCCTAAACCTCTGACCTCCTTCCTGCCAACCCTTCCCTCTCCCAGGGTGTCTAAAACCTAACCTAGGAATATCGACTCTTGCCCGCAAGATCTGCCCTCTCTCATGGTTTCTGAAACACCACCTAGGACTTCCAATTCTAGCCCGCAAGATTTTTCCTCTCTCATAGTTTCCAAAACCCCACCTAGGTCTCTCGACCCCAACCGACCCAGCCCCTCCACCAGGCTACCAGCTCCTGCCAACAGGTGCATTCCCATACCTCTAACCTCCGTCCTGCAAAATCTCCCCTTTCTTAGGGATATTGAACCTCTGGCAAGGGTTCATGACACCGGCCGACTCAGCCTCACTACTAGGCTACCGGCACATCCCATCAGAGCCGCTCCCACTCCTCCTCCCACTCCTCTGGCCCCCTGCCCGCAAGAGCATCCCTCCTTTAGGGATTTGGATGCTCTCCACCGCAGAGATACAGAACTAACCCTAAGCATCCACAACTCCATTCTGGATCTAAAGAACCTCCTGTGCCTCACAGAACACTCCCTCTCGAACTTCATGCTCTCGCAGACCTCCACTCCCCCCTCCTCCTTTACCTTTATCTCTGAGACACCTGCGCCCTCGTACGCTCCCTTGCCACCTCTCAGAAGAGGAAACTCTGGCTCTCCTCCGTTCGTACAAACCGCCCCCCACAACACCTAGCCCTCTAGACCTCACGGAGGGAGATGTTGCAGACCTCCTCGTTAGTTACGAATCGGCCCTGATTGGCCCATACCCCCAGATCTGAATGACAAACACCCTATCCCCACGGTTACAACCAACCCTAATAGATCAGCTACCCTCCACGACAGAGCAGTGATCAACAGCAACCTAGCGCTAGTACCTATCTTTGCCCCTACTCTAGACACTCACTCCGACCCCCCCACTATCCGGCCTCCTAATTAACTGCCGCTCAGCGGTAAAGCTTGCCTCCGATGTCGCCAATCTCATCCTGAGCCAAAAGTCAGACTTAGCGGTCTTGACTGAATCTTGGCTCATTGAATCCTCATTGCCCTGCCTAGACCTCTTAGTCCCGCCCAATTACAACATCGTAAGACTGGACAGGCAATCCCACAAAAAAGGAGGAGGTATTGCCTGCATCTACCGCTCCAACCTCCATGTTACTGAACTTCTAACTCATCCTACAGACTCCTGTGAATACCTTGCACTTTCCATATGCAACTCCACCACCCAACTGTGCAGACTGCACATCTTTTACCACCCCCCAGGCACGAATGACACCTTCACCGACCTCCTCATGGAAATTATCACAACCAAGGCCTCCCCTAACTCTAATTACATTTTCCTGGGCGACTTCAACTTGCACTGGAACGACCCCAAGGACCCTCAGGTCAATGCCATCAGAGTCTTCTTGGCCGATCAAGCCCTTACCCAAGCCTGCTTATTCCCAACTCACTCAAAAGGCGCCACGCTGGACTGGATCATCGCCAAGGATTCAGCGGTCAAACTTATCTCTATAGACCCATGTGATTGGTCTGACCACCACGCTATCAGCTTCCTTGTCCCTGGCACCCACAAATGTTGGACACCACAACCCATGATTCCCAAACGATGGGTTAGAGACACCAAGAACCTTGACCACGGGAAACTGGCTGCACGCTGTGAGTCTGATCTCCCCCCCCATCTCACTACGGCCAACAACCTCACCAACCATTATTCTACAGCTATATCCAACATTCTCGATGACCTTGCTCCGCTAAAACTAAAAAGAACCGAGATCAAAGACAGGAATCCCTGGTTCAACGGTTCCCTCAACACGGAGAGGAGATCCCTCCGGCAGTCAGAACGTAACTGGAAACAACACCCATCAGCACCCCTTTTCTAAAACTGCTCCGTCAGTCCAGAAATGCCTACAATAGGAAAATCCTCAACGCAAAAAAATAATTCTTCAGAACTGAACTGGAGAACGCCAAGAACAGACCTCGCAAGCTATTCGACCTGGTCAAACATCAAGCTAACAAACTGGCTAAAACCTCAAAAGAAAACCCTGAATCTCTAATATCATGCGAGGAAGTCTCCTCCTTCTTCTGTGACAAAATCACTGCCCTAGGAAACAAACTCAATTCCGCAATGCATTCCCAAACTACGCCTGCGCTACCTCTTCTCTCCGCACTGCCCCATCACAACTCACCCAAAAACCTAGTGCACTGGTCCAACTTTAAAGTCTATGACGAACACTCGGTCTCAAAAATTCTCTCTTCCTTAAACCCGAACAATCATTACAATGATCCTCTCCCTTCTAACTGCCTAGCCGCCGTATCTCAGGCGATCATCCCTTCTTGGACTGCAATAATCAACGCATCCCTACTATAGGGATCGATACCTGACTCTCTCAAAGCCGGACAAGTCGTCCCCATCTTAAAAAAGCCTACGCTTGATCCTGCTTCACCTGACAACTATAGACCGATCTCGAACATCCCACTCCTAGCAAAAGTTCTGGAGAAATGTGTGCAACAGCAGTTGAGCCAACACATTACCAACTTCCACCTACTTGATGAATTTCAATCCGGGTTCAGACCTGGACACAGCACTGAAACCACCCTCCTCCACATCGTGGATGATGCCCTCCTAGCCCTTGACCAAGGCAAAACCTGTCTCCTAATCCTCCTAGACCTATCCTCGGCGTTCGATACGGTCAACCACAAAACACTCCTTGATAGCCTCAAACTCCGGATGGGATTGGATGGCACCGTTCTTGAATGGTTTAGGTCCTTCCTCCAGAATCGCTCACAGAGAATCCTAATCAACGGTAACTTATCCGCTCCCTTTCCGATCACGGTTGGAGTCCCCCAAGGATCAACCTTGTCCCCTACCCTCTTCAGTCTTTACCTTGAACCGCTCACAGAGGTGCTATGTTCCGCCAACATCGCCTATCACATGTATGCCAACGACACGCAGATCTACAATAAAATTGCTTCCCCTGAGGACATTCACTCCCTGAATGACGCTTTGAAGCTGACGGTGCATTGGCTCACCTCTAACCAGCTCAAACTTAACGCAAACAAACCACAATTTCTCCTTATCTCCCCACCCAAAACCAACTCTGACATTCAGGAATGGATCAAGGCTATCACAGCGTTAAACTGCCCCCCTACCATTGTGGACTCTGCTAAATCACTGGGAATAACCCTAGACTGCAACTTGAATATGCGTGGACATATCAATTCGATGGCCAAAACTGCTGGATTTCACCTGAGCTACCTAAGACACCTGAAACCTTTCCTCGACACCCCTGACCTAAAAATGGAAACCCAGGCACTAGTCCTCTCCAGACTAGAATATGGGTGTTCTACCCTTGCAGGTCTACCCAAGAACTCTTTGGCCCCATTGAAAACCTGCCTCAACGCCGCCGCCAGATTCCTAACAAGTTCTAAGAAATTCGACCATATCTCTCCCCACCTCAAAGCTCTAAACTGGCTTCCTCTCGAGACCAGAATCCAACTTAAGCTGGCTTGCATCACTCACAAGGCTCTATACTCCAAATCTCCAGCGTTTCTCGCCCAGAAACTCGTGATATCCGGAGGAGCCAGAAATTCATGATCCGCCAGAGACCTTTTGCTCCAACCAGCACGCTTGCGGGGGAAAAAAACGTGCAATCGGGCCTTCTCTGGGGCCGCCCCAAGAATATGGAACTCACTCCCGCCCACCATCAGAAGACTTCATTCTTTGGCACATTTTAAAAAAGAGGCCACAATTTTCCTTATGGGCAAATTCCTCGCTTAACGCCTGCATTTCAATCACCGCAAACATTTGTTTCTCTTCTATTATAGCATTACCCATGGCTCTTCTGGATGACACCTACCTGGCACTCCTGGTCATCCCATCCGGTAATCGAGACAGCTGTCTTCTCATATAATGTATCTAGCTGTTTTTCCAGGATATGCTACTGCCTATTATTTCTTCCTTGTATAATGCATCTACCTGTTCCTACCCCAATTGTATACAACCTTTCTAAGTCTGTTTTTTACCACTTGTCAATCCTGTAAAGTGCTCTGATACCCTCACGGGTCTGGTTCGGGCTCTATAAAACTTTAAAATAAATAATAAAATAAAATGTCGTGGGAGATACACTTATCCTTGGATAGGCAGTATTCCCACTGGATGTCTGTCAGCTCGTGCCCTATATATGTACCTCACATGGGCCCTTCAAGGTATGGAGGCGAGCCTTCCCTTGTAGCACATTGTAGAGACATGTCACCAACCTTCTGGCCCTCCCGTGTGCCAACAAGGTTTGTAATATTTGTGATGTCACAGGGGCATCATGTGTTTTGTTCCAGAATAGGGAGAGTTGGCCTGTCAGAGCAGAGTACAGGAGAAAACTGCCTGCGGAAAGCCTTGCGATATCCATTGAGCCATCAAACGACTGGAGCATCCCGTCTATGAACAAGTCTCCCCACAGGAGCCACCCGCCTCCATGCAGGGGTGGACATTATGCAGGGATTGTAGTGCTCTGCATTGAAGTACAGCCCATAAAGGAAGTTCAGGGCATATGGGGTTCTGCCCCCCCATACGGTGCAAGCTCCTCTCTCAAAACTGTCTAGCCACGTGAACTGCTAAAGTGTGTTCCTGTATGTGGGGGCCACTACCTGATCCATCCCAGTGACTACTCCAATACATCTCTCATGAGGTGCACCGGGAACCAGTTCCCTAGTTCCTGAAGGCAGTCGATGTCTAACCAACGTGTGGGCCACTGCAGTTAGGCTACAATGTAGCAGTGTTCTTAATGTGCATAGCAACACTGCACATTTCTGTGCCTCATATCAGAGCAATCAGTTGGGATTGGAGTTACCTGAAGAAACCTCTACCCAGTATCACAGGGATTGCCGAGAAGAAATTCAGCAAGCGGGGGAGAACTAACATCATGGAGATTGCGATACGCCCCATAGGAGATGGGGGCAGTCCGCACCAGAAGACTATTGAAGCACTCATAGCATTCAGTGCCCGTCTTAGAATACCGGCTATCAAGTCACTTTCAAAGTGGTAAGAGCAGACCCCCAAGTATTTAACGGTGATGAATTGTCAAAGGAGCGGAGGGTTCACCAGCGTTGTACGTTGTGCCTCGGTCAATAGAGTAAGAGGGAAAAGACACAACTTGATCCTGAGGCCTGAAATCCTGCTTTAGTACTCTAAGAGGAATATCATGCATGTTATATTGTCTCTGTTCCTGCTGAGATAAATCAGGGCGGCGTCCACGTAAAGGGTTCCTATGTGCCACAACCCATCCATATTCCCCAATCAGGTCCATTGGATTGGAATGCACATGCTAGGGGCTCCTTGGTGAGTGCAAATATGACAGGGGAGAGAGGACAGCCCTGCTGAGTACCTCTCTCTGTCGGTATGGGTTCTGACACTACTTCTTCTGTTTTTACTCTGGCCGTTCGGGCAGAGTAGTGTAGCTTAACTGAGAACCAGAAACCCGTTCCCATTCCCAGCTTGTGGAGTACCGCAAAAAGATATGTCCACCCCAGGGTATTGAAGTCTTTCTCAATATCAAGAGATGCCACCCAGGAGTGTACCCTGTTCATGGCCATGAATAGGCAACTGAGATGTAAAAAAGTATTTCTGCTTGGGATGAAGCCGTTTTGGTCCAAATCCACCAATGTTTGTGCTACGGGCCTGGTGTTTTAGACAAGATTTTACCTAATATCTTGTAATTTAAATTTAAGCAGGGCAAGGGTCGATATGACCCCACCAACAGCTGGTACCCTATCAGGTTTTGGTCTGGATGGCTCATGAGTATTGCCTCCTTCAGAGAGTCAGTAGCTGCCCACTTTGCTTGTTCTGTCTCATATACCTGTTGGCAATTGTTGAGGGAATGTTTGCATAGAATTACACAGGAAACCCTTTCGTACCGGGGGTCTTGCCTCTCTATTTATTTCATAGTGAAGTGTATCTCCTCCACTGCTAGTGGAGCGTCAAGCTTCGCCCTCTACAGAGGAGACACAGTTTGCAGGGAATCTAAGTTAATCTCGATGAAAGGGACCGCCACTTCAGCCGGGGCAGCATAAAGCCTGGTATAATACGTGCAGAAGGCCTTATTGATCTCAGACTGAGGGTTCACTATCTATCACTGCTGGGTCCGAAATGCCGCTATCGGGATCCTATGGGATCTCCGAGCACAGAAGCCATGCACGCAATCGCCTCGCCTTGTCAGCCTCCAAATGTTGGCAGGCTGTGTATTTCCTGTAGTCAAGAGTGCATATCCAGCCAGCGGAAATTTAAGAAAATATGGACACCATGGATGAAATATTATGGCTTAGAGTTGGATGGGGAATCAGAGAGTGAGGGTTCATTGTCCGGAAGGCTGAGGGAAGAACCCTGACTAAGGTATATTATGACCCACTTGGTGTTTAACAGGAACTGTGTAGTTTTGATGTCATGATTTATATACAATTGGATCTTTCATGTCCCTCAATGTGTAGCCCTGTAGTAGATATTCATTATGACCACTGGCCGGCTGCAATTGCTCTACAACCTATAGTGTGAAGTATTCAAATTATGTTCTATATGTTATTTTATTGTCAAAACACTATAAAAATATTTCAAAAACAAAAAGAGTGCATATCCAATACAAGGTGGCTTTATGGTCCTGCCTTGCCTGTGCTAATTGGGTGAGGGTGGTGGTCCCCCACACAGAGTTGACCTCTAGTACATGTATATCAGCTTCTAATACTACTAATACTATTGCTATAAATTAGTTTGATACACAGCCGTCTCAGGACCACTTTGAAGATCTCCCACTTCTTGAGGGCATCCGAGGTGCTGCAAACATTGTCATGAAAGTACTGATCCACTGCTTCAGCCGGAGAGGCTTGCACTACTTCGTTATGGAGCGCCTCCTTGGGGAGGCGCCACAAGAGTATGGTCGGAAGGATGCCCCCCAGTTAAGGGTCAACTTAAGGGTGTTATGATCAGACAGCATATGGCCTAAATATTCAGCAGGTCCCACCATGTCGGCTGCTTCCAGTCTACAGTAAAAAGAGGTCAGTTTGAGTGTGCAGGTCGTGTACCCCAGAGTAGTAAGAATATTCCCACACCTCCGGGTATAGAAGGCACCAAATGTCTACTACCTGTGTGAGTGTAGGCCATTGCGGAAAGTGCTTCTTTGTCAATATTGATTGGGGTCCTGAAATAGGGGTGGGTCTGTGTAAGTTGGTGTCTAGGTCAGTAATAAACTCCCCTCCCAAGATGCAAGAGGAGAGTGTGTCCACAAATAAGGACTGGTTTGTGTTGGGTGCATAGAGAGCAACCAGCAACAGTGATATTCCATCCAGGAGACCCTCGCAATCTACATATCTCCCCTCCGGGCAAATTGAGGAGCATTGCACAGTAAATGGCACTCCAGGGTGAGCCAAATCAGTGCTCCCCTAGCATACCTCGAGTAGATGGTGCCCACCATTGTGCCTCTCCACCATTTGCTGAGCTTCAATATCTCAACCCGGGTGAGGTGGGTTTCTTGCAGAAAAGCGATGTGGATATGGCAGCGCTTTAAGAATGAATGGACCTTATAACGTTTGATGTAATTGGTCATGCCCCTAACATTCCACATTAGAATGGTGTAGTGGAGTCTAGTAGATTCATTGGGGTGTCCTATGTTTCGTGTCATATAGGAGAATCCCTGGTGGGCTCCAACTCTGTAGAGCACTGTTAGACCTAGCAGCATTGGCGTTGGTCTCCCTTCCATTTTGTTTGCTGTTGCCTCCTGTGTTTTTGCTATGTGTTTTGCTGTTTTAGGTGCTTTGGGCACTGTGCCACTGCTATTCAGTGCCACAGTGTAAGTGCTCCCTATTGTAAAGTGTTGTATTCGATTAGTGACTCCATGATTGGTTTATTTGATTTACTTCTCAGCCCTTAGTACAGTGCACCGTGTGTGCCCAGGGCATATAAATCAAATGCTGTTGGTGGGATTGCAGCACTGGTTGTGCCACCCACAGAAGCAGCTTGTAAAGTGTGTCTCAGGCCTGCCATTGCAGAGTCTGTGTGCAGTCTGTGACTGCCATGTCGGCTTGGCACGTGCACTCACTTGCCAGTCCTTAAACCTTCCCTTTTTTCATATCAGACACCCCTAAGGCAGGCCCAAGGGCAGGGTGCTTTGTAAGTATAAGGTAGGACATGCCCTGGTGTGTGTGGCATGTCCTAATAGTGAAGTACAGCCATTTTCGTTTTTCACTATTGGAAGGCAACCAGTCCCCATAGGCCAGAATGGGCAGTTTGATTATAATATCTTATAATTCTAGCTGACCCAGGGAACATGGTAGAAATTTGAGTTTAGTATGCCTGAACCCAGAACGATAAAAAACATCTTTTAGTGAAGTTGGTTTTAACATTCTGTGTTTGAAAATACCACTTTTAGGAAGTAGGTATTTTCTTGCCTAACTGTCCATGCCTCCCTCTGCTAGGTTGTGTATTCCATGTCTGGTTTGTGAGTGACAGGGGCTGGGGCATTCCAGGAGACAGGGTGAGTCAGCACAGGGCTGAATAGACCTATCTGCATGTAGAGTGGTGGGAGGAGCTGCACCTGGGTCTGAATAGGGCTGTGCCTGCCTTCCACAATGCTGGCTCCACCTCCTGTGGTGCGTCTGATGTCCCTGGCCCACACTGTCAAAGGAAGGAAGGAGTCCTGTAAACAAAGTGCTCCAGGACTGCACAGAACTGGTACGGACAAGGTACAGACACTCTCTGCCTTCAGAGACAAAGGATTTTGGTGTATAAATACTGGTGCCCAGACCCCAAGACTTTAGATCACTTCTGGGAATCAAGACGACCCTTTGCCAAGGAGAAGAACCAAGGAATCTGAAGGAGGATACTACCCCTGTGCTGTGCTGTTAGGGTTGGACTGCAGTGGTTACTTTATTGCCAAGGAAAGGAGAAAAGAAACTTTGTGTGTACTTTTGCAATCTTGAAGAAGAATCTCCAAGGGCTTGAACTGTGCTTGCCTCCTGCCTGAAGTCAAGTCTCAGAGATACAAGAGTTCACTAACAGCTCCCCTGAAATGCCTTGCTGTGGAATTCTGCCTGCAGAGAGGTGCCTACTGTTTGGGCCCTCTGAGAAGACTGCGAGTCGCTGGGAGCGTGTAGCGCAACGCAACAAGGAAAAGCGTGTCGCCGCCGCAGCAGTTGCTGTCGCATCGCCGAAGAAGTGTGCCGCCGCTGCAGCTGTTCGTCGTCGCATCATCGACGAAGCGTGTCGCATCACCGGAGAAGCGTGTCATCGCTGCAGAGGTCGCCGTCGCATCACCGGAGAAGCGTGTCGCAGGGCCTGTCGCGGCTCAGAAGTTACCGAGCTCGCCGCACGGCCTTTGGGCGTGCACGCATCACGTCCAACATTATCTCATCAAGACGCCATTTTATTGCATCACACCGGATCATAGCATCGCACCAAGGCACCATCTTGTCGCATCGGACCGGATCACAGTAAGAAACCGATGTATCACCTCTTCTCCAGTAAGAAACCGACGCATCACCTCCCCTGCGACCCTTTTATTTGTATTGCGTGACGCATCTAAGGTACTTTGAGAGTAAAGTGTCGCATTTACCATCTACATTGAACTAAGCTATTTTCTACCATTTTTTAAAGTCTATTTTTGAGTACAGTATTGTGGATTTTTGTCGTTTGGTCTTGTGTTAAGTCTACTAAAGATTACTTATATTTCTAAACTGGTGTGTCCATTTGTAGTTTTTTCACTTTATTACTGTGTGTTCACAAATTCTTTACACACTGCCTCTGAGATAAGCCTGTCTGCTCTTGGTAAGCTACCAAGGGGGTGAGCAGGAGTTATTTTAGGAGTGTACCCCTTTACCCTGACTAGAAGCAAGAGTCCCTATTTGGTCAAAGGTACCTACCTCTGCCAACTAGAGACCCCCAGTTCTAACAAGCACCCCTTTATCCCTGGATCCAGGAACAAACACAAGCAGAAAATCAAAAAATAAATAACTGATATCAAGCTAGTGAACCATTCCCCAACTCCTATCCCCAAGTCGATGCACCAAGGGGTGCTCATAACATTGGCACTGTATTGTTCCGTTCCTTGTCTCCTCTAACCTTACAGGAAACGGTGGAGTGATGGCTAGGTGGAATCTGCCCCCTCATTCTAGTGAATCGTCTTCCCAGGCACCAGGTTACCTGTGAGGACGGGTACAACTCAATGTACCCATAAGACACAAACAAAAATCACACTCCTCTGGCCCGTGAGGAAGGCGAAAGGAGTATGATTCGGCAGAGAACACTGCAGTCATTGGGGTCAGATCGGGCCTCCCCAGAGTGCAGAGTCTGCCAAAGCCAAAACAAAATGTATGTAGTCTGGGTTGTGTGTCTGCAAGTTTTCCATGCCTAGGGACAACGGAGGCGAACCAGTTTACTGCTCTAATTCAGCCAGCGCCCGCACCCTGGCAGCCTGCTCCCTTAGCAGTCCAGTATTTGGCTTTCCTCGGGGTTCATCGCCCACTGTGTACAGTACCCCATCCATCAGTGTCCCCTCGCCTCTCCTTCGATGTGCCCCCCCAACCCACCCTGCTCTGTAGCCAGGCTCAGGCCTCATCCAGAAAAACATGGAACAAGGAGGTGTTTTGGTGCATGATCTTAAGTTTGGCAGGGAACAGATGGGCATAGTAAATGTTCAACTTTCTGAGGCACTGTCTCACCTTATGGAAAGATTCCCTCTGTTTTTGGATGTACAAAGTACAATCTGGAAAAATAGCGCCCTTGCTGTTTTCCACTTGCCAGGGGTCTTTTGCTTGGGCCCATGAAGGATTCGGTCTCCTCTATCCTGGTAGTTGAGCAAACATGCCACAACCAGTCTGGGAGGAGCTCCCAGAGGGAGATGTCTGGCAGTGACCCTGTGGGCCCATTCTACCAAGAAGAAAGTAGAGTGTTTGCCCTCTAGCACTGTGTGAACCAACCAGTCCTCTAGGAAGAGTTCCATGTTAGGGGCCTCAGCATTTTCGGGCAATTCAACAATACGAATATTGTTCCATGTTATCGACCCTGATTTGCAAGGGTCTTGATATGTGAGCAGTGCTTAATTTGAGCCAGTGGTTTCCAGTACTCGTCACCAGCACTAAATTGTCAGCACAGGGCTTGTGAGAGCCTGCCAAAAGGTGGCTCTGTCTAGCTAATTTAGAGATGACCACAACAATAGTTAATTATTATTGCTATTTTCATTAACAATAACTATTATCTATCGCCCAAATCATTCTTATAGCTTTTGGGGGGCCTAAAGTAGTCCTACTGTTTTGTGTGTACCTGGAGCATCCTCTCCAAAGCTGTAGAGTCATGGGACCCTGAGGCTTCAAAAGTCATCATCGTGACCCCTACACCATCTGATGGGGGGCCCTGCCATCTTTAGGTTACCCACTTGTGCTCAGCGTTGAACTTATCGAGACAATGTGGTCTCTTTTCACATGGGAGTGAAGACGACCGAAGTTGTTATCAAGGCTTCCTTTTACGAGGCCCTCAACTTAAGCTACTGCTCCAGCTGTACGGTTGCAACAGTCTGTCATGGTGGGGGAGTGCCCAGACAAAACTTTGCTGCTGATATGTTCCAGATGGGGGAGGGAGGGGAAGTAGCGGACCTTTCGACGGTCCCCTCTATGCTAATGGGAGGTTACATGCACCGATATTGGGTCTAGGGCCCCCAGGAGCACCGAGGGCAGGAGCAATAGGCTGAGGCCATCACTGATGCAGCAGGTCTCACCCTCAAGCTCCGTCGTGGTGTGAGGGGCCACAGTGGGTGTAGGTAACACCATGCCACCTGGGTGATGGGTACATATGAAGCAGCTGCAAATCTTGAGGGTGTGGCCACCAGGTCCTGCCATGATGTGGTGGCATCAATAGGTCCGACACAGAGGAATTATGGGCCCATGGTCGGAGCGCCGACATTTTCAGGCGGCTGATGGTGAGCCTGGGAGGGTCCTCAGAGGGCCCCAGCAGCAGGTGGGGTTGAGGGCAATCCAGCCTCCCCAGCTGCTAATCCCCATCTTGGGCATAGAAGGCACAGTGGGTGCAGGCAATGCTGGTCCGTTTGAGCTGTGGGTGAGCAGCAGGTAGCGCCGGCACCAAAGGGCGCAGTCTTCAAGCCTTGCTAGGCCACACCTGTGCCAATGAAGAATTTTGGGCCCATGGTCAGCACCTGGGCGATCTCTGGCAGCCAGTCAGGGCAAGGGAAAGTCTAGGTGCTATCCAGTGTTGGGTAAAGGTTGAGGAGACCCTCCAGGATGCGGCATGCAGGGTGGTTTGTTGGAGCTCAAAACCAAGCAACTGTCCCGTCCACCATCTTGGTCATGCCCTAAATCATCCACATTCATAACAAGAATTTAATGTGCTTGGTTTAATTTGCTATCTTATGCAGCATTAGCATATTAAAGAGAGACACCTAGAAGGGAGCCCGTAAAAGTGGACAGAGAGGTCTATAGTTGTAAAGAACACGTTAGTTACCTTCTGTAATGCTCTTTCTAGTGAATACTCCACCAAACTGCAAAGTCCTCAGCTTAGACTACTTGTAAGGTGCCAGACTTGATCTGGAAAACATTTCTCCATTGGAACTTTTCTTCGTGCAGCTCCAAGCTTTCTCTTCGCCTCCCCGAAAGTGACAGAGCAGAGCCTCTTATAAGTGCCACTCCTGCATGCTAACCTCAGTCTCATGTCTTTTCCCGTTCTGTACCCTCATGGGCCGAGCATGAGCAATTGTTGGTAACAGCATGCTGAATACTAACTTGTAGCTTTTTTAGATATTAAAAAGAGGCCACTCCACAGAATGGGTGGTAGGAAGGCAGTAAGGATCCAGACATTAGACGGAGTCCCCACCTGAAAGAGCATTACAGAGAGTGAGTAAATTGTTCTTGTCATGGATACTTCTAATTGCAGATTCATCATCTTAGAATAGATGCCCCAGTTTGAAGGTCTGTGGAGTGGACTAAGACCAAAACTTCCTGCAGGATTGAGTGGGTGAAATGCTCTTTTTGCTAGATCTTGCTGTCAAGTCAATAGTGCTTAGTGAATGTGCGCACTGACTCCCACATCGCAGCCTGGCAGAAGTCAAGGAAGTCAATGCCAATGCAGAAGTAGCATCTTATTCCCTCATGGAATGGGCTCTCAGACATTCTGTAGGCTGCGTCTTGGCCACTGCTTAGCAAATCTTAATGCAGAGTGCACCCCCAGCTTCCACATCCTCTGCATGCTGCGAACAATCTTCAAATGGTTGCCTCGGAACACCAGCCAGACTGTCACGCAAGCACTCATCGCCAGCAGGCTGGATTATAGCAACACTTTCTACGCCGGAATCGCCAAACAACTCTTACAGGTAAGAGAGTTGTTGGACCTGGCCCTCTCATCAGGGTCATTCCCAGACCTTTTGACTTCCTCCTCCTATTTTTGTAGAATTAGTTTGTGTTGGTCTTAGGTCCCTGTGGACTTTACCACTTCTAACCAGTGCTAAAGTGCTTGTGCTCTCTCCTTAAAACATAGTAGAAATGAATTGTACCCAATTATCATAATTTACTTAGAATTCCCTAGTACATTGGTGCTACATGTGCCCAGGGCCTGTAAATTAAATGCTACTAGTGGGCCGGCAGCACTGATTGTGCAACCCACTTAAGAAGCCTTTTAAACATGCCTCAGGCTTGCCAAAGTAGAGCTTGTGTGTGCAGTTTTAAACTGCCATGTTGACCTGGCATAATAAAAGCTTTGACAGGCTCAAACCTTCCTTTTTACTACATATAAGACACCTCTAAGTTAGGCCCTGGACAGCCTCAATTGCAGGGTGCAATGTAATAAAAGGTTGGGCGCGTACTTTTATGTTTTGCATTGTCCTGGTAGTGAAAAACTCTTCAATTAGTTTTTCACTACTGCAAGACCTATCTCTCCCATAGGATAACACTGGAGTTACCTTATTACATCTTATAAGCATAATCTCCAATTGGGAAGAGATAATCCCTTCACGTTTGTTGTCTCTGTGATCACAATTTAAAATCCTAACTTATAGTGCAGTGGGAAGTTAAATTACAATTCTGAAAACACCACTTTTAGAAAGTTGGGATTTTCTTGCCTTAGCCATTTGGTGCCTACAGCCTGTCTTTAGTCACATGACTGGGTGTAGTTGGCAGTTGGGCTTTGTGTATTACTCTTAGACACAATGGGAGCTTAGGTGTGGCTAGCTACGCCATCACTGGCAGGGTGGGAGGGAGGAGCTGAGCCCAGTCTCACTTACACCTGAATAGGCTGTCTGCTGTCTCCACACAAAGGGCCCATCTACCCTGCATGGTCACTTCAGCTAGCGTGGAGCCAGGGCAGGGAAGATGGGGAATTCCGTGCACTTTAACCCCTTCGCTGCCAGGCCTTTTCCCCTCCTGTGCCACGCCCTTTTTTGGCTATTTGGGGTAGTGTGCGCTGAGGCCCCTGTAACTTTTTGACCACATAAGGTATCCACGCCAAATTTGCGTCCTTTTCTTCCAACATCATGGGGATTCTGAAGGTACTCAGGGTTTGTGTATTCCCCTGGAGGGGTCACAGAAATTAGACAAAATACAGCAAAATTTAGGTTTTGGGGGGGAAAATGGGAAAAACGGGCTGCAAATGAAAGCTTCTGAGTTTTTCCCTGCAAGTGTTATCAAAGAAGGGTTTGTGGGGCTGAAATCACCATTTTCCCATCTTTTAGGGGATACCAGACTTTTGTCAGAAACCCAAAATATTTTACACAGTTTTGGCATTTTTCTGGGACATAGCCTATTTTTGCTATTTTTTGTGCTTTCGACCTCCTTCCAGTTAATGGTAGAAATGGGTACAAAAGCAATAATGGATCCTGGAAAGCTATTCATTTTAGAGAAGTAGACAAAATTCTGAATTCCGCATGGGGTCATTTGTGTAGATCCATCAAGGTTTTTTTTATAGAAACTAACCGTTAAATATAGGATAAATTGAAAATTTGTTGAATAAAACAGCCTTTTGTGTCAACGTTTTCACCTGTAACTTCTTCTAATTATGACAGCTCTTTGAAAGCAATATATCGTTACATCCGCTGGACATTACTGGTTGTGGGGATATATAGGAGTTGTAGGTTCACCAAGAACCCGACGAACCCAGATCCAAAAACTGAGCAGCAACTTGCAATGGTTTTTTATTATGTACCGGGTATATAGTAATTATTCTGTAAAAATGTGTACATGGAAAAATCGGTATGAAAGACACCTATGTATTTCTGAAATGGGAACAAAATATAGAGTTTAGCAACAGTAGATATTTGCACATTTCCGAAATTGGGAATACTCATACTAGCATGAGAATTATCAGTCATTTTTTAGAATGACTTCTTTTTTACACAATGTCGTTCATTTGGAAGGCAGAAATGCATCGAAAGTCAATAGTTAATAACCGTTCCTTTACAAATCTGAATTACCCTAAGTCTCCCGATAAAAATGGTACCTCACTCTTAGGGGTAGGCATAGAGCCCACGACAGGAAAGGCTCAAAACCCAACGTAAACACACCACATTTTCACAATGCAAAATTACCCTTTTTAGCAAAGTGCCTAGCTGTAGTTTTTTAACCCTAGCTCTGCCGGCACCTAGGGAAACCTAGCAAACCTATACATTTTTGAAAACTACACACCCAGGGGAATCTAAGATGGGGTGACTTGACTGCCTCCCACCAGGTTCTGTTACCCAGAATCCCTTGCAAACCTAAAAAAATTGCCCAAAAAACACTTTTTCCCCACATTTATCTGGTGGAAGGTTCTGGAATCTGTGTGGATCCACAAATTTCCACCCACCCCGCGTTCCCCAAAGTCTTCAGAGAAAAATGGTACCTCCCTTGTGTGGGTCAGCCTAGTGCCCGCGACAGGAAACGGCGCAAAACGCAACGTGGACACACCTCAATTTCGCTGTGAAAAATTACCCTTTTTTGGCAAAGTGCCTAGCTGTAGTTTTTGAACCATAGCTCTGCCGGCACCTAGGGAAACCTAGCAAACCTATACATTTTTGAAAACTAGAAACCCAGGGGAATCCAGGATGGGGTGACTTGACTGCCTCCCACCAGGTTCTGTTACCCAGAATCCCTTGCAAACCTAAAAAATTGCCAAAAAAACGCATTTTCCATACATTTCTCTTGTGGAAAGTTCTGGAATCTGCGTGGATCCACAAATTTCCACCCACCCCGCGTTCCCCAAAGTCTTCCGAGAAAAATGGTACCTCACTTGTGTGGGTCAGCCTAGTGCCCGCGACAGGAAACGGCGCAAAACGTAACGTGGACACACCTCAATTTTGTATCGAAAAATGACCCTTTTTTGGCAAAGGGCCTAGCTGTAGTTTTTGAACCATAGCTCTGCCGGCACCTAGGGACACCTAGCAAACCTATACATTTTTGAAAACTGGACACCCAGGGGAATCCAGGATGGGGTGACTTGACTGCCTCCCACCAGGTTCTGTTACCCAGAATCCCTTTCAAACCTAAAAAATTGCCAAAAAAAACACTTTTTCCCCACATTTATCTGGTGGAAAGTTCTGGAATCTGCGTGGATCCACAAATTTCCACCCACCCCGCGTTCCCCAAAATCTTCTGAGAAAAATGGTACCTCACTTGTGTGGGTCGGCCTAGTGCCCGCGACAGGAAACGGCGCAAAACGTAACGTGGACTCACCTCAATTTCGCTGTGAAAAATGACCCTTTTTTGGCAAAGTGCCTAGCTGTAGTTTTTGAACCATAGCTCTGCCGGCACCTAGGGAAACCTAGCAAACCTATACATTTTTGAAAACTAGACACCCAGGGGAATCCAGGATGGGGTGACTTGACTGCCTCCCACCAGGTTCTGTTACCCAGAATCCCTTGCAAACCAAATTGCCAAAAAAACGCATTTTCCCTACATTTCTCTGGTGGAAAGTTCTGGAATCTGCGTGGATCCACAAATTTCCACCCACCCCGCGTTCCCCAAAGTCTTCCGAGAAAAATGGTACCTCACTTGTGTGGGTCGGCCTAGTGCCCGCGACAGGCAAGGGCCCAAAACCAATTGAGGAGACATCAAAATTACCTATCACAAAACAACCTGGTTTTGCAAAGGGGGTCCCATGAGTTTTTGGCACCGGGCTTGGCGGCTATCTAGGGAAACCTACTAAACCCACACATTTCTGAAAACTAAACACCCGGGGATTTCCAGGGAGGTATGGCTTTTATGATTATGATGATTTTTACAGCAAATTTGAGGTTTGTAGGGCATTCTGGGTAAGGGAAACGTTGGAGGATCCACGGAAGCCATACCTCCCTGGAATGGGGCAGATTGGGGCTGTAATGGTGGCGGGAGGGTTAATGGATTGCATTGGCGTGCCTGTTGCGAGCAGACCCCACCCTAAAAAAAAACGAAAAACTAACCCCTGGTATTTAGTGGGCTTTCTGCCCCCCCGAAGGGGCAGAGTAGGGGCCAATGTCCCATCTGCCCCCCGGGGGGCAGAAAGGCTGTAGTAATTGGGGGGTGGGGTGGGGGCATGGGCCTACCCGTTTTGGGCAGCCCCCGCCTCTATATATATTTTTTTTATTCCCTGGTGTCTAGTGGGCTTTTTGCCCCCCCCGGGGGGGCAGATTGGGGCTGTAATGGTGGCGGGAGGGTTAATGGATTGCATTGGCGTGCCTGTTGCGAGCAGACCCCACCCTAAAAAAAACCTAAAAACTAATCCCTGGTATTTAGTGGGCTTTCTGCCCCCCCGAAGGGGCAGAGTAGGGGCCAATGTCCCATCTGCCCCCCGGGGGGCAGAAAGGCTGTAGTAATTGGGAGGTGGGGTGGGGGCATGGGCCTGCCCGTTTTGGGCAGCCCCCACCTCTATTTTTTTTATTTTTTTTTATTCCCTGGTGTCTAGTGGGCTTTTTGCCCCTCCCCCCCGGGGGGGCAGATTGGGGGCCGATGCCCCATCTGTCCCCCAGGGGGGGCAGAAAGGCTGTAATGGTGGCGGGTGGGTGGGGGCATTGGCGTGCCCGTTGCGGGCAGCCCCCACCCTAAAAAAAACCTAAAAACGAATCCCTGGTATGTAGTGGGCTTTCTGCCCCCCCCAGAAGGGGCAGATTAGGGGCCAATATCCCATCTGCCCCCCGGGGGGGCAGAAATACTGTAGTAATTGGGGTGGGGGGGGCATGGGCCTGCCCGTTTTGGGCAGCCCCCACCCCTATTTATTTTTTTATTTTTAATTCCCTGGTGTCTAGTGGGCTTTTTACCCCCCCCGGGGGGGGCAGATTGGGGGCTAATGCCCCCATCTGCCCCCCAGGGGGGGCAAAAAGACTAAATGGTGCCAACGTCAGTTGGGGAGAGCAAAGGCCCTTGCCCAAGGGGCCGCTCCCCCTCCCTGGTGTCTAGTGGGTGGATCCCTGCTTGGGGATCGCCCTCCTGTGGCGATCCCCAAGCAGGGATCCACTGGGGAGGGGTTCCATTGGAAAGTGGAGATTCTCCCCTTTCCTACGATACCTCTCCCGTCTACGTAGAAAGTGAAACTGAAATGAGCCTCTTGGCTCATTTCAGTTTCACTTTCACTGTAATGACGTTGGCGCGACATGCGCGCCGATCGCCGCATGTCATTACAGCTCCCGAGGCTGTTTTCACTAAAAGGGAATCCCTCTGGTGCCCGCACCAGAGGGATTCCCCAGGGAATGCCTCATGACGAGCTGGACTCGTCATGGGCACAGCGCGACTGTGCTCCATGACGAGTCCAGCTCGTCATGGGCACACAAGGGGTTAAAGACACTGTTTAGAAGCTTCTCCCACCTTCCAGAACCAGGGCACCAGTGTATAAAAGAAGGACCTCATACACCAACTCGTCAGTTCACATCTGGACCTGTGAATACTCTGCCAGGAAGAAGGACTGCTGTGCTGCTGAAAAGACTGCTACTCTGCTGGGCTGCCACTCTGAAGGAACTGCTGCCCTGTTGTGCTGACCTACTGCCTGCTGCCCTCTTGCCTGGGTTGCCTGGGGAGGAAGAACTGGACCTGCAACCCATCTTGAACCCAGGATCCCAGAGTGACTCCAAGGGCTAGTCTGCTGGCTTCCTGATGTGGAAGCGGAATATTGATAACCCACTGACTGGTGCAGGTCACCTCTTCTCCCACGGGTTCTTAACAAGCAAGGAGGAATCGACACTGGAGCGAAGTGCAAACCATATGTCATTTATTAGCATTCATGAATGGGCCTCGTCCGACAAGCACCATAGAGATACTCAAGGAGGAAGCACACCGAACGATGGTTACATGGGTTTTTATAGCAAGAGATGACAAACAAGGGATCACAAACAATAGACGCCGAGAGTTAAATAGAGCTTTGGGAAAAACACACAAATGAGGTACCGGAAAGAATCGACTGCCTTGGTGCTGCACAACAAGATATGCTATCTTGGTAAACTTTACTTGAGGCTTTACCATTGTCTGAAAAACCCCAAGCAGACGCCAGCTGTTCTTTTGCGCTGACTCTGCATGTATACACAGCCTACAGTGCCCCAATCTAGATTCTTTACTCATGTTTATACAGATGCAGTGTCAAGGATAGAGCCGGGCTGGAAGTAGGGCAGGGGTGAAAATTGGATGAGGCATAGCTTAATCAAAAAATGAGAGAATCAGGTTTTGCATTTTAACACTGATCTGGGCCTCGGGAAATACAAGGCTCCTCAACAGCTCCTGGACCCAACTTCAGTGAGTTTCTAACCCCCAACTCATACCCCTCAGGTCTTGGACCCTTGGTGTGGCTCAGCGGGCTCTCAATTCAAGCTTTTGGGCTCTTTGTGACCATGGGTGCTATTCGCACCACAGACGCACCGCTCACACCAAAAATCAGCTCAAGTCACTGCCACCCCATTTCTTCGCAGAAGCATGCATCGATTACCTCGGAGGATTTCCAATGCGAGGCTCCAGCCCACTCATTCGTGATGCCTGGCCTGCTCCCCACACCATGCCAGCCACCAACAGCAAAGCCCTCCTTTCTCCCAGTGGCTCTCTCCAATGCGAACGGGACTCTTGGTATAAACTTGAGAAGGTAAACCTTCAGTTGGACTAATCTGGGACTGTATCTGACCCGCGCTCCATTGCAGCTGGCCTGAACTTTTGAATTTGACCCGGTCCAGCATGACCAGATAACTGCAGTTGGCGCTTTAAGATTTTAGGCGCTATATTACAGTTTATTCCTTAAAAATTCAAAACTCAGTTTCTACTGATTGGATTTTTGTCATTTTGGTATTGTTATACTTATTAAACTTTGCTCTATTTTTCTAACCAGGTATGGGATCTTTTTGTGTGGTGTTTTCACTGTTTTACTGTTTGAAGTGTTACACAAATACTTTACACATGGCCTCTAACTTAAGCCTGACTGCTCTGTGCCAAGCTTCCAGGGGGTTAGTTTGGGGTTGCTTATACCTTACCCTGACTATGATTGTGGCTGCTGCCTGACCTGGGCTGACACCCCAGTCAACCAGTAACCCAATTTCTACCATTGATGATCAGCGGTGAGGATAGGGCTTGTGATTGTGCAGTGCCATATTGTGATTTGGTGTACACAAGCATCCCATATCTAAGATCAGTTTGAGTTTAAATTCTCCCTCATTGGCCTTTTTGCTTTTTATAAATTCTCTCTCTGACTGGTGTGCCTGAACCCACCCCTACAAGCATGGAGTTTGGGCTGACTAACCTGGAGTCCTACATTGTGGCCCAGCTCAAGAAGTTCTGTAAAGAGAGTAGGCTTCCTGCAAAGAGCACCACCAGGAATGTGGAGTTTCAAAAGGCACTGCGGGGAGGGTAACCTAATCCCAGAATTGAAAGTTGCCTCCTTTGCAGGGAGCACTGTGTCTTTCAGGGGTCTGCCCTTGGAGGAGTTGGAGGACCAGAGGGGAGAAATGAAGCTCAGGGTAGAGCTGACCAAATTAAAGATGGAAAAGGAGGCAAAGCAGGCTGAGGCTAAGAGGGCCTTGACAAAGGAAAAAGCTGAGAGGGCCTTGGCAAAGGAGAAGGCTGAGAGGACCTTGGCTGGAGAAAAAGCTACTGTTGGACCATGTGAAGAACACGAGGGAGATGCAGCAAAAGGCAAAGCAAGCTAAAGGCCCCATCATTGAGGGTGTCAGTGTTTGCTGGGGACGTGAGGGTCTGCATACCCTAGGAGCTGGTGCCTAACTATGTGGAAAGAGATGATATAGGAAAGTGGTTTGCTGCTTATGAAGTTGCACTCAGGGTACATAAGGTCCCAGAGGAGTACTGGGGGAGGGAGAGAGGGGGTAGCCTGTCGAGACACATGCCCACGGTGGGGTAGGACACACTCCTGACACTAGAGGCAGAGGATCAGACCAAGTATGCCCCCATGAAGGCAATCCTTGTTGCTAAGTTTGAACTAACCCCTGAGAAGTACCATCAGAGGTTCAGGGACATCCACAAGCTCCCAAATCTGTCATGGGTGGATTTCTTAGATTATGCCAGCAAGGCAATGAAGGGCTGGGTGAGGGGCAATAAAGTGGATGATTTTACTGGGCTGTACAACCTAATTTTGAGGGAGCACATGCTCAATACTTGTTTCACAGAGCTGCACCAACACCTGGTAGATAGGAAGCGTGCTGATCTCAGGAAGCATACTGAGGAGGCAGACCTCTGGGTCAGCACCAGAGTGTCTAAAAAGGTATCTGGGAGTGACCCCAAGAAGGGTGGTTCAGGTTCCCCCCAGCAGAGTGCGGGAGAGGTCAAATGAGCCATACAAGTCTTGGGTTAAGCGGGAAGGAAAGGGTTCCCATGTCCCTTCTGAGAAGAAGGAGGGAATTTTTGGTGGACAGTACCCAGGGTGCCCCATTTCCAGCCATGCTGCTTTGATTGTTCCCAGCTAGGAGACAAGCAGGGATACTCTGTCCAAAGAAACCACTGGGATGGTCATTATGGCCTTAGGGACAAGTAGTCCCCAGGGGTAGGTCATAGACCATTACATGAACTTCCTTAGCTGGGAGATAGAATCAGAGTGTGAGCTGGTGATCTCTGAGGGTGGGAGTTGTCACGGCCACCAGGTGAAAGCGAAGGGGTCCCAGTCACTACTCTGTGGGATATCGGGACTAGCCAGACCATGGTAGTGGAAAGGCTAGTTTCCCCAGAGCAGTACACCAACCAGGTGTGTAGGGTAACTCAAGCATATGGTCCTGGTATTCCTGGAATGAGGTAAGGAGGTGACCCAGAGGAGGGTCATAGTTAGTCCCTATATGCCCATAGTCTGCATTCTGGGTAATGAGTTGCCGCCGGTGGTAGGAGAACTGAGTGGGTCGGTCGTCAAGGGCGCTCTGACAGTTCAGTTTTCTGGGGGCACCACTCCCAAGCAAAGGGTAGGGGAGCCCAGATGGGGGGGCAGGGTGAGGGAGGACTCATCCCTGTCCCCTGTTTAGCCTCAGGGTACAGACCTTAGATGTGTGACCTGTCTCAGGATACCACTGCTGAACGGGTTTGAGGTATTTTGAAACTAGGGTACAAATCACCCAGGGCTACTGCCCCCACTCTGAGAAACCTCAGAGGTCAGAGAACCTAAGATGGCCTGGGTCTTGACACTGACAGCTGTCCGTGGCCTTTGTAGGGTATTGCCCTTATGGACTAAGTTTTCCTTGGGTCGGGGACAGAAGTTTGAACCAAGAGGTGGAATGGGCCACATCACTTTGTTGGCTATGATGGTACTATCTGCCTACTGGGATGCATCTGTCAGCACGTTAATGTTAGATGTAGCACATATGGGGTCCACAGACGAGGAGAAGGGTTCCCCATGAGTCAGTTCAGTGGCTCAGGAGAGTATAGATAGAGGGGTCCAACAGAGTTCAGAGAAGCGTAGAACTGACAAATGTCCCTGCAGTAGAGAGCCATTGTCCATGGTCTGTCGTCTAAACAGGGAAGTCCATCAAGGTATTAATTAGTCTCCCCTGTGTTCCAGTCCAACCGGATTGCATCTCCTAACAAGTGCTCATGCAGTCCTCAAAGGTACAACTGTTGACACTGCCTGTTTTTGATGGTGGCGAAAAGATCTAGCTAGGGTTCCCCACTGTTGGAAGACACCCTGTACCACCTCTGGATCTGGACACCACTTGTGATCCACCATAACCGCCTGCTCAGTTCATCTGCTCTGTTATTCAAATATCCTGCCACTTGGTTCACAATCAGAAAAATGAACAGATGTTCCAGCCACCTTCAGAGGGGTAGAACCTCCAGACAAAGGACCCTAATCTATTCTGCTTGTTGCAGTACCACCTTGCGGTGGTATTGTCTGTGAGAACCTGCACCAGCCTCCCTTTAATGGACAGCACGAAGGTCTTCTGAGTCAGACGAATGGCCTAAAACTCCAGAAGATTGATGTGAATCCAGCCCCGCTAGAACCCAGAGCCTCTTGATCTCCAACTCCACCAGATAACATCCAAGCCTCACAGGGATATGCTCGATACCACCGCAGCTCTGTGTGGAAAGGAGAGGGAACTGCTGTACCAAATGCGTTGAAGCAGCCACCAGTACTGATCTCAGGCCGTCTCCTTTGAGACCTGAATGACATTTGGTCAGATTACCTTGATGCTGGAGCCCTTTGAACTTCAAATTCCATTGCAGAGTGCGCATGTGCCACCTGGCATAGTTGTCGGGGAGGATGCTGGAGGTTTAGCGGCCAAGAGACCTCAAAGCTGCTCTTGATCCAGGATGGAGCCAATACCATCAGGATCATAGCCTGAATGTGCTGGACTCTTGGCAGTGGAGGGAAAGCCCTGAAATATTTTATGTCCAAGATTGCTCCACTGATTGGAAGCCTCTGCAAATGAGTCAGGTTCGACTTCTGCTCTTTGAAAGCAAACTCGAGTGATTTCAAGAGGTTCACTATCATCTGGAGGTGGTCAGCGACTGTGGCAAACCACCTTTAACAGCCAGTCATTGATGTATGGGAATACTGCTACCCCTCAACTCTGTAGATCAGCTGCAACCACCGCCATCACTTTCATGAACACCTGAGAGGCACTGGTGAAACCAAAAGGAAGCAAAGCAAAATGAAAATACTCCTGGCCTACCATGAACCACAGGTAACGTCTGTGTGACTGGAAGATACGTTTATGAAAATACCTGTCCTGTAGGCCCAAGGGCACCATCCATTCGCCTGAGTCGTGAGCAGACAGAATCTGGGCCAGAGTGGCAGACAACATCTGGAACAGAGTGAGCATTTTGAGTTTGTCTTGCTGCAGGAAGGTGTTCAGAGGCATGAGGTCCAAAATGGTCTTTAAAATGAGGAAATAAGCGAGAGTAAAAATCACCTCCTGTTTCTGAGTCCGGAAGCGTCTCAATGGCGATTTGGAGAGCAACAGCCGCACCTCCTGTAACATAATGGACAGGTCCTTGTCAGAATTCCACTCTGGTGTGGGAGGAATAGAGGGCAGGGCAGAAAGAAATGGTGGGACATAGCCATTTCGAACTATTTGTAAGATGTATGTGTCTGACATGATAGATCAGTGTCAAATTCTATCCTCAACCGATTGGGCAAACTAAAGTGTTTTAATGGCTGTTATAGCAAGAGAAGAAGAATTGGAGGTCTGATATCCCTGCTGGCTCCCACATTGCCTGCCAAACCCACATCATTGGCTTCTAAAGGATTAGGCAAATAAGTACACAAATAGCACCCGTTAACATTTATTAGTTGTGAGTAACCATGCAACGGCTTGAAAAAAATGTTATTTGAAAAATTACTTTAAAATCTTTTTCTGTATAGACTGTCTAAATTGAACTTATGCTGCTCTTCTACAGGCAAATCTAATCTATGCTCTTCTGTGTGAGTAAGAGTAGGCTAACATTTAGCTTGGATAGGAACCTACTCAGCAGGAGAACTCATACTTATTAATAAGACAATCATAAGAATAACAAAAATCATTGATACTTCAATCACTACTGCTCTATGCTGATTCAAAGAAAGAATCCCTATGGTTTCTCTCGACTCAAAGGAAAATTCAAAACGAGAAAATGGCATAAAATGAACACTTCTACTTGTTGGTTCTACTTGTGTAAATCTGCAAACTGTTGATTAATTCACAGTTCGTGCATCAAAGTCTGTTACTTCAGAAATGATCACTAACCCTACGTCAATCTACTACAGGAGTCTCGCCCTTAAGAAGTTCCACAAGTTTAGTATGACAGTTCAATCATCAGAAATAGCTGAATTCAGTGCAGTCAAAACAAAAATCAACCAGTCGTCACTGTGGCAGCTCAAATCGAGGAGGTTTTTTTAAAACATTTAGTTGAGTTTCAGTTTTTTGTGTTCTCAAGTTAGCGTCACTCTCAGCAAAGTATTTTCATTCAGGAGCAGAGTACGTTGGACTAGGCACCTATGTTCTCTTTGATCTCCTGATTGCTGGCTGTTCACTGTCACTTTGCTCACATGTCTGTCTTTTTGTTGATGCTTTGTGGAATGTGTTCTAAGGACACAGTAGTTCTCAATCTCTCACCCTTCTATAGCCACTTCTCATTTGTGGACCCCCTGCTGAATGAACTGCTTGTCCCTTCTTCAGGCATACACTTACAACTTCTTCAGCTAGGTTTACCGTGGCTACTCTTGACTCATTCACCACAGGCTCTGCAGTTGTCTCAGGTTGGGTTTGAGACACCTGTACGCATATTCCTTCTCCTTTTGATCCCTCAAGGTGCACTGAAGTTGGCTTTTGCAAATTAGTAGTGGCCGTCATCAGCTCCTCTCCAGCTTGTCTCACTCTCTGAGTGTGTTATGCATGAAAGCAGCTTGGTAAGCCTCCACATTTAACAGCAGTATTCATGACAAGAATGACTTAATAAAGGACACGCCATTGAGGATCCAGGCTCGACTTTCGCATGTGCTTCTTCACCAGGAAGCATTCACCAGGACTGAGGTCATGGTACTGCTTTTGCCTTGGCTGGGGAGTTGCCAATTCAACCTGATGAGAGAGACAGAACACACCACATCATCGATGCCTTTGCAGTTGTCAAGAACCGCAGCATCTATAATATTTACAAGTGCAGTTGCATGCATAGCAGGGAGTCTCATGGCTCTTCCTATGAGAATTTGATATGGGGGACATTTCTGTCATCCGATCCAGAATGCTTCTCAGACTCATCAACACCAATGGAAGGCCATCAGACCACTTTAGAAACATGGATGCGCACACTTTGACAAAACGGGATTTCAGTATCCTGCAATGGAACCTTTGATTAACTGGCAACTATGCACAGAGCAATATCATCACTTCATTCCTAAAGTGACTGCTATGATCTGGTTCGAGAGACACCGGGATTTCAAACCTCAGACTCAACTTTCTCAACAATAATTTGGCAATAGTAAGACTACCATTTTTCATGGGATAAGCCTCTACCCAACGGGAAAAGAGATAAACCACTACCAAAATGTAAAGCAGCCCATGGCAAACACGCCTCTCAACAAAGTCGAGCTGTATGCTCTTATAGGGACTACCGGATAACCCTATATGGCTAGTAAAAACTATTTGTAAGATGTATGTGTCTGACATGATAGATCAGTGTCAAATTCTATCCTCAACCGATTGGGCAAACTAAAGTGTTTTAATGGCTGTTCTAGCAAGAGAAGAAGAATTGGAGGTCTGATATCCCTGCTGGCTCCCACATTGCCTGCCAAACCCACATCATTGGCTTCTAAAGGATTAGGCAAATAAGTACACAAATAGCACCCGTTAACATTTATTAGTTGTGAGTAACCATGCAACGGCTTGAAAAAAATGTTATTTGAAAAATTACTTTAAAATCTTTTTCTGTATAGACTGTCTAAATTGAACTTATGCTGCTCTTCTACAGGCAAATCCAATCTATGCTCTTCTGTGTGAGTAAGAGTAGGCTAACATTTAGCTTGGATAGGAACCTACTCAGCAGGAGAACTCATACTTATTAATAAGACAATCATAAGAATAACAAAAATCATTGATACTTCAATCACTACTGCTCTATGCTGATTCAAAGAAAGAATCCCTATGGTTTCTCTCGACTCAAAGGAAAATTCAAAACGAGAAAATGGCATAAAATGAACACTTCTACTTGTTGGTTCTACTTGTGTAAATCTGCAAACTGTCGATTAATTCACAGTTCGTGCATCAAAGTCTGTTACTTCAGAAATGATCACTAACCCTACGTCAATCTACTACAGGAGTCTCGCCCTTAAGAAGTTCCACAAGTTTAGTATGACAGTTCAATCATCAGAAATAGCTGAATTCAGTGCAGTCAAAACAAAAATCAACCAGTCGTCACTGTGGCAGCTCAAATCGAGGAGGTTTTTTTAAAACATTTAGTTGAGTTTCAGTTTTTTGTGTTCTCAAGTTAGCGTCACTCTCAGCAAAGTATTTTCATTCAGGAGCAGAGTACGTTGGACTAGGCACCTATGTTCTCTTTGATCTCCTGATTGCTGGCTGTTCACTGTCACTTTGCTCACATGTCTCTGTCTTTTTGTTGATGCTTTGTGGAATGTGTTCTAAGGACACAGTAGTTCTCAATCTCTCACCCTTCTATAGCCACTTCTCATTTGTGGACCCCCTGCTGAATGAACTGCTTGTCCCTTCTTCAGGCATACACTTACAACTTCTTCAGCTAGGTTTACCGTGGCTACTCTTGACTCATTCACCACAGGCTCTGCAGTTGTCTCAGGTTGGGTTTGAGACACCTGTACGCATATTCCTTCTCCTTTTGATCCCTCAAGGTGCACTGAAGTTGGCTTTTGCAAATTAGTAGTGGCCGTCATCAGCTCCTCTCCAGCTTGTCTCACTCTCTGAGTGTGTTATGCATGAAAGCAGCTTGGTAAGCCTCCACATTTAACAGCAGTATTCATGACAAGAATGACTTAATAAAGGACACGCCATTGAGGATCCAGGCTCGACTTTCGCATGTGCTTCTTCACCAGGAAGCATTCACCAGGACTGAGGTCATGGTACTGCTTTTGCCTTGGCTGGGGAGTTGCCAATTCAACCTGATGAGAGAGACAGAACACACCACATCATCGATGCCTTTGCAGTTGTCAAGAACCGCAGCATCTATAATATTTACAAGTGCAGTTGCATGCATAGCAGGGAGTCTCATGGCTCTTCCTATGAGAATTTGATATGGGGGACATTTCTGTCATCTGATCCAGAATGCTTCTCAGACTCATCAACACCAATGGAAGGCCATCAGACCACTTTAGAAACATGGATGCGCACACTTTGACAAAACGGGATTTCAGTATCCTGCAATGGAACCTTTGATTAACTGGCAACTATGCACAGAGCAATATCATCACTTCATTCCTAAAGTGACTGCTATGATCTGGTTCGAGAGACACCAGGATTTCAAACCTCAGACTCAACTTTCTCAACAATAATTTGGCAATAGTAAGACTACCATTTTTCATGGGATAAGCCTCTACCCAACGGGAAAAGAGATAAACCACTACCAAAATGTAAAGCAGCCCATGGCAAACACGCCTCTCAACAAAGTCGAGCTGTATGCTCTTATAGGGACTACCGGATAACCCTATATGGCTAGTAAAAACTGCAATTCACCTGTCTGCATTTAGCTGTTGGCATATGGCACATTAGTAATACAACTCAGCTGCAACTACATGGAACCTGGAGTTGAACCAATAAGTGCAAAAGAGACAAACCATCTTGTATGTTCATGCAGGAACAACACTAGAATGATCATGAAGAGTTCTAGGTGGGTAGGATAACAGGGAAACAAAGAAAGGGCTATAGCATACTTTATGAGTACAACAACAACCATCTACAGAGACCCCTAACCTCATCCTCATTCTTAGTATATCCTGCCTTGATCTACCTCTCCTCTTCACACTCTGGTGCTTTTTCCAGCAATCTCTTTACCTCTTCCCAGGTATCATCAACGGTCAGCCAATTGCTCATAGATGTGTCCTACTCAGATTCATTTGAAAATTCTCTATTGAATGTGCAAAACCCAAAAGTGTAATGCCTGGCTATCTCATCCACTTAGCTGTTGCCAGTGGACACAAAATCATTCCAGCTCTTGTGTGCTGCACACTTTACAACATCCACTTCTGCCGGCATTTGCAGTGCATCAAAAGTCCCATAATATAATGCCCGGTCCTGATGGGGGAACCCCTCTGGGTCCGGATTTGGCCAAAATCGTGACCCACACCAACCTTGTACTGGCTATTGGGATATATGGTGACTCTTAATTTGTCAGAGACACAACAGGCTCTATTACGAGCAACCAGTGTGGGTGCCTGTACAGAGCTCACATTAAACAAACAGTAGTCTACTAAAATACTCTTAAGGTGCTAACAGAATAAGTTGTTTTGAACATCCGTTATTTGTTTCTTAAACAAGAGTCGTCCACAAATAACATATATTAAGACTCCTCCAGAGGGACATCTTGAATATCGAGTTTTGGCTTGGTACACAATTGGCTCCCATTTATGCAGTCTTGGTCTAACCCATCATCATTTTCCTCAAAAACAGGCAAAGACAACAATGTGGTAGGATTGAGACAGTACAATAATGTTCTCTGCAGCAAGGATAACCTGCTCATACTTGGTACTTTGACTGTTGGTCATGTGTTGAGTTTAAGTTTGGGTGACTTGGATCACAACAGGGAACCATGACTATGCGAGGGTAACCCATAATGATCCCCTTACATTGTTGTATGCTGACACCAACTGCGGACAACCCAGTAACCCTTAAACAACTGGGTCAAGAGTGGCTGAAAAGTAAGCACCACGGCTTTTGAAGTTTTCATGGGTTTGAGTTGGTACCGATAGAGAGCACCCTTCCATCTCAGAACAATAATGAATAGATGATTTCCCCTAGTCTGGCATCCAGGGTGCAGCAGAAAGCTTTCAGCACGAGGAAGGCTTTTTCACAATCGTCCCATTAGTAGTGGGTCTTACACATCTTTGTGTGTAAGCCTCTGTAGAGACTTGGCCACTAGGGAACAGTTGGGAATCCAATGATGACAGTACCCCAATGTTCTGAAGAACATCCTGACCTTGGTCTGCATTTTCGGAGGGTTCTTTTGCAATATGGCAGAGATTCTCTCTTGTGACACCTTTTATGCTCCTTTATCAATGTGATGTCCTAAATACAGGACTTCTTTTTTACTGTACTGTAGTTTAGTTGAGGACATCTTATGTCCTTTCTCAGGTAGGTGATTTACCAGAGCTATGATATCTTGCTCTATACCTCTTGCATGTTCAACGCCAACAATACATAGGTTGTGGATATATTGGATCAGAACTCAGTAGCATGACAGCTTTAAAGTCTTCAGGTTCGTTTTCAAGATCTGGGTGAAGACTGAGGGGCTCTTTGTGTATCCTTAAGGAATTCGGCACCATGTCAGAATTTTATTTTGGAACCGTAACGCAAAGTAGAACTGGCTGTCTTCATAGAATGGAATGGAAAAGAACGTTTGGCACAGGTTAATGAGCATGAACCACTCAGCATCACAGGGAATCTGGAACATTATTACAGCTGGATTTGGTACCACAGGACAACATGGGACAGCAATAATATTGGGGGCAGATGTATCAAGCATTTTTGCATTTGCAAATGGGCAGATTCTGCGAATCTGCTCGTTTTGCGAGCACAAAAATTACTTTTCCGATGCAGCAAACCAAATTTTGCGAATTGGTAACCTGTTACCGAATCGCAAAATGGGTTTGCGATTCGGTATTAGGAAGGGGCGTGTTTAGGGCATCCCTTCCTAATACCGAATTGCATCGGTATGTATGAATGTTTTGTGACCACATTTGCGGTCGCAAAACATTTGCATGTTACCACCTACTTCAAGTAGGTAGTAACCCATTCACAAATGGGAAGGGGTCCCCAGAAAACCCCATTCCCTATGAATGTTTGTAAAACCATTTTTAAGAGCAGGCAGTGGTCCCACGGACCACTGCCTGCTCTTTAACCCCTTCAGTGCCCGCCCCTTTCCCCGCCCTGTGCCGGCCGTTGCATTAGCGGGCGGGGTCTATGACGAGCTGGACTCGTCATGGGCACAGCGCTACCGCGGCCCATGACGAGTCCAGCTCGTCATGGGCACTGAAGAGGTTAAAAATGCAAAGAAAACTTTTCATTTTCCGTTTTATAAAGCATCACGTTTTCCTATAAGGAAAACAGACTGCTTTACAAAAAAAAAAGATTGCTTTATTTCAAAGCAATCACGGACATGGTGATCTGCTGATCTCAGCAGGCCACCATCCCGGTGATTTTTGTTATTCTTAGTGGGTCGCAAATTGCGACCTACCTCATTAATATTCATGAGGTAGGTCACTTGCGACCCCATAGGAATCGCAAACGGTGTACTATACACCTTCATAAATGGCATTTTGCGATTCCCTAATTGCAAATCCTTGTGATTCGCAATTAGGGAATCGCAAATAACTATCTTGATACATCTGGCCCTTAATCTATTGTAGGTCCTGTACGACCCACTACTTTTTATTTGGTTCCTGTATCCCCATGATCAGAGAATTAGAGGCGCTCCCTAAAATCTCCTCTAAAATTATATTGGGGCGTTAAGGGAAATTCAATATTGTGTTTAATTGTAATCCTTACTCGTTCAACACCTTTAAACAGGCCAATGTCCTTGCCAGAATAATCTCAGACTTCCTCTCTCACAACATTCTTTATTTCTGATTGGCAAGTACTCCTTTGTCATAACAGGGAACAACCCCATAACTGGCTTCTAAGTACTCAATTCAAAATCGTCATCGTCATCATCTGTTTGAAGCTTTACATTATCCGGTGTACAGTAAATCATGCAATTAAGTTTACACAAAGGTCTCTTCCTAACATATTTTCTCTTTAAGGGGACCTATTTTATCGGATTTTGACAGAAACAGGATACATTATCTGTTTGTTTGCAATGCCTACAACTTGGACTTGTTTTCCCGCGAGGTTTAGGTTTGATCTTCCACTGACCTTACAGTAGAACAGAAAGCACCAGTGACGATCAAAAAGACACTGGGTGACTATTCACATCTCCTGGTGGAGCAGGTAAAACGAAATTTTGTATACCTTCTCTATTTTGCATGAAAATACTAATTACGTAATCATTCTAAATATTAACCTGTATTAATTGTTTGGAGTGTTGTGATTAATCAACAACTGCACCTTAATAAACACAAGATACACAAGGGACTAAAATGCAAATTGCATGGCTACTAAGTCTAATGATACGCAAACTAATTGTAGGATGTGTTGAAATAGAAAATTGCATGATTTATGTTGCTTTTGTGATGGTTTGTGCTCCTGGTATTGCGGAATGGTGAGTATTATTGCTTTAAATGTTGCTATGAGCGAGGAAAATACTAATATATATTGGGAATAGTGTGGGTTTAAACATTAGAATCTTCATTTCCATATATTAATTACCTGTATGTTTATCTTTGCTTAAGTTGCCATTCGGGCCTACTAGGCCGCAGTATTCAAAATGGAGTTCGAAAGTGGCCACCGTCATTTGAACGCGATGTCGATGGCTCTGAAGATCTCCAGGCGACTTCTAACCATGAGATGATGTGTTCCTTGTCAAGGATAGGAATGTGGAAGATTGCCAAGACCCAGCCATTGTGAATGACTGAAAATACAATAGCGACCTGTACCCGGAGGTCTACATGTTGTTACTTCGGAACTTTCGCTTGTGGACCCGAGGAAAACTTACAAAATTTGGGAGATGTCGTACTCTGTTCCATGTGAAACAAAAACTCTTGGGAAAGTCACCACTTCTTGTAAATTCAGGGGAATTTTGTCAATCAGGACAGTTCTGCCTTTCGAAATTGTTGCATATTTGGTCTAGATATAGGGGGAAAAAGTATAAAAGAGGGGGATATTTATAAGAGAAAAAGTTCGGTACCGTATTCTCCATTGGTGAATGTTGGTGTGGAGTTCGATTTGATAGTGCGATTGCCTGGTCCCTCAACTACCTTTGGGATGTATTGTGCTGAGCGAACGAATTTTCCGGACTTATTTGGGTCTTGACCTGCGTTTGACTGGACGATTTTACCAGAAGGGATTTTGATTTATGCAGGGCTGATGGGTTTTCAAATGGTCACCGGTGTCAAAATTTTAGGTAAATATAATTGTATGTAAATTTATGCCAAAGGTATTCATTGAAATTTCTGATTTTGTTAAAATTCTGACTATGCCAATGAAAGTGAATTTATTAGATAAACCAAGCATTGATTAACAAAATGAGTACGTGATTCTTTCAATAAGGTATTGATTAATCGAAAGGTCCTAAAACATTAAATGTGTATTAGCTGGTTCTAAATCACCATCAACCAGTCCAACTAATTGGTCCATCGACCAAGTGGTGGAGTGCCTTGATGTTAAAGTTAGGATTCTATAGGTACTAATGTATATAATGTATATAATGTAAAGATTTTCCTCCAATAGGCAACGAAGTACCCCACATGTCCAGTGCTTCTTCCCCTCCAGTGTGCAGGTTCGAGTGAGACTAATGAGTGTTGGTGTTATGGGCCCCACCAATGAATGCATGCCTGAATGAGTAAGGGTGATGACGAGTCTGTGACGCAGGGACGATTTGTAAATTTGCCCTTTCCGCTGGAGCACTTCTACAAATGGAACACTCTGGTCTACTTCCAAGACTGTAAGTACACAATCTTCCTCCTCTCTCAGGCAGCCTTATTGTGATTGGACCATGCATCTCCTAAAGTGTTGAAAACCAGGAATTGTTGAAATGTTTCTGAACTCAGGAAGGGGGTCTGTGGAGCTCGGACACTTGCATTTGCATTGAATCTCGGAGTATTTAGATTATGCTGCATTAAGGAAGTTTGGGAAATGTTAGGAATAGAAAGTGTTTGCATTTGCATATTTGGAGCTTGCATAACATTCATAATAGGCCCTTGGCCATCAAACTGTATTCGATTTGGATTCAACTGGCACTCATGCTGCCAATGGCCCAACCTATTACAATAATGATAAAGCATTTTCTTCATCATCGCTATATCTAGTCCTGAATTTATGCCAACTGGCACTCCTTGTCCTCTACCAAGTGGAACACCATTCCCATCCTGCATCATCTAATCACCACCTTGATATCCAACTCCCTGCATTCCATTAATACCGTAAGAACTATAGCTAGAATTTGCCAGGTATGGACCACTCTGAAATCCCTTCTGGGCTAACTTCTTCTGAGCTAGCATGAATTTTTTTAAGTCTCACTTCTGAATCATTACTGCAATATTTGCATAATGCAGGATTTCAGCTAAAGGGTTGGACTTGCAACAAATCACTTTCTGCTGAATGTGTGAACTAATCTCACACAACCCTAGAACAAACTGTGAAACAGAATTGCTGAGATTTCCTCCCTCATGGTTTGACTCCACTACGCTGGTGAGAAAACTGCAGCAGTCTTTTGTAATAGGCATGCAGTGCTGCGCGTCCCAATAGTGATAGCGACAGTTTCCTCCACAGCTGGATATCGCCGCGGAGACGAGTCAGTGGGGCCTGTATGTTTTGGGTATAAATATTGGTGGCGCTGTTAAATTAATAACTGTCCTCAACCGCCACTCCTTTGGGACGATGTCCCCGAAATTCTTCCTTTTTTAAATTCAATAACTATGTAGACTTCTCAATTCGAATGTCTCATGGTTTAATTCTTCAACATTGTTGCATCACAATGGTTCCATCAACATGGATTATATCCGTGTTCATCTTTCCAATTTCTTTATATCCGTGCACTGGTAAATGTAGAATCCATATACATTTATGGGTTACAATTCCCTATGGATTTCGGGACTATGCCCTTCAGCAGGGGAAACCTTGTATCTGAAAAATGAGATGCATGATATTGAACCTCCATTTCGTCCAGTTGGCTTAACAAAGAAATCTATTCATGAACCCACTGGCACATATTTAGACAGGCACCTACAACCTATTGTCAAACAGATGACAACCTGTTTACGTGACACAACAGACTTTTTAAACAAGTTAAATGACGTATCCTTGGACACAGACATGACGATCACCTTGTGCACCATAGACGTGTGTGCACTTTACACATCCATTCCCCACAACAGAGATATTGAAGCGATAGAATCATTTTTGATTGATTATGACATGAAACAAGACCTAAAAATCTTCCTGTTAGAACTCCTTCAATACACCTTGTACCACAGCTACTTTCAATGGAATGACGAGTTTTTTCTGCAATTGGCTGGTACTTCTATGGGCAATTAAGCAGCCCCCAGCTACTCTAACCTGTTCATGTACCGCCTGGAACTAGATAACATCTTGACCAATCCTAGATGGCTTGATAAAATCCTGAAATATTGGCGTTACATAGATGACATTTTTCTCATCTGGAAGGGTCCCCTTGATGAAATAAGAGAATTCACTGATTTTATCAACAGTATCGATGACCACATACAGTTTACCCATTCTTTGAGCACTGAAAGCATCGCATTTCTTGATGTCCTGGTTACCTGTCAAGACCACATTATTGAGACAGATGTGTTTACAAAAATTACAGAAAGAAATAACACTACATTTCGACAGCTGTCACCCTATGTCCTTAAAGAGACATTTACCATACTCACAGTTGTTAAGAATGAAAACAATCTCTTTTCAGCCCAACTCATACACCACCAACCAAAACCAGATCCTCACAAGATTCAAAGAGAGGAAATACCTCAGGTCAATTCTTAAAACAGCAACTGAAAGGGCAGAAACTTACAATCGGAAGGATTTACTAACCCCACACAAAAGAGAAACAACCAGCAGCAGACCAGTTTTTGTGTCTAAATTTTCCACCAGAAGCTACCAGATAAAAAAGATCATACTCAAGAATTGGCCAATGATAAAAAACGAACCTGACTTTAAAGGAATTTTCAACTACACCCCATTATTCGCATATCATCGCTCCAGGATCATCAAAAAAACTACTAGAGAATACACCTAAACCAAAAGGAATCACATACAAAGGAACAGTACCATGCTTGAACTGTGGTCACTGCAACAACATCATCCGGGGCACTAGCATAAGTCATCCCACCAAGGGCACTTCCATCATTCTGTTTACCAATGCCACCTGCGATTCAAAAGATCTAATTTACTTACTAAAGTGTCCATGCGGGCTTTCTTATGTTGGAAAGACCGAGCGAAAAATAAAAACGCGATTAACCGAGCATAAAAGCACAATAAGAAATCAAGTAGAGAAAGCTCCAGTGGCAGCCCATTTTTCCACCCATAAACACAACGTAAGCCAATTGAGATTTTTGGTTTTGGAGATTGTTCCAGTAAATGAGGGTGTAGACAACAAGAAAAAACTATTGCAACAAGACATGTATTGGATTAAGAAACTAGATTCTTGCCATCCAAAGGGCCTTAATGAATGCTTGGAATTTAGTTGTTTCTTGTAATTACATGCCAATGAATGTTTATGTTTAATCATCATGTTTGATAACATACAAGTTACCCCATCTTTTTGTTTACACCAAATTTCACATTCAGTTTCACTCTACTGCACCACTCCAAGATGGCTGCTATCAACACTTATTCCATCACGACCCCTTTTTAGTTTTTGTTGGGATTCACATTTCCGCTTGTTCATTTGCACGTTTTTTTAACCGGCATGAGCACTGACACCATTCACCGTTGTTTACGGGACACGAAGACGTAAGACCGCTTTTCCTCTCAGACACGGTAAGAAATGGAGTACTGAGAACACGCGGGGTTTACTCTTTGATTTACACGGGCACAGAGCACAAACACGCGTTGTGCGTATTTCGTTTCACTCCGGCACTTCGATCCACTGTTTCTAATTTCACCGATTATTACACGTAGCAGGCAAATACTGTTCATCATATCCTAAGATCTTGTTTATCGCACCCAGTTGAATCGGGTTGCTCACTCACATTGTTTAAACACTGGGAGCATGTTTTTTCGCTTGTGTTAATAAGTTCTACAAACACGGTTAACCTACATGTAGTCACCACGTTCTTTTTTTTACACAGACTCTGTTTGTACCATTTTGAGTTCGCGTACTAAACGGTCTCGTTGCACTTGAAACTTTTTTTTAAATCGTTTCACAGCACAGCATACTTTTGCTTGCAATATTTATGTTAACTCGTGGAGTCAAAGACTCTCTTGGATTTCAATAACATGTATCTCATTTTTCAGATATAGGTTTCCCTGATGAAGGGCATAGTCCCGAAATAAATAGGGAATTGGAACCCATAAATGTATATGGACTCTACATTTACCAGTGCACGGATATAAAGAAATTGGAAAGATGAACACTGATATAATCCATGTTGATGGAACCATTGCGATGCAACAATGTTGAAGAATTAAACCATGAGACATTCAAATTGAGAAGTCTACACAGTTATTGAATTTAAAAAAGGACGGATTTCGGGAACATCGTCCCAAAGGAGTGCCGGTTGGGGACACTGTTATTATTTTAACAGCGCCACCAATATTTGTTCATATTAACTCCCCAGGGTCAGAGGGAGATACCCACCAGCACCCAAACCAACAAGTGAGATCAGTTTAAAGCATACAGTGAATACCCTTCACATAATACAGTGTGCCACAAGCCTCTTTCTATTTTGTTTTGGGTATAAAACAGATCTGGGTCTGCCGTCACAAATATTCTGAGATAACGGAAGCCCTCGACTACTACCATCGCCTCACAGTGTACCGGTAGGACCAGGGTTGGGCCACATAATACATAATTGTGAATGTACGTTCTTATCCCGCAGTCTTTTTCCCCGCAGGGAATCACAATGCGGTCGTTACAACGACCACGTTGTGATTCCGCATACCATTACTCCGCAGGTCGGAACTTGCGGAGGGGAGGGGCGCTGGATGTTGGAATAGTATAATTTACTATTCCAACTCCAGTCTGTGCGGACAATAGGGAAGGTGTTGGATTTTAAATCCAACACCTCCCCCCCGCAAGTTGTTGTTCCGACTATCGGAGTAATGGTATGCGGAATCACAACGCGGTCATTGTAAAGACCGCGTTGTGATTCCCTGCAGGGAAAAAGATTTGTGGTAAACGTTGTTTACCCATAATTGTGGAGTTTGACCAGTTGATGCAATAACCGGATTGTTTGCTTTTAACTTTTTTAACGCATTTCTCCTGTTATTTTAGAGATGTTTAAATTAATAATAATTTATCTTGTATTTCGTGATATATCATGGTACTATGGAATTGGAAATTTGTATATACTATTTTAACATATTGTGGATCTCGGAAGAGGTCTATACCAATAAAATTTCATTTCATTTCAATAGCCGGATTGTTTGCCCAGGTTTGCTAGAATAATCATGGTTCTAGCTATCGAATGGCAAAGGGACGCAACATATAGCAGGACGTCGTTGGTGTAAAGGGATATCTGATCTTCCCATTCTTCTGTCCCACGAAGACCTCTTATCAGCTGGTCACCCCTAATCCACACCGACAGCGGTTCGACAACCAGTGCAAACAAGAGTGGTGACGGGACAACCCTGACGAGTCCCTCTCCGCAACGGAAAGGCAGCGGAGACCCGCCCGTTCACTGCAACCTGTGCCGTGGGTCCCATGTGTAGGAGCCGAATCCAAGCCCAGAAATTGTTACCAAACCCCATTTTCTCTAGGACTGCGAACAAATATGACCATTTCACCATGTCCAATGCCATGCATGCATGTAGCAACATCACTACTACGTCTTCTCGTTTGGTATCTTTCCTTCCCATTACCCCATGGAGGCAGCACAGATTGAGTGCTGTATTTCTCCCTGGCATGAAACCCGATTGGTCCGGGTGTATGAAGTAAGAGACGTGATGTACAAGTCTGGAGGCATTAAGCTTGGCCAGTATTTTAATTTCAGCACTGAGGAGTGAGATAGTGGTGCATGAAGCACAACGATCCGCCATCTTGCCAGGTTTATGGATAACTACTATCGAAGGAAAGCGTTGATCGACAGGTAGCTCCCCTACCCTTACACTCTCTGAATACATTTGAAGCAAATATGGCGCCACTTGGGGAGCCACGTCTTAGTGAATTCTTGGCAGAGCATTATGGAACCTGACATCCATGTAAGCAAATATAGGTTTTTCAATGCATACAAGGTTGAAATGGAATCATGCAGGAGTCTTTGGAGGACTTTAATGTGTTGATTTCTAGGCTGCAGATGGTCCATGTACAGGTCCCCCTCCAGAGGCAGAAATATGGAATTTTAACACTGGTTGTTACCTGAATAGAGGCCCCCTGTGGTCTGTGGGGCCCAAAGGCACGCCATATGGAGACAGAAGTGCACTGAAACTTTGTAGCATGAGAGGGAATGTATATCTCACATTTTGTTTTTTATTATTTTTTTTTTTTAGTTCAAAAACCTTTATTTCAACATTCAACAACCATACATCCTCTCGCCTACAACCTCACGGGCCGGCTGTAGTAGACAATATATCGAGATTTCAACCCCCATGTACACAGCCAATCTGCCGACAACCCGGGGGTCCGGCGGCACAGTTATATATATACCCTCCTGAGTGTCAGTGATGTGTATTACATAGCAGTCCCGGTCCACAGGATGAGGGTGTGTCCATAAGGCCCACACGCCATCAGCTATCACACGAGTCCCGATCACTCTGGGCCAGCGAACACAGCACCCTGCGACATATGTCCCCACCTATCTCTTCCCCACCACGGCCAAGCCACAATGATCACCTGTTAGTCGGATGCCACACCAGTCAGCGCTGCGCTATCTGATACCTCACGTTCCCCTTCAGCGGAGCTAGTCTGCGCCGACAGATACGCTCTAAACGGATCCCATATGTCTTTAGCCCTGCTCTTCAATGGTTGCGTTTCGGCATAGATCGCATTCTGGTCCTGGCAGTACAGAACATCCTCCAGCCACTCCTTGAATTTTGGTGCTCGACCCCTACCCCACCGACATGCAACACGCCGTTTCTCAAGCAACAGTGCAATGCTAACAAATTTACGGTGCTCCTTAGGTACCGACGCTGTATGGCCCAACAGCATTACGAGCGGGTCCAGTTCAACCACAGCCCCCACCATAGCCGTCAGCGCAGTATGGACCTGCAACCAGTAGGCAGCCACCCCTGGACACATCCAAGCCAAATGTAGAAAATCCGCCCCCTCCGAGCGGCACCTTTCACATCGGTCAGTATCCGACAACCGAAATCGAAGCTTCCTAACAGGAGTGTAGTACCAACGCTGCAAAAACTTATAATGGATCATACGCAATCGGCAGCTGGAGGAGATCTGGGAAGTGAGCTCGCAACAATACGCCCACTGTGCTTCCGTGATGTCCCTACCCAACTCAACCATCCAACCTCGAAGCGCTTTACCGCCCGCATTCCCACCACACTCTCGAATACTGCGGTATAGCTGAGAGACCAAATGCCTACCATTCGTAGAAGCAAGCAGAACCTGCAGCGGTGTCACCACCTCAGGTTCCTCCGTATAATGCGGTATCACCAGTCTCATCCCTTGCCGCAAACGGAGATAGTAAAAGACCTCCAGCGGATTAGGCTGATAGCCCTCAAAAAATTGCTCTTTCGTCTTGAACTGACCATTCACGAAAAGATCTCCCCATTGTCGGATCTTTATCTTAACACATAACCCGCGGAACCCTCCTTCCTGTAACAGAGAGAGGCTCGGATGATAAACCAGCGGCAGCGACGGAGCATATAGCAGACTATAGGTCATCCTGCGCAGTATGCGCTGCCAGGCATCAATCGTGCACGTCACGGTGGTGAGCGGCGTTTCAATCGCAGTGACGGGACCATGAACGAGACCCTGCAATGGCAGAGGCCGAGCTATCCAGTCCTCCACCGCCAACTGCGGCATGCAGGGCGTGGGGGTAAACCAATGGTAAGCAAATTGTGCCTGCACGCTCAGGTAATAAGCTTGGAAGTCGGGAACGTCAAATCCCCCCTTACTGTACGGCTCGGTAATAGTCGACCAAGCCAGTCTGGGCTGTTTACCAGCCCAAAACAGTCGCAGTAACTCAGAGCGCAATGTCTGGAAAAAAAAAAGCACCTGGGAAGTATGGTATGTTCTGGAAAAAATATAAAAAGCGAGGCAACACCACCATTTTAATCAAGGAGGCCCTACCAGCCATCGTCAACGGCAATGAGATCCAGCGCGTAACATCATCCGTCAACTTACTAATGGCTGTACCATAATTCAGCCGCAAAGTCTCTTCCCGGCTTTTCGAAATTCGAACTCCTAAGTAGCAGAAATCCGACTCGCACCACTCAAGCGGGAAATCCAGTGCGTATCTCCCCACCGCGGTCGTCAGAGGGAAAAATTGCGATTTCTTCCAGTTAATGTGAATTCCAGACAGTCTCCCGAACACCACAAATTCGCGGAGCAGCGGATTCAGGTTATTCTGCGGGTCCACCACATAAAGCGTTAAGTCATCAGCATATAAGGACACATCTATCTGCCTTTGAAAACATTTGAAGGCACTTTGCTTGTGCAGTCGTCGGATACAACATGCCAGAGGTTCAATTGCTATGGCAAACAGCAGCGGGGACAGCGGGCACCCTTGTCTGGTTCCCCTAGTCAATGGAATCGGATCAGACAGCTCCCCATTGATCAACACCCTGGCCGTAGGATCAGTATAGAGTAATTTTATCCAAGCGACAAAGATTTTGGGAAAACCCATCCTGTACAGAATGGCAAACAAGTAATTCCACTCAACTGAGTCGAACGCCTTGGTGGCGTCCAGGAATATAGCCGCGACAGGCAGTTCCGGCGCTATGGTTTGAATCAAGGAAAAAAGCGTTCGCAAGTTACTGCCGGTGGATCTACCCGGGACGAACCCTGCCTGATCAGGAAGGGCAATTTTAGTCATTAACAATGAGAGTCGCGTGGCCAACACCTTCGCCAAAATCTTGGCGTCACAATTTATCAAGGATAGTGGTCTATAGGAGTCGCAATCCACCGCATCCTTATCTGGTTTCAATAGGGAGGTTATCACCACTTCTCTCATCGTTCCCGGCAACACTCCTGTCTCCAGAGAGTCCTCATAGACTTTGCGAAGCACAGGGGCCATTATATCAATATAGCTTTTGTAAAATTCCGCCGGTAAACCATCCAGACCAGGCGCCTTACCATTACTCAGAGACATATTCGCTTCCCGTATCTCAGCCAGTTCAAATGGGGCTCCCAGGAATTGCCTGTGCTCATCACTCAACCAACATAGTGCTACGTCGTCTAGGAAGTCCCCAAACTGGACATCAACACCGTCACGGGCGGCATATAACCCCTCATAATGCTCAGTGAATTGCCTTAAAATCCCCTTAGTGTCTTGATGTATAACTCCGCTCGATGCACGTATCTCTAATATGTGCGAAGCGCCCCATGAACGCCTAGTGATTCCCGCCAACCCGACCAGGTCTCTCCCCCTCACAGTATCGACGGGCCTGCCAATGTTTCCCTCTGAAGTTGGCCTCTCTGTCCGCCTCCCGCTCGTATTGCGACAACTTTTCCCTAAACTCCGTGTGGAGAGGGCCCATCGACTCTCGGGCCATGCCGGTCTCCAGCACCTTAAGTTCGGACTCCAGTTTGGCGAGCGTGCTACGTATGGCCCTCAATACCCCAAAGCTTTTGGAGATGTAATAGCCCCTTACCGTTACCTTGAACGCCTCCCAGATGGTCTCAACACTTTCTACCGACCCTTTGTTGCGCGGTAAGAAATCCGCTATCTCCTCCCCCAATTCTGTCTGGAATAGGGGATCCAATAGTGCCGTGGGTTGCAAACGCCATGGTGCCGCTGCCCTACCGTACCCCGGGATAACCACCTGAGCCAGCACCGGACAATGGTCCGAATAGGACCGCGGCAAGTGCGTCACTCTGCCTAAATCCACCGCTAATCCACGGGACAGTAAGCAATAGTCAAGCCGAGCCCAAGTGTTCGCATGCTCTGTGTAATGTGTCCCCTCATGGACCCCAGCATGCACGAACCTCCAACTGTCTATAAGGTCGCCTTCCTGCATTATGCCCGCCACCACATCCCTCGCACTTTTGTTATATTGGGGGCTACCATCCGATCTATCTAGTCCAGGCGTCAATGTAATGTTAAAATCTCCACCCCATATGATATGCATGGATCCCGTATTCAGTATCTCACCCCACAACTTGGTGTAAAACGCAGGCGAATCCACATTTGGCCCATAACAGTTGACAATCGTAATCGTATCAGTACCCAGTCTACCCCATAACAATACAAATCTACCCTCATCATCCGTACGTTCACCCAACCGCACAAACGGCACCGTTTTTTTTATCAAAATCGCCGTACCTCTGGCATACCCAGAATATGAGGAGAAACTGCGCACAGCTGCCCATCTACTCGCAAATGTATAAGTATCCCGGGGACTAAGATGCGTTTCCTGCAGCAGAGCGACCTGCGCCTGATGCTGTTCCATATAGGCCACCACCCTCCTACACTTTCTCGCGTCATTCAACCCACGGACGTTCCAGGACAAGACCGTTAGTCTGGAATTACGATCTCGTTCAGTCATCTTCAGTCAACCACATATAATCCAGATCGCCACTCTGCCACAACCACATCTCCCGCCCATGGGAACTGCCAAACCGCACATAACCCTTGCAACATCCAGCCGATGCAACTACAGGAACCCCCGCGGCGGAAACGCTGTGTAGTCCTAGCCTTTTCCCATACCGCAGCCAACCCCCGCCATACCACACCATCACACTCGTCTCAGTTTTCAAACAACCTTCAGATATACAAACACCACAACCCTTGAACCCCCCCTCCCACTGAAGCGATCCCCAACCTGCCAGCAGCGTACCCTCCCAAGCCCTCCCACCCACACCCCGAAAACTAGGGCGAAGACACCCCACAATTCCAAAACCGTATACTAGGGTAATTCCCATCGGGAAACTTATCTAGGTGGCAACACTAATACCCCCCATGACAGCCCGCCCGAACCACACAACGTGCAGCCCAGCCCAGCAACTAGGAGGGGCGTCCGGCGCTATAATCGGGGGCATCTGGAGCAGACCATCAGCGGCTAATAATATCAGTAAACCTGTTATATCAATAAGGTCCTGCATCGCAGACGGAAATGGACCCGATACCTTAGAGACCCCGGTATCAACCATCTATCATAATACCCCCACTTCTCCCACAGCACACAGACCAATACAGAGACCCTTATACTGTTCGTCAACAATAAATCCCAATCTGAGCTCTTGGGCAACACTGTACGCTCAGCAGTAAGTCTGTAGGCATCTACAGTACTGTCCACTCACGGTTCACCATCGTCCAGCATCTCTTGATTAGGGGCCATTTCGTCCTCCGCTCCAGCCCCCAACCTCCGAGTCCGTTTATGCTGCTTGAGAAAATCCTCCACCTGCTGTGGATTCGTGAAGAATTTCTGTCTCCCTTGGTACGTGACCCGCAGGCGCGCCGGGTAGAGCAATGCGTAGTCTATTTGCAGGTTCCGCAATTTCGCCTTGACTGCAAGGAATTTCCGACGTTCCTCTTGGACCAGTGGAGTGAAGTCCGGATACAGCGTGAAGGAATTGCCCTCATACGACAACGACCTCGAGCTTCTTGCCGCTCTTAAGGCCGCATCACGATCGCGGTAATTTAGCATCCGGGCTATAATCGGCTCGGCGTAGCTCCCGGCTTCGGTCTGGGGCCCAGGGCCCGATGCGCCCGCTCCACTATAAAGTGTGGAGAGAAAACATCTGAGCCAACCGCCGCCACCAGCATCTTCTCAACGTACTCCTCCATTTTGCCCACGTTGGTCGTTTCAGGAATACCTACGATGCGTACGTTGTTCCGTCTGCTCCTCGCTTCTAAATCCTCATTTTTAGCTGCAATGACACGCAGGAGATTGTCCATTCTGGATAACTGCGACGAGTGTTGTGTCACCTTATCCTCAGAGTCCGATATGCGCTGCTCCGCCTCTTTCAAACGCTCCTCATGCGCATCCAGCTTGTGCACTACCGCATCCATGCGCGACGAGATCCTGTCCACCTTGTCCGCAATTGTCGCAAACCCTTGGCGCACCTCGCGCAGGACATCCTGTAAATTCGTCGCCGTTTCCACAGCTCCCCCCGACGCCTCAGCTGTCTCATCCGGGTGGCGCGCCGTCTCTCCCGGCGCTGTCGTCTTCTTACTGGCCGCAAACGTGAGTTTGGGCTGCCTAGTGTCCGTCTTGCCCATCACTGTCCTCGGGCGAGGGTCTCCAGTACCACCAGCACCACCACAGCGACACCTCCACTTCCGCTCTTTCTGCCAATCTGCGAACCCAAGTAATAAATTTGTATAGCCTGTATAGTCCACGTCCCTCTATGCAGACAATCGTTTCCACCACCAGTGTGAAAGGGGATCGCACGCACACCTGTACCAGTTTTATAGCAATACCTCAGGCCACGTGGTTGTTATCTGCTTTCAGCCGCTCAAACGGGGCACCCCATCCATTATATGCAGTCCCGGGGGGCCAGTACGCTGTAACCGGTGGCACCAGTCGTGGCTTCTTCCGCCCCTCAGCCGATCATCACCTGCACAGCAGATACTACCCCGTCTTTGCTAGGGACTCGCCCCGAGGTCCCCTACCAAGCGCCAGGCAGATCCCGGGCCGCAGGAGGTACTTAGGCCCCGCAGCCACTCCAGGGGGCCGGGGGGGGGGGGGAGGAGGCGCCTCCGCTCGCTCTCACCCGGCAAACCGGCGTTTCACTCCACACCGCTCGCCCAGCCAGGTCACTGCAATCCCGGGGGGGGCCTCCCAGACCGTCTCCGATGCCTGCGGCCTGTCACTGCGTTCTCCGCCACGGCCTCGCCTACCAGCCCGATCCGGGGCCGCGGCCCTGCGTCTTCCGGCGTCGAGTCCGCCGCAGCTGTCGGGTCCTCTTCCACCGGTACCACAGCAGCGAGAGCCCTCCACGGTCGTCTGTCCACTTCTGACGTCGTCCTGGTCCTCCGCTTACGATGCCGGCACCCAGGTGTGCCCGTTAAGGATAATTGGCCGGATTAATGCCGCCGGACAGCGGGAGCCCTACAGGAAGGCGTCCATTCGCCGGTGCGCCACCTAGCGTTCCCTATGTATATCTCATATTTATATATTTGATACAGGTAACCATGCATGACACCGAAACATTTCCAATTCCAAGTAGACCATGCTGATAACCCACATCCTTTTAACCTGAAACAAAAAATGTATGTAAGCATGTATGTTCCCCATTCCTCTTTAAGTCAGCGCATGCTTAGGCGCCACAGCTAAGTAGACGAAGTTGGGATAAGAGCACCACACTGGTTAGTTAGGGGTGTCATCAAAATGCTTACATTGTACTTCAGAACTCTTCCAACCAAGGTTACCCCAAGGTGTATTGTGTTACTTGTCTAACAAGGCACTTCATCACCTCATCAAAGTGAAGAAGCTTTATATAAATGTAACAAAAGTACAATAGGCAACTGAGCCCTGGAGAAATATTGCTGCAGCAATAGAGCACAGTTCCTTCTAGGGGCCGCTGTACCTAGGCCCTGGTTACAAGTTGGGCAGTGCGGCACTCCATTTTACCATTACTGTCCAGAAACATTGTCTTTGGGCCTAGAAAAATCACTTAGTTCAGAGTAATTTCTGGGTCTTACCTTTACAATTTTACTGTGTGCGACTTTAATGCACCTGATTTTACCAGGTGCAATTTTCCAGCATATGTTTATTCTGGCAACATATACAGAAACACTGTGTTGATAGGAAATAATATCACCAAACAGGGTCTATTGTAATTTGTGTTCAAAGTATTTTATTATATTTTAAATAAAAGGGATATACAGATTGGTGAGTAGAATAAGTGATACATGCTAAAAAAATCAGTACATGTTTGGAATTTATGAAGGACATCCTAAGGCAGATATAATCATAAATCAGATGACTAAAGTGAGAGAACAAATAATACAAAAATTGGAAGGCATATAACTAACAGAACAACATTATACCCATACAATAAAATGCCAAAACGATACATAAACAATTACAGCCTATATAAGCCCAAAAATATCCGAAGGTATAGTGTAGAGTCTGAAGGGAAAAAGCACATTGTATCACAAATATTACCGTAATTGCTAATCAGGGGTTAAAAAGGAGGAAAGGTAAGGTTAGGAAGGGGGGGTGGGAAGTGGAACATCTGCTTCATAAGTATATTAATAAAAAGGTTTTTAAAAAACCCGGGTAGCAGTGGTACAAACCCCGGAGTCTGAGGGCACAGTTGAACATAATTGTCCAGGGAACGCGAGACTCAGCTAGAATGGAACTGAGCAACAGAGGTGAAGCAGATGTCCCTCTGGGAAAGGGGAAAAGCAGGACGGTGCAAGGAAAGAGAAAAATAAAGTGGGGACCCTCACCTACTCTGATCCAGGTCAGAGAGGCGATGTGACCCCCTCCCACTAGGGGATGTCTGTAAGAGACATCTTGCATTGGAAAAAAGACGTGGACAGTGTACAGCAAGGACTGACAGAGTTAGCTCCAGAAATACTGCTGGGAAAGTAGCACATGTGACGGGTAAAGAGGAACAGCAAGTGCAATGAGAAAAACAGGCATTTAGGAGAAAACCACACATTACAATAGCGTGCGATGCCAACATAGGCACAAACTGTAATATGCAAAAACAAGGGTATAAACATTTTAGATACTATACGTAATGTTTAAACAATATTTGATTCTATACAGGTGTAAACAAATTCAAACCATGACCTGTAACAAAGTGATTTATGATTAAATGTACATGCGTAATAGTAATAATATTATCTCATCTAAGGTGTATGAGGAGACCGTGCAGACACCTAGGGTGTCACAGAATGAAGGAATATAACATAGCAAAAATGCACAAATGACCAGGAGATATGCGGATACTGAAATAACTAAATCCTGGAAATTACGGTATCTAATGCCAGTGTATAGTGTCAATAAATGCTGTCTAAATAGGTAACAATAATAGTAACAATGAGAGTGTCAATATCAATGTATAGTGACAATAAACGACAATGTAGTGACAATGAGTACTGACATCAGATATTAAGTTGCGTCATAGGCATATGTGGGGATGATTGTGAGAGTGTGGACGAAAGGAATAGGGCATCTGAGGCAAGAATGGGCACAGTTATACACAGCTAAGAAGGAATGTACATGGGCCCAATATCACCAGAAAGATAACTAAGGGAATAGCACCAAGACTTTCTAAAAGGATATAAACTATGGCCCAAGATCCAGACTAATAGGATATGTAGCAGCTCAAACACAGGGATGAGGATGAGAAGCACCAGGCAGAGCGTCACACTCCATATGTGATTCAGTTTGATTATCTAGGAACGTTGCCAAGTCCATACGTTTTTGACAGGCCTCTAAAGGTTGTCTGAAATTTCGAGGTACCTGATAAAGTGAACGGAATACCCAGATCCAACAGTCTTTTCTGTAGATATAGAAAACCTTTGCGACTAATGACTGTGCGCCTGGCATAGTTCTTCGAAATGGAGATTTTGTGATCACGCCCCTGTACCGACCGTATCTTCCTCATGTGAGCCCAAATTTGCTCTGTATGTTGATGGCACAGGGGCTTAAAGATCAAAGAACTCGGGTATGTCATATTTTTGGGTTTGAACGTTGGGACCCTATGGGCTCTATCAATCATCAAGTCCTTTTTAAAAACAACTGAAGGGCTTCCGTAATTCAAGAAATCAGAAAATCAGCAACTGATGGGGCAGAAGATTCAATTCCTTCCAGTAACCCAAAGATGCATAAATTGCTTCTTCGATTACGGTCCTCCTGATCAGTGAGATCTCTCCTTAGAGCTGAAATGGACCGTTCAAGACCTTGGATCTGCTTAGCTTGAGAGTTTGTGAACTCTTCTACCGTACTTATTCTGATCTCAGCATTGGACATTCTTATTGACATATCTTTAAAGTCCTTGCGAATGGCCACCACTTCCAATTGAAGAAGATCAATATTTGTTTTGGTACTCTGGGCAATGTCATGTACAGTATTGAGTTTGAGCAGAATGGCCTCTAAGCTAGATGCAGGGTCTGGGTTACATTTAATGGGGGACTCTGGAAGTGGTGGGGATTGCTGTGACTGTTTTAGGGTCGCTTTAGTGTCTCTATCTTTCATGTTTCCATTCGCACCCTCCGCCATGTGTCCCTCAGAGACTGATCGCGATTGTTTAGGAAGAGTAACGAGCAAGGTGAGCAGCTGATTTATTGACTGTAGGCCAGGAGCAAGTTTTTTGACCTCTGCGTTCAGGGCCTAGATTACTCTCAGTAAATCCAAAAATAAAACAAGCAATGGCACTTGTTAGGGGCAGATTAGATTCCTACAGTTGTATCACTTGTGCTCCTGAGTTCTAGAGAGCATGTGAGTGAAGGCTTGCATATCAGATCTTTGCCTTGGAGCGTATTAGTGTTCTTCACAGGTATCGAGAGATTACAAGGAACTTTCGCTGGATTGCGGTTGGACTTGCTTCCACTGGCTCACCCTGGCCTTCAGTGGGCTCACTGGTTTCCACTGACTCCACTGGTTTTAGTTGTATGCCACTGGTTTCATTGGGTTACATTGGCTCCCTGTTCTTTATTCAGTAACTGAGGCTAAGCGCAGCTCTGCTCATACTTGGCACAGAGTATACTGGTTTGTCTGCCACTTGAATCTATATTATTCTTCTAAACTTCTCTAGTGTGCTTAGGCCATGTGTCACTAGCCCACCTCTACCGGATTCCTAAAAGAGGTTTAGTAGGAGTACCGGGCTGGTTGCATGACAGGCGTCTGTTGCAGCAAATAAACGCAGGATTCCAGCCAATGGGGATAAATGTCCTAAACTGTACCACTAGATTTAAAGGACCTTTAGGTCTATATGTCCTGCATTAGAGCATGTGCAGCGGGAGGGACCGTAAAGATGAAGGTGGTGACAGTGAAAGACGGGTCTGACTGAAAGTTACGGAGGCGCCATTTTGGTAGGTTGAGGAGCTGTGCCCCAGGACAAAGAGAGCTGATAACACAAGTAAATAGAGCGCTAAGGAGAGTATTTATATTACTACTGGGTGATGATGAAGTTCTTCCTTGGAGTGAAGTCCGTCTCGGCCTCATATCAGCGTTTCATACCAATGACGCAGCTCACTGGACTGGAGCAGCGATCCGACACTGCCATCTTGGTACACTCGGCGGCGAGACTTGGAATCCGTGAAAGCACTGCCTTAAACGAGGTATGGAGGTTCCCAAGCACACCTCCGAGGGCCGACAGTATTTCGCTACCTGTATATGCGTTTATTTCTACATTTCAGGTGTCCTGGACTGTATACTGTACTGGCGATTGTGTGGAGCTCAGCAATGAACAGCTATTTTAGCCGTGCACCAGCCCCCCCCAGGTCTATGTAATGTGTAACTGCAAGAGCATACAGTAGCAACACATTGCTTGCCCAAAATTTTGGAGAATGCACTTGTTGCATCGCCCTCATACAATGGCTCTTGAACGACTAAACACATTGTTATTCAGTAAGTCTGGATTGCGGGTTTTGGCAGAGGAAGTGGTAAAAGAAGAGGCCTGGTCGATGGAATATTTGTTGCACAAAACCAGTGTAAATGCAAGACTGAAATTCAGTAAAGAAATTACTGCTAAAGGTAATGAACCTTGCCACTGCTGAGGGCACTGAAAGTGGAGCTGAACACGGACGAGCGGAAGAGCCAGGTAAGTGTTGGCTTGGTATACACTACACTTATGTCATTTTTAGCTTATGGAATAGGCTAGTATTCCCCAATTATCACATGGCATTAAAGGGGTGTCACACTTAGGGGGTCTCTGTCCTGAATGTTCTTGTCTGTAAAAATTATTTGCTGGAATCAGTGCTCCTGATCTTTTGTTCTAGTACATAGACCTCCATCGTCCCCTGGAGGTATTGGCCACTTTTCTAGCAAATGCATTTGTGAGCCACTCGCAAGTTACATTGTTAGGCGGCTTAATATTTTTTGGGACCTGCCAATTTTACCATGAGTTAAGAACTTCATGGAAGCATTGGACTGATTTAATATGCAGCTTAATGATTCGCTTCCAACCCATTCTAAAGCTCATGTGTTAGACGTTTTCTGAGCCAATTCTAGTCTACGCCAAGCTTTCTTTCGGATCGCCGTCCCTTGGTTAGATCACTGTGTCACTCGTGTGATTTTAGGAAGGCAACAAATTCGAGGAAGTCAAATAAAAATACATGCATCACAGGAAACTTGTTTTCCCTTGAATTAGCTACTCTTAATAAATCTTACAGAACAGCGAAACACAAATGGCGTAGAAAGTATGATTTCTTGTCCAAGGAAAAAATGGCTTTGATTATATTGCCACTATAAAAAAGAAATCTGGAAAGTCAAATGAAATGTTTGTTTGCAAAAAAATGTTCAAACCATCTAATTACATCAAGAGGCATTTTTTCTGTTATCAAAGATCTACAAGGACCCCCAATCTTTACCTCATTGAAATCTGCAGTGGATTGTTGCAATCGAATGGCAGATTTCTTCATTAACAAAATCACTAATATTCTAGCTTCCATAAACAATAAAGATTATTGAATCTGCTATGTCATCAGTCTAAGTTGTTTTTCTCCCAGTTCTCCTTATTGGATATGCCAAAATCTCTATTTTCGATTTCGACAAGCAAGGCAAATGATTTACCAGGAGACCCTGTGCCACTGAACTTGCAGAACTGCTACTTTTTGTAAGAACCCAATTGGATTCAGACTATGGTAAATGCTTCCTTAATATCTGGTGGAGTAGCTGAATCTTGGAAACAGGCATACATATTTCCATTGTGAAAAAAGCATCTCTGGACAGTGTTTGACCAACTTTCGGCCTTTATGGAAGACAATCATCTGTCGCACCTTTGTCAGATGGGTTTCTGCACAGGTCGTAGTACAGAAATTATTGTGCTTTCAGTTTTAGATGAGCTACGTTTTTGTTTAGGCATCAGTGCTCCAGCAGCCTTTCTTCTGTTGGATTTTTTGACAGCCATTGACACCATCCACTATGAAATCCTGGTGTCCTGACTGCCGGATTTTGGAGTTGAAGGCCTTCTCTGGCTTTTTGTCCCAAGGTGTTTATAAAAATCTGCCTTCCATCTTGCACATTCACATTCCGACCATGGTTTTGCTGTGCACCACAGGTTTCTATTCTGTCGACTCTTTGTTCAAATTGTATATGGTACCATTAACTTACCTTATTGACTTCTCCAGTTTCAGTTTCTGCCTATATCCAAACAAATCTCAAATTGTTGTATGGATATCTAGCAACGACTAAAATCCTGCTGCCCAACTTCATGAGTGTCTCACCAAGATGTTTCATTGGATGAGCTCCAATCACCTAAAGCTGAATGGAGAAATCCTGAGCCCTCCTCCTCGTTCCCCTTTTGGGATCTGCCCTTCTGGCCAGACGTACTTGGACTAGACCCATCTGGTATCTTGTGTTAGAAACAGCAGTGTTAACTTTGACAGTGCATTATCCCTGTCAGACGAAGTCTCCACTGTATTTATGTCTTGTCTTTTTCAGCTAATTGCCTAAAGGACACTTTATATCTGTTCACCACAACACAGAAGTTGCAAATACTGAATGAATGTGTATTCTTCCAACTGGAATATTGCAATTCTATCTCTCTTGGACTTCCTCTACATCAAATTCAAAGATTAGAATTAATCCAGTATTATGCTGTCAGAATGCTATTTAGGCTTAAATCTTGAGGTCTTGTTACTGCTGCCCTGTTGACAGTTTATTGGCTTCCTATGAATGGAAAAATGTTGTTTAAATCAATGTTTCTGGTTCAAAATGCGCTCTATTTCACCTGTTTTACCATTTCATTTCAGATTAAATTCGTATACTTCTAAGCGCATGCTAAGGTCTGTCAACTACAAATTGTTAATAGTTCCGTAGTTTTGTTGCAGAATTATCAGCAGCAGAGACTTTTCAGTGGCTGCTGCTAGACACTGGAACACTACCCCTTTTAAAACGCTGTTTACCAAAGTTTCGCAAATTTCGAAATGTTTTGAAACCATAGCTTTTCCCTAAATTACATGACTGACATTGGTGATTTGTCTCTGGGACCATTCTTTTTTCTTGAATTGTGCAAAGTATAATTTGGTCTTTTTAGCACCAATTTTGTCTTTTTAGCACTAAGAACCACTGTTTTGGGTGTACGCTGCATTCTACAAATTCCTAAATACAAGTACAAATACTAATTCGTTTTAAATAAATGTATTTCTAAATTGAAATAAATAAAAATGTAATATATTATATCCTCCCCTTCTCATTGCAGGGAAGACTGCAGTGGAGTAGGGGGATCAACCTTCAACCAGCTATGCCCCCACTACCACGACCACCACCAGCAACATGCCCTAAATGCCATCATCTATAAAACTGTGGGACACTGGTGGTCCTGAAACCTTACCAACACCTACAAGTGCATGAGCACTGTGAATGTTGTTCCAATACCACTAGATGAGCTATCATCTAGGCTCTCAACAAAAACAGCAATGTACTTGGCAACGTCTGTCCTTTCAGCACTAGTGCTGCAAAGTAATTGGAAAATAGCAGAAGTGCAAGAGGAGGAAGATAATGTACCTTTGGCTGAACATGGGGGTGACAGAATAAAGCACGAGGATCTCCAACAACCAGTGGCATCTGATGATATTCTATCTGTTCCATCCACCATCAATGCAGAAATCTCTACTCTAGAAAATAATAGATGAGTGGTGTGAGAGAATATAGCCTTGTCATCTTCAGACACAGTCATATGGCTATGTAAGTGCTCTGGAGACACTGGGTCCACACCTAAAAGATGCCTCTAGCCCTAGCAGCTGGTGAGGGTTCAGCATCAAGACCAAAGATCTTCTTGTCGCCATTGTGTTCAAATACGACGAAATGTGAGATCTGCACAAAGACAGCATCAGCTCGGCCTGGCTGAACAAAGGGCAAATAGAAGATCTACTTGTCCCAAGAGGTCCTACATTTTACAACAATGTTTGGAGAGGGCTGTTGCCTTGTTCCGTAGCTGCACAATCACATGCGTTTCAGTAGGGATTTCTGAGACAGCAAGTAGTGCATAAATGTGCCCACCTGCAAGCAGTTCTAGCAGTCAATCTCCTCCTCGTTCCGCTACTTTAGCATCATCCCAAAAGTTATCTTCAGTACGTACAAGGAGACAAGCACGTAGCGCTTAACTGGCTGCCCCATCAGCTTGCTTTGCGTAAAAAGACTGCACCGAGTGGATGTCTTTAGAGACATTTACTTTAGAAAGGATTTGCGTTGTTATTTGTCTGGAGAATTTGTTGTGTAAAAAGGTTTCCAAATACATATTCTACAAATTTAATTTGATACAAATATAACTTTCATATAGGAGGACTTACCTCTTTGGTTTGCTGCATGATACAAATAAATATACTTTGAAATATCCGAGTGCTCCGTTTTTATTGATTACAAAATTGTGTGTCAGTAGTTATTATATTGCATTTTTGGTGCTATATGGCTAACATTGACATCCTGCTGACGGCGTTGCTTAACTGCATGTACCCAAAATTCATGATCATGTTTTTCTGGTAGATCACAACTGCCTTAAGTTGCTGACGCATAGGCACATGTCTTTAATTAGAAATGTTAAGTAGCCATAGCAGTATTTTTTTGGGGCGGTGATCTTGGAGAGTGGAAAGTCATGACACAAATATCAGTAATTCATACACCGCCTGTGTCTTAGACGTAGAAAAAGTAGGGTATGATGTTCTGAAGTGCCAATACCATGTACTATGTTGGCAATTACTCATAGTCATAAGTAAAATAAAACAAAAAACTCTAAAAAAAAAAAAAAATTATATAGATTTTTGGTAAGTTTCAACTCTGTGTGATCTTGAGCAAATGACTAGTGCTTCCTCTGTCTCTGTTCTCTTGTCTCCCAGATCGGCTACTCCTGTGTCGAGCGCAGTGTAAATAATTGAGAATAACGTGCAGTCCGTGGCGCCCACTTAAGCTGTAAATCCCGTCCCCGAACTCATTTGATAAATCAAGTACGTCGGTGAGGTTTGCCTTGTACCCCTGGCCGGCCTCGCGCTTCTGCACTGGCGGTGGGCGAGGAAGGGGGCCAGTCCGCGCGAGGCTCCTTCAAGCCACAAGTGCCTCTTAATTGTAACGCTGAATTAACGAGGCGCCCCCGTTCAGCCGCCAGCGCCTCATTAAAGCGGCCTTATTATCGCTTTTCCCCCCTGCCAACTTGGAATATTTCATTCAATTAAAACAAAAGGCCGATGATTGCAAGTGTGTTAAGAGGATTGCCGAGGCCTTCTCCGACCCGGCTCACAATTAACATGTTTCAAGAGGCTTGACAGGCTGCCTGAAGACTAGTGGAGGGCTGGGTGTCGGGAAGAGGGGTTTACTGTCTGGGGATGTAGTGGGCCACTTGTGGGAATTTCGATGTGAAATAGTCTTAGACCTTAAGGAGAGAGGAGGCAGAGTTGTGTGGTGGTTACAGGTCAGAATGTTGGCCTCAGGACTGGACTCGCACGGTATGCTACTGGTTAGCCTTGAGTTGTCCTGACAAAGGTGTGTGTGGACCCATTTACTAGAATAATAGGACGTAATCAAACGGGGTTCATATAGCGCTGCTTATCACCTGTGGGGGTCTCCCGCCGCTGCGGAGAGGGGCTGCTTCTCCAGGCTATTTGTTGATGAGCCAGGTTTTAAGTTTCTTTCTGAACTCCTGGAGGGTCGGTACTGATCGTAGAGGCAGGGGGAGGTCGTTCCAGTGTTTGGGGACTAGTTGGGAGAAAGCGCGGCCGCTGCTTCTGCTTATGAGGATATGAGGGTTGCTGGCAGGAGGAGCAGCGCAGACCTCTGGTGGGCTGGTGGAAGTTTACTCTCAGGTTGAGGTAGGCTGTGCCCGTTTTGTGAAGGGCTTTGTAGGTGTGGGTGAAGAGTATGAAATGGCGGCGTTCTTTGACAGGGAGCCAGTGCAGCGCTTTGAGGTGGGGGTCATGTGGGCTAACAGAATTGGTGGTGAGCTGGTATAACTGGGTAAAGGCAGCGGTGGCCAGCACAGGTAAGCGCTGTGAGGCGGTGCAGTGCGCCACGGGGGATGGGGGGGGGGGGTCAACAGATGAGGGAAAGGTATTATTCATTTAATTATACCTATTCCATAGTCAGTCTACTGCTTCCCTGCGGCGACCTGCCCCGCCTCACCACACTTACCTGTGCCTGCCGCCTCTGGGTACAGGTTTCAGTGCTCAATTGTATGGGGTACATCGGTTAGAATTGAGGTGCTGTGTTGGAGCTGTCTGTGGGTCCTGATACTGGAATAGCAAAGGGTGTAGAAAGTCACTTTTGAGGTATTTCCTAAGCTCTCTTTGGTTCCCAGTACTGTAACTGCAGGTCAGACCCCTGTATAACTGCACGAACTCTGCCTTAGATCAACTAAATAACCACCAGACCTAAGAAATAATATACTAAGCGTTTTAAACATTCATTTTGACAACAGTAAATACCAAACAAAAAGGGAACATAGACCAGCATTGTCTGTTTATTTTCAATATTAGAGAAGTTGTGTCTACTTATAAACCAGTTGAATTATCTGCAGGGCCACTGGAATTTTGCTATTTTGAGACTATGGCATTCTTTTTTGCATAATTATGAATTTGCCACGTATGCCACACACTCCAGCATTAGCTGCATAATCTGGAGTTTGCAACAAAAGAGGTGTTTCTAGCTCAAACAGAGGAAAAGTTACTAAAGATTCTGCAACAACAATCCCTGTATTGTGCCCACTCCAAATGGCTGCAACCCTTACTTATGTACATGCAATGAAGAAGCCAACACGCGTTGTTGTATTGTGGTCAATGTTGGCCACAGTTTTATTTGCATGGCATGTACAAAATAGCTCTTATAATACAGTGCCTTGGTCATAACTGTATGACCCTGGCCATAAATCATAGCTGACAGTCGTTATTTCGCTCCTTTTGTAGTCATAAATCATTTCTTGTCGGTTTTGAGCTCATAAAGCGTTCTGTTGGTTTTCATGTCAATTGCATATGGGGGTAGCCTCTCCCCGGAGTTAGGCCCCAACTCGCTATCTTGTTTGTCCATTTTGTGCCTTGCTATCCTGTGGGTCTGGGCTACGAGTGCCATCTTCGTTTGCTACCCCCTTTTCCGGCCTACTCACCCTGTCGTAAGGCATTGAGTGGCCCTCCTCCTACACGTAACCCTGCTGGTTTGCCTCCCTCACCAACAACTGTACCTCCTCTTATTTGCCTCGCCTGCAGTCTAGCACGGCGACAATGCTGTTCCTTAGGTGTGGGTGGGTGGGGCTTGGAATAATCGTTGTCACTGCACCCCAGCTCCCAGAGGTGAAAAAAGTGAGCTGTGCTGGTGGAGCGGTGCATTATAAGCCCCGCTGCCATTTTAGTCGGCGGTGGCATCCCCCATTGGGTGGTTTAAAACATTACCTGGCCTCCCCATTGGCCAGATGTTTTGACGCGCTATCTCTTGGGGGTTAGGTGCGGTGGCGAGCCCCCCTTTGTCTCTGGGCACGCTGTAGCGGCTCAAACTGGATTGTTTGGGCCCTCGGCTGCTGTTATGGCGTCGGCCCGTGAGACCTCCTTCAGGGGCGGGCACTGCGATAACCCCTGCACTGTGCCCACTCCAAATGGCGTGCAACCCTTACTTATGTACATGCAATGAAGAAGCCAACACGCGTTTTTTTTATTGCGGTCGATGTTGGCCTCAGATTTATTTGTATGACGTACAAAATAGCTCTTATAATACAGTGCCCTGGTCATATCTTTATGACCCTGGCCATAAATCATCGTCACGGACTGTCATACATTACTATCATAAATCATTATCCTCAGCTTACAGGTTCCTGAATCATCCTGTAACAGTTCATTATTTCGCTCCTTTTGTAGTCCTAAATCATTTCATGCCGGTTTTGGGGTCATAAAGTGTTCTGTTGGTTTTCACGCCGATTGCGTGGGGGGGTAGCCTCTCCCCGGAGTTAGGCTCCAACTCGCTACCTTGTTTGTCCCTTTTGTGCCCTGCCCACCGGCGGGTCTGGGCTGCGAGTGCCGTCTCCGTTTGCGACTCCCTTTTACAGCCTACTCACCCTGCCGTAAGGCATCCCCAAGTGAGTGGCCCTCTTCCTACACACTGCCCTGCCAGTGTGCCTCCATAACCAACAACTGTACCTCCTATTATCCGCCATCCCATAAGGGAGACTTCCGTCTCCTGGTGGCTCCCCCCGACACATTTGTTTTTCTTTTTATGTGCATCCTGCCAATGCCATCGCTCTCCATAGGTTGGCCCAAAACACTTGCTTCACTTCCTCTGATAGGAAAACCCCATCCTGTGCGTAAAGCTCTGGGCTCCCTGGTTTTATAAAGCCGTGCCTTATGCTCTCCAGGCCATTAATTCGGCAAAATCTGCTAACAGCGATGTTCAGTTTCCTCCTTGAGTTTTCCACTGCCGTATACAACTCAGCGCCTCGCCAAGCCAGCCTGGTGATCAATTCGGACCATATGATGGTGGTGTTACCGAAACACCTGGCTGTCTCAGTTAGGTCCGACTGGATGGCGTGGAGGAGGTCTTTCCTCCCCAGCTGTGTGAGGTCATTCCCCCCCCCAGAAGAATTACCAAGACGTTAGGTTGCCATGCATCAGCAGTCTGCAATTCCTCTGGAGTTGCTGAAAGCTGGTTCCATTTCATCCCCAGACGGCCCCACCACCGTACACACGTGTCCAATGGCCTACCCCTTTGCTTGTGACTGCCACCCAGCCACTAGGTGTGCATTCGAGATACATATGAGTGGCCTACCACCCATACCAGCTGAGGGCACCTCCCTGCTCAGACAACAATCACATTTTCAGGTGGCACGTCGCTCTGTGGACAGAACTTCACCCCCCTCATTTTCGTATTATTTACTTTCACAACAACTGAGGCCTCATGTATGTCCTGTAGACATTGGACCGCCATCTGGCCACGGTCTTGATCCCAGCCTCGGACATCCCCAGCTGAGCTACTGATGTCACTGCCCCAATCCTAAAGGAATGTGATCCGAAGGCTGCCAATGGGAGCCCTGTCCTGCCCATGGCCTGGCGCATGACCGATGTGAACTGAAATTTACTTAGTAGATTCCCATCTCTGTGTTTGAATAGTGGGCCCTCTCCTGTGGGGGGTATTGCCATGTAGGCCAAGAGGCAGTAGACTGCGCAGTACTGGGGTTGTCGATTCTATCCAGCCACACCAGCGCTCCTCTGCCTGCCTGATCTGTTTTTGACCTTCTCAACAGCAGCTCTACCTTTGCCACTCCTGATTTGATGTTGGATGACTGCAGGCATCTTACAGCCGGGCCACTTTTTGCTAGGGCCACAAGTTCACTGACCCTAAATGCCCCAAAGAATGCCGTTGCGAAGGCAGCCCTGAACAGTGTTACTTCAAATGTGTCTCTTGCCAACTCCCCCAGTGTGTCCATGAGTAGGGTCAATTTCTTAAAGTGTATGGGCCGCCGAGTGTCAGGTTTCTCTCCCTCTGTGCGCCTCCCTTCCCTTCATTGCTGCCCTGATGTAATGGGTCCACTGCCTTTGTTGTTTCCCCTGCACCTCCCAGTGTCTGGAGCCCCCCTACCTGCATCACAGTTCCTGCATATTTCTTGTAGCGCTTGGCCGCTCCCGGGGTGAGGGCCTGTTTAACTAGTACCGACAATTCCATCCTGCCAGGGCCTATAAATCCTCTTTGAAGGGGGTCATCTTCCATTCCACACCTGGGGCCAATTCCCTGAATCTGCTTATCTGTGCTTGTGAAAGAGCGTCTGCCACTGCGTACGTGGCGTGCCTTCAGCTCAATGTTCCCCTCCAGCTGCAATTGAACCAAGTGACGTATTAATCTCAGTATGTCAGGGCACCTGGCTGTGCCCTTGTTGATCGCCTGCACTACCCCTTTGTTGTCTGACCAATGTGTTAGCTTCATGTTCCTCAGTTTCCTTTTCCAGACAGCAAGCGCCACCACAATCGGAAATAGGTCTATGAACGTGATGTTGATGGTGATACCCAGCTCATGCCAGTTTCTTGGCCACTGCTCTGTACACCACTTATTTCCCAGAACTGCCCCAAACCCTATGCTGCCTGCTGCATCCATGAACAGGGCTATCTGTCTGGCTGTTAACCAGCCCTCTCTCCATATAAGTAGCCCAATAAAGTCTGCCAGGAATGTGTCCCACATGACCAGGTCTCGCTTGAGCCAGGCTCCCAGCCTGACGTGGTGGTGTTTCGCCGTGAGCCCGGCCGTTAGCTGCGTTAAGCGCCTGGCAAAAACCCTGCCCGCTGGGATTACTCTGGTTGCGAAGTTGAGCTTACCGATCAGCCTATGCAGCTCACAGGGGGTTGCCTTCTCCCATCCGCACATAGCCCTTATCTCCTCCCTGAATCCTTCACCTTGTCCTCAGGCAGTCTGGAGATTCTTGCCACCAAGTCTAGCTCTATCCCCAAGAATGTGAGTTTGGATGTGGGGCCCACTGTTTTCTAAACCGCTAGGGTTACTCGCAAGTCCCCAGCTAGGTCTTGGAACACAGCCAGTGTGTCCCTGCACTCCGCAGACCTGGCCTGTCCTACAGACAGGAAGTCATCGAGGTAATGCAGTTTGCCTTCTTGGGGGTGGCGGTCATGTAAGGCCCACTCTAAGAAGGTGCTAAATTGTTCAAAATATGCAAAGGACATAGAGCACCCCATTGACATTGCCTTGTAAAGGTAGGTTACCCCTCCCATTGGAAACCTAGTAAATGTAAACTTGCCGGGTGCACCGGGAAGAGGCAGAACGCTGACTCGATGTCGGCTTTTACCATGATGGCTCCCCGACCCTTTGTCCTTACTAACTCAACGGCATCGTCCACTGTTGCATAACCCACTGAGCATACCCTGGACTGATCACGTCATAAATCAACAGGCCCTCGGAGAATGATAGGTGATGAATGGCCTGAACTGGCCAATCTCTTTCTTCGGTACCACACCCAGGGGAGAGATCACCAATCCCTTTGGCAGGGGGCCCTTGATCCTTCCTAGTTTCTTCTCTTTTTTAATTTTTGGGTGAACCACCTGTGGGTGTCCCAGAGCTGATTTCAAATTCTTTACACTGCATTTGGGTAGGAGACCCTCGAATGGAATTACAAACCCCTTCTCAAAACCCTTCACTAACAGGGCTGCATCTTTTTTATTGTGGAATCTGTGTGTTGATTGGGGGATCTGGCTAACCGGAAACTGCTCCTTTCTTTTTGTCCCCCCACATTACCTGGGTCTGTACTAGTGCTTCTTCTTCTTCTTCTTCTCTTTTTTTCTCCCCTCGCTGTTTGTTGAGCCTGCAACCTGATGCTGGGTTTCCCCCCGCAGACTGAACTGTGTTGAAATTTGCCAGAGGCTCCTCATGTGGATTTGTATTTCCAATAGATGGCCGCCGGCCGTTGGTCGATGGAGGTTTCCAGCTGCTGTGTGATTTTTGTCTATGGTATGAATTGCTCCTACCCTTATGGGGGCGTTCGAAAGGGCTGGTTGCGCTTCCCAGTCAATGTCCTGACCTTCATTGCTACCATCATTATGTGGATGAAATCTGACCCATCCTCCTCGTTCCATTCCATTTCGGGGTGTGTCTGCATTTCTAATCTGAACCCTTTATCGTATTTTAACATACGTCCCCTGGGAATGGCCTATGTGCCCCATGTATGTTGGATTCATACAGCCAGAGGTCAGCTGCACAGTGTGGAAATTGTTCTACAATAATGCATGCCATAATTCTGAATGCATCCAACAAGTTGTCAAAATTCCTCTCTTTTCTCTCCCTTCTCCTATCTTCCTCTTTTTTATCGCATATGGTCAGATCCAACCCCTCCAACTGTATCTCTAATAATGGAAAAAATGTCAATGAAATTCTTCCTCCATATCCTTTCTTTTACTGTTTAAGGAATGAGACTTACCAACCTGGTAGTCCTAGTGATCATTGATGGCTGCCCAGGTGATGGCCTTGCATATGCCTCTGGGGCTTGTCCTGCTCGTGTCGGGTTGCCCGCCCAGCCTGCGCTGCCCCATGCTGCTATAGGGGACACTAGTCCCCCACCTATCACCTGCATACCCCTGGCCATTTAATCACCATGGTCTATTGACTTCACTGTGCACCCGTCCTGCTGCCCTCCGTCCTGCTGCCCTTGCAAGCTCTCCAGTCGCGAGCAACCTGGTTCCACCAGGTGCCATGGGAGCCTCAATATCCCCCCTGTGGCTGTATGTCCGTTATGCCCTGACCCTGTGCGCTTAAGCCATTGAACAACAAAGGGGCAATAGATTTTAAACGTTCCTGTACTATTCCTCCAACATGCTCACCACTTGTTTCTGTGTTTCTGGCTTCGCTGTAGCATCCGCCATCCCTGGGATGGCTGCAGGCGGGGGTTCAGACCTCTTGTGCCCTTTCTTTGCCTCTGCCTTCTTTGGTGCTTTCCTGGAGGGTCTCTGTCACTTTCTGGTTGCTGACCGGCTGCTGGAAATCCTTTTGCTGATTGCTCGGCCTTTCACCGGCGTCCTTGTCCAGGTTTGAGTGCAGCTAGCTCATTCTGTGCACCTCGGATGCCGCCCTGATCTGTCGCATGAGTTCTCCAAGCTCTCCTGGCTGTTCCCCCGCGCTCTGGCTCTCCATGCTCTTTGATAGTGGCTTGACAGCCTGAATGCAACTTGCTGTGCGAGGCTGGGTCGATTGACCCTCTGATTGGGCTGTCCCCAGCCTCTTGTGTAGCTCCCTGCGGTACCCTCGCCCTTGTTGTAGGGTTCAGCGGGGTGCTGCTGCTCTCCTTATGCACCAACCCGTATCCTTTGGGCTAGACCTCCTTTTGCAGACACCCTTTGTCACCTTGCTCTGAATGCTGACCTTGGTGACCTGCAATGAGGGCTTCGGCGATGACTTGCAGTTCTCGACTTCCAGTTCCCCTGTGCCTGCAGCTTAGGACATTGTTCCCCTACTTATTGTTTTGCGACGTGAAGGACAGTCCCTTTAACTACTCCTCTCTCCTTAACCTGGACGGGTGGAGAAGGCAGGGCCTTGAAATGAGCTTGTTCCTGGCAGGCCGCACGCCAGCGCGTGTTCCCCCTGCCTGATGCGCTGTACTCGGTGGGGCAGTCACCTCGCACTGACCTCGCCTGGCTTGGAGTTGGGCCCTCAGCCTCGCTCCACCTGCCCTGCCGCTTGCACAGATGCTCCTCCACAGCCTGAATTGCTCGATAAGGCAGGGGGTGGCGCTGTCAGGCACCCCACTCCCCCCAAGCTCTGCAGCCTCGCTTCCCCTGCCTCCGCTGCTGCTCACCTCGATGGTCCTTAGTGACTGGGATCAGCAGAGGCAGGGCGTGGCACCATCGACTCTTCCCAGAAGCGTGGCTTGCTTGGCGTTGGTGCTCTGGAAAATATTTTTGGGAAGAGAAGATGCTCCGCCCTCACTGGAGAAGGCCTTGATCGTTTGATTCACAGTGTGGCTGGCTGGCACTGAATCGGGTTCCGTGGCTGCTTCTCCCTCCTCTCCCAGCCCTGCTGGCAGCGGGCGTCTCCTATGCCAACCTCGAGCAGCCCCTGCGCCAGGTACCAGTGGGCTTGGTGAGTGTTAGAAGGTGGTTCTGACACTATGGGCAGCCCGGATGTTTCGCTTTTTGAGCACCTAATTGTTGAGCTTTTACTGTGGGGAGCCTCATAAGTTGGGACTCACCCACAGTGAACTCAGGATGTAAGAGACTACATGGGGATTTTACTGGTGTTCCCCTGGCTTGACCAGACCACTGCGCAGCAGCTGGAGTAAGGGACACCGGGCTGGTTACATGCAGACACATGTGTACATGCGTGTGCACACGTGTACGGGCTGCGCAGGGGAGATTCCTAGCGTGCGCAGCCCAGGAGCAGCTACAAAGTGAATGGTGTTGCAGGACTTATGCAGTATTGGGTGGTGACATGGAATAGGCTTCATACACTGGAAAGAAACATGCCAGGGAAAGTCAGTGTGTCTTACTGTTCTTTTACTTCATTATTCCCCTATGGGAATGTGGAGCCTTGGGCTATATTAACTTCCATTAGGCCTACAGATTCCAGACACGCGCTTAAGTCCACAGTAGAGGATGTGAAAATAAGTATTCTGCAGAGTCCAAAGTCATATTTGTACTGCTTTTGGGTCATCCAGAACTGTCATATTTCTCTGAGCCAGCCATGACCAGACCCAGGCTGAGGGCTGACCTCAGCTGGATGGATTGATAACCTTTCTTCCACAAGTGAGGGCCTCCTCTCCATGGAGAGAAGATGGGTGGGGCTACAGGCTCATCCATTAGCAGCTGTCACTGGGTGCCAGGCACCAGGCTGCACCAAGGAGGGAAGGCAACGTGGGGGAAGAGGCTTCAGAGACATGTGGCCAGAGACCCTGGACGACGCCATTTTGAACAAGCCCAGAGGCTGGACAAGAAGGAGGGAGCAGGGGCAGGGACGTGATGTGTCGCTGTTTGATAGGACCAACAGAGACTTCCTGCCAGCCCCCTACTCAACTTTTAAAAAGTGCTTGCACAGGAAGAGAAGCTCTCTCTGGGGTGTGGTCTGCTGAGGCTGAAGGTGCTGGAGCCTGGCGCAATGGGCAGTTGAAAGGAGAGACCCCCTGACTGCCCCCAGGACCCTAACAGCACCATTAGAAGAGCCCAGGACCAGTGCGCAGAGAGGCCAAGGAGGAGAGCAAGGCGAAAGGCTGGCGCAGGGAGCCAGTGAAGACAGCTCCCTGCTGAATCCACCCTCTCAGAGACCACGAGGGTGGAGGAGGAGAGACCCCCTGACTGCCCCCAGGACCCTAACAGCACCAGAAGAAGAGCCCAGGACCGGTGTGCAGGAGCAATGGCCTCTGCACAGGGAGAAGAGAGGCCAAGGAGTAAGGCCATGCCAAAGGCTGGCGCAGGGAGCCAGTAAAGACAGCTCCCTGCTGAATCCACCCTCTCAAGAGACCCCGAGGGCGGAGGAGAGTGTTCCCAGTGGCTGGGGCTGGTAAAGAGGAGCATGAAGTGCCCCATAATGCCTTGCCAGGAATTTGGAAATCTGCAGTTTTGGTGCTTTGTGGCCCCCAGAGGAGGGGGGGTCACCCTCACTTGTGAAAAGGTGCTGGGAGGAGCTGCTGGAGAAGCGCAGTCTTCCCCCCCAGCACGAAGAAAAGTCCCACCCTCAGTGTCATGGGGACCTAAAGGAAACTACCCCTCAAGGGCTCAGCTAGCATTTAAACACCTTCTAGGCTGGAACTTTTGTTCTACAGCTGAGGGTGTGTGGAGAAGTGCATCATAGAGTGAAGGGCTGAGTTAGGTATGTGTGGAGAAGTGCACCCCCTGCAGGTGAAGTGGTGTAATTGCACCAAAATGCATTTACTAGTGGTTATTTCCTTTTAGGTGGACTGAAAGTCACATGTGTAAAGTGAAGTACCTGTGTAAGGTGATTTTAAGCTAAATAGACTTATGTTGCTGGACCTTCCTGCTAGGTGGTCTGGCTGTATTTACGTAATCCCATGCTTTTACCTGTGATTCCTTTTAAAGTTAAGAGGCGCACTGCAGGAGAAGTGTAGTTGCCAGGAGTACTTCTTTTGAAGGGACTGTAAGTCACATGTGTAAGGAGATGTCATAAGCCAAGTGGGGTTATGTTGCCAGACAGTCCTGCTAGGGTGTCTGGCTGTATATGCGCAATCCTGTGATTTCATCTGTGATGCCTTTTGGGGCTGTAATTGCAATGCATTGAAATGAGGTGAAGACCCCAGACTGCTAGCCCTTAAGATATAGAGGTGCATACTTTATGGTCAGTAGGAGATGCTCAGTCAGGGTCATGTGTCACCAAGGCAGATTTACCCCTTTTTAAAGCTTGTTGAGGTAATAGGGTGGGTCGTCACTCGGATGGTGCCAGTGCGCAGGCCCTCGCTCCAGGTTATGTTCAACTAACTGCATTGGGGCAAGTTGATGTGCATACATGGGAGTGGTGGTACTAGACCCCACCCCCCCTGTGGAAGGGGTGGAGATGTTATGCAATGTCACAAAGTAATTCCAACAGCTTATGTATATTTGTAAATTGGTGCATAGTATTGAGTAGTGTGTGTGTTTAATAAATGTACTCTTACTTTTATAAAGCAAAGTACAGACTGGACAATCAATTATTGAGTGTTATTTTTGCACACCTGCAAATGGCGATTACTAGCCCACCAATTCAAAAAATAGAGGGGGGGGGGGCCGGGAGCCAATTATTGGTCCAGTGCCCGTGCTCCTCAAGGATAATATGTAAACCAAATAGGGGGCACTGTTCCAGGGTTTGTGCATGCAATTGGTCAACACGTAGTCCTCATACTTGGGGGGACAAAAGAGAGGAACAGGGAAAGGAAGAAAGAGAGGTGTCAGGTCATGGGGTGGGGAGAGACACAACTTGTCTCTTGTAGCCCTCACACATCCCAAGGGATGTCATGCTTCATCATCGGGCAGTTGCTCCTCGTCGGGCTGGTGGTGCAATGCCCTACGGGTCCCCCGAAGGGTCTCTTTGACGGAGATCTTTTAGAGAGCTGCTGATGGGTGCATGTGGGTGTGTGGGTAACAGGTTGGGTGTGAGGGACAGTGCGTGCGTGCAGTGCAAATAAAAATGCCTAAGAGTAGCCAAAAAAGTTTTTAATGAAGAGGTACCCTTGGCAGAGTAAAACAACCTGTAGGTTAGGGGTTACCAATGTGGGCGCAATGTGCCCTAGGTAACTACATTAAGGTCGACATGTTTCACGCCTGAAAACGGTTTAAACGATCCTTGGCGTTTCTTCAGGACCAGGAGTGTGGGTGGAGCGTGGTGAGTGCACGAACGTGTGTGTTATGGGTGGGGTAACAATGGCCCAATCGAAGTCTAATAAGGGGGGGAGAGAAAAGGGGAGAAGCCTAAAGCTACTAGTCAGTGGTTATCACAGAACCTAATTAGATCAATGCCCCCTTCGATAATGACCTGTAGAAACAAAAAAAGAGATACAACACATAGGGGTCAGGATACTGAGTACTCTGTTCTCTGGTATGTTCGCCCTGCCAACAAGGGTGCAGGGGAGGCAATCGAAAGCAGTGGTGTGAGACAATGAGCCCAAATGATCTAAAAAGAGTGATCTAAAAAAAATAGTTTTGATCACCCAAGGGGGGGTTGTGTCACCAACCGTTTCGGGGCGCAATGGAGGGGGGGGGCAGTTCAAACCCCAATCCACCAGGCAAAGGGGTAGTGCCCGGGCTCAAGGGATGGGAAACCTCCTCACAACATGTGGATCGCCCCGGACCAGGTCGCGGCAGCAAGTCCTTTAGGTGAAGCATGGGTAGAGACACGCACCACTTGTATACAGTGCCTCGTGGCCACACTTGGTATGATCCCAATTTCGTTGTGTGGTGTCAGAGGCAAGGTGCACACCAGGTCAGGTCTCTAAACTTATTTCTATGACCAGGAGCAAAATAGCTGAGCACAGAACTAATAAGGTAGTGATCGGCTTACCTAGATACAAAGATAAAGTTTCTTCATGAGCTAATGGCGTGGGCTGCCCGCACCTTCTTGGGCTGTGGTAATCAGAAAAGGGCCGTGGGCAGGAGGGAAAGGAGATAGCAGAAGACGTGCGATAAGTCGTTTTGTTATACACGTGGCATTATCGTGCAAGCGTGCGCTGTAAAGTCACTCAAGGCAATACATTTGTAGTTTACTCACGGTTTTACTCGGGTGTCGGCGTAAGTAGCCTACCCCGTCCGGACGCCTGCTCGTAGGTAGAGGGCTGGGGGCCTGTGCCGTTTCTTTTAGCTCCACTACGGTGACTGGGGAGCCGCCCACTTCCGGGTTGATCACGTGGTGTCCACTTTGAGGAAGATATGGACAGCGCATGTGCATGTCATGTTCCACTAAGGTGCGGAGGTGCGCATGCGCCTCAGGGAAATCTGTGTAGTTCGAATTAGTAGAGAGTTTGGTTGCGCTGTATAGAGGTGAAGTTGAAAAAAGTAGCGTGTGTTGGCGGCTCAAAGGTTTATCAGTCGGTGACCCAATGTTATCTCAAACAGGTGAATGAGCCCAATACTAAATGGGAGGTTGGGCACCGAAGGTCGGCAAACCACACAGAGTGAAGAATGAGCATATCCTCGATCCAAGGTGGCAATAAATAAGAGAAACCACGTACTAGTGGAAGTGTGGAATATAATGTATATCAAAATACACACGGGTAAAAAATCGCGTACAGCCTACCAAAAAGCGAGAGAGATGAAATCACGGTGTGAGGGTGAGGTATTAAGTGACGGTGTTCGCACAGAGGTAAGCGAGTTTCTTCCAGAGAGACACTGCTCTGTTGTTCATTACATGGGTGAATCATAACTCTGTCCAGGGGATATCGTCGTTGAGGCCCTGGAAATTGGTCTGTAGGCGGTGGACCCAGCGTTGTTCACGTCTGAATAAGGAGTCACTGTTCCAGCCAGGATTGGCCTCTAGGATTGTCCACTGGATAGCCTCACATGGGTGTTTTTTTTCCCAAAAATGATTAGTAAGTTTGGTGGCTGAGCGTGCTCGTCGTACTGTGCTTTTTTGCTCACTGATCCTAGTTTTTACTGCTCTGGTGGTCATGCCGATGTAATGTAGAGAACAGGGGCATGTGATAGATACACGAAGTTCGCGGTGTTGCAGTTTTTATGTCTGCGTTGTTCCCATCGGAAGTTCCCTAGTTGGAGTGACTTGGTGTGCCGTGTGGAGGAGCATGCGCCGCAGTTCCCGCAGGGATAGTGTCCTGTTACAGCCGGGGTGTTCCACAACGTCGTTTCCCTGGTTACTTGTTGTGTAAGGGGACGTGTGTGTACCAATTGGTCTCGGAGGTTGCTGGTTCTTTTGAAAGCAACCCGGGGTGGTTGGATGGCCAGGGTGTCGCTGTTGAGAATTCTCCAGTTCCGGTTGACAATTTTCTTGATTTGATTAGAGAGAGGGGTAAAGGTTGTGACACAGGTGATGAGATCGTTAGTTTTAGGCGTCCTTGTTTCCAGAAGGCCTTCTCTAGTGTTGTTTCTGGCCCGTTTTCTGGCTTTTCTAATGACCTCACCCGGGTAATGTCTCTCCATAAGGTTCTTAGTCAAATGATTAGCTTCTGATTCAAATTCATGAATCCTGATGCAGTTACGTCTAATCCTCAAGAATTGGCCGTAGGGTAAATTTTTTCTCAACGCTTTCGGATGGAAACTCTTGTAACTAAGAAGGCTGTTGCAATCTGTGTCCTTCTTGTAGGTGCTGGTATGCAATACTACATTTTCAATGCTGATATTGAGGTCCAAGAAAGGAATCTCCTTCGTATTAGCCGTCATGGTGAAGCGTAGGTGAGCCGGAAGTTGTCCTCTTTTGGAGTAGGAACGAATCCCAAACCCATTTCAAGTGCTGCAGTCCCATCCAGATTCAATGACCTGGACGAGAGGTCTACGATTAATTTTTTTGATGCGTCATGCTCCTTGTTGTTGTTCTCTGTTGGTTGTCTGTGTCCTGCCATTGAACCTGTTTGTTCCCTCTTCTTCTTCCTCTGCCTCTGCCCCTGCCTCTGTTCTGAAAAGGAGGAGGAGGGTTGTGGAAGAAAGGTTGTTGGAACCCCGGATGTGGTGCATTATATGGAGGATACCACAGGGGTCCTGGTTGTTGATATGGTGGGATTGGGTATCCGTATAGCGGGGGCATGGGAGGTGGTGGTAGCAGGCCTTGTTGGTTAGGGCGTCTGCCCCAGCTTTGATTGCTCGAGTTGCTGTAAGAGGATCGTCCTGATTGGTTTGATGTGGAGGAGCCATCGTCGGACAGAACCTCGGTATCAGTCGGCAGGAAATCCTCTTTTGTGTAAGGATAGATCTTTTCTCTGTCAAATTTTTTAAGGTCTTTCTGTAGCTTAGTGATCTTTTGGTTGAGAAGATATTCGCGGTGGTCTGCCATCTCTGTGTTGATCTCAGCTAAGCGGGTTTTATATGCTGAGATGCTGATGCCGGTTTTGAGGCCATTCTCTGCTACGTTGATTTTGATTATCAATGCTTCAGAGAGTCTTTTAGCAGTGCTGATTATCAGAACAATCCAGTCACGAGTACACTTCCATTCTATTTGGCTCCATTCCCGCCTAAAGATCAGATCTTCCAGAAAGATCCTGGGCGCTGTGAGGACCAACAGGCCGTTTGGTGCTGCATTTGCTCGGAGGTATTCGGTCATTACTGAGCCATGAAGAGCGACCTTGACTTGCAGTTTTTTGAGAGAAGCTAGCGAGTTCCAGTCGCCGTGGGCGCTTGTTGACGCTGTATTGCCGTCACTATCCAGTAGTGATGGAGTTCTTAGAATTTCGGCCACAATGTCCTCACCAAAGCTAAGACCTAAGTTGTCGCCCATAGTTAAAGTCGTCATGTCTCAAAAGGAGGAGGGGGGGTGTAGGAAAAAGGATAAGAGAAATAGTAAGAATAAGGTCCCTCGGCTGAGCCGCCGTGCAAGGTATCAATTCAAAAAATAGAGGGGGGGCGGACCGGGAGCCTATTATTGGTCCAGTGCCCGTGCTCCACAAGGATATTGTCAACCGGAACTGGAGAATTCTCAACAGCGACACCCTGGCCATCGAACCACCCCGGTTTGCTTTCAAAAGAACCAGCAACCTCCGAGACCAATTGGTACACACACGTCCCCTTACACCACAAGTAACCAGGGAAACGACGTTGTGGAACACCCCGGCTGTAACAGGACACTATCCCTGCGGGAACTGCGGCGCATGCTCCTCCACACGGCACACCAAGTCACTCCAACTAGGGAACTTCCGATGGGAACAACGCAGACATACAAACTGCAACACCGCGAACTGCGTGTATCTTATCACATGCCCCTGTTCTCTACATTACATCGGCATGACCACCAGAGCAGTAAAAACTAGGATCAGTGAGCATAAAAGCAAAGTACGACGAGCACGCTCAGCCACCAAACTTACTAATCATTTTTTGGAAAAAAAAACACCCATGTGAGGCTATCCAGTTGACAATCCTAGAGGTCAATCCTGGCTGGAACAGTGACTCCTTATTCAGACGTGAACAACGCTGGGTCCACCGCCTCCAGACCAATATCCAGGGCCTCAAAGACGATATCCCCTGGACAGAGTTATGATTCACCCATGTAATGAACACCAGAGCAGTGTCTCTCTGGAAGAAACTCGCCTACCTCTGTGCAAACACCGTCACTTAGTACCTCACCCTCACACCGTGATCTCATCTTTCTCGTTTTTTGGTAGGCTGTACGCGATTTTTTACCAGTGTGTATTTTGATAAACATTATATTCCACACTTCCACTAGTGCGTGGTTTCTCTTATTTATTGCCACCTTGGATCGAGGATATGCTCATTCTTCACTCTGTGGTTTGCCAACCTTCGGTGCCCAACCTCCCATTTAGTATTGGGCTCATTCACCTGTTTGAGATAACATTGGGTCACCAACTGATAAACCTTTGAGCCGCCAACACACGCTACTTTTTTCAACCTCGCCTCTATACAGCGCTACCAAACTCTCTACTAATTCGAACTACACAGATTTCCCTGAGGCGCATGCGCACCTCCGCACCTTAGTGGAACATGACATGCACATGCGCTGTCCATATCTTCCCCAACGTGGACACCACATGATCAACCCGGAAGTGGGCGGCTCCCCAGTCACCGTAGCGGAGCTAAAAGAAACGGCACAGGCCCCCAGCCCTCTACCTACGAGCAGGCATCCGGACGGGGTAGGCTACTTATGCCGACACCCGAGTAAAACCGTGAGTAAACTACAAATGTATTGCCTTGAGTGACTTTCCAGCGCACGCTTGCACGATAATGCCACGTGTATAACAAAACGAATTATTGCACGTCTTCTGCTATCTCCTTTCCCTCCTGCCCACGGCGTTTTTTCTGATTACCACAGCCCAAGAAGGTGCGAGCATCCCATGCCATTAGCTCTTGAAGAAACTTTATCTTTGTATCTAGGTAAGCCGATCACCACCTTATTAGTTCTGTGCTCAGCTGTTTTGCTCCTGGTCATAGAAATAAGTTTAGAGACCTGACCTGGTGTGCACCTTGCCTCTGACACCACACTACGAAATTGGGATCATACCAAGTGTAGCCACGAGGCACTGTATTCAAGTGGTGCGTGTCTCTACCCGTGCTTCACCTAAAGGACTTGCTGCCGCGACCTGGTCCGGGGCGATCCACATGTTGTGAGGAGGTTTCTCATCCCTTGAGCCCGGGCACTACCCCTTTGCCTGGTGGATTGGGGTTTGAACTGCCTCCCCCTCCATTGCGCCCCGAAACGGTTGGTGACACAACCCCCCCTTGGGTGATCAAAACTATTTTTTTAGATCACTCTTTTTAGATTATTTGTGCTCATTGTCTCACACCACTGCTTTCGATTGCCTCCCCTGCACCCTTGTTGGCAGGGCGAACATACCAGAGGACAGAGTACTCAGTATCCTGACCCCTATGTGTTGTATCTCTTTTTTTGTTTCCACAGGTCATTATCGAAGGGGGCATTGATCTAATTAGGATCTGTGATAGCCACTGACTAGTAGCTTTAGGCTTCTCCCCTTTTCTCTCCCCCCCTTATTAGACTTCGAGTGGGGCATTGTTACCCCACCCATAACACACACGTTTGTGCACTCACCACGCTCCACCCACACTCTTGGTCCTGAAGAAACGCCAAGGATCGTTTAGACCGTTTTCAGGCGTGAAACATGTCGACCTTAATGTAGGTACCTAGGGCACATTGCACCCACATTGGTAACCCCTGACCTACGGGTTGTTTTACTCTGCCAAGGGTACCTCCTCATTAAAAACTTTTTGGGCTACCCTTAGGCATTTTTATTCGCACTGCACGCACGCACTGTCCCTCACACCCAACCTGTTACCCACACACCCACATGCACCCATCGGCAGCTCTCTAAAAGATCTCCGTCAAAGAGACCCTTCAGGGGACCCGTAGGGCATTGCACCGCCGGCCCGACGAGGAGCAACTGCCCGATTACTAGCCCACACCACCTCCCTGGAGTAAGCCTCAGACTGCTCTGCAACGCTACCCTCTGAGAGTCAGGCGCTACAATTGGGTGTTTGGTTCCCAGTGAAGGACAAATGTGGTCATGTTATTGTCGTACTTTGCAATTTGGGACCGCGTAGGAGGCAGGGCCCTACCCCTGTCTATCCCGGTAATAGTGAACCGCGAATGGTTAATGCGGTATGTACAAGTGCTTTGTATAACGTTTTAGCTATGAATGCACTGTGTATACGTTATTATACATCACTACGTGGGTTCCATCTTGGAGCGGTGGCCATCTTATGGTTGCCCTCACATAGGCTACATAGCATGAAGCAAATACGGGCCTTTTAGAGCACATGTGCCTTTCTTTGACTTTTCTGTGACCTGGGCAGCTTGGCTCCGCTGCCCCAGGTCAGTCCGGTCTCACGAGCTCCCCGTCCTTTGGCCACCTGTGATTAGCATCAGGGTTTGACACACCATAAAACCTTTTCATCCTACACGAGCCTCCAGCTAATCTCTTTCACACCTGACTGTTCCTGTTTTATGGCTTGTTTTCCAAACAGGAGATGCTCATGTTTATTGGGGCCTATCGATATCTGATGTGGGATCTGAGCCTTGCTGGGTAAATATTTGCGGGCTGGCTTAACTGGAATGTGGGATGGTCATCATGACTCTGCCTTTTCGTTTGAAATGTATACATGTATATGGCCATATCGTAAAACCAAGGAATGTGTGCCTGAAGCATGATATTTTGTATTTAAGGAGAAGCCCGTTTCTGTGATTTTTAGCAGTCTCCTGAGAACATACACGCTGTTGTACTTCTAGGACGCCTGTAATTGGTCTGCAGCCAATAAACTGATCTTTGACTTCACCCAGAAGACTCTGTGTTTCTGTAGGTCTGAAACAGGAAGAACCCGAAGTCATAGGGTGTGTTCACTGCACCGCTGGGCTTAAAATACCCAGTACTTCAGTTGGCGCCCAACTCGACGCGATTTCAGCGGTACCGGTCCAAGCCAGAGGTTCGTGAGGAGCTTCGTGTGGAAATTCTGGAGGAAGGCCGCCACTTCATCGACCCTGCATGTCGACGTGGTCCGAAAGTCTTTTCTGCGAGGTTCTCCGCGTCCCGACGGCTACGAAGGACTGCTGCCCTGATTATTCGCCCTGTTTTGGACCCTTGACGATTTTGGTAGAGCGAAACAATCAAGAGAGTCTTCTGGTGACGCCATTGATCATCGATATTCAGTTAAGTATAAGTGGAGCGTCTCCCAGTTTGAATTTGGTATCCTTCGGGATAATTTTGATTTGGAGTTTGCAAACCCCAAAGCCAGAGGACTCGTGTATTCACGAGACTATCGTAATCGATAATCCTTTGAAGTTTGGAACTAGACTAGTGAGCAAAGATGCCTGGTGCTAGTGTATTTGGAAGATTGTTTTGTTTGAGTTGTGGAAGGGATTTCCAGTTAGAGGATTCATGTCCGGTTCCTCCAATTGGAACTCCAACTTATGAGCTTTATGTAAAACATGGTGTGGGCCCCATTGCATATAATGAAGTATGGATCCGATATACCAGAAAGGACGGTGTTTTAAAATGGCCCCAAAATGGTAGTTTCGATACAGATATCCTAGATAATTTGGAAGTGAAATTGTTTAAAAAGAAAGCCCGGCCGGCGATGTTTGATTCTTTCCGCCTATGGCGAAAGTAAGCCCAACAGAAGGAAATTAAGCTAGCGAAAAGAAATAAGAGAGAAAGAGGTATGTCAGTGATGCAAGCAGCTGTGCAATTTAAAGATAATGAGGAGGAACAAATGAATGAGCAATTGCACAGACAGCGCAAACTAGGGATTGATAAGTGTTACCCTGTTTTGTCACCCCTTGTGCAAGATGAGACAAAAGAGAAAGAGAAAGATTCCCTAATGTCCCATTTGCTAAGTTCGCCACCCCCATATGCGCAAAATGCCACAGCACCTCCACAGCTTGTAAATGTGCAGCCTCCAGTAAATATGCCGCAAGCCTTCCCGCAGCTGCCAGCTCCTCCTCAGCTGGCTCCTATCCCTGCAGTGCAGCCCTCTCAAGGGTCGCCAGTTTTGTTACCTGTTACCCCCGCGCTTCCTGCGACTTTGCCTAGCACGCCAGCGGTTTCCCCTGGCGCTCCTTCTTACACTACCCAGGTACCTGTATCTGAATCTGTTTTTCTTCCCTCTGTCTATCCCCCCGTTTTCGCCTCAACTTCTCCTTCAGCACGACAACGACTAGCTAATGTAGTTACTAGTTTAATGTCGCCTCTATTTGGGTCATCTAGTGCGACTCCTGGCTTACAGCGTAAACAATTGCGCAGTCAGCTGCCTGGTCCTGACGAGAAAGAGGTGTTGGATCATCTGGCGCGTAGGTGGATTGGTTTCCCTTCACTCTATGATGTGGAATCAGTTGTTACCGTTTTTCATCAATGGGATGCCCCAACACAGAGGTATGTCTTTGACAAAATGTGTGAATTCCTCTGTGAGGAATTTGAGGATAATGGTGCAAACCCAAACCCACAGGAATTGTGTCGAGTGCAATTTGATTTTGAAAAAGGTACAATTGTGGGTCCCAATGTAGATAAAGCAGTTGCAACTTTACTGTCCTTCAGAAATGGCGATTGTCAGCAATCATTGTTCGAACAGGAACTCCCTGTGGGGAAAAAGGTAAAAGCGCGCCAATATCCGATGCGTGAGGTTCCTCCAGTGTGGAGACCTGCTGATTTAAATGCTAATCCAGCTGTCCCAGCTCATTTTCAGCGTGTTTGGGTACATGTTCCATGGAAGCGATCTGAGGTGTGGGCACTTAAGCGGACATTGCCTGACCCCCGTAAGAACCCTACAGGATATTATAAGGAGTTATCCCAAACTGCAGAATCATGTGTAATGAATTTGGCTGACATAGATATGTTGTTTGGGAATGTTGTTCCACAGCCTTTATGGGGATCCATTCGTAATGTAGATCACGCTGCAGAATTGGGTAACACATGAGCTAATATCATTGCTGCAGATGCTGGCCAAGTTGGTGGCGCGAAACCTGACCCTTTAGTAGCAGAACTCCCTGGTCGAATTATTACCTACATGAAAACTATAATGCCTGCGATGCGCGTAAATTGGGATAAACTATCCGCATGTAAGCAGAAGAAAGATGAGACAGTGTCCGATTTCTTTACTAGGTTTGAAGAAACGTTTATCGATCACAGTGGTCAAGACATGAGCACTGAAGGTGGCCAACGGTTATTTGTTGATACATTTGTGCAGAATCTACTTCCCGAGTTGTGTAAGAAATTAAAAGACTCAGAAAGTTCCTGGGCTGTTTCCTCTTCAGCGCAAATACTGGCTACTGCACAGTATTATGAGAATAGAGACAAAGATGAGAAGGATAGAACAGATAAGAAAACGAAAGAACTGAAGACAAAGGTCCTCTTGCAGCAGGCTTATCCACCACGTGGAGGACAGAATAATTATAGTCAAACCCAAGGTATCTATCAGCAGCCCCAACAATTTCAGAATAATCAGCAAATGAATGGGTATTATCAACCACGTATCCCTGTAGGTCCCAACCAATGTTCATATTGCAAAGAGGAAGGTCATTTTAAATATAGTTGCCCTAAATTAATGCAGCGTAACAGTAATGCGTATGGCGCAAGAGGTAGAGGTGGTCAGCAAGCTCCTAGAGGCAGAGGGCGTGGAAATGCTCCCCAGAACGCGCGTCCTCTTCCGCCTCAAAATACCATAAATAGCTTTGATCAGCAAGCCAATGCGACTGGTAATACAGCTCAGTACTACAATAACGATTATTATGCAGAAGATGACAATGTAGAAGATAATGATTACTAGGACAGCCATAGACAGAGAGAGGGAGTTGTTTCAGTGCCAGTGGATCAGAGCGGACCTTATGTTAAAGTAACTACAGCAAATGTAACGGAGCCCTTTCTGCTGGATACTGGTGCTGCAAAGAGTTCAATGATGCATTCAAAACTCCCTGGGGCGCCTTTGTCTGGCGAAATGAATGTTTCAGTAGGTTTTTCTGGCGCCCCAGTTAGGAACCCGATTTCTAGTCCTATGTCACTTTCCGTTGGACCTTGTGAGCTAAAAGCACCCCTCATCCTAACGACAGGTTGTGGTGAAAATTTGCTAGGATTAGATTTGCTAAAAAGATTGCATGCAACGCTATATTGTTCTCCCTCAGGAGTACAACTTACATTAGGCAAGAAAGTGATTTCCCCGATGTATTTGTCTAAAAATGCAATGCCACCTGAATTGTCATCCCTTCCGGATGTCCTTTGGGCTACTGGTCCCAATGATGTGGGTCTTTTGGAAATACCGCCATATGTGGTCACTTTAAAAGCCAATGTCAGATTGCCACGCATTCCCCAGTACAAGATCTCCAATGAAGGTCAGAAAGCATTGTTAGCAATTGTCAGTGATTTGATTAAAAAGGGTGTAATTGAAGAGACAAGGGGCAACGTTTGCAATAGTCCTGTTTTACCTGTCTTAAAACGAACGGACCCTTCACAACCACCTGTTTACAGATTTGTGATTGATCTTAGAGAGGTTAATAAGATTGTTGTGCCACAGTTTCCAGTTGTCCCTGATATAACTGCCTTGTTAACCATGATTCCAGCATCCGCTGCATGGTTCTCAGTGATCGATCTGAAGAATGCCTTCTTTAGCATCCCAATTGCAGAGGAGAGCAGAGACATTTTTGGCTTCAGTTTAGGAGGCCACAGCTTCCACTTTAAATGCGCTCCCCAGGGCTGCTGTGAAAGTCCATCAATATACAGTCAGGCTTTAAAAGCGCAGCTTGATGCACTGGTTTTACCTAGTGGCGCTATCCTCATTCAGTACGTCGACGATTTACTAATCGCCGCGGATACTGAAAAGATTAGCAAAAACGCTACCTTGTCATTGTTGCGTCATTTGTCTGCCTTCCATCACAAAGTGTCTCTCTCAAAGCTGCAATATTGTCGACAAGAAGTGACCTACTTAGGTCATCTCTTATCGAAGGAGGGAAGGAAACTGACCCCAGAACGAATTCAAGCCATTGAACAGTTGAGTGTGCCAAGAACACAGAGAGAAGTGCGTGCTTTCTTGGGCATTACTTCATACTGTAGGCATTGGATTCCAAATTTTTCCTTGTTGGCAAAACCTTTGTTAGCATTAACATGCAAAGACACACCGAATCCTATCCCATGGTCTGAAGAGTGTCAGAAAAGTTTTTGGGAATTGCGTAATGCATTATGTTAAGCTCCTGTGTTGGGTACCCCTGACTACAGCAAGCCTTTTACATTGTATGTTCATGAGAAAGATGGTTGCGCATTATCAGTGTTAACACAGCCTTTTGGCGACAGACCGCGTCCATGCGCATATTTTTCGTCAACCTTGGACCCGGTAGCGAGGGCATTGCCAAGTTGTCTGAGAGCCACTGCCGCCGCAGCTATGTCTATTCGACAGTCTGCTGGCCTAGTAATGGATAATACATTGATTGTTATGGTTCCACATGCTGTGGACACATTGTTAAACAGGACCAAGACACAGCACTTAACTAGTGCGTGATTATCTGGTTATGAGCTGACACTGTTAGCAAACCAGATACACATAAAGAGATGCAACACGTTGAATCCAGCTACATTATTACCAGTTCCAGCAGACCTAGATGAGATTGAGCAACATGATTGTCTGTTCAGAACAGAAGAAGAGACGAAAGGAAGAGTAAATCTTAAAGATACTCCCCTGACTGAGTGTGATGGTACTTTATGGGTGGATGGTTCGTGTTTTAAGCTTCCAAATGGTGATACGACTGCTGCATATGCTATCACGACTTTGCACACGATTGTGGAACCTGCACGTGTGCCACAAAATTCGGCTCAAGCAGCAGAATTGATTGCCCTTACGAGAGCATGCGTGTTGTCTGAAGGAATGAAAGTGAACATACATACGGATAGCCAGTACGCCTTTGGCGTGGCTCATAGTTTTGGGCGATTGTGGAAAGAACGTGGGTTCCTGACTTCGCATGGAGCTAAGATTCAGAATGGCAAGTTGATGAATGATCTTCTTGAGTCACTGACCCTACCGTTGCAAGTTGCGATTATGAAATGCAGTGCGCACAAGAAAATCACTGATGATGTTGGTCGTGGTAACGCGTTTGCTGATGAAACCGCGAAAGAAACAGCAAAAGATGTAAAGACTCGAATGTATGTTGCAGGCCCTGCCAGATGGGTTGGTGATGTTGGAATGTGTGAAAACACAATAGAGAGTGTAAAGTCCCTTCAAGCTGAAGCCACAGAGAAAGAGTTGAGCAAGTGGAGAGAAAGTATGGGTAAGTTGGATGAGAATGGTTGTTGGATTGATCTGTCAGAACATAGGCGATGGTTGTTACCTGATGCATATGTGCTTCCAGTGGTTACGATGGCACATGGGATGGCACATATCAGTACGAAAGGAATCTGTAAGTTGTTGGCTCCAGTATGGCAGAATGCTGGAATTCCTAAGTGTGCAGAGAATGTGGTCAAGAATTGTATGGTATGCTTGAAGTACAACCCTGGTAGGGGAACCCCAACTCCAGCTGGTCATTTTGCACCTCCATCATATCCCTTTGAAGTTTTGCAGCTAGATTTTATCCACATGGAAAGGTGCAACAACCTGAAATATGTATTGGTGGTTGTCTGCGCTTTTTCAAAATGGATAGAGGCCTATCCCCTAAAGCATAACACTGCTCTATCCACAGCCAAAGCCGTTGTGAAGGAATTTTTCCCTAGGTTTGGAATGCCAAGAATGGTGTGGAGTGATAATGGGAGTGAGTTTGTGGGTCAAGTGATGAAGAATGTGTGTGAGGGAGTAGGGATAAAGCAGAAATTCCACGCTGCAAATCACCCCCAATCAGCTGGATTAGTAGAGCGCTACAATGGCGCTCTAAAACTCAAACTGGCCAAAATCCAGGCGAGCTCAGGTCTTAAATGGCCTGACGCTCTGCCTCTAGCGCTCCTGTCCACCAGAATGACCGTACACTCACGAGTGGGACTTAGTCCCTACGAGGTTGTTTTTGGCCGCCCGGCCAATGTATGGGGTGTGCCAAGACCGACAAAGTTCAGCGAAATCGAACATCCAGTACTGCTTGATTACTTGTATGAATTGATGGCTAAATTACGTGTTTTACACCAACAGGTGCACGATACTCTTCCCCCGGCCTCTGAGGCTCCAGGACACCCTATCGACCCTGGCACGTGGGTTTTGGTAAAAAAATTTCAGCGCAAAGGCAACAATGAGCCTCGTTGGATCGGCCCTCATCTCGTACTTCTGTCTACAAGATCAGCTGTTCGAGTAAAGGGGAAGAAGAACTGGATCCACGGCGCCCACGTGCAAAGGATCCCTTTGCCTCTGCCGTATGACCAGTGGGTCCAGGAGGGTATCGCTGACTCTGAAACAGACACTGTACCTCGTTTTGTGCCGTTCAGTGATGCACGCATAAAAGGCACAACTTCAGCACAACAGAGTGACGATATTTTGCAAGAAGCTGTGCCGCCGTCAATTCGATTGGACACCACAGAGCCTGAACTTTTGTTTCAAGATCAGACAGTACCTGGCCGTCTCCACTATAATCTAAGACCAAGGCCTATGGACAAATAAATATTCTTTTTCTTTTTCTTTTTTGATACCAGAGCTCTCCCATCTGAAGGACTTTCTTGATTTTTGTTTTTCGAACCACCATCCGGGTTCAGCCGCAGGGTCGCGGTGCCAAGACTTTGGGGTACAGGCCGAAGACGTTAGGTCAACGGTTCTGGTTGGTCTAGGGCGTTCCCTGGACTGACAGGCGTACTCCTTAGCAGAAGATACTCACCCGCCGCGGCACGATTAGAGGATGGAGTTTTGTAAGATGGAGAGACTCGCTGAGGAAATGAACTTTAAAGCAAGAATGTGTAAAATAATGAAGAACAAATGTTTTGTATTTTTATGTTTCTTTATATTATGTAGTATGGTAGTGTTTACTGTAGGATTTGTATTCTTCTCCTATCAAGAGCCCATTGCACCCACTGTACAGCCTATGCCTCCTCCTACTGTCTCCTCACACTCTTTTCACCCTCTGCCTGAACATGAACAAGCTAGACGGTCTGAATTTGTAAACAACTCGTTTATTCAGCTCCTGCACCAGCACCAACTAGTCATGAATACCACCAATTGTTGGGTGTGTGGTTTAATGCCACATACCATTAATAAGGGTATTCCTTATCTAGTGCTGCCGTTTAGTTACAATGGATCGTCATGGGCATTCCAGACCATGTTTCTCTTTGCACTAGATTCGTACTCCCCGCGACAACCGCGTTCCATCAGACCTAGCACCAATAATAAAGTCTTAATGAAAGGAGTTGCCGATATGAGCAGAGATATCGATGCATACTCATCTATTCCCAAAGAAGAGTTGAGAGCTTATGTAGGGTGGAACGCGACGGGGTATAGTATTAGTCTGGGTGAAAGACAGTGAAAAATCTCATCCCCAATCTGGGTCGTACCCCACATAGGTCGGTTCTGTTTACAAGGTAATGGTCAGAATCCTAGAGCTCAACTGGGAAGAAGTGACTGTACTGAAACGTACACTTTTCCGTCACAGTTTTCCCCAGCGTTTTTGGCTGCCAAGGGTACATATTTTATCTGCAATGACCGAGCATATACATGGTTGCCCCCTGACTTCTCGGGCACATGTTATATTGCAAATCTGCTACCGCCAACATTTACTGCCGCCTCTGACTATCACAAGACCAGAGTTGTCAGAGGCGTGATTAGTAAGGACGATACTGCCGGTCAGGAAGCGGGAGATTTCTTTTTGGGTTTCCTGCCGTTTTGGGGACCTATGGTTAATAGTAGGAACCTGAGACAACTGACTCATGTGGTTGAATCCACTGTTAATGTTACGGCTGGTGCCCTTGGTAATTTGACAGCTGAGCTCCAAGCGGATCGCCTCATGACTTTGCAGAACCGCATGGTTCTAGACGTCATACTTGCAGACCGCGGTGGGGTATGTAAGGTTATCCAATCTAGTTGTTGCATTTTCATACCAGACAACGCTCCAACAGTTTATCAAGCCATCTCCAAACTGCATAAAATATCTGAATCCATACATGTGGATAAAGGAGATTGGTCACTGGCGGGGTGGTTCTGGGAACTGATATCTGCCTGGGGTTGGAAAGTTCTAATGGTCATTGGAATGATCTTAGCCATCCTTTTCCTGTTCTGTCTGTGCATACAGTGTGCTCCTGCGATATGTGGCCTCTGTGCTACATTATGTGTAAGGAAACCTGTATCGAGGGACGAGCTAAGTAATAGAATGATGCTACAGCAACATCTCCATGACTTCGTGAATATTGACCTAGACTCGGATTGAAATGAGTATAGTCATTGCCTATGTAAGGGCAAAAGGAGGGTCTGTCGTACTTTGCAATTTGGGACCGCGTAGGAGGCAGGGCCCTACCCCTGTTTATCCCGGTATTAGTGAACCGCGAATGGTTAATGCGGTATGTACAAGTGCTTTGTATAACGTTTTAGCTATGAATGCACTGTGTATACGTTATTATACATCACTACGTGGGTTCCATCTTGGAGCGGTGGCCATCTTATGGTTGCCCTCACATAGGGTACATAGCATGAAGCAAATACGGGCCTTTTAGAGCACATGTGCCTTTCTTTGACTTTTCTGTGACCTGGGCAGCTTGGCTCCGCTGCCCCAAGTCAGTCCGGTCTCACGAGCTCCCCGTCCTTTGGCCACCTGTGATTAGCATCAGGGCTTGACACACCATAAAACCTTTTCATCCTACACGAGCCTCCAGCTAATCTCTTTCACACCTGACTGTTCCTGTTTTATGGCTTGTTTTCCAAACAGGAGATGCTCATGTTTATTGGGGCCTATCGATATCTGATGTGGGATCTGAGCCTTGCTGGGTAAATAATTGCGGGCTGGCTTAACTGGAATGTGGGATGGTCATCATGACTCTGCCTTTTCGTTTGAAATGTATACATGTATATGGCCATATCGTAAAACCAAGGAATGTGTGCCTGAAGCATGATATTTTGTATTTAAGGAGAAGCCCGTTTCTGTGATTTTTAGCAGTCTCTTGAGAACATACACACTGTTGTACTTCTAGGACGCCTGTAATTGGTCTGCAGCCAATAAACTGATCTTTGACTTCACCCAGAAGACTCTGTGTTTCTGTAGGTCTGAAACAGGAAGAACCCGAAGTCACAGGGTGTGTTCCCCTGCACCGCTGGGCTTAAAATACCCAGTACTTCATTACTTGTGCAGGCCTCGCAGATGCTGCCTCGTTTTCCAACAGTGAGCCACGCACAACAACCCCACGTGCTCGGAGAGGTGATCATCGCTGGGCTGGCGGTGGTGCTCTTGGCGGAACCCGCAACCAATGGACTCAAGGACAGCCACAGCGCCTCCGGAACCACCGAGGACAGATTCGTGTCGCAAGCCTATCCTGCCGGTAGGTCTCTTCTTCTTGCAATAATGGCCGTGAGCACAGACTTCTTGCAATTTTTGCCATGAAATACTTCTTCCTGTAATAATCGTTGTGCGCTCTGCTCCCCGAGGTGAAAGAAGTGAGCCATGCTGGGGAAGTGGTGCCTTATACCCCCCCCTTTTCGGTCAGCGGCGGCTTTCCCCATTGAGGGGTTCAAAACATTACCTGACCCCCCCCCCTCCATTGGCTAGGTGTTTTGGCGTCTCTTGTGGCAGACAATCTCTTGGGGAGTAGGTGTGGTGGCGACCCCCCCCCCTTTGTTTCTGGGCACGCTGTAGCGGCCCAAACTTGAATTTTTGGGTCCCCGGCGGCTGTTGTGGGACCGGCCCGTCAGACACACTTCGGGGGCGACCTCTGCGAGTGTTGCCGCACAGTGAAAGGCTCTTTGTAAAGGTTGACGGGCCCAATTTCCATAGCTTATTGCTGTATTTGGGTATTAAACTGGTATTAAAGAGGTGAAAACTTTGCTCAAACAGCGTTAAGCTGGGTAAAATGGCAAAATAATGAAGTACTACTATGACAAAAGGTTCCTTTGTTTGCTGCTTAATTTGCCTTTTCTTGCTGCATAATTTAGTCAACCCTGCTGCATAATTTGATGCTCCCCTCTTGCATAATTCCAGTGGCCCTGAATATGTGCAATGACCAAGCGCATGCAACGCTGCATAGATTTATTAACTCCTATGTGCAGATCTCTATCTTATCCTATTCATGTGGAGTTTGAAAAGTGAGGTTACTAGGAATCTGGAAAATATAATGGTTTTAGGAAACCGATGTACGCCACCATTAAACAAATGCACAAAGTCCGACATATGACTATTGACAAGCAGTCAGGGAGAGTGCATTTGGAGGCAATTCATAATTATCATTCTGAAAAAAGCGATTTCTTTAACAGAGAACTATAATGAACAACTAAGGGAAGCGATTAATGAAATAATTCCACATAAGACACTTCAAACTAGATTAAATCGAAAACAAAACTGCTGGCTTAATTCTGAACTAGCAAAGATGAGAGGCAAATTACACCATTTAGAACGAATCTGATGGGAAAATTACACATCCGCGAATACAAATGAATGGATTTTGCATCGCAAGGAATATAAAAATGCAATAAGACAGGATAACTTGCATACCAAGCCGATAAAATACTTACGGCACCTAATATTGCAAAAAACGTTTTTTCAGTTATTGACAAATTTAATAAAGGAGGGAAATAACAAACTGTAGAGATATCAAACGCCAAATGCTAACGCTGTTTGAGCCGAAGATCTCAAAGATTAAGGCAGAACTGCAGAAATACTGTGCCTGCCTAACTACCTCAAGTGACAGAGTTGATTTTCAGGAACAATCAAGACATATTTATTCAATGTGCAAATCTAAAGGCCAAAGATTGTGCATGCTAATAAGGCATCGTAGTCTATCTGGATCAAGTTTGGACAGTTTGCCAGCGAAAATTGATAAATAATTAATGTTAGTTTCACAGTCCTTTTTACAAGTAATCGTTACTATATCAATAAACACTGTGTACCAGACGAACTGAACAAGGCAATGATCAGGCCACTGCATAAAAAGGCCACAGATGGTATAGAAAACTATAGACCAGGTTTGCATTTGCCTTTATTGAAAAGTTACTTGACTGGACGGTGTTTAACCTGCTAAATGCATTTGTTGAAGGACAACATTTGTTCCACTCCCTGCAGGTTGGATTCCGAGCAAGGGGGAGCACAGAAGCAGTGGTCAGTGGGGTGCTGGACGAGCTCTGTTTTTATGCAGGTAGAGATGTGCTGGCAGCCTTCATCTTATTGGATTTATGAGCTGCCTTTGATAGCATTGACCAGAAGAGGCTTCTGTAGCGCCTGGAGCACCTCGGTGTCAAAGGACTGTTCTTGCATGGATTTAGAGTTTTTCTAACAAACCGGACCAACAAACTTTGCAATAGGATAACATGTATCACACACAAAACATGCGGGTCTTCAGGTTCAGTTTTATTTCCCTTAATGTTCAATTGATACATGTCCTTTGGCCTAACAGCATTGATGTATGCAGAGGACACACAGATTTTTTTTGTGATGGATGGTGGCTTAAAAGTAAGAGCAACAAATCTAACTATGGCAAGTGTGCACAACTGGATGATCCAAAATCACGTGCAATAAATGGTGGGAAAACAGAAATTGTTTCCTTGTTCAAACAGTCAGAAGTCTGGAATCAACATTCTGGCCATCTTCTTTAGCCAAAAAGCAAGCCCAGTCCTAAATGTGAGAAATGTAGGAATCCAACTGGACTCTGAGCTAACAATGGAGAACCAAGTAAATGCAGTAGTGAAACCTTGTGTTATTTTTAACAATTAAGGATACTGAAAGGGATAATCCACTATTTTAGTTCCTAACAGAGCAGGTTTCTCCAACAAGTAGCTTGTGAGCTACTGGAGCTCCCCAGATACCTGCAAGTAGCTCTCCTGTGTGCAACCCAACTAAATTAGAAGCTTGTGCGTGGTTAAATTAATATATGTATACCAAAACTGAAAAGCCTGTTAGAAAATGTGTGTATTTTCAGAACTCATTAGCTGATGTATGGAGAAAAATGGTTGAGTTTCCCAAAATATATTTAAAGTTGTCATTTGAGTGAGAAAAATCAAACTGTGTTGGGGAGGTTTTTTACTAATATTATGAACTTGGTGCCAGGGGGCACTGAACCTATGGCTACTATGTATTACCCATGTAAAGGCACTCCGCATTGACAAACTATGTTTAAGCTACGGCTAGCAATATTGCCTGATGCGCTGAAGTGATCACTGCTGGTAATCTTCACATTTGGTGGCCACTAATGTAATCTTGTCTGATGTGGTAACTATTACATCTCTAATAATCAGCGGCGGCTCCTCCGCTATGGCGAAGGAGTGTCGCCCCCCCCAACAACGGCAGGAAAGGAAAAATAAAACAACACTTGTTTTATTTCTCGTTTCCTGTTGTCTTGGGGGTGGGGGGTGACAACACTGAGGGGAGTGGTGTGTGCACTCCCTTCACGGCACATGACGGTTTGGCCGGCTGTCTCAAGATGGCCAAACCGCCATGCACAGTGAAGCTCTCGCCAACCCCAGCTACATTGCTGGGGTTGGAGACAGCAGGCACAGACTCACAGTCTGTCCTAGAGTGCTAATCGAGAGCGCTTAGGCTGATCCTGAAACTGCTCTCATGCGAGAGCAGCTTCAGGATTGGCCGCAGGTCAGGCTGGGAGCCTGTGCCTCAAGTAGAAGAAGGAGCAGAGGAGCGCAACGCGGGTCGCGGCCGGCTGAAGGTAAGTATTTATATTTTATTTTAACGATTATTATATTTTATTTCTTCTGCTCCCTACGCGACCTCTATGCTCCCCCCCTTCTCCCCACCCGCCTCACAACTCGTAGTATACACCTGCCGCTACTGCTAATAATATTACCAGCTCAGGAGGATTTTCATATAACTTAAGTAGCTCTTGTCTCAGAAAAGGTTAGAGACCCCTGGGAAACAGAGAAATAATAAAGAAGTTGAGGTATTTTCAGAACACAGCAGCCTGACTGCTTTTCAACACGCGAAAATATGCACTAATATTCCCAATGCTGGCAAAACTTCATTGACTCCCAGTTAGTCAAAGGATAAAGTTTACATCATTTTTCTTCTTACACAAAAGATCTATCACCACTATTGTAACCCCTTAAAAACACATATTTGTTATATAGACAAAGCTTTTGAACGGCTCCAGTTTTTGCCGCTCCACTTTGGGAAGAAGAGCCTTCTTGGTGAGAGGAGTGGAGTTGCGGAACAGTGTGCAGCCCCTCAGAACGCAGAGAGGAGGTTGCCCGAGGAATGTTTAGAAACCCATGGAAGACGTGGCCCTATCCACTGCCCGAGACCCTCGGCTAATGGTATTGTCGGAAACCTTTGGCAAATTAGCACTAAGATACCCACTGGTGGAAGCGTGCGCCTAATGGATAAAATAGAAGTAGGCTAGCACTGAGGCGCATAGACAGAGCTGTTCGTGGCCCTTAATGATGACAGCAGGGATGGATGCAGGTCAGATTTCAGGCACATTGATAGTTATGCATGGGTCTCAGTCATATAATAGCTAGGGGTGCCACAAGTTAGGCCTGATGTGCACAGAGCGAGCTGTGCGTGGCCTCTACTGCTAGAATAGCAGATGGTACAACAGGTCAGCGTTGAGGTACATTAGCGGAGTTGTCATTGGCCCTTTTATACTGAACTGAAACTGCCTCGTTAGATAGAACTGAGGATCTGGGAGAGGCAGGTGTATGTACTCCCCTGTGCTTCCATCCCCCACCCCACATCCAGTCTGTTATTCCCAAACAAATACCTCATTATCCGCATACCTGCACCCTGCTCTCCTTTCGGGCTGACCCCCCCTGACATGTTTCTTTTGAAATACCCCAGAGGGGGATCTTATCCTTGCCAAACAGAAGTCCCCTGGGGACTGTTAACGAGACATCTGTCTCCAGCTCTGCCGAGGAGGGGCCCCTGGGGACAAGGGGGTCTTTTAGGCTTCTGGCGTACTGGAGATGCAGAGAGAGCTGAGCTTTAAGAAGTGGTATCTTTTGTTGTTATTTGTCACCAAATATTCAAAGAAAGCCCTTCACTCAAATGCTCTTTGTGGGGTGCCACTGGTCTGTGTGGCACCACAAAGTCATCAGATCCAACAGAGGTGCGGGCCACTGTTTATATGTTTATATCTGTAAGCGTTTGGGCCTGATTTAGAGTTTCACCAACGGCTCACTCCATCACAAATGTGACAAATATCCTGTCCGCTCTATTATAAGTGCATTATACCTTAAGGCATTTGTGTAATAAGGCGGGCACCCCCCTGCCAGCCAAACTCTTAATCCAGCCCTTTGTGCCTAAAAATTGGCGTTTTACCCTCACATTAGACAAATTGGAAAAAGTTTGACAAGAGCTCATGGTCAAAGAAAAATAATACTTAAATAGTTCAAAGGTGTCTGTTGTGACATTTAACTTGTTATCTGTGCTTTTGAGCTCAGCAGAAGCTTATGCATCTCAGCGTAGAACTCTCATGACAGAACAATGAACGCTAACTCCCCCAAATTTCCCCGTTTCACCAAATTTTGTAAAGAAAATTTGAACGGCTTCTCACTAAGTTTAGATGAAAAAAAACAAAAGGAAAAACGTAGCCCAGCACTACGGTGTGTGCGAAATTTGGTACATGGGTTGTTGTGGCACACAGGGGTTTGTAAAATAGTCTTTGTTGGAAGAACATTCCAAAGAGAGTGCTTTCAAAGATATTTTTGAAAATTGTTTCCCCAATTTATTTATGGATTGGGTGGGATGTGTACTGTTGACAGGTTTGAGAAGAGAAACTAAGTGATCTAATAATAGGGGTTTTTTAACTGAATTCTTTCAACTTGAACTCAATAAGAAGATTTTTTTTAATTGTATGGTTGCTTAACTCTGACAAGCTACTAAGATTATGAAGACTTTAAAAAAATAGGACTGGTAACTGTCCACGTGAATAATTTTTTTAGGGTAAGTCAAAATATGCGTAGATAAAACTATCTTTAATATAGGACAATGTAAAGGAAATCAATGTTCTACTATAGTGAATCTATTACCATATTAAAAAATATTCTGTATTCCTTAGAGGATATCATACATTTGGTTAGTAATTTAAAAAAAAAACCTGGTGTTGCAAATCCTAGATGCATTATTTCAAATTAGTCTGTACAACATATGATTTAATATTTTAAGAAATTGTTATTTGAATCAACCAATTAAGATTAATGTAAGCTAAGTAGCTCTTATAACTAATAGGTTTGTGAAATGCTCATATTCTTGTTCTCATATCCTTGCTTGAACTGTGATAGAGAAACAGCTCTACCATGAAGGAAATCAGTAGCAAGTTTTAAGACAACAGGTCAGGAGGGTCCTAGAAGGCATCGCTACAAAGTACAGAAGGAATGAGGGAGAGGGAGTTTGTGGAGGAGATACATTCAGAGAAAGGGTGGCTGAGAAAGATCCAAACAGAAGGAGCATGAGACCCCCTCTCACTCTCTTTCTGTTTGGAGAAGGAGCAAGAGGAGAGGAAGAAAGGGGGTGAGTAGAGAAGAAAAGAGAAACGGTATAGAGGAGGACAATAGAGAGAAGGGAAGGCGGAGTGATGTCTAGAGGGAGAGATAGAAAGAGGGTGAAAGAGGCAAGGAGAAGCAAACAAGCAAAGGCAACGAAAGAAGAGAAAGCGAGAGTAGAAAAGGGAGAAAGCGATAACGGGAGACCGTAAGAGGCAGGGAAAGTAGTGAGAAGTGGGAAGGAGAGTGGAACAAATGCTTTGTCCTCAATGTTTTAACGCTGGAGTTTTCCTTTACATGTCTTATTCTATGGTGCTCCTTTTCCTTGCACTGAGGCGAATATCACCAGAAAGACGAGTCTTTGCTCACCATGGATGGATAACACCTGTGTTTACTTTTTCCAGGCGTCTGCTGGTTGCGTCAAAAGAAAAGCACAACGCAGTCGGCGTTGCCTATAGTTCATTTTTAAAAGAAAACATCACAAGGAAACAACGGAAAACCTCTGTGAAACAATGAAAAGGTAAATTCACGAGTTATTAATTCAATGGCGTTCCAGCTGCACGAGCCTGCAACCTGTTAGCTTGGAACTAGGTCGATTGGGGCTGAAAATAAAGCCCAGCACCTAAAAGAAAGTAGTCCACAGTTGCGGATCGTAAGCATTGGCGAAATATGGCTTGGTCAGTTTTGGGGGGGGTTAATTTTTAATGAAATTAGTGGTAAAATAAGTGTTTTAAAGTTTGTAACGACACCTTCATTGGTCGAGACGAGAAGCACCATGATTCCACTTCAGCGCGGACAGAGCAAATCCGGAAAAGCAACAGAGGCATCCCCGGGGCTTGAATAGCCATCCCCCGTCTTTGGCTTTACTCTTCAGGGAGTTATAGTCATGTACCAACAGGTCTGTACTGACAGACCCGGCGGGTTGAAGCAAGAGGAGCCTGCACACCTCAAGAAGTAGCTAAGACATTAGCAGAAATGGTCACATCTGATGTCTGGCTAAGGGCACTGGATTAAGGGTTGAGACACAACACAGCAGTTTTCAGTGCCCACAGGATGGGCTTGGTCATGCTTGAACCTGCATAATTCACTGACTGCTACTGTGTGCTCCTGTTTTTTATGCATTGTCTTCTTCTGTGTTTACCTTCCACGGGGCCAGTAAGCTTGATAATCACTGCCAATCATTTGGTCATTGTGGCCCATTAGAATTGACCTGTATTGGTGACACTCGTGGCTTTGCATGAACGCCGGCCTAACCGTGCTTCCGCTTAACCCTTTGACCTCTCGCTCGTCTGCTGCTCCACACAGACTTAGTCTGACCAGCTGGCTGTCTTCCTGAGCCTCCTCCTCTGACTAACCCTCCAATCTGATAACCTCTTGTGAATCTACAGTCTGTTTTCCCTGTGTTTAGTCTTTGCACCCTTCACTATTCACTATTATGACTCCATCTCATACATTGGACACTAGCCTTGCTCTTTAACTTCCTGTGACTGGCCGGCCTCAAAGCTTCCAGTGGCTCTATCGCTAAACTCCATCCCCTTCCACTCACTCCTCAGCTTCTCTCTGAATGCCACTTCCCTTCTATTCTCCATATTCCTCTCTGTGTAACAGTATCGAGGTTGTTTTCCTTCTCTGCTCTTCTGGTACTGTTGCCTGACACTACGAATTACACTTTAGTCTTTTGTAGTCTATTAGTAAAGCTTTCTATTTCTTTGTTCCTCTGTCTCCATGCATCCACATTCTTTTTCTGTGCCCACTTGTGTGTGTCTCCAAATTATGTGTACCACTCTGTTTATGTCTCTCTACTTTAATCCTTCCTCTTTTTCCACTTTTTCCTATTCTTTTTGTCCCTTTCCCTGTGGCCACGATCCCCCATTTGCTCTGTGCTGCTACTCCATTAGTGCCAATGGCTCTTTCTTCCAATTACCCTTAGTCTCCTTATCTGTGCCCACTTTGCCATATTCTCTATATTCATGCGAATTGCCACGAGGCTCCCAAACATCATCTTTTCTCTTTAATCTCTCATGTTCCCATCACCCCATTCACTCTGCCCATCCTCTTCTCTTCTTCCACGGCATCTACCCCGCCCCATATTCACCCCATCCGTGTGCCATCCCTTTCTAGGGTTCCTCTCTCATCTATATCAGATATTTCAGCCCCCCTCTGTTCACAGCTGTTCCAATTCTCGCTCTGTCCGTCTAATTCTCATGCCTTGCTCATTTCTTACCCCCCTACTTTTCTACCTAAATTCTTCTCATCCCTCTCAATGACTCGTGTTTATTATTGTTTGTTTGTTTCCCAGAGTCTTGGGTCGAGGCCAGGGGATAACAGGCACCCACGGGGAGTGGTATGCACTGTTATCTCAGGCTGGCCAAACAGTCATGCGCACTGAAGCACTCTCCAACCCAGCAGCGTTGCTGGGTTGGGGACTGCAAAAACAGGCTCCTAGTCTCCCTGTAAGTAGTGGAGAAGTGTGGCTCACTGGTTAGAGGAGGCATACCCTGAAGCAGAGGTCAGACCCGGGACCAGGGTTCAATTCCCGACACGGCAGGGTCTGAGCCCAAGTGTCCATGGACTCGATAATTCTCACTTTGGTGCCTACTCGAATCATGGGTTCACACTCTGCAACTCTGGGCAATAGCTTGCTTAATCTCCACTACGGCCCCCCCCCCCCCGCGGCTGGATGCCTGGCTTTCACCTTGGGGATGCCCAGTACGGGTTATCTCACAGGGAAAAGCCAGGACGGGTTCCCAATGCAAGCGCCGAGATGCCCAAGGGTAAAGTCGAGTGCTATATAAGAACACACATACATACATACATACATAAGTGCAAATCATCGGCTCTCAGGCCAATCCTGAAGCTGCTCTCAAGTATCCCGCAGGGGAGTTTGGAAGCCTCTGCCTAGAGTGGAGCCTTGAGAGAAGCAGAAGACGGGGATGCGGTGGGCTGCAGGCAAGTTCTTTTTTTTTTTCTCCTTTTTTTTTGTGTTCGTCGTCTCGCCCCCGCCTATCACGCACCTCTTCTCTGACACCGACTGCAACTACTCTACACTTCCCTCAAGCATTCTCCGCTCACCCTAGCCTACATTGCGCAACCTGAGTCTCCAGTTTCCTACTTTGCCCCTGGCTTTCCAGCTAGGCTGCCTATCCTCTTGACCTTCTTTTTTTTACTTACTCTTCCTTAGGCACTTCTTATGGTCACTCTCCTTTCTAACAAGCTCCCGCTTTTCTCAACACTCCCTAACTCTTGCCTCTTCCATTCTTAACTCTACTGTCTCCCCTTCAGGAAGTACTCATTGTCCCTGACTGTATAACCTCTCCAACTCCCCAGGAACGCTTTTTCCTTTTCCATTGTCACCTTTCTGCAACTTCTCTTCGTAACATAATTGACCCACTCCTTTTCTAACCAGCTTTTCCACATCTCCTAAATCCCCATCCCAAGCTTGGCGGTCCCACTTTCACTAACTCCACAGGCTCTCCTTCTTTATGCCCTCTCCAGTCCACCCCAGCCACGTACCATTCTCCAGTATCCATCTAATTTTGTCTCATCTCACTCATATTCACCTAATCCAGCATTGGAGTCCGCTCCTCCTGACACCTTTGCTCCTGCCCATGACTACCTACTAAGCCTCTGACTCCTAGTCTATTTGCTTGGGAAACGCACCCTCTACATCAGCGTCCCCCTCCCGGTCCTTACTTCCATCTTCCCTACTCCCAGTCTCTGTCCTTTCTTCTAAAATGAAATCTTCGGTTAAACTGATGAGCTAGCCTTAAGTGACTTGACCAGGAAAGTTTTTAAGGCAAAGTGCCCATATATAAAATCGACCAAATGTGTGGGTCAGTTGCGTAAAAGTGCATGGACGTAATTTGGCAGTCCCCAGGGGTCACAGCTGTGACCCCTGGCTTCCCCTATGTTACCCCTGGCACTTCCTTTGCTACCGCTAGCCTCACGGTTAAAAAAGTCAGTGCCAGAAAGGCTGAGGCAGCTTGCTCATATAAACGTCAGCGCTCTATCCTTGTTTCCCACCCATGCTTTATTATGCTAATAGCGCATATTAGTTTATTATTCACTATTAGTTTAATATAAAATGGAGCACTGAGAGTTCGAACAAGATCTTCAATTGCACACAATTTAAGTGAAAAGACGTTTTTAAATGTATGTTGTGTGCGTGCTTGTGGGTGAGAGTGTGTGTGCAAGAGAGTGTTTGTGAGCATGTGTCTATATGTGTAAGCATGAGTGAGTGAGTGAATGGATGAGAATCAGTGACAGTGATTAAGAGTCAGTGTCAAGTAGTGAGCGAGAATGATTGAGAGTCAGTGAGTATGAGTGAGTCAGTGAGTAAGAGCAAGTTCAAGATACTGAATAAGAGTGAATGAGTAAGAGCAAGTGAGAATGAATGAGGGAGTGTGAGGGAGTGTAAGTGAGCATGGATAAGAATGTGGTGTCTACCATTGGTCCTGGCATGCTGACGGTAATTCTTGGCTTTTACAGGCACGCATTAAAAATACGGCTACTGGCAAACTGGAGGCAATTGTGAGCATTAAAGGAATCTATGGCAAAATGCTGGAACTGGCATGCTGGAAGTGGTGTCTCCTCTGCTAAGACGGAGTAGCGCAGTCCCAATGATAATAGCGCAACATTATTATCATTTTATTTTTCTACTGAGGGAGGTTTGTGGGGTGGGAAGGGGCGGGGCTGTGCTGTCGTCACAGCCAGCAGGGAAGGATTGGTTGGGGTACTTATGTGCACATGACAGTTTGGCCGGCCATCTTGGGCTGGCCAAATAGTCATGCGCACTTTGCATGCTCCCCACCAGGCTGGAATGCACATGCTGGTGAGGAACATGCACAGGCTCATAGTTCTCGTCGGAGCGCCAAGTCATGATGACAGCAGCGTCGTGATTGGCTTAGGGAAACCCGTGTGTGCTTCCTGCTGGAACAGAAGAGGATGGAAGCGAGGCGCAACGGCGGCCAGCAGCCAGGTAAGTCAATGATTTTTTTTCCTCCCCCCCCCTCCCCCTTGTCCCTGCCCATTTTGTTGATTTTCTACCCTGCTGCCCCATTGCTCCGGTAATTTTCACTGCCAGTCGCGACTGCATGCTGAAAGTAATTATTGGCATAATGGTGACCCTTAATTAAAATACTGGTAGTGGCATAATAGAATTAATTCTTGGAATACGGGGCACCCATGGGAAAATGCTGGCACTGGCAAACTTGAGAAATATTTTAGCATTGATATACCTTTGGAGCTAGCTCATGGGAGATACTGTTTGACATAAGAGAGGAAAACTGTGGCATATGGAATGGGAGGGAGAAGGATAAAATACTGGCCGTGACATACAGGAGGTAACTTTGACATAATATATATTAATGGAATTAATAACAAAATATTGACACTGGCATATTGTCCGTAATTTTTGGCATAAGGGGGCATCCATGGCATATGAGAGGCCTGCATGATAAACCGCTGGCCCTGGCACAATGGAGGTAATCTTTGATATGTGGGGGCACCCATAGCCCATGCTGAAAACAATGGGATCTTCTCATTAGCATCAGGTTTCGTTGCCTTGGCACACCATGAAAGAAATATGAATGAGTGTTGTTTAAGAGTTTATGGCTTCCTTAGCAAAAATATGTGAACATTTTGCTTTTAAATGCACTATTTGATCCCCTTTAACTCTAAATTGTTTCCGAGGGGAAATCTCCAAGACCTACTAGAAGAAGTCTGGCTTGTAACAATTGAAGGCAAGTATTACTTTCCATCACTTACAAAGGTCATGTCAACCCCTGAATGTAAGTGGTTTCTAAAATGGGCATTTGTCTGTGTTGTGTTATAGTTATTATCATGCAGTTATGGTACTTTAGCGATGACAATTACTGTTCTGTCTTCAGGTCATGTTATACCACTTCCTGGGTATATTCCGGGTCAAAGGTCAAATTATGTCACTTCCTTTATGTCATTAAAGTATGATGTCGCTTCCGCTAAACCTGGCATTTTTTCGTGAATCGACGTCCATGGAGAAGGGCATAGTTTCGGTTGGTCAGAGTTTGAGGTGCTGTTCGGTGCTACATTGAAGTGGTTTAGAAGTAAAGGTTTTCATTTTTTCAAGTTTCATGTTTTGAGCGGTCTGACCCTTTGATATAGATCTCTCACTGGGAGTGCACTGCTGAAAAGTAGTCATCTCACCTGCAATGGAAGCTGTATGTATGTTGTTTAGATAAAATAACGAGTTTAGAATATCGGGAGACATAAATATTGGAATTAAATATCATGACACGAATATATTTTGAGGTAATACAGTTTTAAAGAATATTGATGATTTGAATATCATTCTCAGTAATATAGTTGTTAAAACATCGTTTTTTAGTTATTTTAATGTGTTTTAGTTTAGATATTACTTTTATGTGTTACTATTGTTTATATAAATGTTATTCATTTTTAAAAATATAGCTTGTAATTTTAAGTGATTTCGAATTTTTTGTTTAAATATTAATAGCAATTTATAGTGTTGTAGCAAATTGTTGGGTTTGTAGGGGTATCGGGTAGAAAGTTAAGTAAAAATTATTTACAATTATTACATTTTTTTTTCTTCATTATTTTCTAGTTTTCTTTATTATGTAATTTATTGAATACTTATTTATTTCACTTATATTTTAGTTGCGGGTTGCTATATTTGTAGGGATTTATGGTGAAAAGTTAATTAAGTAATAATTTATTATCATTAATTGTTAATTAGTTATTTTTTTTATTTTAAGTTAGGTAAGTATGTAAATATGGAATACTGATTATTTTACTTATATTTTAGTTCCTGTGTTTGTAGTGGTCTAGTGAGGGAAGTTAATTAAGCAATTAAATAATTAATTATGATTTTTAAATTAATAATGTAATTGACTTTGATGTAAATTATAGAATACTTAATTATTTTACTTATATTTTAGCTGTGCGCTGCTAAGTTTGTTGGGATATAGGTTGGGAAGTTAATAAGGTATTAATTAACCATCAATTAATTATTAGTTGTTATGTTATTGATTTGAAATATTTAAATTATGGAATACTTATTTTTTTTTATATTTTAGGTGTGGGTGCTTGGGTTGTAGGGGTATGGGAACGTTAATTTACTAATAATTGAATAACATTTATTATTTGATAATCATTTTATTGAATAGTAATTATGTGACTTGAGCAATTGTTTTTAGTTATATATATTCCATGTTGATTGATAATTTTTATATAAAACGTTTAATATTTTTCTACATTCATGAGGTTACTCATATGTAATGTGTTTGAAGTGAAGCACTTTTCCTACTCTTGCTTAGACTGCAGTAGGAATAGTAAAATTAACCTCTTCACATGTCAACACTTCCCTACTGTTGCGCTGTTTAGAGTGGGAATGGTACATTTCTACTGTTGCACACACTGTAGTGGGAATAGTAAATTTTGACCCCTCTGAAAATTAACGCTTTCCCTACAGTTGCCCTGCTTGGAGTGAGAATAGAAAATTTAACTGCTCCAAAGTCCAACACTTTCCCTACTGTTGTGTTGTTTGGAGTTGCAATAGTAAATTCTACCCCTCCGATGTTCAACACTTTCCTACTGTTGCACGGTTTGGAGTGGGGACAGTAAATGTAACCCCTCCGAAGTCTAACACTTTCCCTACTGTTTTACTGTATGAAGTGGGATTAGTCAAATTAGCACCGCCGAAAGCCAACTCGTTCCCTCCTGTCGCACAGACTGGAGTGGTAATAGCACATTTTACCCCTCCGAAGTCCAACACTTTCCCTACTGCTGCACTATTTGGAGTGGGAATAGTAAATATAACCCCTCTGAAATCACTTTTCCTGCTTTTGCACAGACTGGAGTGGGAAAAGTACATTTTACTACTCCGAAATCCAACACTTTCCATACTGTTGAGCTGTTTGGAGTGGGAATAGTAGATTTCACTCCTCTGAAATCCAAAGACAAGGTCTACTGTTGCTTGGATTGGAGTGGAAAAAGTCAATTTAACCCCTTCAAAGTCCAATGATTTTCCTAATGTTGCACTAACTGGAGTAGGCGTAGTAAATCTAAACCCTCTGAAGTCCAAGTCTTTTGCTACTATTGTGGTGTTGAACATAGGAATTGTAAATATAACCCCTCCCAAATCCAACACTTTCCCTACTGTTGCATACATTTGAGTGGGAATAATATATTTAATATTCTTAGGGGCTTGAAGACATGCTTTTGCGAGTCCTTAATTACGATTATTAAGGAATCGCAATTAAGGACCCGCAAAAGCCTATGCATGTAGGAATCGCTATAAAAATAGGGATTCCTAAACATTCCTTAATTGCGACTCGCAAATTGCGAGTCGCAATTTATGAATGTCTTCCCATTCATTCCCATGGGCCTGCAGGCCCACAGGAATGAATGGGATATTGCATGCGCAATTTGAGAGTACCAATAGGTACCTGCAAATTGCGCATGCAATTTCAAGGGTGTCAAAATGATACCCTGTTGCGCCCCTGAAATTGTGATGTGCACCCATGTTGCACACACACATGCCCCAAGGGCATGTGTTTGTGCAACATGAAACTTTGAAAAATGCAGTTTAGTGCATTTTTCAAAATTTTTGCAAATTAACCGACCAGTTTAATTGTTCGGTAATTTGTGGCCCCAAATAGCGAAATCGCTATTTCAATGTGCTTTTTGCATTGCATTTAAGGAATCACAAATTGCGATTCCTTACATGCAATCGCAATTTGGGAAATTGCAAAAAATTGCAATTACCAAAATTGTGCACCCCAAATAGTTTCGTGCATCGCAAAAGGCCATTTTGCGATTGCAAACGGCTGAGTTTTGCCAATCGCACTGTTTGCGATCGCAAAATCCCTTGATGCATGTGCTCCCTAGACTCCAATAGTTTTTATAATATTGCTTAAATAGGATTTACTGCATTGATTGTTTGTTTTCATAGTATTTTATACTATTTTATTCTATTTTTACATTTATTTTAATGTTTATAGATATCACGTAAACGTATATTTTGGGCTTTTAATTCTTTTTTTTTTAAACATATTTTATTGTGATTTTATAGTACTTCTTGGACGATTGTCCAACATATACCATCATGAAACAACATACTGACAAGTCGCCAAATAGGCCAACATCATTGGGTACATTGTGTATATGCAAAAATAAAAGTGAAAAACAAAACTGTATGCAGACATTCCCACCCCACCCCAACTGGCAAGCATATATGATTACAGATGGGCAACTGAACATGAAGAACCCAATGTCATCCATCATGGTCCAAAACCTCTTGTGGAAGCTGCTATCAGGAGGTTTGCGAAGGAAGAGGAGGGAGGTCTATGCCCCGGTATGTGGCCCATCTCAACCAGGTTTTCCTATGTTTTTGAGGGCAACCTCATGCCTGAAAGACTGCTAAATTCGCACCCATGCAGTTGTCGAGTTCCTTCTGCCATTTCCCTATTGTTGGTGGGGAGGTTCCTTTCCATTGCTTGGCAATATCGCGTTTAGCGATTGTGAGTGCAAGGAAGGGGCTTTTAAATTTTTATTTATTACTTAAATTAATTCATATATTTTTCATATTGAATTGTTGAATTTCTATGGTTTTATTGTGTATGCATTATATATAATATATATATATATATATATATATATATATATATATATATATATATATATATATATATATATATATATATATATATATATATATATATATATATATATATATATATATACACATATATATCTTTGTATCCATGGTAATGGATAGGCTCTGACCCACCACACACGCCCGCGGTATCTGTGCCGCTGTTAACTGCAGTTCGTGACTCCACGAAGGAATCTGGATCACTCCATCTGCGTTTTCCAGGCCACCCAAGGAGCGGATCAGTGTGGTTTGAGGCATTTTGGGGACTCGGGAGGAGTATTTGTTTTAAACTGCCTCGATTACCACATCCCTGAACAGCCTTCTTAATGTTATCCTGATGGTTTTGTTTTACAGACATTGCTGGCTGAAGTCACTTGCCTAGCATGCGGTGAGAGAGCATGCTGGGACTTGCAGTTTACTACTGGGATTGCAGGTCTGTGTGTGACTTTTAACTGGCCTATCAGGAGAGCCACCAATGGCGGAATGACTTGAGGAATTTAAACGGAACTGTGGTTGATCGGGGGAGGAGCGGGCATTTGAGAAAGGCAATGTCCGAAACGCGTCATGCCCATGCTCTTTGAAATAAATCCCCTGTTTGAAGTACCCCATGGTGTCCCTCTGGTTCTTTCAAGCAAAAGGATCTCTTCGTGGCCTATGTTGTGTGCAAGTCCTGGGCGCACATGGAGGAGACCCGTCTCAACAAGAGGACAGAGTCATCCGGGGCAACTTCAATACTTTCTTTGTATTCATGGTAATGGATAGGCTCTGACCCACCACACCCGCCCGCAGTATCTGTGCCGCTGTTAACTGCAGTTCGTGACTCCACGAAGGAATCCAGATCACTGTATCCGCGTTTTCCAGGCCACCCAAGGATTGGATCAGTGTGGTTTGAGGCGTTTTGGGGACTCGGGAGAAGTATTTGTTTTAAACTGCCTCAAATACCACAGCCTTGAACAGCATTCTTAATGTTATCCTGATGGTTTTGTTTTACAGACATTGCCGGCTGAAGTCACTTGCCTAGCATGCCATGAGAGAGCATGCTGGGACTTGCAGTTTACTACTGGGATTGTATGTCTGTGTGTGACTTTTAACTGGCCTATCAGGAGATCCACCAATGGCGGAACGACTGGAGGAATTTAAACGGAACTGTGGTTGATCGGGGAAGGAGCAGGTATTTGAGAAAGGCAATGTTCAAAACGCATCATGCCCATGCTCTTTGAAATAAATCCCCTGTTTGAAGTACCCCATGGTGTCCCTCTGGTTCTTTCAAGCAAAAGGATCTCTTTGTGGCATATATATATATATATATATATATATATATATATATATATATATATATATATATATATATATATATATATATATATATATATATATATATATATATATATATATATTCACTGAAAAAACCATGGGTTTCACACACGTTATAGTTAGGAATTAGCATTTGAAAAACATTTGAAATTCACAGAAAAAACCATAGGTTTCACACACGTTATAGTTAGGAATTAGCATTTAAAAAACCTTAGAAATTCAGTGAAAAAACCATAGGTTTCACACATGTTATAGTTAGCTGGACATTTTACTCGTAAAAAACCAATGAAATTCCCCCGTTATAGTTAGTTCAGCTAACTATAACTCGCGCGCCCGCAATGCACTGCTGATGACGTCACATATTACATCACTCATGACATGGTCAGTGACATCACTCATGACATCACTGATGACATCTCAAATGACATCACTGATGACCTCACTGATGACATCATCCAGTGAATGTGTGTTTTTCTGAAAATTAAATATGTTTTGTATATGTATATCTCAAGGTCGATGGAAGAATAAATGGGTATATTACTGTCTAAATGGATGATTTCTTTTTGAAAAATTGATTGTGTAACTGACTGATTAAGTGTATCATAGTGAATACATGGCTTAGTGAGTAATGTTTAAATATATAAATATCTGTATCAGTCTCTCACTTTGTGTATAAGTGGCTGCATGGGTTGGAGAGTAGCTACATGGGTGTCTATATAGGTTATTAGTTGGTTTTTTGAGTATCAGTATGAGTGTCTGCATGGTTCGGTGGGGGGTATGACGTAGTGCATAGGTGCATGAATGAGTGACTCACTGTTTGTATGTGTTGAACAGAGCATTTGTGCAGGACTGCATGGGTGGATGAGTGTGTGTATGGGTGTGTTAGTGAGTGAATGACTGTCTCAATAGTGTCTTTATGAGTAACTACATATGTTTAAAACTAGTATATGTGATTATTGGTTTATATATGTGAGTATATGTGAGAGTGAGAGATTGAAAGAGTTCCTGTATGAATAAGTATGTGTTTTTATAAGTGATTGTTAAAAAGACTAAGTATGTGTAAGTTTCCGTAGAAGTAAGTGTGGTGGTGTGTGTTTAACTGTATATGCAAGTAAATGGATGTTTGATTCTTTATTGGCATGAGTGACTATGTGTGTGAGTAGCTCTATGAGTGGCGTTGTGTAATAGGATGTATAGGTGTATGAGTACATATGATAAGTGAGTACATGTATGAGTGACTGTATTGGACTGTTGGTGAATGAGTGGATGTGTATGTGGATCTTAGAATTACTGAAGAGGTTGTTGTAACTGTTATTGGTATGTCCATTGTTTTGTAAATTTTAGTCTCTATTTTTGATTGTGTGTATCAAAGGTTTTATTAGGGGAAGAGGAGGTCTGCCACTCTATCACAAGGATGATGTCATCAGTGAGGTCATCAGTGATGTCATTTGAGATGTCATCAGTGATGTCATGAGTGATGTCACTGACCATGTCATGAGTGATGTAATATGTGACGTCATCAGCAGTGCATTGCGGGCGCGCGAGTTATAGTTAGCTGAACTAACTATAACGGGGGAATTTCATTGGTTTTTTACGAGTAAAATGTCCAGCTAACTATAACATGTGTGAAACCTATGGTTTTTTCACTGAATATATATATACATATATCTATATCTATATCTATCTATATATTCACTGAAAAAACCATAGGTTTCACACACGTTATAGTTAGGAATTAGCATTTAAAAAACCTTGCAAATTCACTGAAAAAACCATAGGTTTCACACATGTTATAGTTAGCGGAAATTTTACTGATAAAAAACCAGTGAAATTGCCCCGTTATAGTTAGTGCTGGCAACTATAACTCACGCGACCGCAATCCTCTGCTGATGCTAATACTGTATTTAGACACTTATTTGCCCATGTCTTCTTCCATACATTTTTAGCTATACATATATTACAAATATTTTTTTTTCATAAAGACACATATGTCATCAGCAGAAGATTGCGGTCGCGTGAGTTATAGTTGCCAGCACTAACTATAACGGGGCAATTTCACTGGTTTTTTATCAGTAAAATTTCCGCTAACTATAACATGTGTGAAACCTATGGTTTTTTCAGTGAATTTGCAAGGTTTTTTAAATGCTAATTCCTAACTATAACGTGTGTGAAACCTATGGTTTTTTCAGTGAATTTGTACGGTTTTTTAAATGCTAAGTTACTTTACGCCATTCGAGGCGTGCGCGCCCACTTAACGCAGTTCGTTCCGTGCACGGTTTTTATCAACTTTAATAAGCCCTGTACATTTGGTGGCCTTCGGCCACCAAAAGCACAGGGGGTGGGGTCAATGTGGATAGTGTTTTTTTTTATTTCGATTTTATAATTTCATGTTGCCAAAATTTAGTTTTTATTACCTCTTAATAAGCCCTGTACATTTGGTGGCCTACGGCCACCAAAAGCACAGGGGGTGGGGTAAGTGTGGATAGTGTTTTTTTTTTTTTTTTTTTTTACCGTACGCTTACGGTAAGCGTACGGTAAGCGTACTCGGCGAAATTGCCGAAAAAAAAATAAAACCGTTTTTGCTCTTGGGGGATGTTTGGGGACTCCCTCAACATGACTATGTGGGAGGGAGTTGTCAAAACAGCCCCGTAACATGTTTTTGGCCATCTTGTTTGATAAACAACACTCAGTGCGAGAGACAAAATGGCGGCCGCCGCTTCCTGGTTTCGGCCGATTCGAATGTTTACTAAGATCTAAGAGCCAATCAGAATCGCGCTCGCGCACGCCACCGTACGCTTACGGTAAGCGTACGGTAAGCGTACCGTAAGCGGGCTCAGATATATATATTGATTTAAAGGCTATTTTCTCAGAATCTACTGAACAGATTTACACCAAACCTACAAAAGGCACTTCCTTGACCTAGGGACTACCTCTCTGCCAAATTTCTAGTAATTCTGTTCAGCCGTTCGGGCTGTAGCTCGTTCTAAAGGTCCTATGGAAAAATGCATGGGAAAAACGCGTTTTGGGACCCCCCTTTTATCTCAGCCCCCGCTTGACGAATCCCCCCGAGACTTTCAGGGTAGGAGCGGAGCGTAGCGCCCCACCTATTTTGAGAAATTCGCGAGGATTCATCGACCGGCGCCAAAGTTATTCAAAATAGAATGTTGAGGTTTTCCTATGGAAAAGGGGTCCTAACTATAACTACCTACCGGCGACCGCCAGTAGGTAATATATATATATATATATATATATATATATATATATATATATATATATATATATATATGCCTCCTAATGGCATTTGCTCCGTCCAAATCGGATCGGAAACGTGTCTTTGCGACCAACTTGGAAAGGTTTCCGACTGACCGAGTACTATGCGGGTTAGGCGTTCGGAATATCTCAATCCGAACCCAACGGCATTTGGAATGACCGAGCCATTCGGAGCAGAATCATATGTCTCTACGGGCTGCATTTCTGAACGACCAAGTATGATGCTGGATTTGGACAGCCTTTCTGAATCGTGCCGTCCGACTCGAATCAGCAGTCGGAATCAGACTTTGGGGGCCATAGTGGGCCCCCTGCACCCGGAGCCTTCCCAATCAGGCCCGTGGGTCCCCCCTTACCAGCCATGCACAGTGTGGCATGCAGCAGGGGGTGCCCGTCACAGGGTGCCCGATTTTCCCCAGCCAGCCCTTTCTTCAAAGGGAGCCTATGCATTCGGTCAGAACAAAGGCTCCCATTGAAGTCAATGGGAGTTCAACCAAACCATATCTGGATGCATCATACTCGGTCGGTTGGACACTCCTCATCCGATTTGGTCGGAAACCATTCCTAAACCCATTCGGTCAGGAAGCTTTCCAAACCGCATCAGTATATATATATATATATATATATATATATATATATATATATATATATATATATATATATATATATATATATATATATATATATTCAAACAAATCCTTCCTGCGGAAGAAGTAGGTCGCACACCAACAGCTTTCCAATTATTATTCTTTATTTTCAGAAATCCATAATTTCGCAAAACCAATAAGTTGACCGACGCGTTTCGGTAGACCCCGCTACCTTGCTCACGGTCGTCGTTTTTACTAGTGTTAAAGCAAAATGTTTTAAATAAAGATATTTGAAGGAAGTCCTTTGACACCAATATCCTGTTCCCACCCTTTTGGTTTCCCACAGGTTTATGGGTCTTGTAGTTCATGTTGGGACAATCCAAAAACCGATGCATTGTAACATTTCAATTTGTTAATTGTTATCCAACTATTTACTGTTGCCAGTTTGGCGATGGTACTCGTTATTGTAACAGATTTATTTGCAACAAGACTTTGACATGTCTCCAATGCGCAATTCACTTTGTTGATAAGCCCTCCAGTGGGCCGTCTACGTATATTCTGTCCCAATATTCAATTATTCTGTTTCAATCTTTGTGATTGTTGCCCTCCAATGGGCCTTTGGCCTTTGGTTCAACCGCGAGGCAACGCACCCACCGAGTAGCGCCCGGAGCGAAGCACAACAGAACCACCTGGGAGGATATATATATATATATATAAAATATATATATATATATTTATTGACAAAATTGAAAAAGTAAGAAACAACAAAATCAGGGAAAATACCTCCAATCAAGCAATTCAAAATCTGGCTAAAAACCCTGGGATAATCATTAAGCCCGCAGATAAGGGCGGTAATATCGTGATTTTAAACACTAGTGATTACAAGGAAGAAGCATACCGACAATTGAATGACATCCAAAAATACACCAAGCTGACCAACAATCCAATGTACAGAATGATCGAGGATATAAAAAAACACCTCAATGAATGGTATGAACACAATTTAATTAATATCGAGGAGAAAAAATTCCTACTGAAGGAAAATCCAACACTTCCTACCATATACTTCCTGCCAAAGATTCATAAAACACTAATAAATCCACCAGGCAGACCAATTGTATCATCTTGCGACTCACTGTATGAAAACATCTCATTATACATAGACTGTTACCTCGCACCCTTGGTAAAAAATTTAACTTCCTACATTCAAGATACAAGCGATTTTTTACGGATTCTCTCCAATACATCATGGGATCCAGCATACCTTATGGTAACCATCGACGTAGTGTCATTGTACTCATCAATTGAACATACCATTGGATTAAATGCCTGTGCATATTTTCTGAGACAAAGAAGCATACATGAACTAGAACACTCAGCAATGTTGCTCACTATGATTAAAATATGCTTAAACAACAATATTTTTCTTTTCAATCATGAACTATACCATCAATTGTGTGGCTGCGCCATGGGCATTTCCTTCTCACCCAACTATGCTAACCTTACCATGGGTTGGTGGGAGAAGGAAATAGCCTGGGGCTCACAGAACAACGGGGCCTTGGACAAAATTATTTTGTGGTCACGTTACATCGATGATCTGTTCCTAATTTGGAATGGGAACAAAGATGAATTCATGCAGTATTTCAATACACTCAACAATAACGACATTGGACTTTCCTTTACCTGCAATACAAGTCGTCATAAAATTGACTTCCTGGATATATCGGTATACATTGAAAATGGTCAAATTGAAACCACACTTTTCAGAAAAAAAAACGCCACAAACAGTATTCTGCATGCAGATAGTTTCCATCCAAAAGCTTTACTGAGAAGCATCCCCTATGGTGAATTTATTCGAATGAAAAGGAACTGCTCAACAAACGAGGATGCAAATAAAGAAATTCTCAATAGTGCCATGAGATTACAAAAATGAGGATATAAAATGGAAGATTTCAACAAGAGCATGGATAAAGTCAAAACCATGACTCGAACAGACATTCTCGTCAAGAAACATCCATATCCAGATAATGAGGATATCATCACCAAACAAACAGCACCGCGATTAATCATGACATACAGCAAAGAATCTTTCAAAATCAGACAAATTATCCAAAAATACTGGCCAGTCTTACAACAAGATCATGATCTAGCGGAAATCATTGGAACACAACCATCAATCTCATACAGAAAGGCGCCTTCCATCAGAGATCTCATTACTCAGTCATTTTCAAACTAAGAAAAATTTAGAAAAAAACTGGCTTGTAAGACAACAAAATGGCTTCAAGAAATGCAACAATTGCAAAGCATGTTAAATTGGGACCAACATGAAAACAATCAAAGATCCAGAGGGAAAAATCATTGATATTGATCAAAAAATTACATACACAACCAAATTTGTAGGATATGTGATCCAATGTAATTGTGGCATGATGTACATAGGCAGCACCATCTGCATGCTAAAAAAGCGCATTCTAGAACACATTAGAGCAGTGAAAAATAAAGACCAGACCTATGCAACCGCTAAACATATACTAACATGCCAGGAAGGAAATTGGAGAAATATGTCGTTCTTTGCCATCGACACAATAGAAAGTAATGAAAGGATGGGCGATCGACAAAGAAAACTTCGACAACTTGAATCTAAGTACATCGTTAGATTTCGAACGAAGAATCCGAGAGGGATGAATTTGGATGAAGAACTTTATGTTCATCTTTAACACACATCTATTAAACACAAGAATTTACCTGGGAACAATATGAGCATTATAAACTTAAAAATCATTTGAAACCACAAATTATAAACTGTATCCACTGAAAGTATGGGCAAGCTAAGAGACTCAACCCCATGGAAATTAGCTGCATATTTTCTATGGGACCATATACTTTGATCATTATTTTAGTCTGCACGCCTTCATCTTATAGGTTTAGATCCTCCTCTTTTCTTTATTATAAATTCTCTGCATTACTGTACTATACAATTGACTTGGCATTTAATAGGAAGTCTGGTCACTAATACCACCTAATTTGCCAATGTTTTTGACACTAGTTCGCCGCTTTTGTAAAATAATCTAAATAAGCAATTTGTCTTTTACTGTCACAAGGTGTTCTGTTCAGTATTAACATGAACTACAAATCCCAGAATTCCATGGGTAATATTGAATTATGTGTAACACAGGAAATGACATAAAACAGCTGCAGGAAGTAATGCCACCTACCGTGAGCAAGGCCGACAAGGCTGAAACGCGTTGGTGTGACAGACTGGGCTCTGTCAACTAAATAAATATTCACAAGGTTCCAGAGTGCGGGTGTCTTTTGTTTGAAAATTGATTCCTGTCCATTGGCTTGGCCCAACACCCGCACCTGCTGCTGAGCGATCCGGATTAAGCCACATTTTGAGAAAAAAAAAAAAAAAAAATATATATATATATATATATATATATATATATATATATATATATATATATATATATATATATATATATATATATAATCTACTGTCGGTCGCCAGTAGATAGTTATAGTTAGGAACTATTTTCCATAGGAAATCCGCAACATTCTATTGGGAATTTCTCGCCGATTGACGAATCTTTGCGAATTTCTACAAACATTTGGCCAGCTCCGCTCCTACCCTGAAAGTTTTGCGGTGATCCGTGAAGCAGGGGCCGAGAAAAAAGGGGGATCCCAAAACGCGTTTTCCCCATTTAATTTCCCATAGGATCTGTTGTCGCAGCTACAGCCCGAACTGCTGAACAGAATGACACCAAATTTGGCAAAGAGGTAGTCCTCAGTTCGGACTCGTGCCTTTTGCATATTTGGTGTGAATCTGTTCAGTAGTTCCTGAGAAAATTAGGGTAAAAAAGTTAGTGATATCTATGGCCGCGGAGGATCCGCGGACCCTACCCGCACCGTAAGCGCACCCTCCGCGAACCGAGCGCGCACCTTCCCGATCGCGCGCTGAATGCTAATTGGCTGTCGAGTGTCTCTCTACATTCGAAACCAGGAACTGTTGGCGGCCATTTTCTGCCTCGGTAGAAGCGAGGCTGAAGATGCAAGGGGAATAAGTGTGTAAAACATATAAAGGGGGCAGAGTGGAAATACTCTGACCCTCTAGAGGTGCTTAGGGGGTCCCAGAAGGACCCCCTCGGGCCCCCTTTTAAAAAAAATAAAAACACGGGGAAATGCACGCACAGTGCGCGCATCCTATCGCGTTGGATTCACGGATCCTCTCGCGGTGGGTGCGCGGACCCACGGCAACGTTTTTTGAAAGACGACATGAAATCATTGGTTGTATGATAACTTTCTACACTGAAAGGTAGGGTGTATATTTCTGTTTTTTAAAGGTATGATTGTTATTGGTTAACAGATTGTAACATTATATATGATAAGCTGATATGTTGGAAAGTCAAGCACACTTCCTGTCTTGTGTAGGAACATTGTGTGCTGAACTTGTGACCTGTGAGCTCAGTGCAGTGTTCCATGAACTGTTTCTGTGGTAACAGGCAGAAGGCAGATTGGGGAAGGGTTGAAATGTATTTCAGTTGGAAAGGGTTGAAATGTTTAACCAATAGAAATGAGTGTTTGCTTTTGAGTTTATGTGCGAAGGATTGTGATTTGATGTTAACATGTATATGTGTGGAAAATGAAAGGGAAACGTTTTCATTCTTTGCTTTTGCTGAGAGGGGCACAGTGCAGAGATTCTGTAAAAGAAAATATGGCGAGTGATTGATATACTTCTTAATCTACAAAAGAACTTGAAAGATGAGTTATTTAATTGTGAGGGGATGTATGTAGACTATTTTGATTTTAATCAGACTAATGTATTTTTCCTGCTAAAGTGTAGGGAGTACTTTTTTTCTCTACAATGTGTGTGCATGTAGAAACCATTCTGTGATAAGCATTTGTGTTTTTCACGTGTTTGTAAACAGATAACTGTGCAGTTTTTATATTTTGGTAGAATTAGAAACCAGTCATTGTTTGTGAATTTGTGAAATGAGTTATGTTTCTACACTAAAATGTAGTACTACTTATAGATGAAGAAATGTGTTTTGGTGTAGTGCAAGGGATAGTATTGTTTGTCTAGAATCACACAGTGAGTCTGTGTGCATTTGGGAACAACTGTGAGAGAAGCATTTGGTAACATCGTGTATTTGCTGACAGATAACTGTTTTAAAACCTGTCATGTTGTCAAGTTTTAGTAGCATTAGAAGCCAGTCTTTGCTTATGCATTGATAAAATGAGTCATGCTTTGACACTAATGTGCTGTACTTTAATATGTAGATTGTGTGTAGTCTCCTTACCCCTTGCACAGTAGTGAATGAGTTTTGGTAAGCTGCTAGGGATAGTGTTGCTTGTCTAGAATCACACTGTGAGTCTGTGTGCATTTGGGAACCACTGTGAGAGAAGTATTTGGTAACATCGTGTATTTTCTGACAGATAACTGTTTTAAAACCTGTCATGTTGTCAAGTTTTAGTAGCATTAGAAGGCAGATTTTGCTTATGCTTTGATTAAATGAGTCAGGCTTTGACTCAAAAGTGCAGTCCTAAAATATGTAGATTGTGTGCAGTTCCCTTACCACTTGCACTGTAGTGGATGAGTTTTGGTAAACTCATAGGGATAGTGGTGTTTGTCTAGAATCACACTGTGAGTTAGTGTGTATTTGGGATTAGTGTGAGAGAATCATTTGGTAACATCATGTATTTGCTGACAGATAACTGTTTTAAAATCTGTCATGTTGTGAAGTTTTAGTAGCATTAGAATCCAGTCTTTGCTTATATGTTGATTAAATGGGTCATGCCTTGACACTGATGTGCTGTACTTAAATATGTAGCTTGTGTGCAGTCCCCTTACCCCTTCCATAGTTGTGAATGAGTTTTGGTAAAGTCCTAGGATAGTGTTGATTGTCTAAAATCACACTGTGAGTCTGTGTGCATTTGGGTAAGGATTGTGAGAGAAGCATTTGGTAACATCGTGTATTTACTGACAGATAACTGTTTTAAAACCTGTCATGTTGTCAAGTTTTAGTAGCATTAGAAGCCAGTCTTTGCTTATGCGTTGATTAAATTAGTCAGGCATTGACATTAAAGTGTAGTCGTGAAATATGTAGATTTTGTGCAGTTCCTTTACCACTTCCACTGTAGTGAATGAGTTTTGGTAAACTCCTAGGGATAGTGTTGTTTGTCTAGAATCACACTGTGAGTCTGTGTGCATTTGGGAACCACTGTGAGAGAAGTGTTTGGTAACATTGTGTATTTGCTGACAGATAAGTGTTGTAAAACATGTCATGTTGTCAAGTTTTAGTAGCATTAGAAGACAGTTATGGCTTATGCTTTCATTATATGAGTCAGGCATTGACAGTAAATTGCAGTTGTGAAATATGTAGATTGTGTGCAGTTCTCTTACCACTTGCACTGTAGTGTATGAGTTTTGGTAAACTCATAAGGATAGTGGTGCTTGTCTAGAATCACACTGTGAGTTAGTGCGTATTTGGGATCACTGTGAGATAAGCATTTGGTAACATCATGTATTTGCTGACAGATAACTGTTTTAAAACCTGTCATGTTGTGAAGTTTTAGTAGGATTAGAATCCACTCTTTGCTTATGCGTTGATTAAATGAGTCATGCTTTGACACTGCTGTGGTGTACTTAAATATGTAGATTGTGTGCAGTACCATTAACTCTTCCAGAGTAGTGAATGAGTTTTGGTAAACTCATAGGGATAGGGGTGCTTGTCTAGAATCACACTGTGAGTTAGTGTGTATTTGGGATCAGTGTGAGAGAATCATTTGGTAACATCATGTATTTGTTGACAGATAACTGTTTTAAAATCTGTCATGTTGTGAAGATTTAGTAGCATTAGAATCCAGTCTTTGCTTATATGTTGATTAAATGAGTCATGCCTTGACACTGATGTGCTGTACTTAAATATGTAGATTGTGTGCAGTCCCCTTACCCCTTCCACAGTAGTGAATGAGTTTTGGTAAAGTCCTAGGATAGTGTTGATTGTCTAAAATCACACTGTGAGTCTGTGTGCATTTGGGTAAGTATTGTGAGAGAAGCATTAGTTTTAGTAGCATTAGAAGCCAGTCTTTGCTTATGCGTTGATTAAATAAGTCAGGCATTGACATTAAAGTGTAGTCGTGAAATATGTCGATTGTGTGCAGTTCCTTTACCACTTCCACTGTAGTGAATGAGTTTTGGTAAACTCCTAGAGATAGTGTTGTTTGTCTAGAATCACACTGTGAGTCTGTGTGCATTTGGGAACCACTGTGAGAGAAGTGTTTGGTAACATCGTGTATTTGCTGACAGATAAGTGTTGTAAAACATGTTATGTTGTCAAGTTTTAGTAGCATTAGAAGACAGTTATGGCTTATGCTTTCATTATATGAGTCAGGCATTGACAGTAAATTGCAGTTGTGAAATATGTAGATTGTGTGCAGTTCCCTTACCATTTGCACTGTAGTGAATGAGTTTTGGTAAACTCATAGGGATAGTGGTGCTTGTCTAGAATCACACTGTGAGTTAGTGTGTATTTGGGATCACTGTGAGAGAAGCATTTGGTAACATCATGTATTTGCTGACAGATAACTGTTTTAAAACCTGTCATGTTGTGAAATTTTAGGAGGATTAGAATCCAGTCTTTGCTTATGCGTTGATTAAATGAGTCATGCTTTGACACTGATGTGGTGTACTTAAATATGTAGATTGTGTGCAGTACCATTAACTCTTCCAAAGTAGTGAATGAGTTTTGGTAAACTCCTAGGATAGTGTTGCTTGTCTAAAATCACACTGTGAGTCTGTGTGCATTTGGGTAAGGATTGTGAGAGAAGCATTTGGTAACATCGTGTATTTGCTGACATATACCTGTTTTAAAACCGGTCATGTTGTGAAGTTGTAGTAGCATTAGAAGCCAGTCTTTGCTTATGCTTTGATTATATGAGTCAGGCTTTGACAAAAAGTGCAGTCCTGAAATATGAAGATTGTGTGCAGTTTGCTTACCACTTCCACAGTAGTGAATGATTTTTGGTAAACTCCTAGGTATAGTGGTTGTTGTGTAGAATCACACTGTGTCTCGTGTGCATTTGAGAACCACTGTGAGAGAGGCATTTGGTAACATTGTGTATTTGCTGACAGATAACTAATTTAAAACCTCTCATGTTGTCAAGTTTTAGTAGCATTAGAAGCTAGTCTTTGCTTATGCATTGACAAAATGAGTCAGGGTTTGACACTAAGGTGCAGTACCATGTACTATTCTGTTCACTGTGGCAGAACTGAAAATTTAAAAGTTTTACCTAAGCACTGTCCTAGAAGTAGTCGGATTATTTAGTCAGTTTTTTAAGTACCAAATAGACTGCTTCAAATGTCTATGCAGTATGCATGTAGTGTTCTAACATACTATACACTTGTCTTTTACACCTTCAATTCCCTAGTCAGTATCCATACACTTCCAGGAAATATCCTGTCACTTCCTTTGCAGTCCTCTAGAGACCCATTCAACAGCATGTACTAATCCATTCACTGTGCCAAACACTTATAAATTCACCAAGACACTCTCTTTCCAGTACTCTAATGATTCAGTCACTGCCTAAGTATTCATGCACAGAGCCAGGTCTTAGCATATGGACTTCTTCAAACCCCGATCCACTGTGCATGCAGTCCTCTAAGCACCTACACACTTGTCTTTCACACCTTCAATTCCCCAGTCAGTATCCGTTCACTTCCAGCAAACACCCTGTCACTCCATTTGCACTCCTCTAGTGACCCATTCAGCATCATGCACTAATACATTCACTGCGCCAAACCCTAATAAATTCACCCAGGCACTCTCCTTGCAGTACTCTAATAATTCAGTCAGTACCCAAGTACTCATCCAGTGACCCAGGGCTTAGTATATGGACTGCTTCAAACCCTTATCCACTATGCATGCAGTCCTCTAACCACCTACACAATTGTCGTTCTCACCTTCAATTCCATAGTCAGTATCCATACACTTCCAGGAAATACCCTGTCACTCTCTTTGCAGTCCTCTAGTGACCCATTCAGCACCATGTACTAATCCATTCACTGTGCTAAAACCCAAACACTTATAAATTCACCAAGATACTATCTTTGCAGTACTCTAATCATTCAGTCAGTGCCTAAGTATTCATACACTGAGCCAGGCCTTAGCACATGGACTGCTTCAAACTCCTATGCACTATGCATGCAGTCTTCTAACCACCTAGACACTTGTCTTTCACACTTTCAATTTCCTAGTCAGTATCCATACAGTCCAGCACTTGTGACTGCCTTTGCACTCCTCTAGTGACTCATTCAATACCAAGTACTAATCCATTCCCTGTGCGAAAAGCCTAGCACTTATAAATTCACCTAGGCACTCTCCTTGCTGTACTATAATCATTCAGTCAGTACCCAAGTAGTCATGCAGTGAGCCAGGCCTTAGCACATGGACTGCTTTAAATGCCTATGCAGTATTGATGCAGTCCTCTAATCACCTACACAGTTGTGTTTCACACCTTCAATTCCCTAGTTAGTATTCATACTCTTCTAGCAAACACCCTGTCACTCACCCAGTGTGTCTCCTTATAGTACTGTAATCCTTTAGTCAGTTAGCATGATGTCTTTTAGTGAGGTAGGCTTTAGGGCATGAACTGCTTCAAAGTAGTATGCACTATGCATGTAGTGTTTTAACGATCGTCACACTTGTGGTTCAGCGCTATAGTTTCTTAGTCAGTTTTCATATAAAATGTGTTTGTACAGTAATGGAATAGTATACATTTGAAAGTTATTAATATACATTTATGTGTGATTCTTTTTTACAGATACAGAACAGGAGTGTTTCTCATCTGTTTGCACTCTTCTCGTGCAAGATTGTTTGGATGAAGGGTCCTTAGGTGTTTCATGATACTTGCTGTGCCGCACGAGTATTTTTTGTTAGGATCCCCTCGTAACAGAACTCTTTGGCAAATCTTGCGAATGAAGAAGGTGGCATTGGTCTTTGTTTGCCCCTTGGAAAAAGTAAAAAATGTCTTCACCACTGAAGAAAAACGTTGTGGGCGTGGTGCCTTCTGCAAAAAAATTTCCTCAGATTCGGTAAATATTTTAAAGCGGCAACATTTACAGTTTTTGTAAGTTAAACTTATAAAATTTTGTTAGCTGTATACATTTTATATATCTGTGATTTGTTTCTTGTGGTATTTTGTTAAGAATACCATGTTGTTTTTTTTTTAACAATCTTTTTGATTTTCCAGGCCTGTCGTCGACATCCGTGGTTCCCACAGGAGTGTTCCGCTTTGTTGTTTTGTATTATTGTTGTTACATTTTGTTTATTAGTTTATTGTTTATATTTATGTTAATAAAAATATAAAGTTTGAAAGTAGTTTATCGTTTATATATTTATTATTATAAAAAATAAAGTTTGAAAAAAAAATTAATAATGTTTTTGGTTGTTCTCTTAACTGCTGTGTGACTCTTTCTTGTTCTTATTACTGTTATTTGATGGAGTCCACCATGGTGTTAAATTTTGGGGCACTTATCGCTGGAATACTGGTGATATCTGCAGTTTGCACCAACTTCTGAATAGTGTGTTAGATTTATCTCAACTTTACTTCCGTTAAAGTGCTGATAATGAAATGGAGAGTAGCCGTGCCCGTGCAAAAAGACATGAGGTGCACCTTTGCGATTTATTCTAAATACTTAAATCCTGTATTGTATTGTACTGAGGTATTGGCTGCACTTACAGTGTACACACAAAATCTATTAAGAAATCTCATTGTATTTATATTGATTGGGTATAGTGCGTCAGGTGCTGGATCTTGACGAGATACACTGCTCAGTTCGTATATTGTTCTGCACACGAAAAAAATCACATCACAACTTTCACACCAATTGCAATGCAAAACAAATTCCGGCGATAAGACACGTTAGCACCAGGGATTTTACACCTGCTTTCTGCTGGTGTTAAGCAGGACAACTACCTGCACCATGAAAGGGAACACAGCCAAGAGCCGCACCAGAATACCCACAGGTGCCATGGAGTCAATGAGCATGATACAGGGATACCCATGAGGGCCAGAAGACTCATCTCACCAACTCCAGGACCGCCAATGCCCCCCAAACCCATATCTTAGTAAGTGTGTCCCTGTGGTCATTGTCTTAGCATGAAAGGCACGAGCCCTGCAACATCATAGTGTGCTGTCATCTCAGCGTTGGCAGTGAGCCTGGATGTGTAGCTACGTACGCATCCTCCTGCATGCACAAATGGCGTGTGCTGGTCTGGGGTTCACAGGTCAGTGCAGGGGTGTGCCTATCCGGCAAGGGGAACGGGGTGTCTCGGACATGTCTGTGTACAGGAAGTGCGGTAAGTGTGTCTCTGTGTTCTGGTGTTGCCTGTTACAAGAGCCGCAGCAGTCGATGTTGTAAAGTGGCATGCACCACCTCCAAATGGCACTGTGATGTTGTTGTTGGATTGTAGCAGGACATGCGCAAATAGGCATTACAATGGCGTGCCGTACGAGTGCACGAGATACAACAGCTCACCGTACAAAAGTGTGGGGGCTCGTGGGAGGGAGGAGCAGCCGTTTGGCAACATAACACACAGTGAACTCGACCATGTGCCACATGCTGGGCATCTCGTCCATGATGACCACGGTCGCAGACATCCCACAACACCAACGACTGGCCTTTGTACACATCCTGTATGAATGCAGCGTGGTTTTCACTTCTATGCTCGTTCAGTGGTGTGATGTTGGCAGGTTGTGTGACTTGTGCTCCTTGTTGGTGTGTTTCATTTTGGCCATTGTTAGTCTATATGTGTGTTGTACTTAATTGTGCATGTGTGCCATTCTGCCCATCTCCCCCCCTCCCCCCACTCCCTGCTTCTTTCTCTTCCTAGTGCTGTTGTGTCTATAATTTTGTTGCTGCACACATAAATACATGTAAAGAATAGATTAGAATAGTTCCTTGATTCTTTTAGGTTTCAAAACTTCTCTATTGGTTTATTTTTAATTTTCCATATGAACCATTTTTTTTAATATTCAACAACACATAGAAGTCAGAAGTGCAACGTATTCTATCAACACACTTTCTAGAACATTCTACAATATGGGCAGGTTAAAAGTTCATCAATTTTTTAAAACTTTACGATATTTTTTTGTAACATTTTCTTGAACATTTAACGACACATGCAGGTTAAAAGTTGACGATTGTTTTAAGTTCGAACAGTGCCTTCCAAATGCAAGTAGCAGGTGTGGTTGAGCTGAGCAAATTGTATCCTATGATATGTGCTCCATGTTGAAACTGCTTTTTCGTAACCAATCACAAAGATGCTTTTCCACAAAACTAATGTGCACCCTACTTTTAAAAAAGAATGCTTTTCATGATATCTTCAGAGATAAGTTATAGATAGGAATTAGCATTTAAAAAACCTTTGAAATTCACTGAAAAAACCATAGGTTTCATGCACGTTATAGTTAGGAATTGGCATTTAAAAAACCTTTGAAATTCACTGAAAAAACCAAAGGTTTCAGGGGCGTTATAGTTAGGAATTGGCATTTAAAAAACCTTAGAAATTCACTGAAAAAACCATAGTGTTATAGTTAGCTGGACATTTCCCTCGTACAAAACCCTAGAAATTCCCCTGTTATAGTTAGTTCAGCTAACTATAACTCGCGCCCCCACAATGCACTGCTGATGACGTCACATATTACATCACTTATGACATGGTCAGTGACATCACTGATGACATCACTGATGACATCTCAAATGACATCACTGATGACATCACTGATGACGTCATCCATGTGATAAATTAGTGCATCTTCTCACACCCTAAAATAACCTTTGATACACCGACTCAAAATTTCAGACAGCCATTTTGACAACCATAGATACTCCAATACCAATAACTACTCACCCACCCATTGACTTTTAGGTCTACATACATCTCCACTCACTCACCTGTACAGTCACTCATAGTTACAGTCACTCACACATACACCTATATAGACACTCACACACCGCCAATCATCCATTGAGGTACTGATACATCTAGTCAGTGATGCAAATAATTAATCACAGTAAAATTTACTCACCTATACAGTTAAAAACACTCAAGTTCACTTACTCATAAAAATACTAACAAATTATGTGTCTTCCTGCAGAAAAACAAACAGCACATGACCAGATATCCTTGCACTATGGCGCATACAGCCACTCCCAAAATCACACACTCTCACGTATAGATAGTTATATACTCTTACACACATATACACTGCGTTTCACATATGTAGTTACTGACACATGTACAACTGAGATATACATTCAATCACTAACACACCCATACATACACTCACCCAACCATACAGTCCATCACAGATGCACTCTTAAAAACATGCACCCACTGAATCACCCACTCACACATCTAGTCACAGAGTCACACACACCCTCCCCACACAAACACTCAGGCACCCATACAGATACTCAGACAACCAATCAATAACCCATATAGACACTCATATAGCTTTTCACAAAACCATGCAGCCACTTATACACCAACACACAGACACATACAGACATTCACACAGTTTAGTCACTAGTCTGCAGTAAGATACATTTAATGACTCAGTTACGCACCTAGAAAATCATCCATTCACACACTTGTACACCCACTTATTTTTCAACAGGCCTTTCCCTATATATATTAAACATAATAAAACTGTTCAGAAACACATACTCAATGGATGATGTCATCAGTGATGTCATTTGAGATGTCATCAGTGATGTCATCAGTGATGTCGCTGACCATGTCATGAGTGATGTAATATGTGACGTCATCAGCAGTGCATTGCGGGGGCACGAGTTATAGTTAGCTGAACTAACTATAACAGGGGAATTTCTAGGGTTTTGTACGAGGGAAATGTCCAGCTAACTATAACACCCCTGAAACCTATGTTTTTTTCAGTGAATTTCTAAGGTTTTTTAAATGCCAATTCCTAACTATAACGCCCCTGAAACCTTTGGTTTTTTCAGTGAATATATATATATATATATATATATATATATACAAAAACCACACGGATTCTCCGCACTTCCATTAGGCGAACAGGGAAACACGAACCCTGGAAATTATGCACATACTTCGTGAGTGATTTATGCTCCCACCATTTTGTTATTTCTGATCTCATGCATTTCGCTAATCTTTTCAAGAGGGTTTTGGCATCCCCTTCTTTGGTTGTAGCAGCAATGGTGGAGACCTCGCCACTCGTGGATGCTTGTGGCAAAATTGCTGAAGAGTTCTTCCGCCGCTGCCTCACGCTCGCGAACTGCCTCCACTGACATACTGAGAACACTCCGTATAGATATTGTGCTGTGGTACTGCTCGATGAAAACAGTCCCAGCCGTGGCTTTCGCTCCTCCCCACCTACGCCTCTCGCCGATCCACTCACTGTCGTAGGAGACTGCTCTGCCCTAGGGGGGTGGCGCAGAAATTCCCTTTTCCGGATCCTGGCGTTCTGGTTGAAAGCGGCAGCCTGCTTCACGGGGAGTGGGTTCGTTCATGGAAGCAACCACCTTCCGTAATTGTATCCAAAAACCACACTGATTCTCTGCACTTCCATTAGGCGAACAGGGAAACACAAGCCCTGGAAATTATGGCAATGATCTTTATTGCTCCTCAGATATGACGCGTTTCGGACACCACTTGACCTTGATCACATATCAACAAACGCAATCCGCCATCTTTTTTAAATATGCTTTGTCACTCAATCATGTGAAATATAGACATAAAAGACACACTGGCACAGCAATCTACATAGTGGTAAGTCTGTGTTCCTTTTTGCTACATATCTTTGTATAAACTAGACAATACATTGTATGACGGTATTAGTTGCATAACATACCCAATCTATTACATTCTGTTCCATTAAGGCGATATATGGAGTTGTAAACAACCTATTTAATACTAGTTGTAAATTATAAATCATAATTAATGCATTTTGCTTCGTAAATAAATAGTAAAAAACATGTTTCTAATTTTTTTGGGGATAATACCATGAAGTTACTATCAAAAATAACGAGCCGAAATGTGCAAAAAACGCATAGAACAATGTAAACGTCAAAATGTGCAGAATGCTGCAAAACGTTAGAGAACCGCAGTTCACGATCTTCCTGCTTAAATGCAATTATATGTGAGTCAAAACCTCATAAAACAATCTAAATCCAACTATATAAACAAGGGTTCTGAAAATTGCGCAAACTATGCAGCCAAGTTAAAGTGCCGTGTGCTAAGGTGCTACCTTCGGTTGCACTGACCATCTAAAGTGCATGTGCTTAAAAAATTCATAAAATACATTCATGGAAACATTATTAAAAAGAAAAAAAGTTACATAATGCAAGTCCAGATTGAAAAAGGGGGGGCACGGCGTGAACTGTTTATCAGTAACTAAATCTTTTAACATAGCATCACAGTTGGGAAAACGAGATATTAATCAAGGGTAAGAACACTTAAAATAGTTGTTATGAATATCTTAACTGTGGGATTTGTGTTACAGAAAGTGATACAGGTCTTCCGTATTCTTGAGTCCATTGGGACATTTACTGTCCAACTCCAGTAGCATTCTTGACTCCATTTGTCTTAACAGCCTTTCTCTATCACCTCCTCTCCGGAGTTTGGGGATGGCAACCACTACAAAATACTTCAAGCAATTAAGGTCGTTATTGTGTTCTAGTTGAAGTGGCGAGCCACCGGATACGTGGCATTGTTATTTACAATGGCTCGCAGATGTTGTAAGATTCTGACATGCACCTGCAGCTTGGGGCTACCCACATATCTCAAGCCACAGGTGCATGTCAGAATATAGACTGCAAACTCCGTTCTGCAATTAAAGCTGCCTTTGATTGGAATCATATCAGGGCTGAAGGGAGTGTAGTAGTGTGTGGTGTTCTCTCCAAACTTGCATGCTCTACATGAAGAGCATTTGGAGAAACCTTGCCTAGGTTGTAACCACATTTTTGCTGCTGTTAATTCAGGACTGTTTTTAACAATTTGTGTTCACATGGAGGGACCTTTTCTGTATGTGATAGTGGGTTGCGTGGGGAGCCTAGGAGCTAACAAACCGTCCGTAAGCACGATAGGCCAATTGTGCCTTATTATTGACCTAATTTTTCTTTCTTGTTTATTGTATGCAGTTATTAAACTTGGGGTATTGTTAGCAGGGTTGGATGCTTCTTTTCTAGTATTGGTGGACAAAAGGGATTCCCTCGATCTCTCATTTACTTTGCTGACTGCCTCCTTAAGAATGGCCTCACTGTATCCTCTCTTTCTGAATCTAGAGAGAACTTGTTCAGTACAGGTATTGAGGTCCTCCTCTGTACTGCAGATTCTTTTAAGACGTAAAAGTTCGCCAAATGGAATATTTCCGATCAGATGTTTTGGGTGTGCACTGCTGGCATGGAGTGTAGAATTGCCAGCAATGGCTTTTCTATGTAGCGTGGTAGCTATTTTTCCATCTTTTATGTATACTTTTACATCTAAAAATTCAATGCTTTTGTTACTAATCTGCGACCTAAATTTTAGGTTGGCAGTATTTATATTGATGTTGTGAATAAAATCAATCGTGCTCTTTTCATCCCCCCTCCACACAATAAAAACATCATCAATATACCTTAACCAGTGTTGTACATGGTTGGTATACTCAATGAGGTGTGTGCACTTGAGGACCCACTCCTCCCACCAGCCAACATACAAACATGCATAACTGGGGGGAGAAGCAGGCCCCCATCGCCACACCTTTCTTTTGCAGATACACGTCATTACCAAATGAAAAATAGTTGTTGTGCAGACACCATGAGGCTAAACTTAAAAGCATCTTATTGTGGTTATAGCAGTCAAAGGGCCTAGTATTTAGAAAATGTTCCATAGCATTTAAACCAGTAGCATGCTCAATACGTGTGTAAAGTGATTCAATGTCCAAAGTGATGAACATCAAACCATCTGCCCATTGGACGCCATGCACCTTTGTTAAGAAAATCTCCTGTGTCCTTTACATATGCAGGGAGCTGTTTTACAAAGTCCTACAGAACAAAGTCCACATATTGCGTTACTTGTTACTTGGCTGATGTGATCAGTCTGCCAGGAATTGGTGAGGTCTTTTTGTGGACTTTAGGAATAAAATATAGCCTCGGTAGTACTGGATGTTCAACATGTAAAAATCGGTATTCTTCAATGGAGATGACCCTCTCTCTTTTCCACTCCAGAGTCTTTTTCAAGGACTCTTTGGCTAGATTGTATTGCTTAGTGTTGGTTTTTTCATAGCAGGATTGGTCGTCAAGGTGTCTGCGTGCTTCCAATAAATAATCTTTTTGCGGCCAAATCACTATATTGCCGCCCTTATCGGATTTTGCAACAACTACTTCATGATTGTCACTTAATTTCTGCATCAACTTTGCATATTGTAATTTTTGGTCACTTTTATAACGTTTTCTGTGTTTGATTTGATGGTGTAACTTTTTGATATCCTCCGTGACCACCTCATGGAAGATATCGATAGCGTCCTTTGGCATACCAAGAGTAAATTTGGATTTAGGCGTAAAAGGGCTCATACCGGCTCCTCGTTGTCTGTTGTTGGCATAGGACAACCTCTCTTGTGTTGACTGACCATGAGTGGAGTCTTGATCATTCATGTCACTGTTACTGCTGGGATCATGCATAGCGAGTAATGTTGGAACATCGGATGCTGGGAGTTCTGTACTTGACTGACTTCTACTTGAATTGCTCTGTTAAGTTTCTTTAAGTCCTTCTTTGATTGTAACAATCTTTCTAAGTTTTAACTTGCGGATGAATCAGAAGACGTCTATTCTTGTACGTGCATAGTTAAAATCACTGATGGGGCAAAAGGACAACCCAAGGGATAGTAATTGTTTCCCCGCCTCAGTCAGTACCATTGTAGACAGATTGATAATGGTGTTGTCATCATTCATCATTTTCTGCGCCAATATGACTTTTTTGTTTTTGCGTTTCCGCTTTTTGTGCCTTTCCCTTCTTCTTGCGTTTTTTCTGGTTCTGATTTCTTCTTTTGATTTCTTGGTCTCAAGGTCTGGCGGCGGTCTGACGCAAAAAAATCGATCTCTTCTCCCAGGGATTTTTGTGTCTTCTGCCATTTTTGGTTGATGCTGTCGGTTCCCATTGCCTGGGTCCTCCATCTTGGCAGTTCCGACCTATCCTCATTGTTGCTGGACTGCTCCTTGTTCGCCTGTCTGTTCTTTTCCTCTGTTCGTCCCACCCCCACCCCCCTGGTCTCCTACTCCCCTCCCATCTTATACTATCACTAATTCACAGGATGTTTTTGATTGTTGGTCCCCAGCTGGTTTGTATGTCTTTTACTGTGATTGTTTTGTAAGTACTTTCCCTCTTGCCTGTCTGACTGAACCGATTATGCATCCCTTCCCCCTTTTTACCATTCCCCCCTAACTTTCATGCCCCATTTGACGTGTGCCTTGGCTATGCTATGCATTAATTACCCATATTATTGTGTATTCACTGTTTTTCTCCTATGGTATACTTGGCTCCTGTAACAGATGTAATTTGTAACTTGTAACTCGCTGATCCTCATGTAAAGCGCTCTGATACCTCCGGGTCTAGCCAGCGCTATATAAAACTCTGCAAATAAATAAATAAATAAATAAATAAATACATTTTCTTGCTTGTCCTAGCTCACCAAAGCTACTAATACTCCCACTTTCTGATGAGATGTCGCTGGTGAGTGACTCGCCATCCAAAATAATAGAGGTTTCATTTTCTACAGCATTAGAGCATTGCGCCGAAGATGTTGCAACATTTGTTAATTTGACATTGAATTTAACTTTTTTCGCATTCTCATATTTACGTGCGAATGTAAATATACGACCTTGCTTGTAATCAGCCTTATCTCGGGAAAATGTATAAACTTTACGGATTTTGATTTTGTCTTCTAGCTTGGTTAGTCGTTCCTGTATTTCCCTTCTTGTTTTTGATATAAATTCGCTAGGATCCAGCTTACTCAATTGCTCATTGATTTGCTTGATTTCAGTGCTTGCCGATCAATTTCTGCATACTTAACCAGTATTTTTGCCAAATTTTTAGATGCCAGTAAATTGCTTTCGCCCCATTCTTTTAACATGCTCGGATTCGGGGTCTCATAGCTTGGAGCCAATAAGATTCTTAACCCACGGGGAACACGTCCCACTTCCACATACTTCGTGAGTGATTTATGCTCCCACCATTTTGTTATTTCTGATCTCATGCATTTCTCTAATCTTTTCAAGAGGGTTTTGGCATCCCCTTCTTTGGTTGTAGCAGAAATGGTGGAGACCTCGCTACTCGTGGATGCTTTTGGCAAATTGCTGAAGAGCCCTTTGGCTACGGTTCATAGATGATTTGTTCTTACTATGGAAGGGAACTGAAGTGGAATTTCAGACTTTCTTTGCAGAGTTGAATGAAAATGATGTGGGTCTCAAATTCACATACAGCTTAAGTTCTAAGGAAATTGAATTCCTTGATACCAAGGTTTACATCAAGGACCACTGCATGCATACAACAGTGCACAGGAAAAAGACAGCAACCAATAATCTTTTACATGGTCAAAGCTTTCATCCTCAAACTTTAATAAAAAGTATACCATATGGAGAGTTATTGCGGATGAAGAGAAATTGCTCAGAGGAACAAGAAATGGAGAACAAATTTGAAGAAACCAAAACACGCTTCTTACAACGTGGATACAAGTACGTGGACATCAAACGAGGAGAATTAAAAATGAGACAAAAAACCAGAGCGGAAACGTTAATTACGAAGAAAAAAGGAAATAAAGAAAGAGATCAAGGAACTGATGGTAACCAACCTTGAGTAATACTCACGTATAGAAAAGAAAGCTACAAGATTCAAAAGATACTGACTAAATATTGGAATGTACTGAAAAAAGATCCAGATATAGGCACAAACATAGGAGATCATCCACTGATATCCTATAGAAGAGCACCAAATCTCTCAGATCACCTAGTGAGGAGTCACTTTGAAGCCACAAAAACAGAATCATGGCTTCAGTCTAGATCTAAAGGCTTCTCAAAATGCATGTCATGTAAGGCCTGTAAAATTGGAAGGAACCTTAAGAATCTCAAAGATCCAACTGGAAAGTTATTTGAAATAAGAGAAACCATAACATGTGAGTCAACCTTTGTGATCTACATACTGCAATGCTTTTGTGGGAAGCAATATATAGGGAGTACAACATGCCCCCTAAAAAAGCGCATATTGGAACATACTCGCGCAATCCAAAACATGGATAACACGTATGCAATTGCAAAACATATGTCAACTCACAAGGGAAAAACCTGGTTGGACATGAAATACTCAGGGCTGGTGACAGCACCTCCCAATGAGCGAGGAGGTAATCGAGTACAAAAACTACGGAGACTGGAATCGCGAATGATAATGAGGTTTAAAACCAAGCATCCTCTAGGTTTAAATGGGGATGAGGAGTTCTATGTCCATCTATGAACAATGAATAGGGAACAACGGAATTGAACTATAATCAGGAACAGACCTAAAAAATGTATTGACTAACATACTAAAAAAAATGTATTGACTAACATACTAAAGAACATGGAATGCCCCAATAACACCATGATCCAAATATGAATTTAAATCTATCAAGTTCTGAAACTTCTGTCTGAATATATACAAATGCACCCATATGAAAATTGAGTAACAACTTGTAATGCTGTTTTGGCTGTTTTAGCATGCTCCAAGATGTGAAGTGAGAGCAGGACATAATGGGCACTCAGCCGATAAACATGCGTTGACACTAAGTCACTAACTGTACCATAAAATGACTCGATGTTTGAAACCTTTCCCATCGATCATATGGTTCATTATTATGAATCTAACGCGCCCTTGTCAGTACGTTATGACGAGCGCGATTTAAAAGGTACCGTTCTGCTAACTCCGCGTATCATCGATGGAGCATGCCATCAACTAAGACAGCTTCATGTAGAAACAAATAAAGTTTACTGACATTGAAAGTAGACCAACTACTATACCCAGAATGCATTATAGTAGCATTATCATGCATCAGTATTTAAGATAAAAATCGAGGTAGGACCAATGTAACATTCTACCGTGATCAGGAACTACGGTTCGAAACGCGTAGGAAGGAATACGATTTAAAATAAAATAACATCTTTGCCAAGAGGAGTGCCGCGCCATTTTTTGAGATTAAATATATAGATATATATTCACTTAAAAAACCATAGGTTTCACACATGTTATAGTTAGCTGGACATTTCACTCGTAAAAAACCAATGAAATTCCCCCGTTATAGTTAGTGCAGGCAATTATAACTCACGCGACCGCAATCCTCTGCTGATGACGTCAGATATTACATCACTGTATTTAGACACTTATTTACCCATGTCTTCTTCCATTAATCTTTAGCTATACATAAATATATTACAAATATTTATTTTTCAGAAAGACACATATGTCATCAGTGATGTAATATCTGACGTCATCAGCAGAGGATTGCGGTCGCATGAGTTATAGTTGCCTGCACTAACTATAACGGGGGAATTCCATTGGTTTTTTACGAGTGAAATGTCCAGCTAACTATAACATGTGTGAAACCTATGGTTTTTTAAGTGAATTTGCAAGGTTTTTTAAATGCTAATTCGTAACTATAACGTGTGTGAAACCTATGGTTTTTTCAGTGAATTTCAAAGGTTTTTTAAATGCTAATTTATGTATGTATCTTTTATTTTTTTTATGGGATTTTTAGCGTGCGCGAACTTCGCTTAATTTTCCGTTAAAAATTTCCCCAAAATTTTTTACGGGTGTTTTTTCAGCGTGCGCGCACATTGCGCGCACTCCGCGATTTTTTCGAAAAAAAAATAAAATCTTTTTTTGCCCTTGGGGGTCCTTCTGGGACCCCCTGACAAAGGCTAGGGGGTCAGGAACTGTCCACCCTGCCCCCTGTTCTCCACCTTTGTTCTTCACCCCCTCAGACTGCGAGAGACAAAATGGTGGCCGACACTTCCTGGTTTCGCCCGATTCGAATGTTTACCGACATCTAACAACCAATCAGAATTGCGCTCGCGCACGGCAGGGTGCGCGCACAGTGCGCGCACGGTGCGCGCGTCTAGATATTTATATGCTTTTAAATGCTATTTTCTCAGGAAATACTAAACAGATTGACACGAGACCTTCAAAAGGCACTTCATTGACCTTATGGCTACCTCTCTGCCAAATTTCACGTAATTCTGTTCAGCCGTTCGGGCTGTACCTTCGACTAAAGGTCCTATGGAAAAATGCATGGGGAAAACGCGTTTTGGGACCCCCCCTTTTTCTCGGCCCCCGCTTGACGAATCACCCCGAGACTTTCGGGGTAGGAGCTGAACGGAGCGCCCCATTTGTTTTGAAAATTTCGCGAGAATTCGTCAACCGGCGCCAAAGTTATTCAAAATAGAATTTTGAGATTTCCTATGGAAACTAGGTTGTAACTATAACTATCTACTGTCGACCGCCAGTAGATAATATATATATATATATATATACATATATATATTATATATATGTAAACACACACACACATATATATATATATATGTGTGTTTGTATGTTTATATAAGTACATATATGCATATATATGTAAACACACACATATATATATGTGTTTGTATGTTTATAAAAGTATGTATTTAAATATAGTATTACATCTTAGTGGAATTTATTTAGTTTACATTATATGAAATTTAGATAGTAGAATATTTAACATTTACTACTTTAAACTCTATATTAAAAAATCAATATTTTTGAATGATATTAGTGCCAATTATATTTTTTCCAATGTTTTGGTTTTTACCATTATAAATATAGGAGCACGATATTGTGGTAAACGATATTTTTGACACAAGATTTTCATCCACAGTATTGTTTACCATAATATTGTGTCAATGATCCGTATGTGCATTGCACAGAAATCTCTGTAGTAGGTGCAATAACCCATTGGAGGGCCTGATAACGATGTGGTTCGAACTGCAACCGACAGCTTGTCCGTTGCCGTCTGTACCGTATCTACTGCTGCGGTCCAACTAACGCATTGCGATGCATATGGTCAGAGGCAGCAGTCAGAGGGAGCGTACAACGCTTTCCGGTCCGCAACTCCTCATAATCCCTTAAGGACGGCATTTCTGCCGGTGGTTTTATGATGTGGGTTTCCCACAGCGTTTCCATGTCGGCCTTTCCGACATGGAAAGGGTGTCGGAAAGTGACATTGGTGGCCCCTAACAGGGCCCTCTTTCCGCCTGGCCCTCCGCATCTGGGCTTAGGAGAACCTATGGTGCCCCCCTAAACATCCCTGCACCTTGTGGTGCCTGCCACACAGTGCAGGGATGTTTGTAAACATCAATTTTTCTATGGGAGCTTATGCTGCTGTTGATTTCCGCCCACCGTACAAGCTCCCATGGAAAAATGGATGTTTCCGACCGTCCAAATGATGCGCTCGAAACTGCTGCAATGAGGTCGGTTGGTTCTCATTCCATAATGGTGTCACATCCGCCCGACATCGTAATCAGGACCGAAGTGTCTCAATGAGATGAGAATCTAAGAGTGGCAGAACAAACACACAAATCTCTGTAGTAAGTGCATTTACCTTTAGTGTTCAGAAATGAAAACTAAAATCTGTAACATACAAGCTACACCTAGGGGCCCATTACGATGTTGGTGGGACCTGTCGGTGTTAGTCTCACTAACATCTACAACCGCGGTCAGACCGCAGCATTACGATGCCGTCAGTTAGACCGCGTTGCCCCAGGGACCAACTGAAAGCTTCTGACCGGCTAACAGAGCCCATCGGGAAGTCGGTCAGATCGCATTCCCCACAATGAAGGCGGTGCCTTCTCAGGCACCGCAGTCAGGATTACGATCCACCTTTCCACCAACCATTTTGCATCAGTTCTTCCGAAGTGAAAAGGCTGGCAGAAAGTCTTTTTTGGGGGCCCTAGTTGGGTTCCTGTCCCCCCTGGCCCTCTGTTGTTGGCCCTGAGCGGCATCTGTGGTGCCCCCCAAACATCCTTGTATCATGAGACAGGCACCGCATGGTGCCTGTCATAGGATGCAGGAATGTTTACAATCATGACTTTTGGCAATAGGGCTTGTGCAGTGTCCCTTTCCCGTGCCGCAGCGAAAAAGGCATGTTTCAAACCTCCTCAACGGCAGTTGGGTCATAATTTGGCGGGCGGCACCGCCGACTATTTGTCAGACAGTCCCGTTTCTGCAATGATGGCGGTCGGATGCTCGTCCAACCGCCATTATAATCATGCCCTTAATCTTGACTGATTGAACCGCTTCACTAGGATTCAAAGCAGTGTCCTGCAGATCAAGCACAGAACCTTGCAATAGTTTTAATGAACCGATGTGGTATGTATCTTCCATTTTATACTGTAACATACAGTACCTGTTTATTTTTCCCTAGTTTTCTTCATATTTTCATACTTTTTCTCATTCTCTGCCTCCCTCTAGGCAAGCTTTTTTTTTTTTTTTTTTAAAGTATCTGCTGTCTCTTTTAAGCCCTTTTGCTTCTCTTTAATTTTTATTGGTATTTATCCGGTTTGCTTCTCTCTTTTGCCTTTGTTATAATTTGTTCCATTACTCCATGACCCAAAGAATCCCCATTGAAGCACAGTGCTGGCCATTTGTCATTCTGTGAATGACAATGGACTGGCTGAACTGTGTATAATGTGCACACCCTACTTATAATGCAGCAGGCTTTTGTTGTGCGAAGTGACCTGACCGAGGTAGGAAAAAAAGAGTTCACAAAAAAGAGTTCAGAGCTAGACCTGTGCCATAAGCCTGTCATTCTGCCCCACTTGGCATCTAATTTTTAGGGTCAAGCCTGCACTAGTGCATGTGTCACGCTTGTGAGACACTGTTGTGAACAAATAAGGGCTTAGAGCCCGCCCATTGCTTACCATGTGTTGGCTTGCGTGTCACTCTTCTTAAATACCATGCAATTCATCATGGCAGGCCTAACATAATTTCCGTTCCTCTTTGTGGTGCAGGGACCAAGCACTGAATGATTCAACTTAATCAGTGCCCGTTTGCTGCTCCTGACTTGATTGAGGTACTGTTTTTTTCTGTTTCACTTTTAGTGCCCTGCAAACAGAAAGCATATGATTGGTAAAAACGTACCCAGCAGGACAAACAAAATTGCTATGATTTATTTTCTATAGTTGTTTCTTTTATTTTGCCAAGCCTTTTTTTCTTACCTTGCACTAATGTTTTCTTTTGTTTTTGCTCGTAGACAATGTTCTCAAAAGATGAGGATTATTTTATTGCAAAGCGACATTGTGTCTTTCTTATGTGTAATTTCTGAAATTATGCTTTAATACATCATTGTGCACTACCACCCAATCCACCACACTCCTATCCTCCAACCCACTTCACTCCTATCTGCCCCACTCCAATTCACCCCACTCCAAAACAATCTGCCAAACTTGTCAAAAACATTCTGCCTCACTCCAATCTTCTGCACTCCAATGTGTCCCACTTCAAAAACAATCTTCCCCACTCCAATCCAAAACAATCTACCCCACTCCAATCACAAACAATCTGCTCAATCCAATCTAAATCGGCCCCACTCCAATCGAAAACAGCCTGCCCCACTAGAAGCTGCCCCACTCCAATTCAAAGCAATCTGCCCCACTCCAATTCAAAGCAATCTGCCCCAATCCAATCCAAAACAACCTGCCCCACTCCAGTCTGCCCCATTCGAATCCCCCACTCCAATCTTCCCCACTCCACTCCAAAATAATCTGCCCACTCCAGTTTGCCCCACTCCAATCTGCCCCACTCCAATCCGCCTTACTCCAACCTAAAACAGTCTGCCCCAGTCCAATCCATAACAATCCGTCAACTCCAATCTGCCAAGCCAATCGGCCCCACTCCAATCCATCCAACTCCTATACAAAACAATCAGCCCCAAGCCAGTCTGCCCCACTCTAATCCAAAACAGTACGCCACACTCCAATCTGCCCCTCTCCAGTTTGCCTCACTCCAGTTCGCCCTACTCCATTGCAACCCACATCACCCATATCCGCCCACTCTATCCCAATTCAACCCCACTCCAACCCACCAATATCCACCCCAGTCCAATCCACCCTACACCAATATAATCCACCCCAGTCCAGTCCAATCCAATCTACCTCACTCCAATCCAATCCACCTCACCCTAATACAATCCACCCCACTCCCTCTCCAATCTGCCCTACTCCAATCCAATCGACCCCACCCTAGTCCCAAAACTCTACTCCACTCCAATCTGACCCACACAATTCTGCCCCAATGCAACCCAAAACAATCTGCCCCACTCCTATCTAAAACAATCTGCCCCACTCCAATCCAAAACAATCTGCCCCATTCTCCAATAGGTCTCACTCCAAGCCAAAACAATCTGCACCACTCCAATCTAAAACAATTTGCCCCACTTCAGTTAGCCACACTCCAATCCAAAGCAATCTGCCCCATTCCACTCTGACACACTCCAATCCAAAACAATCTGCCCCACTCCAATCTATACCACTCCAATCTGCACCACTCCAATCCACCACACCCAATACAATCAACCTCACACCAATCCACCTCACCTCACCACACTCCAATCCAATCCACCCCAGCCCAATCCAGTCTACCCCAATCCAGCCAAATCCAATCTATCCAACTCCAATCCACCGCACCCCACCCCACTCCACCCCACCCTGATCCAATCCACCCCCCAGCCCAATCCAGATCCCCCACCCTAATCCAATACACTTCCATCCAATTCACCTCACTCCAATCCAATCCATCCCACTGCAATCCAATTTACTCCACTCCAATGTACCCTCCCCACCCCTCACCAATCCAATTCACCCTCCCACGCCATTCCACCCTACTCCAATCGACCCCACTCCATTTTACCCCATCTCACTCCAGTCCAATCCACTACACTCCAATCCACCCCAATCCAATCCACCCCACCCCACTCCAGTCCACCCCACCTGACTCCAGTCAACCCCACCCCAGTCCAATCCACCCCATTCAGTCTAAGTAACTCCAACCTATCCCACTCCGCTGCAGTCCAGTCAACCCCACTGTACTTCAATCGACCCCACTCTACCCCAATCCAATCCACCCCACCCCAGTTCAGTTCACCCCACTCAAACCAGTCCATCTAGCACACCCCACTCCAATCCACCCCACTCAACTTTAATTCAACCCACTACAAACCACCATACTCTAATCCAACCCACCCCACCCAATACAGTCCACCCCACCCCAAACCAATCTAATCCACCCCACCCCAATCCAGTCCACCTTGTCCCATTTCAATCACCCCACTCCAATACAACCCACCCAATCCAGTCCACCCACTCCAATCCAACCCACTCCACTCAATCCAACCCACTCTACCCCAATACAATCTACCACAATCTACTCCAATCCACGGCACACCTTCAATCCACTCCAACCCAGTCCATCCTATTCCACCCCACTCGACTCTATGTGACACCACGCTATGACACTGCACTCTACGACACTCGCTGCCACTGAACCACTGACCTCTACTCTCTTCTACACAACTCTACAACATTTTACTTCCCCTACCCCACTCTACAACACGCTACTTCGACAAATCCAGTCTATGACATTCTGCTCCTCCCACTCCGCTCTAGGACACTCCACGTCACTAACATTTAGCCATGTTGAACAGCAGCCATACTGGTGTTCAACATGGCAAAACCACATTGCCAAATCTAATAGCTCTTGTATGGGTGTGACCTATTGGCTTTGCCAATGCTTGTTATTATTATTAGATCTTGGCTACAGTTGGCAGACTTGTTTCCTGCACATATTTTAATGTACTCTTTATTGGCTGGCTTTGCAGTCTCTCTCTGGTTTCTGCTCTTGATTTGATTGATTTACTCCCTATTCCTGTATTTGTCCTACCCAGAAGCATTTCAGTCTCACGCTGTTCTGATTGGATACGTTGTCCCCTTCCACTAATGCCTTGGGGGCACTCTTTTTTATGATCTAGCTTGACAGCGCAGGTGTCATCAGACAATTATGTGAGCATCACTATAGAGGGGCTTGGCCCACATGCTCAGAGCTGGGTCTACGTGTTTTGATTGGGCAGAAGTTGCGTGCTTCCACAAAAAAGTGCTTGCCCTCGACACAGCTGTGATCCTTTTGTTTATTGCTACAGCTGCTTGAGCTTGAACCTTCAGGGGCATACAGTCAGGGCATTGTAATGCTGCAAAAGTGTCGTAGGTAACTAGATAATTTATGGTGTTTGTTTTTCTCTGACAGCAGTACAAATGGGAGGAGGGCAGTCACAAGCTTTATTTGGAGAACATTGTATGGGGATGTCAAGACAACCATATTCACCCAGTATGGGTGTCTCAACCCGTAGTTTAAGAGACCGCGATTGAGTAGATCAATTCTGCAGAACAATTATGTGTGTCATTGTCACTGACAAGTAGGCTTTCAACGGATCAGTAAAACTATGTGCTAGTAAAGCTACATGCCCATTGCTCTGTGAGATACTGTAAAGCAAGGGTTCCGCTAAAATATAACACATACGAGTTTTACACTTAAATATACCGTGTGATTACACCGCTGCCTTTAAGAAACCTTACTGCTCTGACAGAAGGAGAGTTTGCAGCTGCAGTGCAATTGTGTGGCTGATGCTGGAATATCTTGCCAAATTGTTTGGTAAATGTGTTCAATGTCTTTACTAATGTTTTCATGGAGGTACCAAAACCCTCAAATGGAACAGCACCACTTAGAAGTTGCATCGTTACAAGTGTTGTTTTCTAAATAAACATGTATTGTGTTGCGTGTAACATACCATACCACGTCTAAATAGAACAACTGTACTAAAGTATAAATGTATCGCTTGGTACAATTAAACATTCTACACCGCACGTACTACACCCGCACACTCTTATATAAACTTACTCGGACCGACTCACCGCTCTGTCTCAGGCAGTGTGGCATGGACGGCAGTCTTTTCCATACCCTCTGGGAATGCCCCGTAATTGCCCAATACTGGAAGGCGATCATGCGCACACTCTCCCAGGTGACAAAAGTTCCGACGCTTCCGGAACCGAGGAGATGCCTCCTCAATGTGTGGGAGCCTACAGATCTTAGCCGAGTGGCGCAACTCTGGGTGACACTGGGACTCCTGCTGGCAAAGCGCAATATAGCCCAAAGATGGGGGTCTAGGCAGGCCCCTACCCTCGCCCAATGGTGCAGAGACATGGACACCACAATGGTTGTCGAAAAAACAGTATACATCCATAGAGGCTGCCCCAAAAAGTGGACCCAGGTATGGGGGGGTGGAACGCATACAGAGGGAACATATGTGAGACCTCAGAATCTGAACTGAGTGACTGAGATCCTATGGTCTAATCATACACTGAATGTGACTTGTTATGCTACTACATGATGCAGCAGAAGTTCAATGTGCTACTGTGCACCACTAATGTGCCAATGTCTAATAAAGGTATTCTTTGAATCTATGTACACAAGCAGACGATCATAATGCCGATGTATACAATGCCAATGTACGTTGTTTTGTGTTTGAATTTATTAATAAAAATATTTTCAAAAAATAAAATGTATCGCTTGGGGTGGCTTCAGTGCAGGGGAGTGCTTCTATGCCAAAGGCTGAACCTCAGCAGCTATATCCCCATAGCTGAACAGCACTGTTAAATAAAAGTACTTCAGTGTTGCTCTCCTGAAGAGTACCATCTATGATTTGTGTCCTCCTTGTCATGCTGCAGAACAGTGAAACACTTTATTGTTAATCATTTTTTTTCGGACTTTCTGTGAAAGAGACAACAGGTTTTTATATTTTTGAAACCGTAAAGGCTCTTAGAAAAATATCCCTCAGCAGACATCTTCACTCTCCCTCAGAGCAGCAGCAGAGCTGTGGTATATTTCAGTGCGGGGGCGTGGCAGGTGTCATGCCAGCCGAGACAGCCACGTCGCACCTTTGCTGCGCGTCAGAAACAATTTATTTCTTAAACTGAAAGGCTCAGTGAAACCCTTGTCAGTGCATAGTATAGCAACCAGTACTCTGAGAGAGGCGAGGTGTGGTAGGTCAACCACGTGCAATGCAATCTCATTCAAAGCATTTTAGTGTGAAGACAGTGCCTACTTGCAGAGAATGTACATTGTAGTGACAGCCCTGTCTCTAATGCAGCTTTCTCAAGGTTTCTCAGCATATATGAAAATTGTGGTAAGAGAGTACGTGTGTCATTTTTTTTTTACTTTGTTTTCATTTTTGTAAAAAAAAAAAAAACACAACTGATACAAGTTCCACATCACGTGTCCCATGGAACCCCAGGGAGAAGTGGCTGACCAGCAATAGCCAGTCCCAGAGAATCCATCATTGCGCCTGATTCAAAACATTGTTTCATTGTCCATGGGAAGGTTGTTAAAAGTACATTTTGATATGTCAGAGAAAAAAAAACAATACAAAATGTGAGAAGCCCACACTCCGACATTAGTGTTCGTTTGGCACCAACCCGCAAATATAATTTAGCTCTCTAATTGCATTTTTATCTTTTGTAACTGCACAAGATTTTATATTAATTTTCATCTTTATTTCACTCTGTGCTCTGTATACAGAAAAGTAATGGATCGAATGCTTGAATGAATCTCAACCACTGGTAATTACTCGGGACAAATTCCCAGTCCATCCTTATTTCGTACACCATGCCACTTCAGGTTGGACCCAGCCATATACAAATCAGTCTTCACCTGCTCCAATTAAGGTGAACAGGTATTTAAGTATTGATTTTAATTACTCTTTATTAAAACCTTCCTATGGTTATTATGTTATGTGGAATTTCATTACCATAGGAATTAATAGTTTTGCTATTGGTTACCGCATGTGACAAACAATAGATACAAAAGGCTTGCTGTATGAGACGCCTTGTTAGGCTGTTTTAGGAGAGACAGTATTTTGCTTGGCCAACTGTAATTTTGTATTCCTTGCTAATTGTAGGACTGTGTGTCTGATGGTTACCTTGTGGAAAGATTTATGCTTAAAACTGTAGGCCTGGGTTGGTCATGGTGACAAGCTATAAGCCTGTTTTGTGTACTGCGTAACATTTTGTCTGATGCCATAGGTCTGGGCTGCTTATTATCAACTGTTATGGCGAAGGCCAAATGCAGTTGGCCTAGCTTATTGTGAAAATCATTTATTAAAGGCAGTAAGCCTTTAACAGTTTCTTGTTATCATTTTCAATAACAGGCTATAGACTGTATTTTGTTATATGTAATCTCACAGATTACTGTAGTAGGCATAGGTTGTGGTGCTGACCTCCCACTCTGACAAAAGCTGTATTTTTCTACAAATTTGTAATTTATAACTTTATGCATGATGGTTGCCGGTTTATGCACTCTTCAGTAGGCCTGTATTGTATATTGTGTCAAACCATTGATAAAGGCTAGAGACCTTATCGGTTCACTGGGAAAAGTTATGTCATATTCCTAAAATGTGATCTGTTTATAAGGAAAAGTTATGATATAGCAAGTAGGCCTTACTATCTTGTTGTGAAGGGTAATAATCTTTTAAGGTTGAATTGTTACTACAGTGTGCTATAACCTAGAGGCGGGTAGTTTGTTACATGGAATCTCGCAGATTACCTTAGTAGGCAAAGTTTTGGTGTTGGCGACTTGCCCGGAAAAACCACAGGGATAGACAATTTGAACTATAGTAATCCTTATTAGGCTCTATTAATAGGAATTTAATATTGTTTTGACAGCTGCATTTTGCACATATTTGTAATTTTATTATGGTATACCCGATGGCTGCCTTGTAGTAACACTTAGAACCAACATAATAGGTCTTAGTTGGTTATGGTGACAAGCCAATGAAAACAACTAGAAGCCTGATTGATTCAGTAGGAAAAATATTTCCAATGCTAGATCTGATCTTTTTATTATCAAAGGTTAATGCTAACGCAGTTGGCTGACATTGATTGTGAAACACATATTTTAAAGTCAATTAGTATTTAGGAGTGGATAGTTATTTTTTTAATTAAAGCCTACTGATACATATTTGACTACATCAAATGTCACAAATTAACTTTATAGGGAAGGATTTTGCTTTAGGTTACTGACTCTGACAAGCCATAGTGGGTGAAGATTTGCATTGTTTTAATTCTTGCTAGAATTTTTTCTTAGCTGTTTGCCAGGATCTTGTAACATGGAAAATTATTAAATGATATAAGCATCTATATATATATATGCATGGGGTAAAGGTTCAGTCCACATCACTGTTTGGCTCTCTTGCACTGCAAATGACGGCATTTTTTGGTCACGTGTACATCCACCTGAAAATTATTGCGATTCAGTTTTAGAGCTGATTCGCCATTCCTTTAGTTTTTAATTTTCCCCTTAAATAGTTTCCCTTTCATTACTTTGATTCTCCTCTTTTTATTTTAATATTTTTAAGATGATACTCCGGGCAGTGCTAACAGGCCCCTTGCTTGCTGCTCATTTCATCTGCAGTGCACTGCATCCCACATGGTCACTTCCCGTAAACCAGGAAAACCATTATGGAAAGCTAGTGTCCATAGTTTATCATTGTTTTACCATTCGAAGATGGCCAACACAATGGTTCTAAAATGTGGCGGCCATGATAGACTATTAACAATATCACTGCAAGATGGACACCCTCATGCCGTGTTTAATTTCGTTATTGCAAGCATATGCCTGCTATGTTTAAAGAGCAGCAGGTTTTCTTTTTTCTACTTGTACTATTTTAATTTATTATGGATGTGTTGTTGAATATTTGTGTTTTATTCTAATTTTGTCAGAGGGTGAATGCAATAGTGAGTCAGTGGATGGATGTGTGAGTGCAAAGATGAGTGACAGAGTAGATGTATGGTGAGCCTTTGAGTGCCTAAACCTATCAGTGACATAAGAGGCCCTTTAATTCATAAGTCAGACGTAGTCATTATCATTGCTTGTCTTTATTAGCACTCCATGATAGTGCATATTCTTCCTTGACTCCCTCGTATTCCACTTGCTTTTTATTCTCTTTTTGATCCTTATACTGATTCCCGTTGGTGCAGTTTTTCCAGAGAATGCGATGAAGTGAAGGAGGGTAGCTCGGGGATGCCGCAGCTAAGGCTCAGGACTTTCCAGCAAACAGTGGATGGGCTCTTACTCTGCTCTAACACGGACATCGGTGAGGACAGCACGCTGCTATTTTTAAAACGGCACGGGGCTTTTAACTCCAATTTTCACCTTCTACTTACGGGACTGCGAGGACCAGGGTGCACTCTTCACTGTTGACCACCTGCACCTGGTTCCTCTTCTCGCTCCTCCCCCGGCCAATACTTCAAGCCTCACGGCCCCCGCTTCGCGGGAGCCGCTCGCAGGCTCAGGACTTTCCAGCAAACAGTGGATGGGCTCTTACTCTGCTCTAACACGGACATCGGTGAGGACAGCACACTGCTATTTTTAAAACGGCACGGGGCTTTTAACTCCAATTTTCACCTTCTACTTACGGGACTGCGAGGACCAGGGTGCACTCTTCACTGTTGACCACCTGCACCTGGTTCCTCTTCCCGCTCCTCCCCTTGCCTTCTTAACCCTCACCTGTTCTCGCGTTAGCGGGACGCGTGCGGGGCGCAGTCCGGGGCGAAGCCTGGGCCAAGGGCGGGCCCGTTTAAGCCCGTTCAAGCTCGGTCAAGACCGGACCGGGCCCATTCTCTTGGTTTTATCCCTTAACACTCCTTGTGGCCTAAAGTAACTCTTACCATGGAAACCCGAGGTAAATGTACTAGACCACAGTCCTTTTTAGCCGGTACACTGGATAGTTTTATTATGAGGGCCAATTCTGTGGTCCAAGGTGAACTGAATATGTTGGAAAGACGTCTATCTGATGGGATTATTAGTACTAGGAGGTCCTCGTTGGGCCTACTTGCTTCTGTAAGATCCCCATCGAATCTTGATGATTCGCATACAGCTCTTTTGGATTCTATTGATCAAACAATTGAATCAGTTATACATGACCTTAGGCTCAGTACTTCCGTAGGGAGAGACACACTCCAACCAATTCCTGAGTGTATACCCACCCCTAGGCTTGAAACACCATCTGATATAACTTTGAGCAACACTCATTTGATACACCAGGGAGCAGTACCCAAAAGAAAGCGTGTGGGTAATCTGAAACGAGGGAAAAAAGCGAGATTGGACCATTCACATAACAGGGTCCCTAACACGTTGACTGCAACTTTTAGTCGACCACCTTCAAATAATGGGGCAACATCTTCAACACCCCTAGTGATAACCCCTCCTCAGTCTGAACCTGTCCTTCCTCTTCCTGATAGGGGTGATGGGCCCGACCCGGGGATCGCCTGCTCTTTAGACACTTTAAATAAAGTTCTAAAGGGATTTTTTACCCCGATGTTGGCTAGGTTTGATGCTATCGATGCAAGGCTTAAAAAATAGAAAGGGTAATCCTAGACATAGCCAATCTACCGGGGAACGGAGGCAAAAACCATAATGTATCTGTGAGTAATATGAGAGATCTTCAATCTGTTACTCTCCCCACACTTACAGCCTCGGCAACTCCCCTTTCTAGAATGGAACCCATTCCACCTAGTGCATCACTCCCTACACCTAATCTCCCTTCCTCTACTACTCCTGTTCCCCTACTTATGCAAACCCAGCCACCTATTACACGTAGAGCTTCTACACGATTGCCTAAATCAAACTCTACAGTTGAAGGTGAAGCCTCCGGGGATCCCGGTAATCGTACGGGTGAAAAGGGGGTTAGTCGGAATTGGAAAAATGTGATTAATCTCCCCCCTGAAGCATCACCTTATGTTATTGTCTTAGCTGGCGTCCCAGAGCTCACAAGTCCTGATTTAGAGACCTATGCTTCACTTAAAAATAAAGTGATTAGCTGGCTTAACACACATAGGCCTCTCCCCCCCAACATAAGCTCTCGGGTACTAATGGTTAGGAGGGTTTCTTGGTTGGGAACTACTACAAAGAATATTAAGGGTGATTGCATTGTGGTGAACTTTAGTAATTCTCAGATTGTTCCCTACATCTGTAACTGGTCTGGCAATGTTGGAGTTACCTCTATCAAACCACTATCACTGTCTTTCTTCTATCCTCCAATTACTACCTTTTCCCACCCTGGGTTCGACGGTAATTGGACTAGGGTTGGTTCTACCTCGTTTAGAAGAAGAGAGAGGCACATTTGTTTTGATGTGCCTACACGAGACAATTACTCGTGTAATAATAGGTATGCTTGCCTTGAGGAGGTAGATTGACTAAGTCCAGAGGTTGTTTCTTTTAATTCCCCTGTTGATGTGATGCTATCTCCTAAGCAACTCTACACTTGCACCCCCTCTTTTGTTACCCCTCCAACTGATCAACCAATTTTGAGTGTACCCATTAGATGTAATAATTTAAGCCCCACTGCAAATCAATCAGTCATACATAAAGTTCTCTCTTGGAATATAGCTGGCTTATCCAGCAAGCTTGATTGCCCCTTGTGGGGTTCCTTTATAGATTTACATCATATATGCTGTTTCCAAGAGACTTGGGCAAGACAAGATTGTCACCGCTTGGGTTTTGCCTCTTTTTCCATCTCGGCTGTGTGGAGTGGTAGAGGTCGCCCTTCGGGTGGCTTATCCATTTGGGTTGCCACCCACTTGGGTTGCACTGCAACGACCATGGAAACTGGGTCAGAAGATGTTCTTTGCGTGATACTGGATTGGTGCTTAGGCGTAAAATTAGCAGTGATTAATGTGTATTCCAGGCCCATGAATGTGTGTGCGGAATCCAGGGTGATTGACGTTTTATCTAATGTTTTAAACAAGATCCCTGAGGGCATAATGTTTATTGTTGCTGGCGATTTCAACTCCCATTTTGAACCACTTCTGGGGTTGGTGGACCAAACAAACCATGATGAGGACGAAATATGGCACATTCCACAGGTTGTTGGTCCAGTGGTTAGGTCTTGGGCCCCTTTGGCCATTCAAATTACCTCTTTGGCAATGACCCACTCAATTAGGGCCTGCAATGGCCGAACAGCTTCTGATAATCCCTCAAGGCCGACGTTTAATAAACCAGGGCGGGAGGCTAGACTTGACTATATTTTTGTCCAGTGCAAGGAGTGGCATAGAGTTTGTGATTTTGAGGTCCTCTCGAGGGGTGAGAGTGATCATAATCCCTTGGTGTTGGAAGTATCCCTAACGGGTCTTTGTCCCGGGGACCAATACTTAGTACCCAACTCTTCAACACTGAATAAAATTACATTGACCAATAACAAACGTAGACTCAAATGGGCGAAATTGGTTGGTAACCAAGGAGAACTCGCTCAAGTCTATGTGAGGGCTGGCCATGCATTGGACGATGTAGTAAAGCTTATGGACCACCCCTCTTCCCTTGACTACTGTGGAAAACTGGCAGAGGTCAATAAAGAACTATTTTCCACTCTTGCTGATATATTTAATCCACCCACTCGGTGTATTAAAAAGATACATGGCCGGTCCAGATGGTATAACAGGGCGTGTAGATTAGCTAAAACTGAGTTGTTGGCAGCAATAAAAAAGAATGTCAATAGGGAAGAAATTCAACAGAAGAGACGTAATTATAAGACCCTAATACATTACGCCAAACTTGAGTGGGCATCAGAAAACTGGGATAAATTAACTTCTGCTCTCCAGTCTAGAGACTCACGTAGATTTTGGTTGATTGTCTCTACTGGTTCTATTGAGCCCGTCTCTGCAGTGATTCCAAACATTGCCCCAGAAGTTTGGGAGGAACATTTTAGTGCCCTATACAGGGGGGTTCACTCTTCACCTCTATCTATTCGGTGTGCTGTTGCCCATATTAACTTCACCTTGAGTGAGGTTCAATCTGCTATACTGATGCTCCCCGCGGGTAAAGCTCCAGGTTTGGATGGTGTCCCAGGCGATTTGTATAAACACGAACCAAGAGTCTGGGGACCGTATCTCACTGCATTATTCAATGCAATTCTTAGGGGTATGCCAGTTCCCCCTACTTGGTTGGGCGCAGAAGTTGTCCCTATTTTTAAAAAGGGATCCCCCTTGCTCCCTGGTAATTACAGGCCTATCAGCCTGATAGATGTGGCTCAGAAACTCTTTTCAAGGCTGATCCTAAACCATCTTCTGGATTGGATGGAAGAGTTTGAGATCCTAAGCCCCTATCAGGCTGGATTCAGAAAGAGCGTTTCAACAACTGACCAGATCTTCAGACTATGCATGCTCTTCTGGAAGACAGTCAGGGTGGAGGGGGGCTCCCTCTATACTGTCTTTGTCGATTTGCGTGCGGCTTTTGATTTGGTCCCACGCACGAAACTTTGGGCTGTGTTGCAGGACTTGGGTCTCCCCGCACCTCTTTTGCAGATTATAGTGCGTCTCCACACTAATAACTTTGCAAAGTTTAGATGTGGGAGAGAAGGAGGTTTATCAGCTAGCTTCCCCGTTGAAAGGGGGGTAAGGCAGGGCTGTGTTTTGGCACCTACCCTGTTTTGCCTCTATGTAAATGGACTCATCTCCCACCTGAATGAAGTTCCAAACAGACACGCCCCACGACTCGCTGGTATAGGCGTCTCAGCTATCATGTTTGCTGATGACACCTTGTTACTCGCTAAGACTCCTATGGGTGCCCAGCGAGTCCTGGATGGCTTCGTCTCTTTCTGTGATGACCGGGGGCTAGAGATCAACACTGATAAAACAAAATTTATGATTTTTAATCCTCCTAGGTCAACCCGTCCCAACCCTGTTATTTATGGTATCAGTATAGAAAGAGTCCATACGTTTGAGTACCTGGGACTGACTTTGAATGAGAAGATGTCATGGTCCCACCACCAGATTAAATCAAATCTAAAGTTGACTCAAAAGGTGGGCGGTATTCTGAACCTATGGAACGAATCCATGATACATCCTATTGGTTCACCACTAGAAATCTATAAAATGCAGGCACGGGGGGCAGTACTATATGGTGGTAATTTTGTGGGGCAACAACTGTGCCCCCGATCTTGTCACAACGGAAAACAAGTTCCTACGGAATTTGGCAGCTCTTCCATCGAGCACACCACTTCTCCCTCTTAGGCTTGATATGGGTATAAGATCAATTAAGGAAGAACTAGGAGTGAAGCCCCTAACCTTTTGGAGGCGACTCTGGACAACCCCCGAACTCCGGAGTTATCGCTGTGAATTTATGGAGTTATACCAACATACAGCTTTACGTAAAATTCCATGGCTTAAGTATATAAAAGAGGAGCTAACGGCGATAGGCCTACTGCCTCTGTGGACAAATCCACAAGAGGCATGCAGCACTATATCTCGCAAAAATTTGGTTGCCCTGTATCATGACCGCAATTTGACTCTTTTATTAACAACTACCACATTGGGGCCTATGTCTACCACCTTCCTAACAGTGAAGGACTACGATAAACTGGAGACAGTACTGGATGACATAAACCCCATTGGTCTTAGGAAACTATTCCTACAATGGAGATACAATGCATTACCTATTAGAGCCCTTACTAGCAGCTGGCACCTATCTACTCCTAAAAATTGTCCAGCCTGTACAAATGAGCTTGAGAGTGACATTCATTTTATGTTTTTTTGTTCATCTTACATGAAACCCAGGAAAAAATGGATCATTCCAATCTGCAGAAATTGGGGTTTTAGGAATTATTTGGATGCATATCGTTTGTTAAAATCTGACCTATCCCCTTCGACTGTATTTGCTGTTAGCAAGTTTTTATCTGCTGCTTGGAATATTAGAAGAACCTTTTTGACGATATGAAATATTAACTGTATTATATGAAGTTCATTTTTTGGTTATATACTTCTTGCAGTTGATGTAACTTTTTTTGTTGGGTGTTTGTTTATTCTGTACATTTGACTGTATATGTTTTGTTTCCTCTTTTATGACTTAACGAAGTCGAAATAAAGATCAAAGAAAGGAAAGATTCCCGTTCCGATGTCCGTTTTAATTGTAATGTATTTTTTTTATGTGAGCCCAGCAGTTTCAAAGTGCACATGGATTCCTGCCTCTGTTAATTTTTCCACTACGCCCCCCGTTCCGCACCCCATTTTTTTTTGTACAAGGACCCTGCTATTCAAAGTGCAAGAGGGTCACTTGTTTCCTTTATGTGCACTGATGCACAATTTTATTACTTTATTTTATTTTACTTTCCGTTCTAACATGGCTAGCTGCCATATTAAAATGGTAAATTGAAAATGCCCGCCAAATATCACAGCACATGCACACACATGCATCACAACGCACATGACTGTCAATCAAAGATCGATAGCTACGTGGGTGCATCATAATGCTTGCAACTACCAATCAAAAGAGCATTATCAAAGGCAATAGCTCAGCCTTACAAAGCAAAGATCTATTGGCTTTGCTGGTGCCTATTTTGTTTTATTATAAATATTACATATGCCGCCCATCCGGAGAGAAACGGGACTGACCAGCAGCATCCTGGAGAGGGGCCAGGCGTAGGGTGACCAACTGGCATTGGTGCAAATTCAGGACGGTGAGTGTAAAAATTCAGGACAAAGGGTCAAAATTCAGGACACAAATTCAGGACAGGAGGTCAAAATTCAGGACAAAACTTCAGGACAATAGATAAGTTTTACAGACACATCAGAGGAGGTCGCGCAATAGTATATAAGTAAGCCCACATATTCAACCATTTGCAAACCTATCCATCATGTATCCTTCCATCTATCATTTCACTCATCCATCCATCCTTCCTTCCTTTTACTCATCCATCCATCATCCTTCCACCCTACCCATCTGTAAATGTAAATTGATACTTGTATAGCGCACTACTCACCCGCAAGGGTCTCAAGGCGCTTGTACGAATACCGCTGTGGAACCCATCCTGGCTTTCCCTGTGAGGCGTCCACTCCTGGGCACCCCCAAGGTGGAGGCCAGGCATCCTTAGCGTTGTGGGGGCCGTTGTGAAGATTAAGCAAGCTATTGCCCAGAGTTGCAGAGTGGGACTCCATGTTTGGAATGGCACCGAGGCGAGAATTATCAGGTCCGTGGAATTTTTGAACCCAAGACCCGCCGAGGCGGGGAATTGAACCCTGGTCCCGGGCTAGACCTCTGCATCAGGGTCTGCCGCTCTAATCATTGAGCCACACTTCTCCACTCACCCTTTCACTAATTCATCCAGCCATCCACCCATCCCTTCACATCTGTACACTCATCCATCCACTCTTCTACCCATCCATCCATTCACTCATCTATCCAGCCATTTACCCTTTTACCCATCCAGCCATCCTTTCACTTACTCATCCAGTCACCTAGTCACTCATCCTTCCACCCACCCATCCACCCTTTCAGTCATCCATCCATCCTCCCTTTCTCTCTCCATCGACCCTTTCACTTAGCCATCCTTTCTTCCTTCCTTCCATCCATCCACCCACCCATCCATCTACTCATCCACTCATGAATCCATCCATTGACCCTATCACTCATCCATCCTTTCTCTAATCCATCTATCCTTTCACTCCTTCACTCATCTATTCATCCTTTTGTCCATCTACCCTCCCTTTCACTGACTCATCCATCCTTACATCCACCCTTTCACTCATCCGTCCATCCATTCACCCTTGCACTTATCAATTCATCAATCCATCCATCATTTCACTCATCCATCCACTCACTCATCATCCACCTTTTCACTCATCCACCCTTGCACTCATCCATCCTTTCACTCATCCATCCACCCTTTTACCCATCCAGCTACCCTTCCACCCATACATCCAGCTATTTACCTTTTCTCTCATCCATCCTTCCACTCACTCATCAATCCATCCATCCATCCTCTCTCATTCTCCATCTATTCAATCTTTAATTCACCCATTCACCCTTTCACTAATTCATCCAGCCATCCACCCATCCCTTCACTTACTCACTCGCCCACCTTTCCATATTAATTTTGAGCTGATCCTTTTTGAGAAGAGGCCCATCAAGAACTTCACCCTCGCTGCAGGAGCCATTCCAGGACTGGGGCAGAAGCCACCCAGGGCGGAGACCGGATCCCCCACAGGGGGGACAGAAGCCATCACAGAGGGGGGGGGGGGGCAGGATCCACCACATGGGAGGACAGGAGCCATCACTGAGGGCGGGGGGGGGGCAGGAGCCATCACAAGAGGGGGAACAGGATCCACCAGGGTGGGCACAGGGGTGGGCATGCAGTATTCAGGTATCATCTTGGTCTCTTCCAGGGTGGGGGTAGGGCTCCCTCCTGGACAAGACAACGAGAAGGCAGGCTATCTTTCTAAAATGTTAGTTTTGCCACCCCAGATTGATGTACAGTACTTAAAGGAGATACTCCAAGAGAACTGATTTAACGGATTGTCCTCCAAACTTGTTAATCAGTGTGGGTGCGATTGTGCCATTTCTTTATTTTATTACATTATAGACTGCATGTTTGAAGAACCGAGGTTTGCTTACAATTTAGTGACAGTAATTAAGCTCTGTGAAGAGAACCACGTGCTGCCTCGGTGTAATCAGGGCCGGTTCTAGGATGTTTGAGGCCCTGGGCAGAAAGGGAATGTGTGAGGCCCCTCTAAATTGCAGAGACATGATGCATTCAGGGCTGTTTGCATCTGAATAGATGCCCCAGCAGCTGCAGCCCCTCCCTCTCAGTCACCTTCAAAACCTCTTAACAGCTCATCAAGGGCTGAAGGTGTGAGGGTTGCCACCCCGCTGGCCTCTCCACTGCTGCTGGGTATCTGAGCCTTGGTACAGCATCAGAGTCAAGAAGGGAGGTGGGTGGAAGCTGTGCCGCTTTTAGGGTGGTGCGACCGGTGCCCGGTTAAAATTACGGACAAATGGCGTCCGTCAAAGAATCCTTCACGGACAACGGACAGACGGACGAAATTACGGACTGTCCGTGAAATTTACGGACGGTTGGTCACCCTAGCAGCCAGGCGGGTGAATCGGCCGGCCTACATCGGAGACCCGGAGGCCACAGGACAAGTCACATCCCGGCTGCAGGAGGGCATGTAGCCGGGGAGAAAAAGCACAGGGGGCCTGCCTGGGTGTGTCTGGTTCATAACCTGCTCACCAAATGCTGGGACACATCCCAGGCCTACTAGCCTGGATTACTTAGGCAGTTTGTGGCCGTACCAGCGCGGGTGATACGGGACCTGGAGAGTACCGGGTGATCCTTACTAACGCCGTCCACAGCGGGACCCGAGCACAGGGCAACCTGCGACGAGGACACATCAAGCAGGAACACGATGACGAACTTGAAAGAGACACGAGGGGCACCATACAGGAGAGGAGACCCTGCCCCTCCCCTCATTTCTACGTACTCGGAGGAAGGAAAGCGGCAAGGGCTCGGCTTGCGGTAGTGAGCGAGATTGAAAGCCGGAAACCCTACTGGTTTGGGAGTGTCTAGCTAAGACTGGTTCCCCCCGCCCTCGAGATCTTACTGCAGGGGCGCCTGAGCGTGAGCGATCAAACAGACCAGTGTGACCAAGATGTGGTAACGGAGCCACCCGGCCCGTTCCAGCACGCTGGTCACGCACCCACGCACCCGGAGGGCGGGCACGCCCGAAGGTATAAATAAACGGGCGCGAGACCGCTCGTGGTGTTCGGCCCACCACAGTGACCCTGGCTGTTGTGTCCTCATTCTGTCCCTTGGTTTTCCCCATGCCCCTAGGCCTCCCCTGTGCCCCCACGAAACACTACATTGGCGACGAGGGCGGAGCCTACCCGCGCCTCGCCCCTCCGGCGCACTGCTGTCTTGCCTGGTGGTGTCCGGCGCTCTCCGCGGAGGCGGAACGAAGCGGACCTCGCCGAGCGCGTCCTCGCGCTGTGTGTCCTGAGCCAGGCGCTCTGCAGGTGAGCTCTGATCGGAGGGGGGAGTCGGCCCTCGTGAGCTGCGCTAACGGCTGGTTGTGAAGAGCTGGCTTTAGTGCTGCCGGTGAAGGCCCCGAGGGAGGCTGCAGCAGGGGGCGTCCTCAGCGGTGCCTGCGGGGGAGAGTGTATCGATAAAGCCTAGAGAAAAAAAAAAAGACCGAAGAAAAGAAGATCAGGTCTCGCCCACGCGCAGCACCAACCAGGCAGAGTGTCCACGTCACGCAGCACGGCGGTTGGTCTCGCCTGCGCGCAGCGACAGGCAGGTGGCCTGCATCGGCCCGAACAAGGGAAGGAGTGCAACGGTGGTCTCGCCTGGACAACAGCCAAGCAGCCACGGCCTGGGAGGTGAACAGTGAGGAGCGCCGAGTATGACCACCCCGGCCTCCAGCGGCAGTGGCGCTGCGCAACAGCCACAGCCAGCGGCCGCGCCGCAGCCCGTGGCCGCCGCGCCTGGGCACAGCGCGGTGGCTCCGTTGCCGCCGTTCAGTGAACTGTCGGACCCCTCCACGGCGGCGGTGCGGTGGCGCTCCTGGATCGGACGGCTGGAGCATTACTTTGTCGGGGTGCGGGAGACGGACAACACGGTCAAGAGGTCTCTCCTCATGTGCTACGGTGGTGAAGAACTGTACGACCTCTTCGAGACTCTACCGGATAGGGGGAACGACAACGACTATGCGGGCGCCATAAGGGCCCTGAACCGCCACTTTGATCCCCAAACTAATCCCGACTTTGAGTGGTTTAAGCTCCGCCGGGCGCGACAAGAAGAAACCGAAAGCATCGACGTCTTCTATGCCCGCCTCCGAAAACTCTCGCTGTCCTGTGAGCTACCGGACCAGAGAGCAGAAATTAGGGCTCAGCTCATACAGGGTTGCAGGTCGGTCCCGTTGCGGCGCCTTATCCTACGGCAGCCAGGCATCTCCCTAGATGACATCCTGATCCTGGGCCGGTCTCATGAGCTGTCCAACGCTCGGGCGGACGAGATGGAGGCTGCCCTCAACCGGCCAGCTGCGGCCCCGAAACCGCCGGCAGTCAAGGAAGAGAGGGTGGATGTGCTGCAGAAGCGACCGAACCAGCAGCGAGGAGTCGCGAGGGCTCCGCAGGGCAGCGCCTGTGGCAACTGCGGCCTAGGTCACCCGCCTGGCGGCCGGTGCGTCGCAATAGGACAAACGTGTCTGAAGTGCGGACGGGCGAACCACTTCGCGAAGGTCTGCAGGAGCGGCAGAAGGGGGCGCGGCGGTGCTCCCGGCCCGCGTGGAGCTGCGGCGCGCGTGCACCAACTGACAGCGGAGGAATCCGCCGCCCTGCGCGAAAACTCCAAGTCAGAGTTCGACGAGGAGGTGGAGGAAGAGGAGGTATTCTTCGTTTCATTCGTGGGCCGGGAAGGCACGAGGAGAAGACCGCCGCCCATGTGTGACATCACAGTGGCCGGGTCCCCGGTGAGTGCTCTCATCGACACGGGGGCGTCGGTGAACGTCATGGACAGCTGCCAGTATGAGAGGCTGTCGCCACGACCACCCCTGAGGCCCTCCAAAGCCCAGATCTTCACATATGACAGTGACAAGCCACTGTCCCTGCGAGGGGTGATCGACGTTGAGGTCGTCAGTGAGGGCAGGAAGCTGGCCACGACGTTCCACGTGGCGGAAGGCAAGAGGGGCACCCTGCTGAGCTGCCACACCGCCGAAGATCTGGCGCTGGTGTTCTTCGCGAACCAGGTGCATGACCTGCATGCCAGGGAGATGTTGAAGGACTTCCCAATGCTGTTTCGAGGTCTAGGGTGCCTACGCGGAAAACAGTTCAAGCTGCACGTGGACCCGACGGTCCGGCCCATGGCGCTGCGTCACAGGAGAATACCATTCCTCCTGCGTCCACGGGTGGAGGAGGAGTTGAAGAAGTTGGAGGACCTAGGGGTAATCGAGAAGGTATCAGGTCCCACCCCGTGGGTGTCCCCCCTAGTCGTGGCGCCCAAACCCAAGCAGCCAGGCGCCATCCGTTTGTGTGTGGATATGCGCCTCCCGAACAAGGCAGTCAAGCGCGAAAGACACCTCACGCCCACCATGGACGATATCGTGGCCGACCTCAATGGCGCGCAGTGGTTCACGAAACTGGATCTCAACGCGGGGTACCATCAGCTCGAACTCCACCCAGACAGCCGCAACATCACTACCTTCTCCACACACGTTGGCCTGCGGAGATACAAGCGGTTGAGTTTCGGAATTTCGTCAGCGGCCGAAGTGTTCCAAAATGCTATAAGGGAGACTCTCTCGGGTCTCCAGGGAGTCATCAATTTGAGTGACGACATTTTGGTGTTCTCAAAGACTCTGGAAGAGCACCATCGGCATCTGCGAGACACGCTGCAACGGCTGGCGGACAGCGGCCTCACCCTGCACGAGGCCAAGTGCTCCTTCTACCAGGAGTCGGTCGAGTTTTTCGGCTACATCTTCTCGAGGGAAGGCCTGAGAGTGGATCCGAAGAAAGCGGAAGCGATCCGAGCTGCCCCGAGGCCCACCTCAGCCACCGAGGTCAGGAGTTTTCTAGGGATGGCAACCTACTGCGGACGTTTCATTCCCAACCTGGCGTCCCTGTCGGAGCCGCTCCGGCTCCTCACGAAGAGTGGTCAGCCCTGGACCTGGGGGGCGAAAGAAGATCTGGCGTTCCAAGCGGTCAAGGACGCGCTGATCGACGACAAGGTCATGGCTTACTTCAGACCCCACCGGAGGACAGAGGTGGTGGTGGACGCGAGCCCCGTTGGGCTGGGCGCGGTCTTGATGCAGGAAACGGAGGCAAAGGATTGGGTCCCGACCGCATACGCCAGCAGGGCCTTGACGGCCACGGAGATGCGGTATGCGCAGATTGAGCGGGAGGCGCTGGCCATCAAGTGGGCCTGTCAGCATTTTCATCTCTACCTATATGGTCACGACTTCCGGGTGGTCACCGACCACAAGCCCCTTGTCCCGCTTTTCGCCGGCACGGCGCGGCTAGGGCCCCCGAGGATCGAGAGATGGGCAGTCCAATTGCAAGCTTACCGATTTGAGGTAGTATTCCGACCCGGGGCCAACAACCCGGCGGACTTCCTGTCCCGACACCCGGAGCCGGTGCGCCCTGATTCGTCAGATGAGCGAGGCACAGAAGAGTTCGTCAGATTGGTGTCGCAAGCAGCATGCCCGGTGGCACTCACGCTGGAAGACATCGGAAAAGCCACAGAGCTGGACGATTGCCTCGTAAAGGTGAAGCGCACGCTGGCAACTCACCACTGGCGGAACTTCCTGGACGGAGTGCAGGCCCTCACCGAAGATGAGAGAGTCTATCGGCAGCAAATGTGGAACGCGCAGAGTGAACTCAGCGAGGGGCCGCATGGTGTGGTCTTGAGAGGAGCAACACTCGTCATTCCGAAGAGTCTCCAAGGAGAGGTGGTTAGGTTGGCGCATCAAGGGCATCAAGGCGTCTCCAAGACCAAGGCCAGGCTGAGGAGCAAGGTGTGGTTCCCGCGGATGGATGCATTGGTTGAAGAAGTCATCCGTAACTGTCACTCGTGTAACATCACCGGGGGGGAGCCGACACCTCATCCGGTGATTACGGAGGACCCATGTCTGGAACCCTGGTCCAAGTTGAGTGTAGACTTTGGTTCTTTCCCGGATGGGCGACACACCTTGGTGGTGGTGGATTCACACTCCAAGTTCCCGGTGGTGGAAGTGGTTTCCTCCACGGCATTCAACCAGGTGCGAGCGGCGCTGGACCGCATATTTGCCATGATGGGCCTACCTGAAGAAGTCCGGTCGGACAACGGGCCACCCTTCCAGGGGCGAGAGTTCCAGGACTACTTAGCGGCTCGAGGGGTCAGGCACAGGAAGATCACCCCGCAGTGGCCCCAGGCGAATGGCGAGGTGGAGCGATTTATGCGCACGATGAACCGGGCGCTGAGAATCGGAGTCGAGCAAGGAGAAGACGCGGATCAATGCCTCTCGCAGTTCCTAAGTGCCTACCGCCGGACACCCCACTGCACGACTCGGTGTGCGCCAGCGCACCTTCTGTTCAAGAAGGCCCCCAGAGACAACATCCCGGCGAGTCATGTGTGGCAGCCTCGGCCGCTAGACCAAGAGGCGGCGCAAGGGAGAAGGCGGACCTCCAACGAGAAGGCCAGTCTGAAGAGGAGAGCCCGGGCGAGGAGTCTCCAGGCGGGAGACAGGGTCATCCTGAAAGACCGGTACCCGAATTGGAAGTATCGCACCCCGTTTGAACCGGAAGTGTGGGAAGTGACCGGAGTGCAGGGCACCATGGTGTCCGCCCGGAGAGGAACGCGGACGGTGACTCGAAATGCATCTTGGTTCAAACGAATAACATCCGTCTCCCCTGAGACTGACCCGCAAGAGGAAGAGCTCGAGGCCCCGGAAGGGTGCGGCTCCCCAGGAGAGCAGGCAAGCACATCGCGGAGAGCACCCCCACCGCCCGGGGCGGGCGATCGAGAGGACGGGCCCTCTGCAGAGGCCGAGGCACCCAGTGGCAGAGGGGCAGGAGGAACAGGCCGAGGAGATGTTCCACGGAGCCAGCCGTATGGCCTTCGGCCAAACCCAGCCCCAGGTAAGAGACTCAGAGACTTTGCGTGGTGTGCGCAAGAGCAGAACTGTTCCGTGATTAATGATCTCTGTATCTGAAAGATTGGAGGGATGTGGTAACGGAGCCACCCGGCCCGTTCCAGCACGCTGGTCACGCACCCACGCACCCGGAGGGCGGGCACGCCCGAAGGTATAAATAAACGGGCGCGAGACCGCTCGTGGTGTTCGGCCCACCACAGTGACCCTGGCTGTTGTGTCCTCATTCTGTCCCTTGGTTTTCCCCATGCCCCTAGGCCTCCCCTGTGCCCCCACGAAACACTACACAAGAGACACAGTCGCCCCCTTCCTGGGGCTCAATCTTCCACTTACCCTCTGTTCCTTCTGAGTAAATTTTAAAAACGACCCAGACCTCAGCTGGGGGCGTGGCCAGACGGGCTCCTAAAGTAATGTGATTTCAACCTTCAGAGGCTGGAAGTGCAAAGAGACCCCCTACACATCCCAGATACCTGGGGAAAGGCGGTGAGAATCCGATATACACCATTAGAAGTACAACCCACCAACACATCCTTGGGCCTGACAATGGAGGGATCTGGGGAGGCAGAAATCATCGAGGAAACCTAACAAGTAGACTCTGGACAGTTTTGATGCCCTAGTAAAATGGTGAAGCCCAAGGGACAGGGACAATCGCAAACCAACTAAATGGACACATACGGAGTTTCCAGGCAACACCTAGAGGAGGCGGGACAGCCCGGAGACTTGGTGGCCCCCCTGGAGCCCTCCCCTGTCAGCAATACAGGACCTCAAGGCCTCCCTCGAACCAAAAATAGACTCTGCCACTATTGATGTGGGGCTCCTACGGGCGAACTTCCAAAAGATATCAGACAAGGTGAGAACGGCGGAGACTCACATTCAAGATCTCCAGACCTCCTCCAAGTCTCTGGAGGAACAAGTACGTAGGCTGTCCAAACAGCAGGAGATACTAGCGGCAAGAGTCGAGGACCAGTAGGGGAGGTCTAGACGTAACAACATACGCATCGTAGGGGTGCCGGAGGGGAGTGGAGGCCCAAAGCGTAGAGCTTTTGTGGAGGACTTCATCACAACTCTTGAAACAGGTTCTGCGCACACGTTAAAGGATATAAACAATGTTGATAAAGCCAGCTGGTTGTGTTTGTCCTTTTCAAACCATTTGAAGAAACGCTCTATTAAATCCCATTACAAAGACATTTCTGGTGTTGACCTCAACTGTGTATTTTACCGTACTCTATGGTTTCACAACATTGTTTATATCCTTTAACGTGTGCGCAGGACCTGTTTCAATTTCTAGTGGGTGTCTCCTACCCCCCAACTCGTAGGGGTTCTTTTTCTGCCAGGGTTTGTTTTCCCCTGATCTTGCAGCACCGTATTTACTCTTCAAACTCGACCCTTGGTGTGTTATGTTTGAGCGCCATTCTTCCTTCACCAACTAAACCCTTCACGGAACCCATTCATCACAACTCTTCTCCGTCCCAATAGCCTATCAAAGTTCTTCTCAGTCGAGAGGGCACCAGTCCCACAGCCGAGGCCCGGGGCCCAGCCACGCACTATAATAACCAGGATTCAACCACAGAGACCGAGATGCAATCCTACAGGCAGTCCGCGGACAAGGAGACCTAAAATATGAAAATACAACAATCCATTTCTTTCCTGACTTCACCTTACAAGTCCAGAGGCAATGAAAGAGCTTTGAGGAGGTCAAGAGAGTGCTCAGAGAAAAATAATTGAAATAAATGATGCTATTCCCGGTCAAACTGAGGGGAAATATTGTTTTTTCCAATCAGCAGAGGAGGTGTGGGACTGGTTGGATGGGTGGCGCGGTGTGGGACTGGCTGGCGCATGTAGTAACGTCAAAGTCAGAGGGGCCAGAAAAAGGCCCACCCCTGCAACAGTTGAGATGGGGGCTTCCCTAGTGGAGAAGACGACTGGCGAGACCTGGACATTGATCCAGCCAAATCCTAAAACCAGAGCACAGGAGAGACTAAAGTAGGTGAGAACCCGGCGTTCAGAGACTGGAGTACATGATCAAGCAGTCTCCGAAATGCAAGGCGCTCACCTACAACCAGGACTGGGGGTAAAAATGTGACAGTTAGACATTACCCGGTTAGACCTAGTTCTCTTGGACTCCCCTTTCTTTCCCTGCCAGGGGAATTGAAGGAGGTTGAGTAGCCCCCTGAGCCATGGGGAATGGACCTGGTGCTCCCTCCGATTACAGAGGGTCTATGGGCTTCTAGCGCTCATGGGGTAGACAGGGTGGAGCAGTCAACCCCCTAACATGGTTAAATTACACTTGACGGCGACAGGCACTCTGCAAATTGGGGTGGTGGGCAGTTTTAGTCCCACGGTGCAGGGTAGCAGGGAGGGGGGAGTTCGGGTAAAAGTTCAATTATATATAGTTCTAGTAGCAGTTGCGAGGAATACAGTGAGTCAATCGTAAGCACAAGGCATGGGCAGGGGACTCGAGTTCACAGCAGGATGTGAGATCTAGACCACAAAAGGGACAACTCTCGAATCATCATTACATGATGTGGGTACATAAACAATCAGAACTTAAAATTATATCCTGGAACGTTAACGGATTGGGGTCTAAGATCAAGCGCACATTGGTAGTGCATTACATAAAACGTCAAAAGCCCGTCCTCGTTTTTCTGCAGGAAACCCTCCTAGAGGGACAAAACTGCAGGGCCCTAGACAGGTGGGGTTACACCCTAATTGCACACGCAGGTTACTCTTCAGAGTCACGTGGAATGGGAATCCTACTCCGGTCTGCAACGGTATACAGCCAGACTTGGAGAGACCATCTAGGTATATTTGTACACCAAACGGGCAATTGACAGGGCAGGTTCTACACTTGTGGTTGGTATATGCCCCACCAAGGATGCAGGGAGTTACCCTCTCCTTCCTTGGGGTGACACTCCTGGCCCTACGATGGGATTTCTGATCCTAGGAAGAGACGTGAGCGATGTCATGTCCATGACACTAGATAGAGGACCGGAAAAGGGGGAGATCAGGAGCAGAACCCCCCGTAATACCTTCTCGGAAGCGGTGGGGTGGGCTGACTTATGGAGGTCCCAAAACAAGATGGAACGTTAGTACACGCACCTATCAGCGCAGCATGGCAGCCTCTATAGATTAGATTACTTGTTCACCCTCAGTAATGGGATAGGCCGCTTCCGTGACACCCAGCACAAGCTATTTCAGCGTGGCCACTCGGTTCATAGGACAAGCAATAGACAATGTCCTACCACCCGAATAGCAGTGTGGCACCTGAAGATAGAAAACTAAAAGACCAACTAGTGGAAACAACAGAAAGATACTTCCAACATAACGAGGGGTCAGTAGTTTTGTACTGCACCCTCTGGAAGGCATACAAAGCGATGATTTGGGGGCAGCTGCAGGCTCTAATTGGGGTAAAGAAAATGGAAGACAAACTGCGATACCAGACCCGGGAACGACAGATCCAATTTCTAGAGAATGAGATAATAAAGGGAGGGTGTCAGGGAGCGGACTTGACACATCGACTACGCCTCAGGCAACAAGAACTAAAAGACATAGCTGAAAATGCAGCAATGGGTCTGCCCTGGTGGTGCAAAGGAGACTTTATGATGTGGGAGAGAAGGCCATTAGGCTTATCGCCTGGCTGGATAGACGAGATAGAAGCAGAAGCTGGTGTGACTGAGCTCCACGACCCTAAAGGGAGAACGCCAACCAGAGGTGAGGGAAATAGCCGAGATATTCGCAGCTTACTACGAAAAAATATACGCCTCTAAATCCTGCCGGTCTGGGGCAGATTGTACAGAGCTCCTGAAAACAATGACATTAAGGGCCAGATGTGAGACCCACCAATTTGCTACTTGAAAATTGGGATGTACAACAGTATCTTAGACACTGTTTGCAATTCATAATGGGGTTGCAAATTGCATTGCATTAGAAATGGCTAGCACTCACAGGGATGGTGACCTGCTGGGGTCAGCAGACCACCATGCCTGTGACCGCTTTTAGATAAAGCAGTTTTTTTTAAATGCAGCCTGTTTTCCTTAAAGGAAAACGGGATGCATTTAAAAAAAGAAAAATTAAACTTTTCAGTTTCATTTTTTAAGGGCAGGCAGTGGTCCCTGGGACCACTGCCTGCCCTTTTTTTTTATAAACAAATGTATTGATTTTCTTAGAAAAACAAGCACCAACAACACTGCTGTGGATAACACCAGCATTGATACAGTACAGTACTAGACATACATGCGTCGCCAATCCGCCCCACCCCACAGCAGGAAATACATAGTGCATACATACTGAGCAAGTTATTCCACAGCTTCCAGCCAACTTGCCCCATACCCTCCAGTACTTCTTAGGATACCCTCGCGCCTCATACAGGGGTTTTTCTTGAGCCGCGTACCAGTCCACCCCTTTCTGCCATTTCTCCACACTAGGCGGTATGGGAAGTTTCCAGGAGGCAGCAATGTCCCTCTTGGCTGCGACCATGGCTGTATTATACAGTAACTTCTCGTTCCGGGACCCGTCTAATCTGTCTGTAATTCCGAGAAGGGAGTGACGCGGATCATGGGGAACCTCCCACCCCAGGACCTCGGACAGCCCACATTCGATCTCTCCCCAAAACTGAGCCAATCGAGGGCATGCCCATACCATATGATAGAAGTCGGCCGGATCTTGGCCGCATCTCGCACATGCGGCAGATGGGGAAAAGCCGGTCCGATATAGGCGCTGCTGGGTCAGGTAAGCCGCATGAATGTAATATAATTGAACAAGGCGGAGTCTAGCAGATGTGTTGACCATTTTGGGTGACATGAGCGCATCACGCCAGTCTTCCTCATCCAGCGGACCCACCCACTCTTCCCATTGGACCCTGAGACGGTCAAGAGAGGCCGGGTGTTGTTGACCAGCGTCTTATAAATGCGGGAGATGCCCCCCACTCCCCAGGTCACCCAGAGTAATCTGTGCCTCTGGAGGGCTGTACTCGGGGACCCTGGTATCGTCTTGAATGTGTACTAGGAGGGCATGACACAATTGTAAATATTTGCAGAATTGTGATGGGTGCAGGGAGTATCGGGACTGGAGGTCTTGAAAGGAGCGCATGCGGCGCCAGCCCACACATCTCCGAGTTGGGAGATCCCAATAAGATCCCATTTGTGGAACCCCTGTAACCCACTAACCTCCCCAAGCCACGTACCGTGCCATAGGGGCGTTTGCTGGGTGAGTCTGTGTGTCCCTTTGGTGTGTCGTAAGGCCGCCCTCCACGCTAGGAGCACGGAGCGTGAGACATCGGGCAGGGAAGACGGAATGGATTCCCCATACATTAGGGATTGGATCTTGGGCAGTCCAAGCACGCTAAGCTCCAGCCGGTAGGCCGGGTCGGACCAGCCCCCGTTAAACCAGTCGTGCATACTCAATAGACGGTTCGCCAGGTAATAGAGATATAAGTGTGTCATCCCCATGCCCCCGTCGAAGGATGGGATCTGGCAGGTCTTCAGTTCCAACCGGGTCCTCCCTCCTCCCCAAAGGAATTTAGCGGCCATCGTGTCTAACTCCCGAAACCACGCCCGCGGAAAACAATAGGGGGTATTCTGGAGAACATAGAGGAATTTGGGGAGAATCATCATTTTAAAGAAGGCGACCCTCCCCAAGGGATTCAAGGGCAGCGTCTGCCACCTGTTGAGATCCGCCCTAGCCTTCTTCACGAGCGGGGCAACATTAAGAGACCACCCCAGTTCTGGGAGGAGAGCCACCCAGATCCCAAGATACTTAAAGGACTGACGCCGGACTGCCAGTCATAACACTCTGGATAGATGGAGCGGGACCAGGACCGATTTGCTAGGGTTCATTCGGAGGCCAGATGCCTGTCCAAAGGATCTCAGGATCTTGAGGTAACGGGGGCCTGACTGGGCGGGATCAGTGAGGAAAAGCAGGACATCGTCCGCATAAAGTGCGATTTTGTCCACCACAGAATTGGGCCACTCCCAACCCCGAACCAGACTCGCGGACCGGATCAAGGTCGCTAGGGGCTCCATCGCCAAGGCGAAGAGAAGAGGGGAGAGGGGGCAGCCCTGTCTCGTTCCCCTCCGAATGGGGAAGGCATCCGAAAGAGCCCCATTAACCAGGACACGGGCTTGAGGCTGGGTATAGAGAACCCCAACCAACCGCCGGAAATGGGGGCCAAAGCCCATCGCCAACAGCACATCCTCTTAGTACGTCCAATCCACGGTATCAAACGACTTCTCAAAGTCAATAAGAAGGAGCGCCAAGTAGGGGGAGAGTACCTGGCGATGCACCAGGGCCACGTGCAGCTGCCTGAGACAGTGTTTGGTACCTCGCTGGGGCATGAAACCACACTGGTCCAGGTGGACCAATGTGGTAAGATGGGGCTTCAGCCGTTGAGCAAGAATTGCGGCAAATATTTTGACGTCAGTGTTAATAAGAGAGATGGGGCGATAGTCAGCACAGTGGGGGGGATGGCGGCTGGGACTTCGGGAGGACCACAATGGTAGCCATGTCTGTCTCGGGCGGGAATGAGCCTTTATCAACGGCCTCCGCGTATAGATCCGCCAAGCGAGGCACGAGGATCTCGCGATAGGCTGCATAGTATTCCTGGGGAAGGCCATCCGGACTGGGAGTCTTACCCGACGTAATGTGGGCGATCGCCCCATGAATCTCGTCCTGCGAGATTGGGCGGTCAAGGTCAGCTAGAGCAAGAGGGTCCAGCTGAGGGAGGTGAGCACCCTTCGACTCCAAGAGCTCCCAGAGCGACCGTGTCAGAGGCCGCCTGGCGTAGAGCTCATGGTAGAAGGCGGTAAATATGTCAGCCATGGCCAACGGGGAGCGATGTGCCGACCCCTCCTGGTCCAGTATCTTCGGAATGATGCGGTTCGCTCTGGGGTACGTGGCCAGCCTATGTAAGAGAACGCCGTTTTTGTCCCCCCACCCATAAACTCTAGCCACGGACGAGCGCCACAGGAGTTTGGCAGCCTCCAAGGAGAGATGCCTGAGTTCAGTACGAATGTTCGCAAGGTGCCGCTCGTGGACAGCACCGTCCTCCGCGGAGGGGGAACGCTTGAGGCGTAATGCCTGCGATTCTAAGGAGGTGACCTGTAACAGCTGGGCCTGCCGCTGCCACTGGACGTGACCTTTGGCGAACCCACGAATGGTGGCCTTACCCACCTCCCACCAGGTACCCGAAGAGGGGACCGATCCCACGTTGGTGATGAAATATTGCTTTAATTCCAGTCCCACCGCCTTCTTGAAGCTCTGGTCCTGAAGAAACCAGGCGTTTAACCGCCATACTGGAAGCGCGTAGGGGGGGGGAGACCCTATGCTAAGGAGCAGTGGGGAATGGTCCGAGATCCCGCTCGGGAGAATGCGGACATCCTGGATAGTAGAGAAATCCGTAGATGGAAGAAAAATTGTATCTATACGGTCCTTCATGTGGTGTGCGGCAGAGGTATGTGTGAACTGTTTAGTGTGCGGGTGCCAGATTTGCCAGACATCGCAGAGGCCAAGAGATTCAGCCCAGTTTGTTAACTACTTGGCCTGCGCCAGCCTGGAGGTGGAAGGAGGGCCCATTATGTCGAGGAGCGGGGTGGAGACTGCATTAAAGTCGCCCCCAATAATGGTGGGCCCCCGGGGGAGAGTAGGCAGCAAAGTAGTGGACTGTTTTAAAGCTGTGGTGAGCATCAGAGGGGGAGAGTACATGGACACAAAGTTAATGGGAGTGCCCCCGAGTGTACCACAAACCGACACAGACATACCCTGTGGGTCATGGAAAACTTGTGTCATCACAAATGGAAGGCTGCGCTTCAGTATTACGGCCACACCGCAGGATCCCAGAGCGAAGCCCGAATGCCAAACCCTATCGTATCCATAACGAGCAAGAAAGGGACAGTGGTTACCCATCAGATGCGTCTCCTGAAGCAGGAGCACTTCTATGTTGAGATGTTGAGCATAGCGCAAAACGCCCGTCCGCTTATGGCGGTCTAGTAGGCCAATAACGTTCCAAGATAAAATATGTAAGGCTGCCCTCGGAGTCGATGCATCAATCATGGAGGCAGGGAGTCGTTAACAAAATCACCAGACCCAGGAGAGTCGTCGGCAAATACAGGGCCTGGGGCGACTGTGGCGACGTGCTGGTGGGAAGGACCGCATGTGTCAGACCCCTATAGGGGCGGACCCAAGTGCAGTATGGATGATGGTGCAGCAAGACAAACAAAAACCCCAGGGAACCCTGTGAGCAAACAAACACATCCTCAAACAACAACAATGAGGAAACAAAGTCCCAAACCCACCCCCCCTCCCCCCCACCCTATACTTCGAGCACGGAAGCATCTGTCGACCCCCCATTTTAACTGAACCAAACTAGAACGCTCAGGTTGGTTGCGTGAAGGACCCCTCCAGAAGAACGGATATGCAGTACATCGGCATTAAACAGCGTGAGTAACCATAAGAACATGCCAGCAGTCCGAGCCCTCCCCCGGCGAGGCGCTCCCCCCCCCGATGGTGGGCGAACTATAGAGTCAGACCCCATTGTCTCTTAAAGGGTGGGGGTGCGGGAAAGGTCCGAGTCTGCCTGGGCCAATTTTGGTTTGCGTGGAGGCCGATGAAGGCTTGGGGCCCCTATCCCTCCCCATGGCCGGCGGTCAGTCTCGGAGTCTCCCCGGCAGCAAGGAGCCTGGGGGAAAGCGTGTGAGGCCGGCGAGAGATCCACGAAGCCACAGAGGCCTAGGCCACCCGGCACACGAAAGAAGTCCAAACCGCCGGTCTCAACGTCCCAGTGGGGTCCACCCGGGAACAGCAAGCAGGAAGTGTTCTCCGCCACCCGACAGGATGGCCGACCACTCACAATAGTGTCCAGTATCGCCACTCGTCCTCAGGGACCCGGGCGCCTTCCCCCCCGCGCCAGGACAGGGAACCCCACGCCAGGCCCCGAGAAGAGATGCAGGAGGGAAGGAGGGGGGAACCGCCGCCCAGCAATGCCACCACTCCCCTCCCTAGAGGCCAAAACCGGGAGAGTCTCCCCATCCAATGTCCACCACACGGGTGCCAATGTAGCCGGGGAGGGCCCAGCGTCCCCAACTCCCGGGATGGATCCACGGCCCCATCACCCAGGAAACCACAATCGGGCCCCCTGACCAGCCCCTCCGTAAGGCTGGGACACAGTAACAGGAGGCGGGGGCCGAGCGCCAGCGCCCACGCCGCTGCCCAATCCAACAGCCGATCCCCCATTTGCCGCTCAGGACTCCACTCGGCCAGCAGGGCCACAAGAAACCGCTAGGCACTGATGCGGCCCCCCAACGGGACCAAGGCAGGAGGAGCCGCGAGGCCCCTGGCACCACCGCTCCGCACCTCAGGAAAGCAGAAGGGAGCAATTGCCAGAGCCAGGCACAGAGAAGAGAAGCGAGGTGGGGGGGCACGCACCAACACCCGCGCCGCTGCCCGGACCGACAGCCGATCCCCCCACTCACCGTGCAAGGCCGCCAGCTCATACACCTCCTCCCCTGCACCGGCCGACGTGCCGGCCGAGTACCCTCCAAAGGCCCCTGCCAGCCTCCGGATCCACTGCGCCCAAGGACCTCGGCCGACGGGGCGTCTCCACACAGGCGTCTCATACAGCTAAGTCCAACAGCCGCAAGGCCCCGACTGGCCGGACCACACAGGAGGCCTCGCGGAAGAACGCGAATGGTGGGAGCCCGCACCTCCGCCCCCTTCCACAGTAAAAGCGAGGCCCCGCCCGCCACAGACTACTGGGGCTGCCCACGTTGCCTCCGCCGGCCGATGCACCGGGCGATCACCATCCAGGGCAGCGCGGCACTGCTGGGCGGAAAAGGTCTTGACAAGCCGCCGCCTGGCCCCTCTCGGCCTCGTCACTCCCCGGGAGCCCGGCCCCGCCGATCAGAGGCTGTGCCGCCGAGCACAGAGGCCACGACAGGCCACACGCTGCAAGGACCGCAAACCAGCACCAGTGAAGGAGCACCACTGGACAGAGACACCACTGTTCACAGGTAGGTGACTCGGAAGATTGCCGATGGGTGCCAGATGCGAGGTGGATGACGGAGGGGTCCGGAGCACTCTTAGAGTGCGACCGCCATCTCGACGCCTCAAGCTACGCCTCCCACTACCTGCCCTTAAAAAATATATTTGGACCCCTTCCCATTTGCGAATGGTTTACCACCTACTTGAAGTAGGGGTTAAATTGTGAGTGTTTTGCAACCGAAATTGCGTTCGCCAAACATTCATACATACAAATGAGAGTCACTATTAGGAAAGGATGCCCTTGGCACGCCCCTTCCTAATAGCGAGTCTTAAACCTCATTTTGCGAATCGGTAAAATGTACATATTCGCAAAATGAGGTTTGTTCATGGCCATGCCCTAAATTACGGTCACAAATGGGCCGATTGCCCGTTTGCAACCGCAATTTAGGGTCGTACATCTGGCCCCAAGTGTCCTCTCAGGGGAGGACCGTGAAGCCCTGGAAGGGGACTTGACAGTAGCGGAAATAGAGGGGACACTCAGGGGGTTACAATCGGGCAAGGCACTGGGGCCTAATGGCCTCCCCCTTGAGTTGTTTAAATGTGTAGCTCATAGGATCGCACCTCACCTCCTCAATATGTTTCTGGCTGGTAGAGATGCTGGGGCTTTCCCAGAACACCAGAGGACAGCCACAATAGTAGTAATCCCAAAGAAGGGTAAGCCGGCGATGGACTGCAGCTCATACTGCCCTGCGGTGGAGAAGTGTGGCTCAATGGTTAGAGCGGCAGACCCTGATGCAGAGGTCCGGCCCGAGACCTGGGTTCAATTCCCGCTTCGGCGGGTCTTGGGCTTAATTTCCTCGGACCTGATATTTCTCGCCTCGGTGCCTATTCCAATCATGGAGTCCCACTCTGCAACGCTGGGCAATAGCTTGCTTAATCTCCACAACGGCCCCAACAGCGCAGGGGATGCCTGGCTGCACCTTGGGGGTGCCCAGGAGTGGACACTTCACAGGGAAAGCCAGGATGGATTCCTCTGCGGTATAAGTACAGCGCCGGGACACTTCCGTTGGTAGGAAGCTGTGCGCTTTACAAATGCCAGATTATTATTATTATTATTATATCACTGCTCAACATGGAGCCTAAGATGTTGGCTAAAGTCCTGGTGAATCGACTGTCAGGGGTCATTACGTCAGTGATCCACCCTGACCAATACGGCTTTATGCTGAGACGAAGTACTTATCTTAACCTGCGACACCTATACGGGGTGATGTTTATGATGGCGAAGTTAGGAGTGGAGGATACAGCTGTTCTCTCCTTAGAAGCAAGAATGGCATTTGACAGTGTTGAATGGGACTCTATCTTCACAGTCCTGCCCAGACTGGTATTTGGCATCATATTTTGCTCCTGGATCCACCTGCTGTACACTGCACCGCTAGCCAGAGTGCAGGTGAATGGAATTAACTCCCAAACATTCAGGATGGGCAGGGGCACGCGACAAGGGTGCTCCCTGTCACCTATTATCTTTCCCCTGGCCCTGGAGCCCCTGGCAGCCTGGGTATGATAGGACCCCTTGATTAGGGGAATTGCTGGAGGAGGGTAATGGGGGGAAAGAATTTATCTTTAGGCGGACGACATCCTGTTTTACGTGACAGGGTCCCGCTTCTCGATACTGAGAATTCTCCATGTTTTTGACCTTTTTGGGAGCTATTCAGGCTACCAAATTAACTGGGATAAGTCCCTGATCTTTCTGCTCTCGAACGGAGAACTGGCCCTGCCGGCCCAATGTTCGGCCCCGGTAATAAGGGAGGGTTCTGCTACTTACACCAGAAGTGAGATAGAATTCCTATACCATAATCTGCTCCCCCACAAATAGAGCGCTTCCAAGCAGATGTGGCCCGTTGGCACACCCTACCTATATCCCTAATGAGAAGGGCCATGCTTTTCAAAATTATGACCCTCCCACGCATGTTCTACATACTCCAAATCACCCCATACAAAGTCCCTGACACCTACTTTTGTAAAGTCAATAGCACACTGGGGGCACTACTATGGGATATAGGCGCGGCACACATATCCTTAGTGAAACTACAGCATGGAGTCTTTCGACAGAGGCCTAACAGTCCCTGTCCTCCGAGCTTACTATTGGGCGGCCCAGCTGATAGTGGTAAACAACTGGGTGTTAAGTGGGAGAGACGAACCGGCCTACAGGGTAGACCATTGGACCATGGGCAATGGGGGGTATCCAGCACTTGCAAAGAAAGGAATGCTCCAGTTCCATACCCAGGCAGTACTGCGGGCTTAAAAAGCAACCAATCGACATTTGGGGTGGAATGACAAGCTAACAGCAGAGACCCCATTATGGGATAGCGACAGCCTGGGAGAGGTGAAGAGACTGCGCAGTCACACACGATGGCCTCAAATAGGAATAGATAAGCTGGGATTTGTCTGGAGGGGGGGGGGGCTCACTTTAAACTTTAAGAGAGTTACAGTTAGAATACGAACTAGTCTAAGGGGAGATATTTTGATACCTGCAACTACAGCACGCACTAAAATGCCACCTGCCCGAGGGGGTACAACTGCCGGACTTCTCCCCTATGGAGGAGCGGCTGCTCCTTGATCCTATGCCAACTATGGCAGTCTCCCTAATATATAAAAAGATAATGAACAACACTCTGGACCCCCTTATCCAACTGAGAGAGGCCTTGACAGAAAATATCCCCTCCCCTTCCCTCCACCCCTACCCCCACCCCGGAGGATGAGGAATGGAGAGAGGCCCTACAGAGTAAAAGGGAGTCAGCCATTCAAGCTTGGTTTCACTTGGTGCAACTCCGTGTGTTGCACAGGTCGTACCTCTCTAGAACCAGGATACACAGGATGGGCCACAGCAAGTCGGCCGAGTGTGCTAGGGGATGTGGTAACATAGCCACCGTTTACCACACGATCTGGGACTGACCAGCAATAAAACGCTTCTGGAACATAGATGTATGAGATGATGAAGGAATTCACAGGACTAGTAATCCAACTAGAAGCTACATGGCTTTTACTAGGTATTTCTGGGGAAGAGAAATGGCCCACGTATCCTAGCAAATGGCTGTCCACCCCTGCAGGGGTGGCGAAACGTAACTTGGCCAGACTATGGGGAGCGAACAGACCCCTGTCGGTCAGGAAATGGGAAGAGGACCTTGACTGGTGTCCGTTGGCAGAACATGAAACATACTGAGCTCGAGGTTGCTCACGTAAATTTGAAAAGATTTAGGTACTGTGGATGCAGCATAGGGGGGCCAACAATGCAGGCTGAGAAGGGCGGAAGGCAGGGAAGTGGGCAACTTAGCCCCATAGGTAGGCAGTCAACCATTCTCTCTACCGTACAAAATGCAACTCTCTGGGTAGGGTGGTTGGGTGATAAAATGTAACCAGCGATGTCCATGCCCCCTGTGAATGGCCTAGAGTGAGTTACAGTAAGAATATGAACTAGTCCAAGGGGAGATGTTTTGATACCTGCAGCTAGAGCACGCACTAAAATGCCACCTGCCCGAGGGGTTACAACTGCCGGACTTCTTCCCTATGGAGGAGCGGCTGCTCCTTGATCCTATGGCAACTATGGCAGTCTCCCTAATTTATAAAAAGATAATGAACAACACACTGGACCCCCTTATCCAACTGAGAGAGGCCTTGACAGAAAATATCCCCCCCCCCCTCCCCACCCTGCCCACCCCGGAGGATGAGGAATGGGGGGAGGCCCTACAGAGTCAAAGGGAGTCAGCCATTCGAGCTTGGTTTCACTTGGTGCAACTCCGTGTGTTGTACAGGTCGTACCTCTCTAGAACCAGGATACACATGATGGGCCACAGCATTTCAGCCGAGTGTGCTAGGGGATGTGGTATCATAGCCACCTTTTACCACACGATCTGGGACTGTCCATCAATAAAACGCTTCTGGAACATAGATGTATGAGATGATGAAGGAAGTCACAGGACTAGTAATCCCACTAGAAGCTAAATAGCTTTTACTAGGTATTTCAGGGGAAGAGAAATGGCCCAAGTAAAGTATCCTAGCAAATGCCTGTCCACCCCTGGTGGGGTGGCGAAACGTAACTTGGCCAGACTATGGGGAGCTAACAGACCCTGTCGGTCAGGAAGTGGGAAGAGGACCTTGACTGGTGTCAGTTGGCAGAACATGAAACATCCCGAGCCCGAGGTTGCTCACATAAATTTGAAAAGATTTGGGTACTGTGGATGCAGCATAGGGGGGGCAACAATGCAGGCTGAGAAGGGCGGAAGGCAGGGAAGTGGGCAACTTAGCCCCATGGGTAGGCTGTCAACCATTCTCTCTACCGTACAAAATGCAACTCTCATGGTAGGGTGGTTGGGTGATAAAATGTAACCAGCGATGTCCAGGCCCCCTGTGAATGGCCTACAATGCTTTTACTTGATGTCAAACACTACTTAGTTGATTTCAAACAACTGCTTAATAAAAAGAATTTAAAAATCTATATATTATACATTGCATTGGATGTTTCTGGGACATTGTTTTCGGGGCACTTTTCTGGGGTATGATGCAGCATGAGACAGAAGGACCAGCGTTACTAGAATGGCAGCAGTTTCTCAAACAACTGTAACCCTAAAATATATTTAACTGTACAAAAATATGCCCATGGAACATATGCTATGGTACAATCACTTTGTCTCCAGGTTCTAGTGACATTTTTTAAGCTACAACAATGCAGTGCTCATAAAACACTGAGGTGGCAAAGTGGGCAAAAGAACAATGGGTTGGAATGTTACCATAGCGGTAGCCAGTGGTTAGACTTATTGCAGGCATTCCTTCAATCTCCTGTTGTGTTTTTCATGTACTGCCCTAAGTGACAAGGGTATGCCCAGATGTGGGTCCCATGCTCACTGTGCCATTGGAACCAAGCTACGCCCGACTGAAGTGCCCCAATCAGGGAGAAGCTGGTCTTGGTTTGCTTGTTTTCTGATTCAGGGGGACCTGGCTTGGTAGTTCGCGCTGTGCTGTTCATACTAGAGCAGACCTGGACTGGCAGATTGTGTTAATGTTCATACTGGAGCAGGGTCAAGACTGATTTGCACACGGCTAGTTCCAAAATGAGGTGGCATAGGTGGCAAAAGAACGATGGGTTGAAATGCTACAGCGAGCGATTGCCAGTGTTTAGACATTTTACAATCATTCCTCCCATTGCCTTTTGTGTGTTTCATGTACTGCCCTAACTAGCAAGGGTATGCTCAAATGTGGGTCCCATGCTCATTTTGCCACTGGAACCAACTACACCCGACTAAATAGTCCCAATCGGGGTGAAACCCGTCTTGTGTTGCTTGTGTTCCGGTTCAGGAGGGACCTGGCTTGGTGGTTCGGACTGGACTGTTCCGATTGGAGTAGGGTCAAGACTGGTTTGGGTATGACTGGGCCCAAACTGAGATGTCATGGTGGGCAAAAGAGTGATGGGTTGGAATGTTTCCTCGGGCTATTCTCAGTGGTTAGATTTTTTTGTAAGCATCCCTCCCATTACCTTTTGTGTGGTTGAGTGCTCCCTATATCACAGCGTCATACAGTTTTCTATGGTAATTGTCTTGAACTCAGGGTTGGACTGTGACAGAAAATGGGCCTGGGCACCTAAAGAAAAGTGGTCTCCATTAGTGAATATGATAGCTAAGAAAAGTGTCCAATGTTTGCAAATTGGGATAGTTTTGAACCTGTAAAAGCATGCAGTATACGTGTTTTGCTAGATATGGAAGACTGCATTGATTTTATCTTGCTGAAGTCAATGTTTGTTTTAATAACAGGGAAATCAACAGTTAAAACCAACCCAGCAGACCACAAAACAGGTCTGCAAAAAGCCAAAAAATGGCCCACACACTGATCTATAAGGCCAGCCCGTCAGGCACTACCTGATTGCCCTCTAGGCAAGGCCCACCGTGCATGAACTGTCACACTATTGCAGTTTTTATTGCAATGCTGTGAATTTCAGACTCTATTACATTTTCCTATGGTAATGCTTTGGTGTTTGGCACACAAGAGTCCCATTGTACTTTGCTAATACTTTGGAATTGCAGTTTACTTTATTAATGCTGTGGAAAAGAAAGGCTGTTGTGCAGTTTTCTTATTGAAAAGCTATGATTGTCACTCTATAGGGTAATTTCCTACAATAGTCCAGTGGAGCTGGTATGCTGCAGGAATGTTTCCTGTGTTAAGCTGTGAGTCAGTTGTTGAGTTTTTATTGATAATGCTATGAAATTCACTCTACTGCAGGGTTATAAAGGCAAGCTGTGGGTTTGTCATATGAAAGTGCAGTTTCCGGTGCCGATGCTGTGGGTTTATCTCACAACAGTACTGTTTTCTACAGCAATACAGTGAGTTTGTCACACCCCACTGCAATTTCCTTTGCAAAACTGCGCTTATGGCACACTATAGTGCAGTTTTCTGTGGGAATGGAACATTTTGAGATGCTAATGCGGCGAGTTAGTTACACGTTTGCACTGTTTCCCCATAGACATGCTTTTGACTTGGCACAAGTTGTGCAGTTTCCCTACTGTGGTTTGTTGTGTTTAGCACACTGTGGTGCCGTTTTTATGTATTCATCGAATACAATGGAATTTCCTATGGTAATATGGTGGAGTTAAAACACGGTAATGTATTTCACCATATTGTACTGTATGATTGGCACACTGCAATACCGTTTTAGTGTGTTAATGTTGTGGGTCTGACACACTAGAGTGTAGTTTTCCTATAGTAGAGCTGTAGAAGTCACCATTTGTAGTGCAGGTTCTCTACAGTAGTACTGTGCTGTGTCACCCACTGGTGCAGTATTCTAGTGTAATACTTTGTGTTTGGCACACTGTAGTTCACACTCGCTATAGTCATTTATTTTACTGGCATTTGCAGCCAGGAGGACTGGTTTGGGGTGCCTTCCTTTTTTTCAAGTTCGTCTCTAAGATAATCTGCAGACAAAGCCTCTGTGTAGTGATGCACCCACAGCAGGGTAGTTTCCAGCTTCGAGACCTCAAAACAAAGGCACAAAAAAAGTGTGAAGTATCTACACCTGGATATGAACAGTCACATACACAGTGGTCAATGAAGAGACAAAAGGCCAGTCTCAGCTAAAAGAGCCTTCCCACTCTGAACAATAGAGACTGTAGTCCTAAACTGCACCCCTTTCATCTACCAAATGCAGTGTCTACATGAAGAACAATCAGCAGCTCCTCTCAGCAAAATAATCTAATGGTATTTCTATAGGAGCCTTGTCTCCTTTGTCCCCACTTCACTGTGTAGGTCTCCTCCCTTCTGCATCCCTCCTGATACACTTCCACTGTTTCTGAAAACAACATCACCCCGACTTGAGCAGGAATGGGCAAGGGACTTCCAAAATGGAAGCTACATGCCTCCATCACTTTGCTTCAATTATATATAACATTCATATACTACAGTTGCCACATGCATGCACACACACCCTGCACTTGGGATGTTAACTTTAGATACCTTTCAGATCAAATATTGCTTTGCTGCACCATAGAAACAAACTAGAATGTAATTAGGTGACAAAACAAGGTATAAATCTGACTGTGCATTGGTGAGATGCTCCAAGCCAGTGCCAAATAACAAATTTTAGTGACTAGGTGAAAAAAACCTTCAATACGGAATAGTGAGGAAAGATATTTAAATTAGATTTTTTCTTTTTTCTGCACCATCTCCCCATCTGCAGCATATAGACCTTGTACCAAAGTTGAGATTCTCCAGACTATATTTAAAAGGGCTGCCCCAAGCTTGGCACACAACAGGCTAGGGATCTTAATGTTTAAATGTAGTGTACACACAGGCTTGCATATTTTAGCTGTCTGTCCTGGATATGGAGTACTATATATAATATTGTTTCTTTGTACAATATAAATCCTCAGATTGGTTGCTGTCCCAGAAAGCCTTCACCCACTGTACTCCGTAAACCCTGCATGAAAAAATTGACCTTGACTTACTTCTGCTTGATTTCTCTCCTCCCTGTCTTCACAGTGACTCACTTCTTACAGCCCATTCTCTGCGTGCCTTCTATTTCGGAGTATAGCCTACTTTCAGTTTCTGCCTGTCTGCATTTATCTCTTATTGCAGTTCTACAATTGGCTGACACCTCATTTCATAGATCACAACCTCACTTCTTTAAAACCCAATTCCTGTCACCTAACATTACATAGTTCATTAGCCATCTATCTCACCAGTCATTCACCTGAAACTGCAGTGACCCCCACCAATGAAAACACCTTTATCACAAAGTAACTGGAATAGTTCATGCATGTTTTTCTTGATAGCTCATGACTAATTTGTAATAACGAACAATAACCATTAACCTTGGGCTCCAGGGCAGCATGCTTCTTGCTGTAATGCGCTCCAACACCTCATCAGGGGCGGTAAGGGCCCGGGACGGGCACATGACAGGAACAATTACTATTCACACTTCAATAGGGGCGTGGCAAAGTGGTGGAAAATTTTCCTTATCCCCTTTATTTCTCTTTTTTATTTTGTTTTTGAATGTTTCGCTTTGTTTTATGGTCAAAGTTATTTTAATTATAAAACATATCTGATTTTGCTGAAATTCAATGCCTGACTGCGAAGCCATATATGGTCAATGCCAGGTGTGGCCGAGATGGGGTGCTCCAGTTCTCCTGTTTATTGTCGGCACCATCACACATGATTAAAACAATGACCGCGATGGGCACAGTAACTAATGTATCCTAATATTGGCATTGCGTGCCTGCCACATGCATCATAAGTATAAATGCAACGACTCATCCCCTACCCTTCTCTCCCCCCCCTTTCCCTTCACTTCCCTTTTATCTCAATGTCGTTTGTAATTTGTCTATCCTATAAAAGCAAATAGAGATATAAAAAAAAAATCAGGGTCTGTAAGAGCTACATAAGTGCAATTACAATACTATGAACTTGGCACACTGCGTTGAACTTCCCTATGGTAATGCTATACATATTGCACACTCTAGTGCTGTTGACTAAGGTAATGCTGTGGTTTTTGCACAGCAGTCGTAGTGCAGTTTCTTATGGTAATTCTATAAACTCGACATACACTGTAGTGATGTTTCCTTGTACCTAATACTGTGGGTATGGCATGCATGCTGCTTCATACGGTGCACCTATGGGCTTGGCACACTGTAGTGCAGTTTAGCATGCTAATGCTGCCGGTTTGCCACATCGTCCATAGTGCAGTTTCCTGTGGCGATGGTATAGGTTTGGGATACTGTAGTGCAGTTTCCAACGGCAATTCTGTGTTTTTCGTGTGCTGCAGTACAGTTTTTTTGCAGTAATTATGTAGATTTTGCACAATACAGTGCAGGTTACTTTGGCACAGCTACAGTGCCCCTTTATGTCTGAATATCTGAAGACACCGCCTCCCTCCCCTTGTGATAAGGGTGTGGATTATGAAGAGACATTATTCTGTAACTCATGTCAGCTGTCCACAGATTTCACTGCAGAAATGATTATTGCGAAAATGATGAATTTTCCCCTTAAACCGAAACGCAGCAGACACGAGGCTTCTGGCAGATCCGTCCACAGCAGCATTATCTGCTCCACAGACCGAAAAAGCACTGCCCCTCCCTCCCATCCATCCTCCTGACTTCAAAGTCTGAGGAGAGAGGGAGGAGACACGCAGGGATCAGGAGAGAGGGAGAGATGCGAAGGAAGTGGAGAGATAGAGGGAAAACATGGGATGAGGGAAAGAAAGGAGAGAAAGAGAAAAGAGGGGTAGAGAGCGATCGAAGGCGAGAAGAAAGAGAACTAAACAAGAGATGCAGAGGGAGAAAAAAACAATGGGGGAGAATGGAGAAATCGTAAAGCTAGAAAGGGGGAATAGGGAAACACAGGGATAATGAGTGGGGTCGGGAGAGAGTGAAAGAGATGAGAGGTCAGAAAAAAGAAGGAGATGGGCACAAGAGAGAGAGATAGTAAGAGATCAAGAAACAGAGTGAGATGAGAAAGAAAGGGATGAGAGAGAAAAGAGGAGACGATAGATAGATCAAAGCGCAAGAGAATAAAGCGAGCACGAGAGAGGAAGGGAGAGTGAGGGACACTGTTATGGCGAGAAATCAGGAAAAGGGAAAGACAGGATGAGAGTGAGCTGGGGAAAGATAGAATGGAGGGTGAGAAGCGGAGAGAAGGAGATTGGCACGCAGGAGAGCGTGAGTAAAAGGCGAAGAGACCAAAAAGTAGAGTGAGAGAAAGAAACATGGAGAGGGAGATGTAGGGGTTGAGAATGAGAGAGTGTGCTAGGGAAAAAGAGAGGAGAGAGAGACAAGTTGAGAGAAAGGGTGCAAGGTGAGAGGAAAAAGACAGAGAACCTGAAGAGAGAAATATAGAGGGGGATAACAGAGATGGGGAAAGCGAACCTGCGAGATAGAGAGGGGGAGGGATAGAAGAAACCAGAGGCCACCTAGTCTTACTCATATTGAAATATGAAAACCGCTCAACCAAGAACACAGAGAAGTAAGAAATCAAGCCTGTGTGGAGCAGATGAGACAGAAGAAAAGAAGATGAGAGAGAATAAAAAAAACAATGAAAAACTGGGTACCTTAAAACAAAAAAATCTGATGAGAAAGATAAAGAAGCCCAGTAGAAGACTAAGAAAGTAGGGCAAGCGTCTTATCAAACAGCTTCTAGCGTAAAAGGAGGAGCAGGTTCAACAAAAAGGGGAGATGTGAATGAACAAAGCAACACAGATAGAAATGTGTGGAAGAAGCACTTTCAAACCCTCGGGAAAGAGAATAAAACTCTTCCAAGATGCGCTCAATTAAAGGCTTTCAAAAATATCAAGACATCCCAAGGATATTAAGGGGACTACACTAGCAACGATAAAATATAAAGCCCAGCCAAGCACCTGTATCAGACACTAAATGAAATGCTTAATCATAGCACGCCCAGACTGCAATCAGCAATGATAAAACTCTGCAACATGACACTCAGTTCAGGACAATTTACCAAGCTGGGTGAGAAGGGCTTACTCTAACCCTAGTATACAACAAGATTGGTAAAGCATTGGTCTTGCATTTATATGAAGTGGCAAGTAATTGGCACTGTCAATGCTTGTTTGCAAAACATTGTTAAAAAGTAAAAGAAAAAAACATATCAAAGCGCTGGAGGAAAAGCAAGCATATCTTATGGTATTCAATATGCTCAGTTTTCATAAATGTCATGGTTTATTTTTCAAATACTTTCCACACCAGGAACTCTGAACATAATTTATAAAGACAAAGGAAGTTTAAAACTAAATGCTAGCCAAGGCCTAATTTACTTTCCACAGGACTCAGAACTGAAACAAGCTCCAGCCATTAGATTTTCTGCAGTAGCATAGGGACAAGATTTATGGGCTTCAACTAAAAGAGGCATCTCCTTTTCAGTTGTACTGATCACACCTTCTGATTCAAATGCCGGCCTGTCTCCCTGCACATAAAATGCATTGTGTACCAAGGCCTGAGCTTTTGGGCAGTATGTGTAATGCTTATGATAAAACAAAAACAACCTTTTAAGTTTGCTCTTTAGTCATAGCTTGGAAAAAATATACTTGTTGCTGTGCTCTTTACAGACAAACTGGGAGGGCTCAGGATCAACACAGAGCGTGGGGCTTCTATTGAAGGGAGAAGCATCACATGAGGGAAAGAACAAAAATACCCATGCACTCTTATAGCGTGCTGAATGACAAAGAAAAAAAGTAGCTCAATAAATGTGAACAGTGGAAAGATATGTCAGCCAATAAATAGAAGGTTAAATAGGTTATGCTCCACAGGAGGGACAAGTACAAGAAGCGGAAGACGGGCCATCGAATAAGAAGCCAGCAAAGGAGAGTGGCAACAAAGCCAACCAATAGTAAGCAATTGGCAAGCGCTGAGCCCTTTGTATGTTTTCGGTATGGTCCACAAGAGGCTTTCCCCTACAGACAGCTAAGAATAGCTGTAGGCAAGATCTTAAAATGGAGCCCACATAAAACCAATTACTGGAATGACAATTCTCAGATTAACATGACAAGAGAATCAGGATTTCATTAAAGATACGGAGGCTAACATTATGTATAATCTTTTATTTTCCACTCCTGCCAGCAACACCTTCAAAGAATCTTCTAAGCAAACAACAATCCAGAATTGGAATTCTTAAGAACACTAAAAGTCTTTAAAATGGAACTCTCTTCCTCTTTTAAATGTAAAACTGTGAAGATATAGACTCTTTCTCCTCCATCCGACTTTTCCAAGACTCCTGCACCTTACATCTGTGCATCTGAAAACAAAGAACAAAATTAAGCTTTTATTTCTCTCAAACCTCAAATTCTACCTTTAACGTATACAATTGATATATACACTCTATGCAAACCCCCTTCCTATTCTTGTTCATTTAAACTATTAAAATTTTCATTCCTATAGATAAGTACGTTTTTATAAAACTCCTAGGGAGAGGCGGGGTTGGTGGATAATGTTAGCCTCCGTGTCTTTAATGAAATCCTGATTCTCTTGTCATGTTAATCTGAGAATCGTCATTTCATCACAACACCGGAGGCTACCATTATGCATGTTGAAAGCCCTTCTTCACAACATCTGACATGCGCTCAATTGGCCTTAAATAATGTTTTGCAAAGGTACCCATGTTTGACCAATCTGGCCGCCTTCAAAATGTTCTCTAAACTTACACCATACAAACAAGCTTTACTTGCCATTGCACCTCTTATCGAATGTGCTTTATATCTCTCCTCATTCACTCAATCCTCTATCATTGCAAACTTCACCCATCTTGAAATTGTTGCTGTATGTACCGCTCCAAATGTTTTTACTAAATAAATCAATAACTGATGCTCACCATCTCCTCCTTTCTCCAGAACTCTACACTCATACTACCTCAAACACTCTACTACACACAGCTTCTTACATTCTTCACATCTTGGGTAAAAAAATGAACTTGTCATTCATTTTGTTCTCTTCTGAATTTTACAAAATACACCATCTGGTCCAAATACTCTATCACTTACCTCCAGATATTTGACAACCGATACCCTATTGCATGAAACAAAACATAACAGAGTTGCTAACTTTACAGCAATAGTCTTGTTAGACAAATATTTGGTTGCTGGCTATTCCATGAAAAGTTTTAATACTAAATTAACATCCCATAAAACTTCATACCTTGCCTTAGGAGGTCTCTTAATCCGCATGCTCTTCAAAAGTCTACATACCAAAGCATTACTTTCTACAGACTTACCACCAACCACTGCATGACCTGCAGAGACAGCAGACTTAGAACAGTTAATTGTTCTCTAACTTAAACCTTTGACAACATTTTCAACCAGAAAATTCACAACTTGTACTACAGGCGCATCCATGGGATCCAAATTCCTCTCCAAGCACCAACTAACCCAAAATCTCCGTACACCCCTGTATCTTCTTCTAGTCCCTGGTGCCCAAGACTCCTCGAGTAACTCTGCAGCCCCTTGCGAAAGTCCTTTGAATGCTCAAGAATTCCTGACACTTTGCAAGCAAGAAGGTTCAAGACTCTTTCCAATACCAGAGGATGCTCTTCCCCTACCTTGTTGGACAACAAACCTTCTTTCGCTGGAATCATTAAAGACACCTTGCATGCCAACTACAAAACTGCCGGAAACCTTGCTTGAGACACCCAGAAAGGAGTTACCAGAACCAACTGGCATCTCCCCTTCCCCACCTTCAGAAGAACCCTCTGTATTATTGCAAAAGGAGGAAAAGCACACCCCCTCATCTCTGTCCATTTCTGTTCAAAAGCATCTATCGCCTCCGCTCCTGGATCTGGCAACCAACTGAAATTCCTTTCCACCTGACATGTTAACCTCGTTGCAAACAGGTCTACCTCTGTTGCCCCAAATTGCCCATCTATAATTGCAAAACAAACTTGATTCAGCATCCAATCTCTGTAATCCCTTACATGCCTCGAGTTCCAGATCGCAACCACCTTCATCCTCCCTGGGAGGTATTCTGCCCTCAGAGAAATCTTGTGCTCCAGACAGAACAGCCAAAACTCTTTTGCAATGTCTGAAAGACCCTTTGATCTGTAAACTCCCAGCCTGTTCATGTAAGACACTGCTGAAATATTGTCCTTCTTTACCCAAAACGGTTCGTCCCTGAGCCTCCTTCCTGAAACTCCTCAAAGCGTGCAAACCTGCCATCAATTCCTGGAAATTATGTGCATCCTTCTCTCCAAATTTGACCAAGCACCACCTGTCTCTTTCATTCCCAATTGTGCTCCCCAACCAGACACACTGGCATCCGTCTCTAATATAGAATCCGGCCCACAACCAAAAATTGCCCTTCCGTTCCATGCATCCAAGTTGTGTAACCACCAGCCCAATTCTTCCTTCACCTCAATATCCAATTTTATTTGCTCTCCATACAATAATCCTCCTCTCAAGGCTTCCGCCTTCACTCTTTGCAATGCTTGATAATGCAGCGGCCCCGGAAAGATCGCTTGAATTAATGATGAAAACAAACCCAAACCTCTTGCCAAATCCCTCAAGGATAACGGCTTCTTTCGCAATACTCGTACAACCTCTTTCTTTATGATACTCACCTTCTTCTCTGGTAACATCAAAACTTCTCCTATAGAATCTATCTTGAATTGCAAAAACTCCATACTCTATGATGCAATCAAAAGTAACGTCTCCTTGTTGATTAAAAAACCCAACTTCTCTAACAGCTGAACTGTTTCCTGCAACTGTATTCTCAATTCTCCTGCATCCTGAGACATAATCAAATTATCGTCTATAATATACAATCAACCGGAATCCTCTCTCCCTCAAGACGACCACAACCACTCTCATCACCTTTCTGAAGCACCACAGTGCCGAATACAGACCAAAAGGAAGACATTGAAACTGGTACAGCTTGCTTCTCATCTGAACAGCAAGAAACTTTGACTTTCTCTTCCAGGGGATCCTCATCAATAGTCATAAGCACTGAATATTCCCGCCCATGTGCGGGGACCCCGGAAATAATAAAATTATATATGTAAAAACCATACATATATACAGCTCTGTATATGTATAAACATATATCATTTTTTCCAAGCAAATGCAGCCCCCATAAAAGGCTAGACAATGTATATATAAACATCCAATAAAACATATAGGTATAATAATACACCTAAATCTCTCTTTTTTTTTTTTTTTAATGAGGTAAAAACACTCATGAGAAAGAAAAGAGAACACTGTGAGAAACACAGATCACAAAAACATTGTTAGCCTGCAGGCTGCATTGTAATCCAATACCATAGAGACTGAAAAGCCTGTACAGGTAAAAACTGGCACCGTGCCCTTAAGGCAGCCCTGACTGTAGTATCCCATCATGCCTCAGGGGTGACAGTTGGGTTAGTTGTTCTTTCCGGCTCCTTCAGTCAGGACCCTGGAATTCAGCTCTCTCCTTTTTGACTTTTCAGTCAAGAATTATTGCTTATCTAGTAATTTTTTAAAGCTTCCTCTTATTATTATCTGTGAGGAAGTTTGTATCCTGTGTTTTTTCTGACTATTTTCAACAGAAAAATGCCTTCTTTATTTATGCCTTGCCCTTCCTGTGGCAAAAAGAAGGCTTCTTCAGACACACATGCTGTGTGTGTCGTCTGTTTTGCCAGAATCTCACTCTCCAGCTACATGTCGTCATTGTAAAGACCTCTCCAAAAGAACTTTGAAGGAGAGAGAGAGGATTAGGCTCTATGGATTATCAGTGGAGCGGTCGACGCCGAAGCAGCTGGTCCCTGTTTGCTCTCCTTCGGCGTCGGGCTCGGCGTCGAAGACTCCAGCGGCGGGATCGTCGCTGAGAGGTGAGGAGTCCAGGGGGAGTCATGCTTCGAAAAGAAAATCGTCGTCGACTCTAGACACAGCGGCGAAGCGGATGCGTTCGTCGTCAGCGACTTCGACGTTTAAGAAATCATCGGCGTCGAGGGAACGTCGTCATAGTTCGCCGTCAAGGCATCGTTCCACGTCAAGAGAGAGACATCGTTCGACGTCAAAAGCGGCAAGAGGAAAGTAGACGTCGACAGAAGTTCGTAGGCGTTCGACTCCAAAGTCTGCTACGACGTCGAGACCTAGATCATCATCGAGACCAGGTTCGCCGTCGAGACAAGACCGACCGTCGGCGAAGACACTTACGACGTCGAGACCTTCATCGTCGGAACATTCGACGCCGAGGCAGGCGCCTCCGTCTAGGCCGGCGTCGAGGCAGGGGCCTCCGTCGGGGTCAACATCGAGGCAGGCGCCTCCGTCGGGATCGACGTCGAGGCAGGTGCCTCCGTCCTCACAAGTCTCCAAAGCTTTAGAGAAAACTGTGACGTCGAGGCGAGATTCCCCGTCGGGGTCTAGGCCTCCGTTCAGACAAAGCCCTCCGTCGACGACAAGGCTCTCGACGTCGAGGCAGGAAGACTCTCCAATTATCCACCTGGAGTCAAGGCCCAGGTCTCCGGTAATAGGCTTATCACCGTTGAGGCGACCCTCTCCAGTGGGTTATCAAGAGCTGTCGCACGTTCGTCTGACTATCAAACCAAAATCCAGGCGCAAATCTCCTCATAGACTAGTGTATACTACATCTGAGCATGATTCACCGCGCCCAATCTCTATCTCGCCTTCATTATCAGATGGTTCGAGATCAAGATCTGGATCACCGGAGGTTTTGAATCCATCTCCAGTGCCTGCAATGGAGAACAGTTCCCAGGAAGAGGACAATGCTGTGCCTCAAAGTCCTCCGAGAGAGATACCTCAGGACTCTGCTATGTCTCTCGCAGTTAAGGCCTCCCTAGAAAGGTTGAAAAACACAAACCTCCCATTGAGAACAGGAAGATCACGTTCTCGAGAAAGAGATTTTCAACGTCGTTCTCGAACACCAAGGAGACGATCCAGGTCCTCCTCTCACAGAAGGGAGTCAACCAGATCGGGGAGAAGGCGGCGTAGGACTCCCTCATCCTCTTCGTCAAGTCGTTCTTCAAGAAGGGATTATTCACCTACACTCTAGGATACACCACCTCCTAGAGTATCGCCGGTGGATGATATCTCTACGTTCCAAGAAGTGTTGTGCAGAGGGGCTACGAAATTGAACATCCCAATGCCAGTTCAAGAGACCACCTCTTCTATAATTTTTGAAACCCTTCATGAGCGAGCAGTATCGCGCCCACTGTTGCCGTTAGTCCCTGGTTTGTTACAACCAGTAATGGATATTTTCCTCACGCCAGCGACTATTAAATCTGCGCCGGCGCGGATTCTTAAGAAGTATCGTCCGGCTCCTGAGGATCCTCTATTTCTAAAATCAGATCCACCACCGGATTCTGTTATCACCGCTGCTGCCAGAAAAACTCATGCAGTGGCTGGGTCTTCCACAGTGCCTCCAGATAAGGACAGCAAATCACAAGACTCGTGGGGGAGAAGAGTTTGTGGCTCGGCATCTTCAAGTCTTAAAGTGGCCAGTGCCTCAGCGCTTCTGGGGCGCTACGATAGATCACTGTGGGACTCTCTTCAGAGGTTTATAGATAAAGTTCCATCAGAAGATAGACGGGACTTTGAAGAGATTTTACAAGAGGGCAGTCTGGTCCCCAACCAAGTGATAAGCGCAGCAGCGGATGGAGCAACCTTAGCAGCACACTCGTATGCACATGGGATTACGGCCAGAAGATCTTCATGGCTGAGGCTGACTGCTCTGAAGCCTGAAGCTCAGGCGAGAATACTGAACCTGCCTTTCTCGGGTAGTTCGCTTTTTGGGTCTCATGCGGATGATGAATAGGGGTGGGCGGAATTTGCGTAATCGCGTTACGCAAATCTCCGCGAAACAGTGAAAAATCTCCGCGAACACGCAGAAATTTCGCGAACAAGCGGAATTGCTTGTTCGCGATGCTTTTTTCCTGTTCACAATTGCTGTTTGCGTGCTCAGGGAGAAATATCTCGCGAACACGCATTTTGAGAACGCAAACAAGCAAAAAATTTCGCGAAGTCGCGGAACGCAGAATTTTGGGCAATTTCGCGTTCTCCGCGGAACGCGAAATTACCCAAATTCCGAAAATTCCGCGAGCGGAACGGAATTTACTGCCCAGGCCTAATGATGAAATGGCTCGCATGAAGGCAGAGCTCGACACCATGAAAGCCGTGGGGCTTGAAAAGAGAAAAGAGTTTCGTCGCCGCAGGGGGAACAATAGGCGTAACTACCAGCAGAGGGTTCAAACCCCTCACTGGCAGAAAAATCAGGACCAGCAAGGTCAAAAGAAACAGCAATACCAGTCCCGCAGACCATCCAGGGGACGTGGTAACAACCGACAATCTAACGCTGGAAATAAGGCTCCAGGGAAACAATGAGGGACCGCTTCCTCCGACGCTGTCCACCGCTCCGGTGGGAGGAAGTATTGCACATCAACTTCCAGAGTGGCAATCCATCACGAAGGACCAGTGGGTTCTAAAGATACTGCGTCATGGATACTCGCTTCGTTTCCGGAGTCACCCTCCCTCGATTCATCCTGTGCATTCCTCTCAGCATCTCAAGAGGCTAAGAGAAGAGGTGGCAACTCTTCTACTCAAGTCCGCAATAGAAAGAGTGCCCAGAATGCAAAGAGGGAAAGGAGTTTACTCCAGATATTTCCTGATTCAAAAAAGGAGCGCAAAGGAAGAGTTCAGACCCATCCTGGACTTGCGAACACTGAAAAAACACATCAAAAGAGAAAAATTTCGTATGCTGGCGCTACACCAAATATATCCTCTCCTCCGGATAGGCGATTGGATGTGTTCGCTGGACCTTCAGGACGCATATTTTCATATTCCCATCCTACAAAGTCATCGAAAGTTTCTCAGGTTTGTGGTGGGAACCTCTCACTATCAGTTCAAGGTTCTACCATTTGGCCTGAAGTCAGCTCCTCGAGTGTTTACAAAATGCATGGCAGTAGTAGCGGCAGCACTGAGGCGCGCAGGAGTCTTCGTCTATCCCTATCTAGACGACTGGCTGATAAAAGGTCAATCGCCTCAAAGTGTTCAATCACAGCTGACGCTTTGCCTGCAATTATGCCGCAAACTGGGGCTCAGGGTGAATGTCAAGAAGTCCAACTTCTCACCTGCACAACGAATTCACTATCTGGGTGCAACCATAGACTCCGCAGTAGGAAAAGTGTTTCCTTCGGAGGAGAGACAGTCATCCATTATCCTCAAGGGCAAGCAGATCATATCCATCAATCTGTCCACGGCAAGACAAATCTCATCTCTGCTAGGGGCCATGGCATCCTGCATTTTCCTAGTGCCCAATGCCAGATTAAGGATGCGTCCTCTCCAGCAAGATCTCGAGGACAAATGGGACCAAAGGAATTCCCTGTGGGAAGAAAAAGTTTGCCTTTCCTCAGCTGCCAAACAGTCAATCAAGTGGTGGTTGAAACCATCCAATCTACAAGTGGGAATTCTCTTCCACCAGGAACCACCAACTCAGACCTTAATCACCGACGCATCCCTTCAAGGCTGGGGTGCGCATCTCGGATCTCTGCAAACCCAGGGGCGGTGGTCCAGCAGCGAGCAGTTGTACCACATCAACATGCTGGAGCTCAGGGCAGTCCACCTAGCCCTCAAAGCGTTCCTGCCCGCGATCAGGACGAGTACCGTTCTAGTACAGACGGACAATACCACCACAATGTGCTACCTGAACAAGCAGGGGGGTACTCGATCCAGGACGCTCTCGCTGGAAGCTCAGTCCCTGTGGCACTGGATCCTTGCACGGAACATCTCGTTGAAAGCGGTGCACCTGCCAGGAGAACTCAATATGCAAGCGGACTTACTCAGTCGTCATTTTCAATAACCAGAGGACTGGGTACTAAACGACGAGGTGTTAGAAGACATCTTCGGGGAATGGGGGCGTCCGCAAGTGGACCTCTTCGTGGACGAGCACAACACAAAATGCCGAGGCTTCGCCTCAAGATACCATCGGCCAGGATCCATAGGGAATGCCCTTTTGATCAATTGGTCAATGACATTTGTGTACGCTTTTCCGCCTCTCCCACTAATCCCCAAGGTAGTGAACAAGCTGCAGAATTCATCTACCAAGATGATCCTCATAGCACCGGACTGGCCGAGGCAGTGGTGGTACACGGATCTCCTACACATGTCGATCCGACCTCACAAACGGCTGCCGTGCAGGCCGGACTTGTTATCCAAGATGCAGGGGAAGATTTACCATCCCAGCCTTCCCTCGCTGAGCTTAACTGCATGGCTCCTGAAGTCCTCCAGTATGGCCATCTGAACCTTCCCCAGGAGTGTATGTCCATACTGAAGGAAGCCAGGAGGCCTTCGACTAGACACTCTTACCTCTGTAAGTGGAAAAGGTTTTACATATGGTGTTGTCAACATCACTATGATCCTACAAAATGTCAGGAGGATGTAATTTTGCCCTATCTTCTACACTTAGCGAGGGCGGGGTTGAAAGTTTCATCCATCAAAGTTCACCTAGCAGCCATTACAGCATATAGGCGCTCTCCAACGCAGCAGTCATTCTTTAAGCTGCAGGTGGTGAAGGATTTCTTGCAGGGTCTCAAGAAAGTGTATCCCCCTGTTAGGCCTCCCTCACCTTCTTGGGAGCTAAACTTGGTTCTGTCAAGGCTCATGAGTTCGCCTTTTGAGCCTATACATAAGGCTACCTTACAGCACCTTACATGGAAAACAGCCTTTTTAATAGCCATCACTTCAGCACGGAGGGTCAGTGAGATACAGGCCCTTTGTTCTAAAGAACCCTACACTATGTTTCATCTTAATAGGGTAGTGATGAGGACTCATCCATCTTTCTTGCCAAAGGTGGTGTCGGACTTTCATGTCAATCAGACCATCTCCTTGCCTACCTTTTTTCCCAACCCCTCCTCACCTGCGGAGAGGGTGTTGCATTCTTTAGATGTCAAAAGGGTCCTAAAATTCTACCTAGATAGGACTAAGGCTGTCAGGAATTCTGATCAATTGTTTGTGAACTATGGTGTTGTCCGCATGGGTTTTGCTGCATCCAAACGTTCCATTGCTAGGTGGATTGTTTCATGTATTAAATTGGCCTACCAACTGGCCCAGAAGCCGTTGATGGCGCGCCCTAAGGCGCATTCTACAAGGGGAAAGGCGGCTACCGCTGCTTTTCTCAATCATGTCCCACTCTCCGAGATCTGCAAAGCAGCTACTTGGAGATCTGTCCATACCTTTACCAGACACTATTGTCTGGACTCGGACACCAGAGCAGATACTCAAGTAGGACAAGCCTCCTTGAGGAATCTGTTCAATAATTAAACAGTTTTCATGTTTTTTCTTACTCCATGTATGGTACAATTTTTGCATTTGCCTGCAGGTGGAAGGTGGGCTTGCTATTCTATTCAGTGCTTATGACTATTGATGAGGATCCCCTGGAAGAGAAGGATAAGTGACTTACCTGTAATCCTAGTTCTCTTCCAGGGGTATCCTCATCAAAGTCATAAGCAACCCACCCGCCTCCCCAGGCAAATGAGAGGAGTGTATTATTTACCATGGAAAAGATATATCTTTGTGTTTAGGACTACGGTCCCGCAAAGAACAACTGACCCAACTGTCACCCCTGAGGCATGATGGGATACTACAGTCAGGGCTCCCTTAAAGGCACGGTGCCAGTTTTTACCTGTACAGGCTTTTCAGTCTCTATGGTATTGTATTGCAATGCAGCCTGCAGGCTAACAATGTTTTTGTGATCTGTGTTTCTCACAGTGTTCTCTTTTCTTTCTCATGAGTGTTTTTACCTCATTAAAAAAAAAAAATAGAGATTTAGGTGTATTATTATACCTATATGTTTTATTGGATGTTTATATATACATTGTCTAGCCTTTTATGGGGGCTGCATTTGCTTGGAAAAAATGATATATGTTTATACATATACAGAGCTGTATATATGTATGGTTTTTACATATATAATTTTATTATTTCCGGGGTCCCCGCACATGGGCGGGAATATTCAGTGCTTATGACTTTGATGAGGATACCCCTGGAAGAGAACTAGGATTACAAGTAAGTAACTTATCCTTCCTCCTTCATCGGAATTGTAAATACAAGTCCTTCACCATCCAATCTCCTTTCTGTAAAATGTCTCGTAAAAGATGTATACCCTCCATCGTGAAATGTCTGTAAATCAAATTTTTTTACCACCAGAAACAAAGTGCTTGCATACCCTCCTATTTGTTCTTCCACCAGACAAATTGCATCTTTTTGCAACATTGCATCTATTTCCTTGTCTGTTATTTTCATTTTTTCCTTAGTTAAATTGAACTCTTTTGGTTCTTTTTCCTGTACTGGTCTTTTTACAAATTCTATTTTGGACTGCTGGACTGTATTCAGAACCCACGGATCCCTCGTGATCCTTTTCCATTCCTCCTGAAACATACATAAACTTCCTCCTACTCTTTCTTGGGAAGAACCAATAGTAATCCCCATACTCACCTCTCAAACTTGAAGCCAACTGTCCTCTTCCTCGATTACCACTCCTTGCTCTGCCAAACCATCCACATTGTGAAAAATCCAGAGGAACCTTGGAAACCTCTTCCTGTTCCCCTGTAGAAGAAGTTGTATTGGGATCTTTGGAAACCACGGGCAGCATAAGATCCCTGTCTGCTGGCCCTCCCAAAAACTCCTCCAAACACTTTTCTCATATTGTACTTAGCTTTATCTAAGTCTGTGTACATTGCCACATGCTTTACTTAACCTTTCACCATCCCATCTCCAAAGAGCAAAACTTTTGCATCACTACTCGTCTCTTTTTCTGCCATCTCGCCCAACTTTGGGTTTAATTTCATCAATACAGATTTCCTGCACTCTGTAAATAAGCCTGCATTTGCATTCCCTAGAAACACCATCACGCTTTGACTCCAGCCCCTTAGTATTTCCACATCCACCTGCTCTCCATTCAAGTGTGCCTCCCCCACCATGTTGATTATTTTCACAAGTGGACCTAATACATACAAGAGTTTGTCTTGGCATTGTTTCAAAGAATGCTCTAAACCCTTGCGAGGGTCCCTTTCCAACTTGTACAAATACGTTATCAATTCAGGGTCAAGGTTAGGTGTAAAACAAACCTTACTCTCTATCTGTGGCCTTGAACACTCCGCTTTTACAATATTCCTGACCTCCATATCAAGCTGTTTCGTAATCCATTTCTTAATAAACCTGCTAACGTCGTCCAGTGGCCACCAATCTGCACTCCTTGGATGTCTCAACTCATATGGACTGAACATTCCTTCTCCTAACAGATTTTTTATGACTGGCTTACTTGTTGTTGGCACGTCATCTCTTAAATCCTCATTTAAATCGTCATCTTAGTCCATATAAAAAATATACTCATCATAGACCTTTCCTGACCCTTCTAAAACTGTGTTCTCCGTTTCCCTCAATCCATCTTCATCAGATAGATCTTGAGTGCCGCCAAGGACACCTTTCCTCTGCGTGCTGCTATGGACACTAATCTCTACTACTTCTCTGACTGAAGCTTTCACCTCACTCTGTATCAACCTCCTTAAAGTATCCTTACTTACTCTCTTTTGAACTACCTGGGTTTGTACAACATTCTCCTCTGTTGACATCTTCTCTATCCTCTTCCTCATCTATCTCACAAACCACAAAAATTATCTTTTTCCTTATTAACCTGTTATAACTACTCTCAAACTCGTTTTTTCGTGCTGTCCGGTAAGTATACCATTAGCTGCTTTCCTCCGACTCTAAGGGTTGCCTAGTGATGGAGCAGGTAAGCCAACATTTTGTATACCTCCTCTATTTTGCATGACATTAATTACGTAATCATTCTAAAAATGAACTCGTACTAATTAGTTTGAAGTGAGATATTATTAACCAACCCTTACACCTTGATAAACACAAGATACACATGGGACTAAAATGCTAATTGCATGGCAGAACAACTCATTAATTAACTGTGGTACGTTAACTAACTTTAGATTGTGGCGAAATAGAGAATTGCATGATTTATGTTGCTTTGTGATGGTTTGTGCTTTCAGTACTGCAAGATGGTGAGTATTATTGCTTTAACTGTTGCTATAAGCTAGGACAATACTAATATACATTGGGATTAGAGTGGGAATAAACATTAGAATCTTCGTTTCTATATATTAATTACTGTTATGTCTGTTCTTGCTTAAGTTGGCATTCGGGCCTGATAGGCCGCAGTACTTAAAATGGAGGTCCTGTGCAGCCGCCGTCATGTGACCGCGATGACTTCTGCGCAGAATCGGAAGGCTCTGGAGGTCTCCAAGTGACCTCAGCCCCTTCACCATCATGTTCCTTGTCAAGGGTAGGAGCATGGAGGGTTGCCAAGTGATGAGCGGTGTGAACCACCAAGGGGACAATGGAAGACCTGTACAAGGATGCTTGCTTGTTATTACTTCGGAACTTTTGCCCCTGAACTGGAGGAATAAAATACATTTTGCGCCTTGCTATGCCAAGTCTCATGGAAAACCAGTTGGTCCTGGGAAACGTTTTAGAAATTGCAAGTTGACCCGGACTGTCCAATCGGAACAGTTTCTACCCCTAAATTGTTGCATGTTGATCTGAAGTAAGAGGGGAAAAGGGTATAAAAGACCCTCAACCACCCAAAGGGTGGGTTCACTGGGCTGATCTTCCGTGGTGTTGGGTCTACGTTGAGCTGATGAAGATTTCCATGGTTTACCTTAGGTTTCTTTGATTTTCGGGAAAGTTATTTCATCTGATGGTTTGATTATTGCTGTGGGTTGGACAGTTTATCCCGAAGATTTTAGCAGAGACTTTGAATAATCCTCTGTGTGATCGGAGGGTCGCCAACGTTTGATATTTGGTAACTATAACGCATTTCTAAATCTATGCTTATGTTCCAAAGAATTGATTTCTTCTTGAAATAAACCGAATTATGTTATATTCTGTAGTGCCTAAATGCTAATGCAGAGCAAATTAATATTAGATAAACAAATTTGGATTAATAAGAAATTAGTTTGTGATTCTTTAATCGAGTACCGAAATTAATCAAATGTTTCCTAGGCTTTAATTGTGTTTTAACTGGTTCTAAATCACCATCAACCAATCCAACTAATTGGTCCGTCGACCAAGTGGTGGAGTGCCTTGATGTTAAGGTCAGGATTCCATAGGTGCAGATGTATATAATGTATATAATGTGAAGAAATTTAATCCTGATAGGTAATAAGGTACCCACATGTCCAGCGCTTTCTCTCCTGTGTGCAGATTCGAGTGCATGTTGGTGTTATGGGCCCCACCAATGAATGAGTGTATGGATGAGTGGTGTGTGATGACAAGTCTGTGATATAGGGGGAATATGTAAATTTGCCCTTTTCCACTGGAACAGTTTTCTTGGAAGCAGATTGATGGTTTTATTGCATTGGTTTGGTGATTATTGATTTATGTTTAACACTTTATGTTGAGTTTGTGTTGCGTTTTATGGTGTCAAATGTTTTAAGACTTCCGGGAAGTAGGAAGTTGGTTGCCCTGTATGCAGGCAGGGGAAATGTGTGGCAAGTGAAGTTGCACAGTGCATTGTCTGATTTCAAAGTGGTAACATCGTCGTGTGTTATCGGTAGGGACATTTTCCGTATGAATGTGTGTGAGTGAAATAGCAATAGGTTATCTTGTGAAACTCTGGCCTTTATTCTCAGGAGCATTGTAGTCTCCACAGGTGTTTTATCCCCAGAGAAACGGGTTAGCCTTTTTGCTTGTTAGAAGGGTAAGGTAGATGGAGGTGCTACTTTATCGGCGAATAATTTTGTGGTAGGTTAGAGGTAAGCGCTGCCTATTGGAAAGACAGAATTCTTGTGTAAGTGGACAAAACTATCTCGTTGGTTTAGCGAAACATGCAATGGAGATGTTTTATGTTGTTACTAACAGATTTTGATTAAAGAAAACGTAAGAAAACGTTTGCCGATAAAATTTTGTAAAGGAGGGGTCATCAGGAGTAGCGAGAAAGGCTGACGTCAGAAAGACTGTGCTGGGATTGGTCAGCTGTAGAGAGACGAAGCTTGCACTGATTGATTCGTTAGTGTGAGTCGTGCTGGGAGTGGAGAAATACCAGTGTGACGTAGACGCCCAGGATTGGTGCGTTAGTGTGAGTTGCGCTGGGATTGGAGAACTTCAGGAGTGACGTAGACGCCCAGGATTGGTGCGTTAGTGTGAGTCGCGCTAGGATTGGACAGAATACGGAGAAGCCGTGAAGGAAGTGATTTGCAAAGCCTAGTTGATTAAGAACTTTGAAAAATAAAAAACGATGTACTACGATCCACCAGAGAAAGACAAAAAATCATGGTTTGGGAGAATTAAAGGCCTATTTGAGAAGGATAAGCAGATTGTGACTAGGGAAGGCCAGATACTCCCTCCACCGAAATCGCCTGCATCTTTTATGGTAGCGAAATATGGTTATCATACATGTATTTGGTTGGAGAATTGGGCAAGGGATACCAAAGAGGATGGAGTACTAGCATTTCCAGAAAGTGGTTTGTTTAGTTTGGCAGTATTACGAAATTTAGGAGAAAGGATGATGAGGTTAGAACCGAAACCCAGACCTACCCAATTCGAGGCTTTGACTGAATGGGAAGAAGAGATGTATGAAAGGGAAAGGGAAAGGCATCGGAGTGGAAGAAGGTATAATTACATGTTTGGTAGACATTGTGGTCAAGAAAGTCATGATGACAGAATGAGAAGATGGCGGAATGCAAATATGACTGATGGTATGTTTCCCCTAAGAAATGCTGAAGAGACGAGTGACAGAAAGCGTACAGAAAAGAGAAATAACACAGGGTCAGAAGGGTATAGATATGGAGTGAGTGAATCAGAAGATGAAGTGCTGGAGGACATGTTCTATAAAAATACACCCCCATATCAACCGAATTCTACGTTAATGACGCCGAGTGAGCTGGTAAAAGAAACCGTAATGAATAAAAATTGTGAGCAAACGCCACCTAATTTGGGAAAAATTAATCCGTTTAAAGAATCTGAAATGCCACAACCCGTTAGAACTGGAAATGAAAATTAAGCAGAGTTAGCTAGAACTACACTGGAGGTAACTGAGAAATTTAGAGAGTTAACTAAGAATATGGAAGCAGTGACCGTACCTGTAACTATAGGGCCGGTGATACCTGTCTTTGATAAACAGAAAGATAGTGAGCATTGTTTAACAGTTCCTTATAATTGTCGTAGGCAAAAGAGATCGAAAGAAGTGGTTCCGGGGGAAATGAATGGAAGAATATGGCAGGAACATCAGGGTTAAGTACTCCTAAAAATGTAACTGTAAATTAAAGTCCAGCTAGTAAGACACTCATGACTCAGAATCAGCAACTGAAACCCCACAGAGAATAACGGATAAAATAAGAACCGAGACAACCCCTGTAGGACCCACATCTGAAGAATTAAGTGATTGGTTAAGAAGTTTACAGTGAAAAGATACAGAACCACAACCTTTAGATGGAGCGAAATTAAAGGTAACATTAGAAGAATTAATCGGTGGAACCATTCCAACTGAAAAATTAAAAGATATCAGGATGAGGAGCTAATGTTCCTCTGCAAAAGTATACCTTGGAGAGCGAGAACTTTGCATGAAAAATTAGAAGAGACAGCGAGTGAAATGGGAATTGATTTTGAGAAAATAAGGTCATTACAAAAACCATATAGGGTAGATTTTTCCGAAAAAGATATTGAAAACTTGAAAACTGCAGGAAGGTTGACCCAAATTAAAGAACTGATTGCCTTGCTAACGAAATGGGGTGATGTGGATCGGTGGAAAAGTAGATGGTTCCGAAAAAGAGAGGAAACTACAGATAAGGCTTTCTCAGCATTCCCGGTGAGAGAAAAAGAGCCAGTGGTAACAGAATGTCCCATGGGAGAAATCCCAGGAGGGGGATATGTGCATGTCCCTTGGGCTAGACAGGATATTTTGTTGTTTACCAATGATTTCCCAAGGTTAAGAGAAAAACCAGTTGAATGGTACCGACAGGTAGAAAGGTTTGTCAAACTTTCAAAGGTGTTGTGGATAGATCTGAATGGTCTTTTTGATATAATTGTACCTGCAGCTTCATGGGCAGAATTTAAAATTACAATAGTTTGGCCAACGCAAGAGTATCCTGAGCCCCTGATCCAGAAGTAATGAAAAAATATGATCAGGTAATTACCTTTTTGAAAAATAAAGTACCTCCAAAAGAAACTGACTGGGTAAAAATTGACAGAACTCACCAAGAGGCTAAAGAATATGTTCATGCATATTCTGAGAGGTTGTTGTTAGCTTTTAAACAATATAGTGGAGATGAGAAATTAAGCGAAAAGCATCTGAGTCATTTTGTGTACAGATTTGTTTATGGTTTAAAGCCTGAGGTTAGTGAAATGATCAAACAACATACAGTAGATTGGCAGAATGAAAAGATAGATGAGGTGTTGCAACATGCAAAATATTTTAATGATGAAATTGAAGCCAAACAACGTAAACTGAAAGAAAAAGCAATGTGAGCACAGGTTAAGGTAGCTGAGCAACAAGAAGCCCAGCTGATCGAGCAAGCTAATGGTATGGGCCAAGTAAAACAAAAACCTAATATTGGAAAGGGAAAAGGACAGGTCAGCATAGCGGAAGCTTGAAAGAAGTGGCCATGTCATAATTGCGGAAAATTAGGGCATTGGAAATCCGAGTGTAAATTGCCACCGAGAGCTAATGGAGATAATTCATCATTGAATCCGCAGGTGCAGAATGAGGTGAGTTGCCAACCGCCGCGACAGCAACAGGTTGTTGCCCAACAGTGTCAGGTGCTAAAGCCACCTTTTCCACAGCATGTAAATCCTCAGAGATACAGTAATGAGACAGGATTCTACACCGAGGAATAGGTGACAAAGCTGCCGCACGCTAGTGCTGTTTCACAGTATTGGCTGCAACGCGATGAGAGTGAGCCAGTGGAGAGTTATTGACGGTGCATAGGAGAGGAAGAGGAGTGCGTACTTGGCGCAACTCTAGAGGTAGACCAGACAGGACCCTTTGTGGATGGAAAGGTGAATGAAGAGAACATTACTTTCCTAGTAGATACTGGTGCTACTCGTTCAACTGTTAGATCAGCTGACGTTAAAAATCTTCCTCTCTCTGGTGAATCAATCCAAGTAGTTGGGGTCTCAAATAAACAGATAAAAGCTTATCTTACGGATCCTGTAAAGGTTAAAATAGGGAAATTCACCGACATGCATTTGTCGTGTGTGACACTAGCCCCGTAAATCTGTTGGGGAGAGATTTGTTGTGCAAAATGAATTGCACTATTTTCTGTACCCCTGATGGCACAGCTTTTGAAACTCCTGATGAAGACGTACTGTACAGAATGACAATGGCAAACTTAGAAGCCGGAGGCTTTTGTTGTATTTGATCCAAAAGGATTGCCTCAAGAGTTGAAGAAAACCGTAAAACCCGAAGTATGGGATTTCACAGGAGAGCATATTGGATTAATGAAAAGGGTAGATCCTGTAAAAATAATTGTAAAAGAAGGAGTAAATTACCCGAATATCCCTCAGTATAAACTAACACCAGAAATATTTGCAGGAGTGACGCCTGTAATTGACAGAATGATTGAACAAGGAATTCTGAGAGAGATAATGAGTAGTCCATATAATTCTCCAATCATGGGTTTGAAAAAAACCGAATGGGACTTTTAGGATAGTACAGGATTTGAGAAAAGTAAATAAAATCGTTGTTCCATGCTGTCCCATTGTACCGAACCTTTCGGTAATCCTATAACAGATTCCCCATGATACAGAATGGTACACAGTCATTGACTTGTGTCATGCTTTCTTTTCTATCCCATTGCACCCTGACAGCCAACACATTTTTGCGTTCCGGTACGGCGAGCGTATTTTGGCATGGTGCCGTATCCCTCAAGGGTATACAGAAAGTCCATCAATATTTAATCAGATTCTAAAGAAGTACCTAGAGGATTTAAAAATGCCCGAAAGTTCAGTGCTTGTGCAGTACAGCAATTTATTTATTTATTTATTTATTTTTATCATTTATTAAGCGCGAACAAATGCCCACAGGCGTCTCGGCGCTGTACTGTTATTACTCTCCCGGTGATCTTATAAGTAGTTAGAGGTTAAATAACCAGGTCTTCAATTTTTTCCTAAAGGACATTAAGTTTGAGCAAGATCTTATGGTTTGCGGGAGTGTATTCCATAGTCTTGGGGCGACTACTAGGAAGCGCCTGTCTCCCCAGTTGACTAGCCTGGTCCGTGGCACTACAAGGTCATGTAGTTTTGCTGATCGTAGTGTTCGAGTGGGGACATATGGAACCAGATGTTCACACAGGAATTGAGGCGCTTGAAGGTGCAGTGCCTTGTAGACAATGCATAAAGTTTTGAATTTTATTCTATTCCTAACAGGAAGCCAGTGGAGAGTCCTCAAGGTCTCAGCCACTGGCGCGAATTTAGGAATATCAAGAAGGAGTCTGGCTGCTGCATTTTGGATTGTCTGCATTTTCTTGATAATCCTGACTTGCGCATTCCCAAACAAGCCATTGCAGTAATCCAATGCTGACAAAACCAAGGCGCTGATCAATGTTTTTCCCACGTTTTTTGGAAGGAAAGGGAGAATCTTCCTAACCAGCCGTAATTTATGGAATGCCGTAGAGGCCGGTTGATTGGCATGGGCCATGAAATTTAGATTGTCATCGAAGATGACTCCTAAATTTCTCACCTTCGTGACCGGCTTAGGTACCGCTCCGAAGGAAGAAGGCCACCAGGTTGGGGACCAGCTAGGATTGAGGTGGCCAAAGGTGACCACCTCGGTTTTATCAGAATTAAGTTTCAAACTGTTTGCTGACATCCAGTTACCTATGGCCAGCATACCTGTTCTGAAACGCTGCGCCACTGCTTCCCCATCATTTCTGACAGCCAGTATCAGCTGTGTATCATCTGCATATGAGGTAAGGTTCATCCCATGCGCTTTGATGGTGTTTGCGAGGTCCGACACATATATGTTAAATAGCGTCGGACTGAGGGATGAACCTTGAGGTACCCCACATGGCAGTGATAGCTCTGCGGATTCAAACTGGCCCAGTATGACAGACTGGGATCTCTCTGCCAGAAAAGACGCCAATAGATTTTTTGCTAGGCCTTGCACGCCCATTTTTTCGACACGGTTGACTAAGATCTTATGGTCAACCGTGTCGAAGGCGGCCGATAAATCTAGAAGTACCAGGAGCGCTGTACCGCCTTGGTCTCTGATTAATCGGATGTCATCCGCCGCTTTGATGAGCGCAGTTTCTGTGCCATGAAACTTGCGGAATCCAAATTGTGATTCGTCGAGCAGATGATGTTGCTCGATGAATTCCGCGAGTTGGATATTCATGGCTTTTTCGATTATTTTAGCCAGAAAGGGTAAGTTTGCAATAGGCCTATAATTTTTTTGTTCTGTTTTATCTAAGCCAGGTTTTTTCAGGAGGGGTTTCAGTAAAGTCTTTTTTAATTGATTTGGAAAGGTGCCAGTGCAAAACATGACGTTACATATTCGTGTGATGACTGGAGTAACAATGTCCATTAGTGAACGAAGGGTATTCAGAGGACAGGGGTCTAGAGCTGATCCAGATTTAATAGTGTTAATGATGTATTGAATTTGATCCTCTGTAACTTCTGCGAAGCGGGAAAAATTGTTGCTAGAGGATGATCTGTTTGTTTTATCTGGGTCCTGTTTATCACCTAGGCTGAACGCAGAGAATATGTCATTCACCTTGGTGAAGAAAAATGATGCCAGTGAATCACAGACATCTTGTGAGCAAGGGAGATTAAGATCTGGAGCACATCCCGCTAAATGTTTAGTTATTTCGAAAAGTTTTTTATTGGAGTTTTTTGCGCTTTCGATTTGTTCGGTATAATACTTCTTTTTTGTCTCTATAATTGAGAGTTTATATTGGGTTAGCGATTCCTTATACACTTCCCTACTTTCATTATCGTACTTTTTCCTCCAGTTCCTCTCTTTATTTCGGCACTGCTGCTTCAGTTTCTTCAGCTCCTCAGTGTACCATGGTGCTGAGGGGGAGCTTCTGTTCCTGGACATTGTTTTAACTGGTACCAGTTTATTAGCAGCCTGGCCCACCCATGTGTAGTATTGCTCAATGGCAGTATCCGGGTCAGTGGCCCATATGGGTATTGAATTGTGCAACTCCTCCTTAAAACAGGGAATGTTAATGTCTTTCCAGACCTTGAACAATTCTCGCTTGGGGGGGTTTGTTATAGCGGTAGGTGTTTTATTAATTTGTATTGTAGCCAATACCAAATGATGGTCAGACCAGGTCATTGGCAGGACGTCGGTCACTAAGATATTATCTAGATTGGAGAAAATACCATCTAAGGTATGGCCTGCAATGTGAGTAGGTCCTTTTACCAACTGCGACAGACCAAAGACTTCCATTTCAGATTGCAGCGATATGGTATCCTTGTCTTCACTACAATCCAAATGGAAATTAAAGTCACCTAACAGTGTTATAGATTTGTCCGTGACTGAGGTTTCTAAAATGGTGAGGATTTCTGTAAGGAAATCCGACCGGGCTTCAGGTCTTCTATATAGCAGTACACCTTTGAAGTTATACGAGGGAGATAAATAGATGTCGAATTGAAGTGCCTCGCATGTCACGGAAGGAATTGGAGTAGTACGGATTTTGAAGGAGTCCCGGGCAATTATAGCAATTCCCCCACCTCTTTTACCAGTTCTATCTAGTCTGTGACATTTAAAACCTTGAGGAACGGCTATCACGAGGTCTGGGTCGGAGGCTTTATCCAGCCAAGTCTCCGTCAGGAACATTATATCTATGTTCCTGTCAGTGAGGACATCTGCTATTTCTTGCCTATGCTTGGCTAGAGAGCGCACATTGATAAGGGCAATAGTAGACATTTGTTTCATATGCTTAAAAATATCAACCCCTACCGGTTTATCTGGTAGAGGGATGGACGTTAAACAATGTGTACAGTTCAGTACTGTTTTAGAAGATATGGAGTCAAGACTATGCCGTGTGCACTTTTCCGATGTTTGTGGGCAGAGGTCTATCAATGCGGAACGCGGGTATGATGTGATGCATGCGGGGGCAGTCCGGCCAGGGGGAATGGCCCTAGGCCCGGCGCGGACGGGCGCAGACGGGCTTGCCTTTGGCGCGCCTTCGGCGCGCCGCCGGCGCGCCCGCTGCGCCCGCCCGCTGCGCGGACGGAAAGACCCCATATTTTTATACTGTGTTGAGGAGGGTGAGAGGCGTCCTGCCACTGGACCGCCAACCCTTTCTCCCTCCAAGATGGCGCCTATGCCCCGCGTCGTCAGCCCCTGATCGGCCACGGCGAGAGGAAAAGGTGAGTGAAACGCGCCTCAGTGCTAAACGAAGCTTGTTGTCACTGAGCGCGTAAATGTACAATTAAAAAACACCAGTTTAAAATATGTACAATCGTTAAAAAAGACTCGCCAGAAATGCAACAGGGATAGAATAAAGCCCCCGGCTTCCGCCTCAGGGGAGAGTATCTAGTACACAGAGCGGTGGACACTCGCAACTTAAGTATCCGGGAGGGTGGGAGGCGTCCTGCCACTGGACCGCCAACCCTTTCTCCCTCCAAGATGGCGCCTATGCCCCGCGTCGTCAGCCCCTGATCGGCCACGGCGAGAGGAAAAGGTGAGTGAAACGCGCCTCAGTGCTAAACGAAGCTTGTTGTCACTGAGCGCGTAAATGTACAATTAAAAAACACCAGTTTAAAATATGTACAATCGTTAAAAAAGACTCGCCAGAAATGCAACAGGGATAGAATAAAGCCCCCGGCTTCCGCCTCAGGGGAGAGTATCTAGTACACAGAGCGGTGGACACTCGCAACTTAAGTATCCGGGAGGGTGGGAGGCGTCCTGCCACTGGACCGCCAACCCTTTCTCCCTCCAAGATGGCGCCTATGCCCCGCGTCGTCAGCCCCTGATCGGCCACGGCGAGAGGAAAAGGTGAGTGAAACGCGCCTCAGTGCTAAACGAAGCTTGTTGTCACTGAGCGCGTAAATGTACAATTAAAAAACACCAGTTTAAAATATGTACAATCGTTAAAAAAGACTCGCCAGAAATGCAACAGGGATAGAATAGAGCCCCCGGCTTCCGCCTCAGGGGAGAGTATCTAGTACACAGAGCGGTGGACACTCGCAACTTAAGTATCCGGGAGGGTGGGAGGCGTCCTGCCACTGGACCGCCAACCCTTTCTCCCTCCAAGATGGCGCCTATGCCCCGCGTCGTCAGCCCCTGATCGGCCACGGCGAGAGGAAAAGGTGAGTGAAACGCGCCTCAGTGCTAAACGAAGCTTGTTGTCACTGAGCGCGTAAATGTACAATTAAAAAACACCAGTTTAAAATATGTACAATCGTTAAAAAAGACTCGCCAGAAATGCAACAGGGATAGAATAAAGCCCCCGGCTTCCGCCTCAGGGGAGAGTATCTAGTACACAGAGCGGTGGACACTCGCAACTTAAGTATCCGGGAGGGTGGGAGGCGTCCTGCCACTGGACCGCCAACCCTTTCTCCCTCCAAGATGGCGCCTATGCCCCGCGTCGTCAGCCCCTGATCGGCCACGGCGAGAGGAAAAGGTGAGTGAAACGCGCCTCAGTGCTAAACGAAGCTTGTTGTCACTGAGCGCGTAAATGTACAATTAAAAAACACCAGTTTAAAATATGTACAATCGTTAAAAAAGACTCGCCAGAAATGCAACAGGGATAGAATAGAGCCCCCGGCATCTAAGACATGAGAAGCATGCGTGGTGAACACAGTTGCACTGTTAAATCATTTGGCTGATGGAGGACTCAAAGTATCCCCATCGAAATTACAGTTTTGTCAGAAAGAAGTACAAGTAAGATTGAAAAAGGCCTGAGAAAGGTGACTGTGGACAGGATTAGAATAATAAAAGGAATGAGAGCACCAATGACACAAAGAGAAATCAGAATGTTTCTTGGGATGGTAGGATATTGTTGCCAGTGGATCAGCAACTTTTCGCTGATTGCAAAACCACTGGTACGCTTAACAAAAAGTGATGTAAAAGATCCCCTTGAGCTGAATAAAGAAGAGGTCAAAGCTTTTAGGCAATTGAGAGACAGCTTGTGTGAAGCACCAGCTCTTGGAATGCCTGATTACGAGAAGGAATTCGAGCTCTATTGCAGTGAGAGGGATGGATGTGCACTTTCTGTGTTGGTACAAAGGCATGGAAGATTGAGACGACCAATTGCCTATTTTTCAGCTTTGTTAGAAAAGTTTGGAACAAAATGAAGGAATTGTGATGGGATATCCTGTAAGAGTGTTTGTGCCCCATGATGTGGCAATCCTTTTGACAAGGAGCAAGACTCAGTTCATGACGCATAGTCGTCTAACCAAATATGAAAAGGTCATTTTGGGTGCTACAAATGTGAGTCTTGTAAGGTGCACTAATTGGAACCCATTGACATTACTACCTGATGCTGTAAATGCGGAAGTGAAGGATGATGTTGATCACGACTGTTTGGAAGTGCTTGATTTTTGCACCAAACCGCGTCCGGGCGTAAAAGATGTGCCTCTGAAAGAGAGTGACTATGTGATGTTTGTGGATGGGTCATGCTTGCGAACTGGAGAAGGGATTTTGAGTGCTGCATATGCTGTGTGTACCATAGCGACTGTGTTGGAATCATCTTATTTGAGAGGAGTACGATCTGCTCAAGTTACTGAGTTGTTTGCACTGATTAGAGCATGCAAGTTGGGAAAGAATTTGCGAGTCACTGTGGTTACTGACAGTCAGTATGGGTTTGGAGTGGTGCATGACTTTGGGCAGATCTGGTCCCAAAGAGGTTTCGTGACGTCGAGTGGAACTCCAATCAGAAATGCAGAAATGGTTGAAAAATTACTTGAGGCGATATAGCTGCTTGAACAAATTGCAGTTATAAAATGCGCAGCGCATATGAAGGGAACTGACTATGTGTCAGCCGACAATGAGTTTGCCAATAACATAGCACAATATTGTGCACGAAATCAAAACTCCTTGAACCGTAATAGGGAGAGGAAAATGGAGTCATGTCCCTTGCTTTTTACTAACACTGTGAATACATGGGATGAAGTGAGGCAGTTACAGGAAGAGGCAGGGGAAGAGGAAAAGAGACAGTGGATAAAATCAGGATGTGCACCACGAGAGGCAGACAGAGTTTGGGTTTATCGCGATGGAAGACCAGTAATGCCTGATAGCATGATCTCTACCATGGCACGGATGTACCATGGGCAGGCTCACATAGTTAGGGATGCCATGATTAGACTTTTTAAACAGACCTGGTATAATGCGAGGTTTCGACTTATAGCTGAGAGCCTTTGTCAGATATGCCTTATTTGCCAGCAATATAATCCAGGAAGAAAAACTGTGGTGAGTTTAGGAACCATAGGATGGGAGGGAGGTCCTTTCACTCGAATGCAGCTTGATTTCATTGAAATGCCCTCATGTAACAGACTAAGATATGTACTGGTGATTGTCTGTCTGTTTTCACGTTGGGTGGAAGCTTACACGACCAGAAGGAATGATGGAGTTACTGTAGCAAAACTCCTACTAAGAGAGTTCATTCCTAGGTTTGGTTTCCCAGTAACGATTGAATCAGATAGAGGAACGCATTTCCAGAAAGAAATTATAAAATTGATTTGTGAAGCATTGAATGTACACCAGAAACTGCATTGTGCCTACCGACCAGAAGCTTCTGGAGTGGTGGAGCAGATAAATGGCACCATAAAGAACAGATTGGGAAAAATGTGCTTGGCCATAGGTCTAAAATGGCCAGATGTCTTGCCTATTGTACTCATGACAATTAGGTCAATTCCTGATAGGAACACTGGTCTGAGTCCCCATGAAATTATCATGGGTAGAGCAATGAGACATGTTTTCATTCCTGTCAACAAACTACTGCCTATATCTGATGACTTCGTCTTTGATTATTGCAAAGGATTGGCTGATATGGTACATTCTGTGTTTCATCAGGTTGGACCAGATGCGACCACTCTCGAAAAGAAGCCAGCTCATGACTTGAGTTCTGGAGATTGGGTACGCATAAAAGTACACAGAAGGAGAAATTGTCTGGTTCCAGGCTGGGGGAAACCACGTCAAGTGATTCTGACCACAACGACTGCTGTGAAGTGTGCAAAGGTAAAGAATTGGATTCATGCCGGTCACACTCTTCGAGTCCCCAGTCCTGCAAATCGATCTGAAGAAGAGCATCAGGAAACGTCAGATACCAGCTCTGAATCAGAATCAGAAGAGACAAGAACAAGACAAAACCCAGGAGCAGGAGAAGCGGATTTGGGTCAAAGTGTGGGGAAAGAGAATATACCACTAAGAAGACGACTTGAAATTTCTGATACCAGTTCTGAATCAGAGACAGAACAAGTAGGAATACAAGAAAGAATAAATGAGAATACTGAAGAAACTGAACAAGAAATCTTTGATAAGGAGGTCCTGAGTAGGCCTGGGCAGTAAATTCCGTTCCGTTCGCGGAATTTGCGGAATTTGGGTAATTTCGCGTTCCGCGGAGAACGCGAAATTGCCCAAAAATCAGCGTTCCGCGACTTCGCGAAATGTTTTGCTTGTTCGCGTTCTCAATATGCGTGTTCACGAGATATTTCACCCCGAGCACGCAAACAGCGATCGCGAACAGGAAAAAAGTATCGCGAACAAGCAATTCCGCGTGTTCGCGGAATTTCTGCGTGTTCGCGGAGATTTTTACCGTTTCGCGGAGATTTGCGTAACGCGATTGCGCAAATTCCGCCCACCCCTAGTCCTGAGTACAAGCACAAAAGGAATTCCGCCCAAAATCATAGAAATAGAAGGTGAGGAATTAGATACAGAGAGTGAGGGTAAGATAATTGCGGAAGACCCCCAAGGAGGTGTAGGGACAACACACACCCAGGTAGAAAAAGGGACAGTTAGTCAGCAGGAAGATTGCGTGGAAGAAACACAAGGAGGGATAAACGTAGATAGTGAACCTGAGGTCCTAAGGATAAAATCCAAAGAAAGTAAAAGCCAGACCGATACAGAATCTAAAGAGAGTGAAGAAGAAAACAAAGGGGGAAGAACTTTAAGGAAAAGAGCTTGGAAAACGGAGTGAGAACGGAAAGGAACAAAATTAAGAGGCCGTCAAAAGAAGAAATTTGGCCCAACAAACTCAAAAGATTGAGATACAGATTAACGAGGATAAAATCTTCTAATGCTGAACAAGTGAATGAAGTGTCTAGTCAAGACAAATCAGAAGACACTGACCAGAAACACTTCCCAGGAGCAAAAAGGATAAAGAAACCGAACCAGAAGTATAAGTCACCGGAATGGACATATGTGGCACTTCCTGATATACAAGAGGAAGCGGATAGCCAAGAAAGTCAAGGAGTGACTGTGCAGGAAGTGGTTGAGGAAGAAGAAGATTCAGAAATCCTGAGAGTTATCTTGACTGACATCAGAGAAGAAACGGATGATCAGGAAGTTCTGCACAAAGATTGTGAACCTAAAGACAAAGACGATCCATGCATGGATTGAAATGACCAAGGAAATCACAAGGAATTAAAACCCCGGATGAGACACATGACCAGAAAAGTAACCAAGTAGGCAATCAAAGCCTTAGGTTTAGACAAAGGTAAATTGTTGACGAAAAGAGGCTAAGTCAAAATACACTGATCATTACCAAAATGGCAAACAGAGAAGGTAGAAAACCTACATGTGGGTTTCTCTGAAAATGGTGTAAAATGTGTTTTTGTTGTACAGGATTACTAATGCTTGTCTGGATCATATTAGTAATAACAATTTCATTTAGAGTAACATTTGAAGATGTAGAAAAACACACCGAAAACAGGACTAATAAACTGGTAGATAGAGCAGAACTTCACAAAGATATGTCCATAAATGATTTTTCTAATAATGTTTTTTCAAAGTTGCTGTACGAGTATGTAAAGACTATGGCGGTTAGGGACTGCTACGTCTGCATGCAGTTACCTGCATCTGTGTCAGAAGTTGTCACTTATCATCATCTTCCTTTGACATATGGGATAACTTGTAGTGTTTCAGCTATTTTGTTTTATAGAAAAGGAAAATTAGAATACTATTACACTGATGTAGATAATGTTTTCTCACAGATACCTGTAGTTCCTGAACTAAACAAGGTGATTCCTGGTAGAACATTAGATGAATTTTTCTTGGAAACAAGGGAGTTAACTTTAGAAGAAGTGTTTAAGAATAATCTTGCTTGTAGTTTGAGAAAAGAAGGGAAAACCTTCCTGAACATGATAGAGGAAAGGAGAGTTAAGATGCAAAAGAAGGTGTCTGGGGAAAAGATGGAAACAACATTTTGGGATGTTGGAAAGGAAAATCATTTAAAAGGATAAACAAATCCAGCAATGGCTTTAGATTGGCCACAGAAAGGGAAATTGTGCATCAGTAGAGATAATACTGCCTATGATAATTATTTTGTAGGTGCAAGTGAATGCCATGACGTATATAAAATCATGGAAGGATGGGGATTTAAAGGAAGAAATGATCCAGTATTCCCTGGAATATATTACATCTGTGGGAACAGAGCTTATTATAGGTTACTGGACCACTGGTATGGAACATGTTACCTAGGCCTGGTTTCGCAAAAATATTTCATGTGGGAAGAGGAGAGGACGGTTTGCACGAAATAGGTAGGCAACTAACACGTAGAAGGAGGGAGAGTTGGTCAGAAATTATAGGTGATATTTTTGGAGCACTGATACCAGCAGTTGGAATATCTCTGAATGCGCATAAAATTAGAAAATTGTCTACAGATGTGGATCGTTTATCATCCAGCACAGTTGGAGGGTTCTTAATGGTGAATACCGAAATGGTTGCCATGAGAGCTATAATTAGGCAAAATCGACTTGCCCTGGACATTATATTGGCCAAAGAGGGAGGAGTCTGTGGAATGCTGAAAGTGCAACATTGTTGTACTTACATTCCTGACGAAAGTCAAAACCTAAAGAAATTCATTAAGAATATAACTGATTTGCATGAAGAAATCATTCCACTGGAGGTTGAAAGTGTCTAGGAGAAACTTGGTAAACGTTTTTCTACTATTAAGAATGAATTAACATAATTAGGCAGTTCTTTTGTGGGTAAAATACTGATACCTGTGACCTTGGTGATTATATTAGTGTTAATATTAAGACTAGGATGTGTGTGCATAAAAAGAAGAAAATTACAAAATAAGATACAAAGAGAAATTAAGAAAAGAGAAGGAAATAAGAGAAAGAGAGATAGAAGATTTAGAATTAGAAGAGCTGCAAGAGAACATGTACAGGAAAACAAAAGAGAATGATATGGGAAACACTATGATGTAACCTAACAAATGCAAGGGAACTGAGTAACCATTTCCGTAGAAATATTTAGACATTTTAGTGATTAGTGGTGATGTTAAAAATCACCAAAGGGGGGATTGATGGAGCAGGTAAAACAAAATTTTGTATACCTCCTCTATTTTGTATGAAATGAATTACGTAATCATTCTAAAAATTAACTCGTACTAATTAGTTTGAAGTGAGATATTATTAACCAACCCTTAAACCTTGATAAACGCAAAATACACGTGGGACTAAAATACTAATTGCATGGCAGAACAACTCATTAATTAACTGTGGTACGCTAACTAACTTTAGATTGTGGTGAAATAGAGAATTGCATGATTTATGTTGCTTTGTGATGGTTTGTGCTTTCAGCACTGCAAGATGGTGAGTATTATTGCTTTAAATGTTGCTATAAGCTAGGAAAATACTAATATACATTGGGATTAGAGTGGGAATAAACATTAGAATCTTTGTTTCTATATATTAATTACTGTTATGTCTGTTTTTGCTTAAGTTGGCATCCGGGCCTGATAGGCCGCAGTACTTAAAATGTAGGTCCTGTGCAGCCGCCGTCATGTGACCGCGATGACTTCTGCGCAGAATCGGAAGGCTCTGGAGATCTCCATGTGACCTCAGCCCCTTCACCCTCATGTTCCTTGTCAAGGGTAGGAGCATGATGGGTTGCCAAGTGATGAGCGGTGTGAACCACCAAGGGGACAATGGAAGACCTGTACAAGGATGCTTGCTTGTTATTACTTCGGAACTTTTGCCCCTGAACTGGAGGAATAAAATACATTTTGCGCCTTGCTATGCCAAGTCTCATGGAAAACCAGTTGGTCCTGGGAAACGTTTTAGAAATTGCAAGTTGACCCGGACTGTCCAATCGGAACAGTTTCTACCCCTAAATTGTTGCATGTTGATCTGAAGTAAGAGGGGAAAAGGGTATAAAAGACCCTCAACCACCCAAAGGCGGAGTTCACTGGGCTGATCTTCCGTGGCGTTGGGTCTACGTTGAGCTGATGAAGATTTCCATGGTTTATCTTGGGTTTCTTTGATTTTCAGTAAAGTTATTTCATCTGAAGGTTTGATTATTGCTGTGGGTTGGACAGTTTATCCCGGAGATTTTAGCAGAGACTTTGAATAATCCTCTGTGTGATCGGATGTTCGCCAACGTTTGATATTTGGTAACTATAACGCATTTCTAAATCTATGCTTGTGTTCCAAAGAATTGATTTCTTCTTGAAATAAACCGAATTATGTTATATTCTGTAGTGCCTAAATGTGAATGCAGAGCAAATTAATATTAGATAAACTAATTTGGAGTAATAAGAAATGAGTTTGTGATTCTGTAATCGAGTACCAAAATTAGTGGTGGAGTGCCTTGAGGTTAAGGTCAGGATTCCATAGGTGCAGATGTATATAATGTATATAATGTAAAGAAATTAAATCCTGATAGGTAATAAGGTACCCACATGTCCAGCGCTTTCTCTCCTGTGTGCAGATTCGAGTGAGACGAGTGCGTGTTGGTGCTATGGGCCCCACCAATGAATGAGTGTATGGATGAGTGGTGTGTGATGATGAGTCTGTGATATAGGGGGAATATTTAAATTTGCCCTTTTCCGCTGGAGCACTAGCAACGATATACTCAACATCTTTCTCCCACACGCAAGCGCATCTACATGTTTCTATATGTAACTGAGCCCAAGGCAAGATGGCAGTCGTGAGATCGTGACAAACCAATCAGGCCCAATTTACACTATCGCCTGTGCATTCCCTTTTTTTTTCATGCTACGCGCTACCGGACAGCGAACAGAAGCGCGAGCTAATAGAACACGCTCCTCTCCTCCTCGAGCGTGCTGTTCAGCTAACGGTAAGAGATTCACCAGAATCCTACCGCAATGTTTCTTTTTATGAAAAAATCTAACAATTGTTAATTTCGAAAATATAATCATATTAAATGGTATTCAACTTAGCAAACCATTCCATCCTCATTCCTTAAAAACAAACTTCCACAGCAAATCTAAAATGAACTAAGCTCTTGAAAACAAAAATAATACATTATTCATACATTCATTCTGCTTCTGAAAATGAGAAGCTCCATTATGATTAAAACTTTCTCACAGACCAATTTATTAAAAGTACCATAGACATATAACAAAGGGTACTTATCTGATCAAGAGCAGCAGTTAGTGTTTTTAAGAATTCCAATTCTGGATTGTTGTTTGGTTTGAAGATTCTTTAAAGGTGCTACTGACAGGAGTGGCAAATAAAAGATTATGCATAATGGTAGCCTCTGGTCTCATAATGAAATCTGCATCAGCAGAAATTGTGTAGAATTGTGCTATGCTACCCTAAATAGATTAATATCTTCGTGCATCAAAGACAGATTATACACTGAAACCAATTAGGTTACCTAGCCAGTCCAGAGGCAACCATCCTCATACATCCTTTGCACACCCTAAAATGTGTACATAGAATACAGAAATTGTACATATCAGCAAGCTTTGTAGATCTCCAAAAGGCATTGACTCTATCTGGCAGACAAGACTCTTCCTAAACCTCCTTGTAAATATGGGGAAACAATCTCCATATTTGGTTGAATACTTGAAGTTTAGAGCCTTCACACTGTACAGAAGACTCCCTCAAGCCACAATTAGAAACTGCGGATTCAGTCTAGATTGGTGAACGCTGAGTATCTGGCCCGAGGACAATTATAACAGAGAGGCATTAGCAACCAAATGAACTTGAGCAGATATAACAACACAACACCCCTTTCAAACACAAAAGAAAGAAATAAACCAGCAGGGGCGATATAATCTTCAATACTTACTAAAACGGAAGAATCAGACATGGTATTCCAAGCACTTTTTCTTGTGTCATTTCTGTCCCCAGGCCTTAAAAACCGTGATCAACTTGAGAAAGAAAACATTTAGAAATACCATTCCTGACACCAGCAGGCTTTTTGACAATTACCAATTCTCCTACAGAAATTGCTTTTACTGTGCATGAAGTTCTTCATTTTACACCATTTTAGTCTTATCCTGAACATCCTTCACACAATTTCTCACCTCCTGCAAGTCCAGACTCAAGCCTAAATCTACATTGCTGCTCAACCAGCTGGCACCAGCTCAATAAAAAGGGTTTCTTATCCTGAGCAATCTGAAGGGTGCTTCTACAGTAGTGGACTGTGAAGTGGCATGATACTTTAAAATTCTCTTTCACAGCACCTTCTGCACATCAATACCTGAGGCAACAGTTCCATGTCAGAATATTTAAAGATAAATATCGACCTGCAACAAAAACAACTCAACCCCCGGTGTGAAAAATTATTACGTCTAGAACCTCAATGACAACAATGCTTTGTAAGAAGTCAACAACGCCTGAAGGTGTTGGATTCTGCACAGAGGTTTAATTTGCCTACTCTGAATGATAATATATGAAAACCATCAAGCAAATTGTGAATTTCTGCCCTGAATCTTCTGATAATTTAATCAGCATGAGGGACTGACCAAATGCTTGCCAGAAGCTTGAAAAAGCACACAAGATCTAATGTGTACTTTAACTAAGTTATCTACATGACAAGAGTTGATCGTATGTGTTCATTACTAGCCCTTGTTACCTTCATGAGCTAAGATAGTGAGTTTGTGTTTACCACCACTTGGAAGCCAAGTTTTGTTTGCTGTCAAAATAACCTCACATTCAATGCTAATTTCCTCCTGAATTTCTTCAAACCTATGTAGATCTTCACCAAGATACCACCTGTGTGGCCATCAATTTTCAATGTATTTCTTAACATCTTTTAAAACTATTATAGTCCCTGCTTCCTTACACTTCTCTACTGATTTGCCATGTTTAATTCCGCTTATAGAATCCACTGTATCAAAAGCACATTTACACCATCCTTTCCAGCATGATCACCATTTTGGCCCAAGGGCAGACATGACAGAAAGTCCTCCAAATTGCTGTGACCACCCATTATGTGCTCACTCTCCAAATGGTACTCCTGAAACCTAAGAAAGGCAACCCAAATAGGGACTTGGCTTCCGCCTTCCATTCTCCAAAGCAATGTTATAGAATGGGCGGTAGACAGAAAGCATTTAAAGGCTTCTTCTTCAATAGTGCAATAGAGGCATTCAGAATTCATAAGACATCTAGAACAAATATCCTAGTATTCCTGCAGCCTCTTACAATGTACCTTAGCAAAGCGCTGGCATCAGTAGCATTGGAGCGCAGTGTATCAATGGATTGAATTCCTGGACCAAATGGTTAGAGAGCAGGGACAATGAGTATGAGCTGCATGATTTTTTTAACACTTCTCTTTCAAATTCACCACACTCAAATTTGGCACCCTTATATAGTAACTTTTTAATTGCAAAACTAGGTACAAAGAGTGAGTAATTCTCACGTAGACCAAGGAACAGCTGGACCTCGTCTTTATCCTTAAGGTGAGGAAACTAAGTAATGGCATTAAGCGAGTCACTGATGGGACTAATTCCATCAGAAGTGAAATGAAGTGCCAAGTACTCCGCATTACAAGTGGCAATCCACAACTTTTCTTTTTTTACTGTCTTGCCATGACCCTTTAATGTCTAGAACACCTTTTTCAAAATGGCATTGTCCTATTGAACACTTTTTGTGAACAGTGAGATATCCAGAAAACCTTGAGCATATCATCAAATAAATTGTACATCAGCGTTTAAAACTTGCTGATGCTAAGATGAATGGCATTTGCAGGTAATGATAGTCGCTATATAGCATGATGAATGTGGTTGGAGACCTTCATTCTTCTGCGAAAGGAGCCTGATGGTGAGCTGTTCTTAAATCGATAGAAAAGAAGTACTTTCCACTCCCTAACAGTGCCAGCATTTCTCGTATTTGGACAGAAAATAGAAGTCAATGAGAATATTCTTATTTAAAGATTAGAAATTGTCATATAGACATAAATCACCAAATGTACCTTTTTGTGATAACAATGGAGGCCACCCAATCAGAAAAATCAACTGATTCAAGAACCCTGACCTTAGTTGTTCTATGTGGTCCTTACGCAGTTTCCTCACATCAGTACACCATTTCCAGCTTTTTGGCAAGGAAGCTTAGCATCTTTTTTTAGATAATTTGTCTTTGAACCCAGACAGACAGCTAAGCCTATCTTTAAATTCATCATTAAACCTGCAAATTATTTATTTTAATGCTTTATTACCATCTTCAACCAACATATATTGGTGTTTCTATAGTAGGCCATAAGACCATTCCCTGACTAGACTGGTCTGTTCTAAAAAGGTTGTTGTAACAATTGAAAGACTCTTCAGTTTTCGTGTTGATGCATCTTCCGAACAATGTAATTCAACCTTTAACGTACCTCTACATATAAATCATTTGTCTTTTATAGTAATCTTCAAAACGTCAGATTTCTAGCAGAAACACTATTTAAGAAGTCAAGTTCTTGTTACGCTGGGCACTCCCAGAATGAGAAAGGTTTTCACCTTGAAAAAGTGGTTGTACAACAGAATACCAAAACAAAATTATTATCTGACATAAATATCGTGGACCAAATATCGGTTACAAAAACATTGTTCACAGTTTAGATTTTCTATTATCAACTCCACAGCGGCAATATTGTTGTGAGTAATATTTAAGACAATGGTTTTGTTGAATTATAGTTAGGTCACAGTATTCTGGTACCATACTATGAGAATGAGCTGATGATCTGAAATGATAAATCGCACATGTCCGCCGGCTACATAGATGATATATTGCACATGTACACCGGCTACATTGATAATATATTACACATGTCCACAGGCTACATTGATGATATACGACACATGTCCACAGGCTACATTGATCTTTGCTTTTAAAAGGGACATGAAACAGCACTTCCCAAAAGACCTTTTGTAATTTGTACTCATATATTGTATTTGGTCACCCCTAACCTATGCTATAAAGATGCCAATATCTTTCTGAAGACTTACTTGTCTGCTATTATGAGCTATTTGATTGCGTTTTCCCGGCTTTTTCCGTACCATTCTCTGCAAAAAGCTTGGCCACTCTGTTCCCAGGATCTAGACACGCGATATCAAGAAAATAAATACATCAATAAACAAATAATGAAATACATTTGATTGTTGCCATAAGCCAAGAGATAAAGGTCAGTGGGGTACAATGCCACATTAGACCTCTTGTCGATGAACAGTTCATCAGTAACTGAAACTGGAGCCCGTGGAGGTTCTGATACTGCGAATTCTACCTTACCAATTTCTATAGAACAAATTGAATCTCCTGTGTCCCCATCACTGTTGCTAGACTTTTCAGCAAGCACCTCCTCACACCTCTATGAATCACTTCTTCATGCAGGAAAGGAAAATATGAAAAGGTATTATCTTCCCTGCCAGCCAGCACGTTTTGGCAGAATGGCCTTTCTTTTTGTATTTAATACACTGCCTCGTATAAGTATGACAGGAAGTGAAGCTGGCTAATGATTGTAATTTTTGAGACAGCCCCACTTTGCTAGTGTCATTCTTAATTGAAAAAGCACACAGGCGTTCATCAGAATGAGTCTTTTTGCTGGCTTTACTTGGTATTCTGAATACCACCATCGATTTATCAACAGCCGTAGCAAACGTTATTGTATCCTCCAGTGTGGGGCTCTTAAGCAGAGAAGATGCTCCCGTCATTTCTATGAAAAACTATTCAGGACATTTTGTTCTGTGAAATACAGTTTAAAATTCAGACCTTGCTACAAAAATCTTAAGATCTTTAACATAACCTTCGATTGATACATCCATGTGTACATTCCAAGTATATCGCACCTTTGAAGCTTCACTATAATACAACCACCATCCTGAAAATGTGCTTCTGGACTACTCACAACTTCAATATACTCTCCCTGCTTTCCAAATTTCTTTTTAGGACCATTAAATTGGGGTCAAAGCGGTTTTTATAGCTCACTGAAACAACAAAACCTGTGGTCCTGAGTTCCATATAAAAAGTTCTTTTAGTATGACAATTTCTTGGCTCTTCCTCTGTGTCCCTTCTGACACTGGCTTTGCCCTGTCCTTCTTTCCCCTGTCTTGGAATAATTTCACTTCTCACTAACCAGTGTTTTATTTTCACGTTCACTGTTCTTTCCCACTCAAATCTCTTCTCCACCATGTTTTTTTCCTGTCCTCAGACCGATCCGCTCCTCACACACACCGGACTCTGACCTGCGTGGTTCTTACTCCCCCTTTTCCTTCCTTCCCTCCCCTCACACACTCACCTCCCACTCTCAGCTTTACTACTTATTTCGTGGGTCTGGTGTGAATACACAGCTGTATTGTATTGCAACATTTACCCAACATTTACCCAGTGCTCATTACCCCTATGTGGGGTGATCAAGCAGTTACCTACATGTGTAGCATGCAGGGCTGGCCCTAAATCGGATTGACTAGGACAGCGCCCTGGGCGGAAAGAAAATGTGGTGTTTGTTGTGGGGGCTGGGGGTCGTTGCAGTGTGACAGTAAGAGGTGTGAAGAAGCTGGGAGGAGGCAGTGGGTGGATGGGGTGCTAACAATTACGCTGAGGTACATTAAGGGCCCACAATTCTGAGTGATGCTCCCTCCCCGCCCACAATTAACCAACATGATGCTATAACGGATAGTCTGCCGAAGGAGCGGGCCCCTGGCTCCACCCTTTAAATGGAGAACACTGAGTACAGGAGGCAAGTCACATTAAAAGCCAGGGAAGTACTGTTTTCCCCACAACGGACGGTTTAGTTGAGTGGTGCGCCGCAGACATAACCGTACCACTTTATTTCCAGAAGAGGTTCTTTTCTCCGACCTAGAGCGTCCTGGCTCAGGGGCCTGGTGACATCCTCCGGCAGCACTATCCTGACTGCATCAAACCTGAATTATTACTGCCTCTCTCTCCCATGTGCCCTTATCTTCAGAGTCCCAATTGAAGACAGTTAATTTCACCTCAGTAATGCCTTTCTGGCACAAAGTGTTGGAACATATTATGCTTTTGTACATAGTTAATTCAGGCCTGACTCAAGCACTATATAACTATATAGACATTTGGACAGTCCTAAACATGGTGGGTGTCTGTTCGTGCTGGGTGGGACATAGCTATCATTGGTGCAGCAGGCGCAGTGGCACCAAGGCTCTTTGAACCCTGATAATTGCTGTCTTTTACTATCCCAGCAGTAGGCGAAGGGGCCATATTCCTTGCTTGCACCTGGGCCCACGGATTCCTTGCTATGCTACTGCCGGGTTTCATATGGTTATTGATTACCTGGTAGTGTATGTTCGTCTCTTTTTCACTAGTAATGTTGCTGGTGTCTGAGACTATGTGGTGGTTTAGCTCTGGTTGTGTTGTAGTATAGTATGATCCATTGGTCTGAAGCTATGTGGACCCTCATTGGGATTCAGGCGGATCGATAATGCCTCCTAGATTTTTTTATCTGTTTCAAAGTGGGTCGGTTTTTCAATACCTGGTTTTTCCAGATGTGAGAGCACAAGGCCCAGTATTACTGTGCAGTAATTCTGCATGGTAAAATCGCATCAGCAGTCAAGCATTCTTTCCCATATTGTTTTCTGACTTGTGGTGCGTTCCCACCAGAGAATATCTTTCTATTCCCTGTCTCCACCTCACCCCTTCCCTCCTTCCCACCACCTGCTCAACCAGTGGTAAAAGTATGTGTTAAACATCACAGTGTGGTTTAAGACCAGAAAAATCCGTCCCACAGGGCAATTCCCCATTTTGTATAGTTAACCTGTAATTGCATGGTACTGGATTGAATTTACCGACTGGTAACAGTAAAATCACACGTTTATGGTGCCTCTGGTGTGGTAGAACCCAGAGTGAGGGTCATGGTGTTGTGCATTGGTTGGTCCTTGTCTGCTATTGTCTATTTGTCTCAGGTTGTCCTACATTGCTCAATGCAGTTAATTGTTTGATATTGTCACTACATCTAAGAGCTATTCGCTGACACAAGACCTGACTAACTCTTTATAGCTGAATCATGGTTGGGAAATGACATGGCTCCAGTGTTCCATGAATCCACTCCTCCAGGATATAAAATTATCCCCCAAAATTGTATAGGCAAAAGAAGAGGTGGACTAGATATTTTATTCTAGCAAATAAAAAATCACACCAAAGCTGATAATGTTTCCATACTTCACCAGCTGCAACCCTACACCAACTTATTCCTGTAACTTCCTTCTCCTTTACAGACCACCACTAAGCAATGCAACATTCTCAGACACATTTCTAGACACAGTTTCAATCCTTATAGCACTACATTTTAACCTATGCATCCTATTAATTCTTTTTGACCTAAACATTTGGTTTGAGACACCCAATATGCCCCATCCAAAAAATTATCATCACTAGCCTAGTCACAATAAATCTATATCAGATCGTTCACAAACCCACACACATCCATGGACACATCCTAAATGTCATTTTTGCAAATCTAGAACTAGTTACCTTTCAAAGGATTTTTCCAGTCTCATAGTCAGGCCACTATTTGTAGCTTTCCAACATAAAAAATCACAAGTCAACACACCTAAGGCTATCTTACATGCATCCACCTATCGACCATGAAACAAACTCAATTTTGAATTCTTAGAAACACAAATAACATCCACACAGGTCTAGGCACAAAATAATTCCATTAAAAAAACTTTACGAGTGGCTACAGGAAGCTTTTCATATCCTAACACCACTAAGAAGAGCAAAACAGGGCAAAAGAAAACAAGTACCTTTGAGAAATACAGACCTAAAAAATATAAAACAATATTTTAGAAACCTGCAACACACCTGGCTCAAAGCAAACAGCAATCAAGACCAACTCCACCTACACAAACTTAATAGACTATACAAGTCAATAAACAAAAAGTTAAAAAAGGTATTATTCAGACAGGCTTCAAAATGCTAAATGTGCAAATAAAGAATTTTATGAAAATTCTCACTGAATTTTGTGAACCTCAATGCACATAAGTAACTCATCCTATTACTCAAACTTCACTGACAAACTGACAAATCATTACACAACCAAAGTAGACATGTTGGACTCCTATTTAAAACAAAGGAAAACCACCAGCACCAAGCCATTTCCATAAATGTTCCCCAAGAGTAGGCTAACCCAGCCTCTGCATTCCTTCAAACAAATATCACATAGTGAATTTATGGATCCGGTCAAAGCAAGCAAGCCAGCCGGGTCCCCTTCTGACCCTTGTCCACCACAAATCTTCAATAACATTTTTTTAACTACCTCTGCTGCAACACCAGTTTGAAGAATCATCAATAATTCTTTATGGGAATATTTTCTGAAGACCTAAAAAAGGCATACATATGCCCATTATTGAAGAAAACAAACCAGGACCCGAATGACGCCAACAACTACAGGCCAATTACAAATGGATCTTTCCTGGGCAAACTGATAGAAAGATCAGCATTCACCCAGATTTCAAAATTTACTGAAGATAACTCCATACATTAAGACTATTAAAAAAGATTCCTCCCAGGAAGAGGCACAGAATCTACCCTCATCGTCATTTGGGATGACCTTAAATCACAGTAGACCGGAATTGGGTTGCTGCACTACTTCTCTTGGACCTCTCAGCTGCCTTCGACACAGTTGACCATGAGACTCTAATACAAAGACTCTACGAAGCCGGCATAGAGGGACTGGTCTCTACTGAATCACATCCTACCGTCAAAACAGAACAAATGCCATCCATACTCTCACTTTCTCATCCAAACCGTACTTCACATAAGCAAGGTTCCCTCAAGGCTCTATCATCTCACTCATGCTTTTCAATATCTACATGAAGTAATTACCAACAATGATCAATGAATTTCAGCTCAAAATCTATAAGTATGCAAATTACATACAAATGCTTCTTAAACTGGAAAGCCCCATGGACATTGGAATCTCAAAAATCTTTAGCTTCCTCAGAACCGTTGATCAGTGGATGACGTGGAGCCATCTCAAATTGAATGTTTCTAAAACTGAGATACTCTCTTGTGGCAATTGGAAAAATTATGACCCACTCTGTGCCTGGCCTGATGATCTGAGACCACCTCCTAAAGTATCTAAGGAAGTAAGAAACCTTGGAATTACCATGGACTCCAAGCTATCAATGAATTCCCGAGTGGACAAATTAGCAAGATCAAACTTCATTGCTATGAAAACTCTGCAATACATCTTCCCCCACCTGGAGTTTTCACACAAGGTCGAAGCTACAGCCTATCTTGTAGTGTCTAAAATTGATAACGCCAATGGCCTCTACCGGATGACCTTTATCAGCTATGAAAAGACTACAACTGATTCATAACTCTACTGCCAGTCCTGCATGGAAATCCACAAGTCCACATCTTCCCTACCTGGAGGGCCCTACTTTGGTTACCAGTTGCCAGAAGATCCACCTTCAAGCTGCTTTGTATCACCCACAAAGCACTACATTGAACAGGACCACTTTTCATCAAGAATAAAATCACTAAATACGTTTAACAAAAGAACCTCCCCTCCAGATTGACACCTCGCCTCAAAATCCCACCATACAAGAAAAAAAACGCATAGGCAGCATTTTTCTCTGTTCAAGCAACTAAACTATGGAATTCATTACCTCCAAACATAAGACCACAGATAACTATCTTATCTTCAGACGACTACTCAAGAATTGGCTTTTTCCTACATAACTATCATACTGAAACACTAATATACAGCTTATCCCTGTGTATGTAAACGTTTAGAATTTGATTATATGTATATATCTATAAATGTGTATTTCTTTGTACAAATATATCTAACTATGGTTTTAAAAATATATAGATATTGTTTAGGTCTGCTGCTTAACAAATTTAAATATTATTTATGGTTTTATACATATATATCTACATCTACACACACACACACACACACATACACACACACACATATATATATTTTTTTGCACCAACCACATTGAACAAGGACGGCTTCTTAATTAATTATTTCCCATGGGCTGTAGTAATATATTTCTATACACTGGGCATTTAAGCCATGAATCGCTGTGTAAATAATTAATATTGTAAATAGATGGTTTGTTTTTATTGACTTATTTATTTATTGTTTTACATTTCAAAAACAGCGAAATTTGCACATGTATTGGGACTGATCCGGCATTATTATAGGTTAAACCATGTTTTGCACGTTGCATTTTACTGTCATAACACATTTAGTGTTTTTTCTATTTTTTTTACATCGGAAGTCATGTGTCTATGATCTTGCACTTTGAACCCATGTTGGCTGCTACTTATTGGATCCTATTTCAAACTCACGTTGTCATGTGATCAAGGCTCTGCTGAGCCGAAACGTTATGACGACAACCTAACCGAATAAACTTAGCACTTTAATGAAGGCCCGTGTCCGCTTGTGAATTTGGATTCTGATGCGCATCGTCTTCCTGTTGCACCAGCGGTATCTGGATATATATATATATATACATATATTTATATATATACACTGAAAAAACCATAGGTTTCACACATGTTATAGTTAGCTGTACATTTTACTCGTAAAAAACCAATGAAATTCCACGTTATAGTTAGATCAGGTAACTATAACTCGCGCGACCGCCACTCTATCACAAGGATGATGTCATCAGTAATGTCATGAGTGATGCCACTGACCATGTCATGAGTGATGTATTATGTGACGTCATAAGCAGTGGATTGCGGGCGCGCAAGTTATAGTTACCTGATCTAACTATAACGTGGAATTTCATTGGTTTTTTACGAGTAAAATGTACAGCTAACTATAACATGTGTGAAACCTATGGTTTTTTCAGTGAATTTGCAAGGTTTTTTAAATGCTAATTCCTAACTATAACGTGTGTGAAACCTATGGTTTTTTCAGTGAATTTGTACGGTTTTTTAAATGCTAAGTTATGTATTTATTTTTAATTTTTGCACGCACGGTACGCTTCGCGCACCGTGCGCGCGCTGTGGCCACTCGAGCGCCCACGTGGCGCATTTCGTACCGTGCACGCCTCGCCATTTTTTACAAAATATCAATAGTTTTTTTCTCTCTTGGGGGTCCTTAGATTTATATATTAAATGTGATTGTTAATTCTTTTTTTTTTTTTAATTTTTTTTCACCGTACGTGTACGGTAAGCTTACCGTACGCGCACCCCGCGATTTTTTTTAAAAATTATTACATTCATTTTTCATACTTTTTGGTCCTTCGTGAACCCCCTGACGAACGCTAGGGGGTCTGCAACTCTCTTCATGGCCCCCTTTTTGTGTTATCAACCTTTTTTTCTCAGTGCGAGAGACAGAAAATGGCAGCCGATACTTCCTGGTTTCGACCGATTCGAATGTTTACTTTGATCTAACAACCAATCAGAAACGCGCTCGCGCACGGCACCGTACGCGTACGGTAAGCTTACCGTAAGCACACGGTAAGCGCACGGAGCGCTGCCACAGATATATATATATTGATTTAAATGCTATTTTCTCAGGAACTACTGAACAGATTTACACCAGACCTACAAAAGGCACTTCCTTGACCTTATGGCTACCTCTCTGCCAAATTACAAGTAATTCTGTTCAGCCGTTCGGGCTGTAGCTGTGTCTAAAGGTCCTATGGAAAAATGCATGGGGAAAACGCGTTTTGGGACCCCCCTTTTTTCTCAGCCCTAGCTTGACGAATCCCCCCGAGACTTTCAGGGTAGGAGCGGAGCGTAGCGCCCCATTAGTTTTGAAAATTTCGCGAGGATTCGTCGACCGGCGCCAAAGTTATTCCAAATAGAATGTTGCGGATTTCCTATGGAAACAAAACCGCCAGTAGGTAATAAATATATATATATATATATATATATATATATATATATATATATATATATATATATATATATATATATATATATATATATATATATATATATATCTTTGAGCCTTCCGTGTATGAGTCGCCTCCTCCTGAACGAGAGTTGCTTCGTTGTTTTCAGACCCCACGGAAGCCGGTCTCTTTAAAATTGCCTTCCAAGTCTTCCCCAATTTATTCGGAAGAAAAACGAAGCCTTGTGTGGTTTGAGCAAAATTTATTTCTCAATCAGCCGCTCGCCAAACGCGTTTCGAGTGCCTTGCACCCTTATTCACTGACATAGAGATACATTTTTAGCGGCCATTTAACTTTACTGCACACGTGACTTCTAAACTACAAATTGAGTGTATGTGAAAACAGACTCGTAGTTTTACATATCGACAAAATCATATGTTATTGACAACAGGTTAAACGCTCATGTTCATAGTCATATGTTATTTCATTTTACTAAAAATAAAGACCTACATGATTTCGCGTTCAAAATTGATTACTGGCAAATTTGCCTTCGTCAATTATTTTTGAATTATTTTTGAAGTAATAATGCCCAAGTGGGCCTTTTTGTTCACCTCATCATTCTGGCCCTAGTGGACAATTGTCAATTGCTATGCATCAATTTATTGAAAACACAAGTCTTGAAATTATATAATAAAAACTTTTCTTTTGTAAAAAACAACTGATTACTATAGATGCATGTACAAATCCTCTTCAATATTTAAACTATCTGGCTGTTTAGAATTCAATTCTATTATATACCGTGACTCGAGTCTTCTCAATTTCTTTTCTCTGTTGCCTCCCCTTGGATTCTTTTCAATGGCATCTATCACATAGTACGTTAGTCCCTCAACTCTTTTTTTATGAAATCTCTCAAAATGTCGAGCGACAGGGTATGACCTGTTGCCATTTTTTATTGCTCTCAAATGTTGAAGGACTCTTTTGTGTACCTCTAGGATGGTGCTGCCTACGTACCTCAAGCCACATGGGCATTGAAGCACGTAGACAGCAAAATCTGTTTTGCAAGAAAATTTTCCCCTTATTTTCTTCATCCTTTTACTTAAACCTGGTTTGTACATTTCTGTGTTAACACCATGAGTGCAAGCTTTGCATTTGGTGCATTTCACAAAACCTTGTCGTTTCGTTAACCATGTTGTTTTTGGTTGAGGTTTTTTCAAAGTATTTTTGACCAGAGTTTGTTTAAAAGATCTTGCTTTACGAAATGTGATTTGTGGTCTACGGGAAACAACTTTTCCAAGAATCGGATCGTTCTTGGTCACATGCCAGTGTTTGTTTAAAATACCTCTTAGTTTAGTATGCTGTGCACTATAGGTTGTGATGAATCTCCCTGGTTGATTCAAATCCGTTTTCTTCTTCTTTCCTTGATTCACTTCTTTTTTCTCAAATAAAATGTCCTCTCTCTTTTTTCTTTCCACTGTCTATCCATTCATCTGGATACCCTCTTTCCTTAAACCTCTCTTTTACTACTCTCAATTCTCTTTCTATTTCCTGCTCATTACTGCAATTTCGTTTTGTGCGTAGGCATTCACCATAGGGAATACTCCTCTTAAGATTAACCGGGTGAAAGCTTTTTGCATGTAAGAGAGTGTTACTAGAAGTGGGTTTTCTGTACAGTCTTGTTTCTACCTTTCCATTCTCAATGTATACTGTTAAATCCAAAAAGTTTACCTTAGTTCTACTTATTTCACTGGTAAACTTCAAATTGAGGTCATTACATTGTAAATCATTGATGAATGACCTAGCCTCCTCTTCCGTACCTTTCCACACTAAGAACAAATCATCGATAAAACGACTCCAATGTAAAATGTTATTCTCCCATTGTTTTTGGTACTGCGACCTGACCACCTGCTCCTCCCACCAGCCCATATGCAAGTTGGCATAGCTGGGGGCGAAGCAGGTGCCCATCGCAGTACCACAGACTTGATGAAACAATTCGTTATTGAATATGAAGTAATTGTTTGTCAAACATTTTTCAATCATTGTCAAAAGCATTTGGGTATGAGCCCACATTGTAATTGGTCTTGTTCCCAAAAAGTATCTAACAGCTTTTATCCCATCTACATGACGTATACTTGTGTAGAGTGTTGTATATATATATATATATATATTACCTACTGGCGGTCGCCAGTAGGTAGTTATAGTTAGGACCTATTTTCCATAGGAAATCCGCAACATTCTATTCCCAATAAGTCTGGCGCGGGTTGACGAATCTTTGCGAAATTTTCCCAACTTTTGGCCAGCTCCGGTCCGCTCCTATCCTGAAAGTTTCGTGGTGATTCGTCAAGCGGGGGCTGAGAAAAAAGGGGGGGTCCCAAAACATGTTTTCCCCATGCAATTTCCCATAGGACCTGTTGACGCAACTACAGCCCGAACTGCTGAACGGAATTACACCAAATTTGGCAAAGAGGTAGTCCTCAGTTCAGACTTGTGCCTTTTGCATAAATGGTGTAAATCCGTTCAGTAGTTCCTGAGAAAGTTAGAGTTAAAAGTATAGATATATCTATGGCCTCGGAGGATCCACACACCCTATGTGCACCCTGAGCGCACCCTCTGCGAACCGTGTGCGCACCCTCCCGATCACGCGCTGAATGCTAATTGGCTGTCAAGTGTCTGTCTACATTCGAAACCAGGAACTGTTGGCAGCCATTTTGTGCCTCGGTAGAAGCGAGGCTGATTAAGTAAGGGAAATAAGTGTGTGAAAGATGTAAAGGGGGCAGGGAAGAAATACTCTGACCCTCTAGTGTTGCTTAGGGGGTCCCAGAAGGACACCCCGGGGCCCCCTTTTTTTTTTTTTTTTTTTAAACGGCAAAATGCACGCAGGGTGCACGGATCCGGCCGGAAAAAAAAAACCCGAAGCGCAGGCTTCCGCGCTTCCTTAATAATTAGCCCCCGGGGGGGCCAAATCCCGGGGGCAAAATCTGTTAAAATTAATGGGGGGCCCAGCGGGCCCCCCAGCCCCGGGGACCGCTACCCCCAGGGGCTAGAAAATAGATAGGGTGGGGGGCTGAACGCCCCCCCCCAAGCCCTGGGTACCACCACCCCCCAGGGCTTTATTGTTTGAGGGAGGGGGGCTCCGTGGCCCCCCTCCTGGAGCCCTCAAGGGCCCTGGGGACCGCCACCCCCAGGGCCGGCTCCTACAGTGTCCTGGGGTGCCCACCCCCAGGACACTGTTGTTTGCTATGAGAGGGCCGGAGTCTCCCGCCCTCCCATAGCAAACTTCGTTTGGATTTTGAAAGAGAGAGCATGGAAATCTGCTCTGTCTTTCAAAATCCAAACGATATTGCTTTTCCACACGGGGAGCTGCATGTCAGCAGCTCCCCATGTGGAAAAGCAATGCTGGCTCCCGAAGGACGTGGGGAGCCGTGGGGCATTGGGGCTCCCCCCGCGGTCCCCAACGTGTTTTAATAAACCCCGGGGGATGGGGTCCCCGGGGATAATAAAAATTAGTGATAGGGGCTTTTTTTTTCTTACGGTAAAATTAGGAGTCGCGCATCCTAACGCGTTGAGTGCACGATTTCTCTCGTGTAGGGTGCACGGTTCCTAACGCATAGGGTGCGCGAATCCCCCAATTTATTTTTTTAAATAGTAAAGTATTGACAATATAGTTTAACAAATATTTTGAAAAATGTACAAATATACTTTTAAAAAATGTACATTTTTTTTAAAAAAAACATTAAAAACAAATAATATTTTTACATTTTTAAAAGAATGAATTGAAAAAAAAAGTTTAAAAAACGGTGATTTATTTTTTTAAAAAAAACATAATTAAAGGAATTGACACACCGAAATAGAATTTTTTTGAAATCCAATGAAAATCATTAAACATCATAGCTTTAGGGATGAGTTATATGTAGGAATTAGCATTTAAAAAATCTTTGAAATTCACTGAAAAAACCATAGGTTTCATGCACGTTATAATTAGGAATTGGCATTTAAAAAACCTTAGAAATTCACTGAAAAACCATAGGTTTCAGGGGTGTTATAGTTAGATGGACATTTCCCTCGTACAAAACCCTAGAAATTCCCCCGTTAAAGTTAGTTCAGCTAACTATAACTCGCGCCCCCGCAATGCACTGCTGATGACGTCACATATTACATCACTCATGACATGGTCAGTGACATCACTGATGACATCACTGATGACATCTCAAATAACATCACTGATGACATCACTGATGATGTCATTCATGTGATCATTTGATGCTTCTCGTCACACCCTAATATAACCTTTGATACACCCACTCTAAATTACATACTGCCACTCTCAAAACCATAGACACTCCAACACCAAAAAGTACATACCCCATCACTGACTCTTAGGTCTAAACACTCATCCACTCACTCACCCGTACAGTCACTCATACTTATGGTCACTCAGTACAGGACTATAAAATGCATTCATACACCTATATAGACACTCCCACACCGCTACTCATCCATAGAGTTACTCACACATATACTCAGTCATGCAAGTAATTAATCACACTGCCATTTACTCACCTATACAATTATATACGCACAAGCTCAATTACTCATACAAATACTAGCAAATTATTATGGTCTTATACAATCAATGATACAAGCACACACTCATCCATACAGCCACTCACACTATCACACACTCTCGGTTATAGTTATTTCTGTACTCCAACATACATATATACTGCCATTCACATATGTAGTAAATTACACATGTACTAATGAAATATATATTCACTCACTAACACAACCACACATACACTCACCCACCCATACAGTCCATCACAGATGCACTCTTAAAACCATGCACCCACTGAATCACCCCCTCACACATCTATGCACAGAGTCACACACACTCCACACACACAAACACTCAGGCACCCATACAGATACTCAGACAACCAATCAGGAACCCATATAGACACTCATGTAGCTGTTCACAAACCCATGCAGCTGGTTACACACCAACAGACAGACAGATACAGACATTCACACAGTTTAGTCACTTGTCCGCAGTTACATAGATTTAATCACTCACTTATAGAGTCAGTCACGCACCTACTAAATCATCCATTCACACACTTATTGTAGGAGAGTGGCATTGACTGCATAGTTGCCCCCAACTTTTTGCTGATGTTTTGACTGTTTTATGACACTAGCCAGGCTGTGGCCCTGCTATCCAGGACCCCAGCCTATCTGCTTCTTCTCTAAAATGATGTGAGTACCCTAGGTACCTTCCAATTGGATACTGAGGACACCCTGTCAGCCCCTTGTAGATGGTACCCTAGGTACCCAGGGCATGGGTCCCTCAGAGGCCTACCAGGGGCTGCAGCACTTATTGTGCCACCCCTGAGACAGCCATACCAAATGACACCACCAGACCACTACTGTAGTCAGGTAAGGTGGTGCTTGCACCCCTTACCGGGATATAGGTATCCTGTATCCCACTTAATACAACACATATATCCTCATAGGTCACCCCTAAAGCAGACCTTGCTAATCCTACAAGGCAGGGTGCTGAGATGTGTGAGGGGGAACCCCTACCTGAGTAGGGCCCCTCTGCAACCTTCGTAAAACTATTGCTGGGTTGTTTGTAGTGTAGCCATACCATATACTCTTAACCGCATTATATGTAATCGCGATAGCGTGATAACTTGAGAATGGCTACACAGAACCATATCGTGTTTGGTGTCAAACATGTAGGAATCATACCCCCAATCCAGTCATGGGAGTGAGGGCAGGATTCCCCCCTGCTAGAGGGGCGATATGGGAAAAGCGGCAGAATTTAGACACCAATTTAAAAGTGCCCACGTAAAATACAAAATGGATGCTACCCGCCACCCACATGGCTCTGGCTCCCTGTGCTGGGCAAAACTCCAGCCATGGCAGCTGGACAATAGGGATCTTGTTGCAGGGAGGTGCTCCCACCTCCCCAGACAGACTATGTGGATTTGAACTGGGTGGGTGCACCATAAGATATCTTTCAGACTTGCACGTAGGCTTCTCCAGTGCCTACTTCTGCATACACCGCCTCAAACCAGTTCAGGGGCAATCTTTGGATAAAGGTGAATACAGGGTCCCCAGAGCGTCAGATTATTCTTGAACTTCACAGACTTGAACTTTGACTTGCTGCCGCACAGCCGAATGAAGAAATCTCCCTTGGGGTAAAGGAGTTACCCCCCTGCTTGGCAGGCACCTGAAACACTGCAAGTGACCCGGTTGGAACCTCGCTGCTCCTACGGACATCGACGACTCTTTCCTACTTTGAGGTGGGTTTCCAAGCATCCCAGAGGCCAGTGAGTGTGCACAGCAAAGCTCAGCACCATGGACCCCATTGGGTGCCGAGATCCCCAATACCCCAGGACACCGGCCACCTCTTGCACAGCACCCGACCCCGACAAGTGGGGAAGTTGTGCTTTGGCCCATTATTGAGCCAACCTCTCAGCATTATCTGCGCCAAAGATCGACGCCCTAGCCCGCTCCGGCGACCCGTGGGCGCATCTTTACGCACGCCAAATTGCTGCCTCCTGCGGTCCCTTGTCTCTCGACTGGTGGGCTCCAGCGGAGGTCAATCTTCAATTCCAAGAGTTCTCCTGGTTGCTCCAGGCCTGCTCCTCAGTCTCCTTGCTGGAGACCTCGTTCAGACCTCATGGGTCTGCACCAGTAGCAGTTTTGTGTTCTTGCATGGGTTGCGGTTGCCAAGGCTTAGTGGATCCAATCTGGACACTAACACCGCAGCGACCCTCATCCTTTGTGGAACACTGGCCTTCCAGAAGCTGGCCTTCCTTGACGCCTCCTGGACCCCGTGGCTGACGATCCAAGCTACACCTCTTCTACCTGGAAGCACCCGACATTGAAGGGCTCCTTCTCTTGAGCCCCCTGGTCACTGTGCTGTGACCCAGACTCTGTCCCCTCTGCTTTCAGGTCCTTCTCTTCACGATCTACATTTTCATTCTTCACGACAACGACGACGCTACTTGCTAGCAGCAGTTCTTCACGTTTTGCCATTGAAAATCAGCCCGCGACCCAACATCGAAAATGAGCTATGCACCCGGCTTCCCTGGGGCAGGTAACAGTGGTACCTCGGTACTCTCGTGGGTGTGGGCCCTTCAAAAGCTTAAATCTAAAGTATTGAACTTAAACTCCTGCTAGAAGTGTTTTTAAGCTTGTAAAATTCAACCGCGACATTCTCCATAGGCTTTAATAGAGATCCCGACAGTAGCTTTAGCCACTGCACACGTCTCCCGTGGGTCCCCTTCCTCACTACCTTGGGTGGTTTCACAAGGGGCCAGCGACCCTAAATACCCTAGGCATTGTCTGTAGAATTGTTGTGGTTCTTATACCACTTTTTTGATATATGGTTTGGTCCCCCCCTGGGGCCCTATGATTCCATTGCTATTTATTGTAACTATCAATGCTTGTTTGAATTGTATCTTTACCTCTAGCCTCATAAAGAGACTAGTGGGATTATTCTTAGAATAAATACATATATTTTATATATATACCTGTGTGGACTACTCTTTCATTTGGTTATTCAAGAGGTTATCTATGGTAAAACAATAAGCTTAACACTCCTTCAAGACTTAGCTTGAAGGCTGCTCTCCACAGCTACCACTAGTATAGCTTTCTTTAAAGGTTGTCTTTAACCTATCACCATAAGAGTCGAATTGGACTGGTGCAAGGTGTCCCCTATAACTAGTGGACAGCATATGCCAGGCCAACTTCTCACATTGTTGTGCAGCGGTTGGATTCAAGCTTGCCATTGTTTTACCAGATAAAAAATTGAATTTCTAAAGTGAAAGCCACTTGGTACTAAAGGTACATATACATTTAAGCTTAGAATACAATAAGTTCTACTGAACTTAGGAGTTGTGGGTAGAGGGCTTAGCACACCTTGACTACAACTCAAGAAAGGGTTCAGTAGGCCATACCTAGTGTAGGTAGATACACCAGTACCACTACACTAGAAATGTCTTTAGGTTCAGGAGCCCATAAGGCCCTGGAAGGGCCCTCAAGGGTCCCAGTCAACAAGTATGACAACCTCTCTTTTGCTGAGCTTAGGGAGATGTGCACTACTAGGCAACTGAAGACAAACAAAGGTGCCAACACTCAACGTCTCAGGGAAATCCTGCTCATTGCAGACTTCAAGCAGACTCTAGTGTGTGAAGGGGTAGACAGGTTGGGTGGGCATCCTGCTGAAGAGGACACCCTAGTGGTGGACTCTGATGAGGACCAGGAAGAGGAAGTTGAACTTGACCTGGATGAATCAGACCACTCACAACATGGAGGTGATGGCCCAAGAGGCACTCCCTCCATCCCTAATGGGAGAGTGGTGGGTCCAAGCAGAAGGAATAGATCCCCCTCAGAGGGGTCTAACCATTCTGAGAGATCCAAAAGGACCTCTGCCTCTTCTCAGAGAAGAGAATCCTCCAAGGAGAGGAAATGCAGACTGATCCAGTTTGAGCAAGCTAAACTACAGCTCAGGAGAGAACAGTTAGCATTGGACAGGGAGTCCCTGGAGCTTCAGAAAGATTCAAGAAAATGGGGTCTAGAGACCCCTGGTGGCAGTAATAATACCCCTAGAGTTAGAGAGAAAGCTCCTGACAATAGGAACCTGCATAAGATTGTGCCCCCCTATCAGTCAGGGGATGACATCCATAAATAGATCACTGCACTTGAGAGGGCCTGTAAAGTTCAGAGGGTCCCAGTAGAGCAGTGGGCAGCAATCTTATGGCTCTCCTTTGCAGACAAAGGAAGAGACAAGCTCCTCTCTGTCAGAGAAGAGGATGCAGATGATTATTATATCTTGAGAGATGCTTTAATAGATGGGTTTGGCCTAACCACTGATCAATACAGGTTAAAGTTCAGAGATACACAAAAAGAACAGAATCAAGATTGGGTAGACTTTGTAGATTGTGCTACTAAGGCTCTGGAAGGTTGGTTAACTGGCAGCAAAGTAAATGATTACCAAGGATTGTACAATCTCATTATGAGGGAGCAGATCCTTAATAATTGTCAGAATCAGCTCTTGCATCAGCACCTGGTGGACTCAGATCTGACCTCTCCCCAAGAATTGGGAAAGAAGGCAGACAAATGGGTCAGAACCAGGATCAAGCAAAAGGTCCAGCCCTTGGGGGGTGCAACTAAAAAGGAAGATGCCAAAAACTCTGAGAAGGGTGGGGAAAAGGGAAAGGACCAGCAGTCTTCAACAGGCCCCCAAAAATCAGCATCTGATAATTCCCAATCCAACAAAGCTAAGCAGCCAAGGAAGCCATGGTGTAAAATCTGTAAACAGAAAACCCATTGGACTTCAGACTGCAACAAGGCCAAAGACTCCACAAGTACCACTACACCTGCCCCTAAGGCATCTGTTCCCCCTAGTCCAGCTATAGGTGGCGGTACACAGAACAAGGGGATAGTATGGTTGACCCTGGGATCTGGAGAGGAATCTGGCCTAGTCAGAATGCCTACTCAGGCTGTATTAGTTTGTGATGGGGACCTGTCCCTATTTGTGAGTCCCAGTGGTCTGGGCAAATACAAGCAACAGCCTAGAATAAGAATGGAAGGGAGACTCTAGCTTACAGGGACACAGGGGCTAGTGTCACCATGGTGACTAAGGACCTTGTGGACCCTAGCCAGATCATACTTGGAGAAACTTACCAGGTGACCAATGCAAGCAATGTCAGTACTAGCCATGCTCTGGCAGTTGTTAACTTCTCTTGGGGAGGGGTAACTGGCCTAAAGAAGGGTGTGGTGAGTGCAGACCTACCAGTAGAATGTTTGCTAGGGAATGATTTGGAGACCTCAGCATGGGCTGAGGTGGAGCTAACTACCCATGCAGCGATGCTGGGTATCCCAGCAGAAGTGTTTGCCCTGACAAGGTCAAAAGCAAAGCTGACACAAACTGAACAGGACTTGGATACTGGAAAAATGGACCAAGGACCTTCCAAGAGGAGGAGTAGCAGGGGTAAGGCAGTGCCTTTCCCCCAGGATCAGTCTGAAGAGACTCTTATAGCAGAAGAGGATCTGACACCTGAAGAAGGAACTGTCCCAGATGAGCTTGAACCTGATCAGGTTGAGTTCTTGGGGACAGGGGGACCTTCTAGGGCAGACTTGAGCCTGGAGCAGCAGAGCTGCCCCACTCTTGAACCCCTCAGAGAGCAGGCTGCTGCTGAGGCTGCCGGGAATGCTAGTGGAACCCATAAGATATATTGGGATGATGGACTCCTGTACTCTGAGGGTCGAGACCCCAAGCCTGGTGCAGCCAGGAGGTTGGTCATACCTCAGAAGTTCAGGGGTTTCCTACTCACACTGGCCCATGATATTCCCTTGGCAGGACACCTAGGCCAAAATAAGACTTGGGACAGAATTGTCCCTCACTTTCATTATCCTCAAATGAGTGAGGACTGTAAGAGTTTCTGTAGCTCTTGCATTACCTGCCAGGCCAGTGGCAAGGCAGGTAAATCCACAAAGGCCCCCCTGATACCACTACCTTTGGTGGGGGTTCCCTTTGAACTGGTAGGGATTGACATAGTTGGTCCCCTTGACCCACCAACAGCATCTGGGCACAGGTGTATTCTGGTGGTAGTGGATCATGCCACCAGATACCCAGAAGCTATTCCCCTTAGGACCATCACAGCACCTGTGGTGACAAGGGCCCTCCTGGGAATCTTTTCCAGGGTGGGTTTCCCTAAGGAGGTCTTATCTGACCGAGGTACAAACTTTATGAGTAGTTACCTCAAAGCAATGTGGAAGGAGTGTGGTGTCAACTACAGGTTCACCACCCCTTATCATCCTCAATGCAATGGGCTTGTTGAGAGATTCAACAAGACCCTCAAGGGTATGATCAAGGGGCTCCCAGAAAAGCTTAGGCGAAAATGGGATGTTCTTCTGCCCTGCCTTCTCTTTGCATACAGGGAGGTGCCACAGAAGGGGGTTGGTTACAACCCTTTTGAACTTTTGTTTGGTCACCCTGTTAGAGGGCCACTCTGTCTAGTGAAGGAGGGATGGGAGGTACCTCTCAAACCCCCTAAACAGGATATTGTGGACTATGTGCTTGGTCTCCGCTCCCGGATGACTGAGTATATGAAGAAGGCGACAAAAAACCTTGAGGCAAGTCAGGAATTGCAAAAAGCCTGGCATGTCCAAAAGGCTGTACTGGTGGTGTACCAGCCAGAACAGAAGGTATGGGTGTTGGAGCCAGTGGCCCCAGCAGCCCTCCAAGACAAATGGAGTGGACCCCATACCATTTTGGAAAAGAAGGATGAGGTCACCTACTTGGTGGAACTTGGCACTCCCAGAAGTCCCCATAGGTGACTTCATGTAAACAGACTGAAACCATATGTGGACAGGGCTGACATGGGCTTGCTCATGGCAACGGATGAGAGACAGGAGGAGGAGAGTGACCCTCTCCCAGACCTGCTCTCTCACAACCCTGATGATGGGTCAGTAGATGGTGTAGCCTTGGCAGGCAGCCTCACTGCCCAGCAACAGTCTGACTGCAGACAAGTTCTACAGTCATTCAGGCATATGTTTTCACTGACTCAACGTCAGACCACCTGGTGCACTCATGAAGTGGACACTAGGGACAGTCTGCCCGAAGATCTACAGGCAACCTAACCATGTCAGGGACTGCATAAGGACAGAAGTCCAAAAGATGTTGGAATTGGGAGTCATTGAGCCCTCAGACAGCCCTTGTGCTAGCCCAGTAGTCCTGGTACCAAAACCTCACACCCAAGACGGTAAGAGAGAGATGAGGTTCTGTGTAGACTACAGAGGTCTCAATGCAGTCACTAGGACTGATGCACATCCCATTCCCAGAGCAGATGAGCTCATAGATAAATTGGCCTCAGCCAAATATCTGAGCACATTTGATCTGACAGCTGGCTACTGGCAGATAAGGTTAGCTGAATCTGCAAAAGCCAAAACTGCATTTTCTGCCCCTGGTGGGCATTATCAATTTATTGTGATGCCCTTTGGTTTTAAGAATGCACCTGCCACTTTTCAAAGGTTGGTGAACCAAGTCCTCTCAGGCCTGGATGACTTTAGTGCAGCATGTCTAGATGATATTGCTGTCTTCAGCTCCACCTGGGAAGATCACTTAATCCACCTGAGGAAAGTTTTGGAAGCCCTGCAAAAGGCAGGACTCACTATCAAGGCCACTAAGTGCCAGATAGGGCAGAGTCAGGTTGTGTACCTGGGCCACCTTTTAGGTGGAGGCCAGGTTCAACCACTACAGAGCAAAATCCAGACCATCATGGACTGGGTTGCTCCAACCACCCAGACTCAGGTCCGAGCTTTCTTAGGCCTGACTGGTTATTACAGAAGATTTGTCAAGGGATATGGATCCATTGTGACCCCCTTAAATGACTTAACCTCTAAGAGGATGCCCAAGAAAGTTCAGTGGACTGTCAGCTGTCAGAAAGCTTTTGATGACCTAAAACAGGCAATGTGCTCTGCTCCAGTGCTCCAAAGCCCCAACTACACCAAATAATTCATAGTTCAAACTGATGCTTCTGAGGTGGGGGTAGGTGCTGTATTATCACAACTGAATGAAGAGGGCCAGGATCAACCAGTAGCTTTTATTAGCAGAAGGTTGACCCCAGAGAGAAACGTTGGTCAGCTATAGAGAGGGAGGCCTTTGCTGTGGTCTGGGCCTTGAAGAAGCTGAGGCCATACTTGTTTGGCACTCACTTCATTGTTCAAACAGACCATAAGCCCCTCCTATGGCCAAAACAGATGAAGGGTGAAAACCCCAAACTACTCAAGTGGTCCATTTCCCTACAGGGGATGGACTATACAGTGGAACATAGACCTGGGAGCAACCATGCCAATGCAGATGGCCTCTCCAGATATTTCCACTTAGAACATGATGACTCAACTGGTCAAGGTTAGTTTAATGTCCCTGTGTTTGTGTGTGTGTGTGGGGGGGGTTATGTAGGAGAGTGGCATCGACTGCATAGTTGCCCCCAACTTTTTGCTGATGTTTTGACTGTTTTATGACACTAGCCAGGCTGTGGCCCTGCTATCCAGGACCCCAGTCTATCTGCTTCTTCTCTAAAATGATGTGAGTACCCTAGGTACCTTCCAATTGGATACTGAGGACACCCTGTCAGCCCCTTGTAGATGGTACCCTAGGTACCCAGGACATGGGTCCCTCAGAGACCTACCAGGGGCTGCAGCACTTATTGTGCCACCCCTGGGACAGCCATATCAAATGACACCACCAGACCACTACTGCAGTCTGGGTAAGGTGGTGCTTGCACCCCTTACCGAGATATAGGTATCCTGTAACCCACTTAATACAACACATATATCCTCATAGGTCACCCCTAAAGCAGGCCTTGCTAATCCTACAAGGCAGGGTGCTGAGATATGTGTGAGGGGGAACCCCTACCTGAGTAGGGCCCCTCTGCAACCTTCGTAAAACTATAGCTGGGTTGTTTGTAGTGTAGCCATACCATATACTCTTAACCGCATTATAAGTAATCGCGATAGCGTGATAACTTGAGAATGGCTACACAGAACCATATCGTGTTTGGTGTCAAACATGTAGGAATCATACCCCCAATCCAGCCATGGGAGTGAGGGCAGGATTCCCCCCTGCTAGAGGGGCGATATGGGAAAAGCGGCAGAATTTAGACACCAATTTAAAAGTGCACACGTAGTACAAAATGGATGCTACCCGCCACCCACACGACTCTGGCTGCCTGTTGCTGGGCAGAACTCCAGCCACGGCAGCTGGACAATAGGGATCTTGTTGCAGGGAGGTGCTCCCACCTCCCCAGACAGACTATGTGGATTGGAACTGGGTGGGTGCACCATAGGATGTCTTTCAGACTTGCACGTAGGCTTCTCCAGTGCCTACTTCTGCATACACCACCTCAAATCGGTTCAGGGGCATCCTGTCCCCTGCCCAGGCGGGAAACCACACAAAGGGGAGAGGGTGTAGCCACCCTTTCCCACCTGAACTCTCATTGGTGGGCTCTGAACTGGGCACTCCCCTAATCTTTGGATAAAGGTGAATACAGGGTCCCCAGAGCGTCAGATTATTCTTGAACTTCACAGACTTGAACTTCGACTTGCTGCCGCACAGCTGAATGAAGAAATCTCCCTTGGGGTAAAGGAGTTACCCCCCTGCTTTGCAGGCAACTGAAACACTGCAAGTGACCCGGTTGGAACCTCGCTGCTCCTACGGACATTGACGACTCTTTCCTACTTTGAGGTGGGTTTCCAAGCATCCCAGAGGCCAGTGAGTGTGCACAGCAAAGCTCTGCATCGTGGACCCCGTGGGTGCCGAGATCCCCAAAACCCCAGGACACTGGCCACCTCTTGCACAGCACCCAACCCCGACAAGTGGGGAAGTTGTGCTTTGGCCCATTATTGAGCCAACCTCTCAGCATCATTTGTGCCAAAGATCGACGCCCTAGCCCCCTCCGGCGATCCGTGGGCGCATCTTTACACACGCCAAATTGCTGCCTCCCGCGGTCCCTTGTCTCTCGACTGGTGGGCCCTAGCGGAGGTAAATCTTCAATTCCAAGAGTTCCCCTGGTTGCTACAGGCCTGCTCCTCAGTCTCCTCACCGGAGACCTCGCTCAGACCTCGTGGGTCTGCACCAGTAGCATTTTTGTGTTCTTGCGTGGGTTGCGGTTGCCAAGGCTTAGTGGATCCAATCCGGATACTAGCACTGCAGCGACCCTCATCCTTCGTGGGACAGTTGCCCTCTAGAAGCTGGCCTTCCTTGACGCCTCCTGGACCCCGTGGCTGATGATCCAAGCTACACCTCTTCTACCTGGAAGCACCCGACATTGAAGGGCTCCTACTCTTGAGCCCCCTGGTCACTGTGCCGTGACCCAGACTCTGTCCCCTCTGCTTTCAGGTCCTTCTCTTCACGATCTACATTTTCATTCTTCACGACAACGACGACGCTTCTTGCTAGCAGCAGTTCTTCACGTTTTGCCATTGAAAATCAGCCCGCGACCCAACATTGAAAACGACCTATGCACCTGGCTTCCCTGGGGCAGGTAACAGTGGTACCTCGGTACTCTCATGGGTGTGGGCCCTTCAAAAGCTTAACTCTAATGTATTGAACTTGAACTCCTGCTAGAAGTGTTTTTAATCTTGTAAAATTCAACCGCGACATTCTCCATAGGCTTTTAATAGAGATCCCGACAGTAGCTTTAGCCACTGCACCCGTCTCCCGTGGGTCCCCTTCCTCAATCCCTTGGGTGGTTTCACAAGGGGCCAGTGAATGGCTAGGCATTGTCTGTAGAATTGTCGTGGTTCTTATACCACTTTTTTGATATATGGTTTGGTCCCCCCCTGGGGCCCTATGATTCCAGTGCTATTTATTGTAACTATCAATGCTTGTTTGAATTGTATCTTTACCTCTAGCCTCATAAAGAGACTAGTGGGATTATTCTTAGAATAAATACATATATTTTATATATATACCTGTGTGGACTACTCTTTCATTTGGTTATTCAAGAGGTTATCTATAGTGAAACAATAAGCTTAACACTCCTTCAAGACTTAGCCTGAAGGCTGCTCTCCACAGCTACCACTAGGATAGCTTTCTTTAAAGGTTGTCTTTAACCTATCACCATAAGAGTCGAATTGGACTGGTGCAAGGTGTCCCCTATAACTAGTGGACAGCATATGCCAGGCCAACTTCTCACTCTTATACACCCACTCATTCTTCCATAGGCCTTTCCCTATATATATAAAACATATTTAAACTTTACTGAAACACACAGTCACTGGATGATGTCATCAGTGATGTCATCAGTGATGTCATTTGAGATGTCATCAGTGATGTCACTGACCATGTCATGAGTGATGTAATATGTGACGTCATCAGCAGTGCATTGCGGGGGCGCGAGTTATAGTTAGCTGAACTAACTATAACGGGGGAATTTCTAGGGTTTTGTACGAGGGACATGTCCAGCTAACTATAACACCCCTGAAACCTATGTTTTTTTCAGTGAATATATATATATATATTATCTACTGGCGGTCGCCAGTAGATAGTTATAGTTAGGACCGTGTTTCCATAGGAAATCCGCAACATTCTATTTGGAATAACTTTGGCGCCGATTGATGAATCCTCGCAAAATGTTCTAAATAGGTGGGGTGCTCCGCTCCGCTCCTACCCGGAAAGTCTCGGGGGGATTCGTCAAGGGGGGGCTGAGAAAAAAGGGGGGTCCCAAAACGCGTTTTTCCCATGCAATTTTACATAGGGACCTTTAGTCCAAGGTACAGCCCAAACGGCTGAACAGAATTACTTTAAATTTGGCAAAGAGGTAGTCCTCAGGTCAGGGATGTGCCTTTTGCATATCTGGAGTCAATCTGTTCATTAGTTCCTGAGAAAATTGCAGTTAAAAGTACATACATATCTATAGGCGCGCACGGTGCGCGCACGGTGACGTGCGCGAGCGCAATTTCTGATTGGTTGTTAGATGTCAGTAAACATTCGAATCGGTCGAAATCAGGAAGTGTCGGCTGCCATTTTGTCTCTCGCAGTCTGAGGCAGTGAAAAACAAAGGTGGAGAACGTGAAAAGGGGGCAGGGTGGACAGTTCCTGACCCCCTAGCCTTTGTCAGGAGGTTACTGAAGAACCCCCGCAATCCTCTGCTGATGAAGTCAGATATTACATCACTGATTACATATGTGTCTTTCTGAAAAATAAATATTTGTAATATATGTATAGCTGAAGATTAATGGAAGAAGACATGGGTAAATAGGTGTCCAAATACAGTGATGTAATATCTGACGTCATCAGCAGAGGATTGCGGTCGCGTGAGTTATAGTTGCCTGCACTAACTATAACGGGGGAATTTCATTGGTTTTTTACGAGGGAAATGTCCAGCTAACTATAACATGTGTGATACCTATGGTTTTTTAAGTGAATATATATATATATATATATATATATATATATATATATATATATATATATATATATATATATATATATATATATATATTTATATATATATATATATAGATATATCCAAAAACACAAGGTTTGCCTGGAATAAGGGAGCCCAAGCAGGAAATGGAATTCAGCCGCTTTATTTTTTGGTGATAGTAGTGGCAGAAACAGGGAGACTCTTCATTCGAAATTTGTCCAATCCTGACGCGTTTCGGCGGCACTTCTTCAAAGGAATGAGGACACTGCACGCCAAGGAAAAAGTATTTTCCCAGCACACCTTCATGCTTGAATTTATCCCGCCTCAGTGGGCGTGGCCATGACAGTGGTCCGATGGTCTTTGTAGTACTGGGGTCTTACTACAGTGAGTTTTCTGTTCCATTCTTGGTACTATCAATAAAATCCACAGTGGGTGGTGAAGACAGTTTCACTTTTCTGACACCTCCATTTATTTCACCACAGGCTATTTCTCACCCCTTCGCTGATTCGTCGGTTGGCGTTTCAGCACGGACTGCAACTGCAGCTGTGCTCTCCTTGCGGCTCAGGCAAAAGCCGCTAAATATCCCAAAACACAAGGTTTGCCTGAAAAAAGGGAGCCCAAGCAGGAATGGAATTCAGCCGCTTTATTTTGTGGTGATAGTAGTGGCAGAAACAGGGAGACCCTTCATTCGAAATTTGTCCAATCCTGACGCGTTTCGTGCTCTGGCAGCACTTCTTCAAAGGAATGAGGACACTGCAAGCAATGGAACAAGTCTTTTTCCCAGCACACCTTCATGCTTGAATTTATCCCGCCTCAGTGGGCGTGCCCATGACAGTGGCCCGATGGTCTTTGTAGTACTGGGGTCTTACTACAGTGAGTTTTCTGTTCCATTCTTGGTACTATCAATAAAATCCACAGTGGGTGGTGAAGAAAGTTTCACTTTTCTGACTCCTCCGTTTATTTCACCACGGGCTATTTCTCACCCCTTCGCTGATTTGTCGGTTGGCGTTTCAGCACGGACTGCAACTGCAGCTGTGCTCTCCTTGCGGCTCAGGCAAAAGCACTAAATATCCAAAAACACAAGGTTTGCCTGGAAAAAGGGAGCCCAAGCAGGAAATGGAATTCAGTCGCTTTATTTTGTGGTGATAGTAGTGGCAGAAACAGGGAGACCCTTCATTCGAAATGTGTCCAATCCTGACGCGTTTCATGCTCTGGCAGCACTTCTTCAAAGGAATGAGGACACTGCAAGCAATGGATCAAGTCTTTTTCCCAGCACACCTTCATGCTTGAATTTATCCCGCCTCAGTGAGCGTGGCCATGACAGTGGCCCGATGGTCTTTGTAGTACTGGGGTCTTACTACAGTGAGTTTTCTGTTCCATTCTTGGTACTATCAATAAAATCCACAGTGGGTGGTGAAGACAGTTTCACTTTTCTGACACCTCCGTTTATTTCACCACGGGCTATTTCTCACCCCTTCGCTGATTCGTCGGTTGCGTTTCAGCACGGACTGCAACTGCAGCTGCGCTCTCCCTGCGGCTCAGGCAAAAGCAGCTAAATATTCAAAAACACAAGGTTTGCCTGGAAAAAGGGAGCCCAAGCAGGAAATGGAATTCAGCCGCTTTATTTTATGGTGATAGTAGTGGCAGAAACAGGGAGACCCTTCATTCTAAATTTGTCCAATCCTGACGCGTTTCGTGCTCTAGCAGCACTTCTTCAAAGGAATGAGGACACTGCAAGCAATGGAACAAGTCTTTTTCCCAGCACACCTTCATGCTTGAATTTATCCCGCCTCAGTGGGTGTGGCCATGACAGTGGCCCGATGGTCTTTGTAGTACTGGGGTCTTACTACAGTGTGTTTTCTGTTCCATTCTTGGTACTATCAATAAAATCCACAGTGGGTGGTGAAGACAGTTTCACTTTTCTGACACCTCCGTTTATTTCACCACAGTCTATTTCTCACCCCTTCGCTGATTCGTCGGTTGGCGTTTCGGCACGGACTGCAACTGCAGCTGCGCTCTCCTTGCGGCTCAGGCAAAAGCCGCTAAATATTCAAAAACACAAGGTTTGCCGGGAAAAAGGGAGCCCAAGCAGGAAATGGAATTCAGCCGCTTTTTTTTTGGTGATAGTAGTGGCAGAAACAGGGAGACCCTTCATTCGAAATTTGTCCAATCCTGACGCGTTTCGTACTCTGGCAGCACTTCTTCAAAGGAATGAGGACACTGCAAGCAATGGAACAAGTCTTTTTCCCAGCACACCTTCATGCTTGAATTTATCCCGCCTCAGTGGGCGTGGCCATGACAGTGGCCCGATGGTCTTTGTAGAACTGGGGTCTTACTACAGTGAGTTTTCTGTTCCATTCTTGGTACTATCAATAAAATCCACAGTGGGTGGTGAAGACAGTTTCACTTTTCTGACACCTCCGTTTATTTCACCACGGGCTATTTCCCACCCCTTCGCTGGCCACGCCCACTGAGGCGGGATAAATTCAAGCATGAAGGTGTGCTGGGAAAAAGACTTGTTCCATTGCTTGCAGGCAGACCTTGGGTTTTTGGAGATATATATATATAGATATGTATATTCACTTAAAAAACCATAGGTTTCACACATGTTATAGTTAGCTGGACATTTCACTCATAAAAAAACCTATGAAATTCCCCCGTTATCACTGTATTTAGACACTTATTTACCCATGTCTTCTTCCATTAATCTTTAGCTATACATATATTACAAATATTTATTTTTCATAAAGACACATATGTCATCAGTGATGTAATATCTGACGTCATCAGCAGAGGATTGCGGTCGCGTGAGTTATAGTTGCCTACAGTAACTATAACGGGGGAATTTCATAGGTTTTTTACGAGTGAAATGTCCAGCTAACTATAACATGTGTGAAACCTATGGTTTTTTAAGTGAATTTGCAAGGTTTTTTAAATGCTAATTCGTAACTATAACGTGTGTGAAACCTATGGTTTTTTCAGTGAATTTGTACGGTTTTTTAAATGCTAAGTTATGTATAAAAAAAAATTTTTTCAGGTTTTTCACCGTTCCCGCACCGTGAAATTTTTTTTAAATCGCGAGGTGCGCGCACTGTGGGCGCTCGGTGCGCTTTGCGCACCGAGCACCCACGGTTCGCAGTGCGTGCCGTGCGCGCACCAAGCGATTTAAAAAATGTTTTTTTCTCCCTTGGTGGTCCTTCTGTGACCCCCTGATCAAGGCTAGGGGGTCAGGAATTGTCCACTCTGCCCCCTTTTCACGTTCTCCTCCTTTTTTTTACACCCCCTCAGACTGCGAGAGACAAAATGGCGGCCGACACTTCCTGGTTTCGACCGATTCGAATGTTTACCGACATCTAACAACCAATCAGAATTGCGCACGCGCACGGCAGGGTGCGCGCACAGTGCGCGCACGTTGCGCGCGTATAGATATTGATATGCTGTTAAATGCTATTTTCTCAGGAAATACTGAACAGATTTACACCAGACCTGCAAAAGGCACTTCCTTGACCTTATGGCTACCTCTCTGCCAAATTTCACGTAATTCTGTTCAGCCGTTCGGGCTGTAGCTGTGTCTAAAGTTCCTATGGAAAAATGCATGGGGAAAACGCGTTTTGGGACCCCCCTTTTTCTCGGCCCCCGCTTGACGAATCACCCCGAGACTTTCAGGGTAGGAGCTGAGCGGAGCGCCCCATTAGTTTTGAAAATTTCGCGAGGATTCGTCAACCGGCGCCAAAGTTATTCAAAATAGAATTTTGAGATTTCCTATGGAAACTAGGTCGTAACTATAACTATCTACTGGCGACCGCCAGTAGATGATATATATATATATATATATATATTCACTGAAAAAACCATAGGTTTCACACATGTTATAGTTAGCGGAAATTTTACTGATAAAAAACCAATGAAATTCCCCCGTTATAGTTAGTGCAGGCAACTATAACTCACGCGACCGCAATCCTCTGCTGATGACATATGTGTCTTTATGAAAAAAAAATATTTGTAATATATGTATAGCTAAAAATTTATGGAAGAAGACATGGGCAAATAAGTGTCTAAATACAGTATTAATGTTAGATAGGGGTCAAACCCAATATACCCTTGAGGGCTTGGGCAAAGAGATATGAGAAGGTCAGTGTGCCAACAAGGGATTTATTTTAAAGTGATCAATTATTTATGAATTTCACCGATTTGAATCAATAGGCATGTTAAGATAAAATAACATCAATGTGAAATCAATTTCATAAACTGGACATCATAGATATATAATGATAACAACGCACACGGGGATTTCTTTTGTGATTCAAACACATTAGTTTATGTAATTTCATCCAGAGTAAAAAGAGTACAAAAAAGACATAAACATTTAATTGTTATACTGGATAACCGGGCAATTAAATGTCCATTGTAGAAATACAACCTCAATTTGTCCACGCCAAATGTGAGATGACAAATTTTCCCTACACACCCTAGATAATTGCAGTTGTTTAGTTTAAATAAGACTGCAATGAATGGCCGCTTCAACCTAACGCCGTCACTCTTTCTATCCTTCCAGCTTGAAGCTGTGCCGATTTGTAACCACAGCCTTTCTTTAAAAGCAGTGTATTATCAGTCTATCCTGATCCAGACGGATCATATTCACATCCTGAAGACTAACGACAGTAATGTAAGTCATGTTTAATTTACTCATTGCTTACTGACCGGCTAATAACGTGTTCTGTCAGCAAACGTTAATTTTTAGTACAGTCTCGAGTGATTTACCCAAATTGACATTCTTCTAAATCAACGATGAACAAAGCAAAACTTTACTGAGGAAAGTTCATTATTTTGCCCTGCTGTGATATACACTAGTCAGGCCCCTATCCTTAAGCTGTAGCACCTCTCTCGGTGGTATATATAATGTGTAAAATTCATTCAAGCTTTGAAAATCACTGTATTACACAAATTGTGAATAAACTGGCAAACAATCGGGTCTCTTAAATAGATCCATACTACCATTACTACGATTGGAATCTATAAACATAGTCAGAAAAAGAGAAATAACATATAGGTGATTGAATAGTTAATACACCATCATCTATTTCTATTGTACAGAAATTAAATCTCGGCAGGATTGATTCCCGCATTATCACGATCTGGCAGTTGCTGATGCCAAAGCTCCACATGGTATGATAATTTCTTTCACACAACATGACAACTCTCTTTGACTAAATTTTGAATCATGTTTTTTGATTTGCAGTGTAAATACTCACATGATTTTAAATAAAGTTACGTGAGAACGCTACTGAGACCTCTAAGTAAGCATGACCATTGATACAAATTATCTATTAGCACAGAAAATAATTGGTTGAAATGATTGAAAGATAATAGCATTTTCAATATTAGACATTTGATATAACTTTTGATAAAAGATATTGATAACTTTATTGCTCGCACACGGGTTAAACTTTGTACATAGATTTGTTAGTGCACTTATGTTTACATTTATGTAACTATTTGCATTGTATTGTTTAGGAGTCCCTTTTTTAAGCAATCATTGTCCTGAAGATGGTCTGACGGATTGACACCACCCAAGACCGAAACGTCGACTTTACCATCTAATTCCAAGTTATCCGTTATGTACAGCAGATTGTATTTTTAAGAAAAAGCTGCATCTCTGTTCAAACCAATCAGGAATAGATGTGTATATATAGATGAAATGAGGACTTAATTCCGTCCCCTGTTTTCATGATATATTGCTTTAATTTATGTCTTTTTTGTACTCTTTTTACTCTGGATGAAATTACATAAACTAATGTGTTTGAATCACAAAAGAAATCCCCGTGTGCGTTGTTATCATTATATATCTATGATGTCCAGTTTATGAAATTGATTTCACATTGATGTTATTTTATCTTAACATGCCTATTGATTCAAATCGGTGAAATTCATAAATAATTGATCACTTTAAAATAAATCCCTTGTTGGCACACTGACCTTCTCATAAATACAGTATTAGCATCAGCAGAGGATTGCGGTCGCGTGAGTTATAGTTGCCTGCACTAACTATAACGGGGGAATTTCATTGGTTTTTTATCAGTAAAATTTCCGCTAACTATAACATGTGTGAAACCTATGGTTTTTTCAGTGAATTTGCAAGGTTTTTTAAATGCTAATTCCTAACTATAACGTGTGTGAAACCTATGTTTTTTTCAGTGAATTTGTACGGTTTTTTAAATGCTAAGATACTTTACGCCATTCGTGGCGTGCGCGCCCACTTAACGCAGTTCGTTCCGTGCGCGCACGGTGCGCTTCACGCACCGTGCGCGCACAGTGAGCACGCGGTGCGCTTTGCGCACCGCGCGCCCACTTTACGCAGTTAGTGCCGTGCACGCACGGTGGGCACGCGGTGCGCTATGCGCACCGCGTGCCCACGTTACGCTAGATGGGCCATGTACGCACGATGCGCTTCGCGCACCGTGCGCACATGGAGGACATATGATGCGCTTCGTTGTGAAAGGTAATATTTTAATTTTTCATTATTGAATATAAGCCATGCACAACTGGTGCCCTGCGGGCACAATTTGCACATGGGGTGGGGAGAGTGTGGATATTTTTATTTTATTATAATTTTTAACGTACGCGTACGGTAAGCGTAATCGGCGAAATTATCGAAAAAATGAAAATTACGTTTTTGGCTTTAGGGGAACTTTGGGGACTCCCTCAACATGGCTAGGTGCTTAGGAGCAGTCTAAACAGCCCCTTTACATGTTTTTGCTCTTTGTTTTTTAACCCCCTCTCAGAGTGCGAGAGAGAAAATGGCGTCCGCCACTTCCTGGTTTCGACCGATTCGAATGTTTACTAAGATCTAACAGCCAATCAGAATCACGCTCGCGCACGTCACCGTACGCGTATGGTAAGCGCACCGTAAGCGCACCGTAAGCTGGCTCAGATATCTATATTGATTTAAAGGCTATTTTCTCAGAATCTACTAAACAGATTTACACCAAACCTACAAAAGGCACTTCCTTGACCTGTAGACTAGCTCTCTGCCAAATTTCAAGGAACTCTGTTCAGCCGTTCGGGCTGTAGCTGTGTCTAAAGGTCCTATGGAAAAATGCATGGGAAACACGCGTTTTGGGACCCCCCTTTTATCTCAGCCCCCGCTTGACGAATCCCCCCGAGACTTTCAGGGTAGGAGCGGAGCGTAGCGCCCCATTAGTTTTGAAAATTTCGCGAGGATTCGTCGACCGGCGCCAAAGTTATTCAAAATAGAATGTTGCAGTTTTCCTATGGAAACAGGGTCCTAACTATAACTACCTACTGGCGACCGCCAGTAGGTAATATATATATATATATATATATATATATATATATATATATATATATATATATATATATATATATATATATATATTTATATATGTTTCAGAAAAGCTCAGTTTTGCCGGGGGCTCCCAGCCCTGCAGGAAAGGGCTCTGTAAACAGGAGCAGAAGATCCTGTAAGCATGGGATTCACCAGAACAAGCAGAGCCCTATTCCGACTTCCATTTAAAGCTGACTTTTTATTCGTCACTCATTTAATCCTAACATGTGTCAGCTAATCGCCTTGTTCACAGGTGAGTGTGTATTTTCAATCCAAGTGGTCACATGGGCGTTCACAAGTTCCTACCGGTCCCAGAATGCACCACAATGATGGTATCATGACGTGACACGGTGCAAAATTCATTTGTGCTTAATAGCATTATTTTCAAAACATCAATGTCACAAAAATTACTGCCATAGTCCCCTGGTGCACACTGTTAAAAATATAATTCGCAAAGTGAATAGTTGCTGCCACGCTGTAATTTTACTTGCTCAAACTGTGGAATCTTCAGAGAGAACGAAGCCTCTCTCATCTCCCTTTCTCGCTCGCAGTGCCAAAATTCACCTCGGAAATACACTGGCTGGCACGCAGTCGAGCGGGTCATGCCTTCTCTGTAAAATGTTTCAGAAAAGCTCTGTTTTGTATATATATATAATTCTATGCTTACCATGTATATAGGTCACTGCATAGTTTTCATATAAGTTATTTGATTAAATGCGAATGGGTCTCTTTTTTATTTATCTATCACAATATCTAAATATTATCATAACTATTTTATCTACAAGTACTTCACTATTGAAATAGTGAGGAAAATTTAAAATTAAAATAAAAGTATAAACAATAGTTCTAAAATACACAATTAAATTAGCTTCAAGGACAGCAACGCTCGAAAGTCTGAGTTTTTACAATACAATTTTTTATCTCAATATATTGTCTCCCTTATACATCTGTACCCTTTCTATGTAGTTATGTATCTATATATTTATTACTTTATTCCTACTGTAGAAGAAAACAAAACAATTGTCTCTCTCCAATGCACTATTCCGTCTCACCCTATACGTTCCTCAAAATACTCTACCTCCACTCTCTAACCCATCCCAAACCTCCTTCTACTACTATGATCTCCAAAATAACCCTTTCTAGACTCTTCCCTTCTCTATCCCTCCTTGGCTCACCTTAAACCTCATTTTACTACTATAATCTCCCAAACAACCCTTTCTAAATTCTTTCCTCATGCATCCCTCGTTTGACTCATCTTAAACCTCATTTTAGTACTATGATCTCCCAAACAACCCCTTCTAAATTATTCCCTTATGTATTCCTCCTTTGACTCATCCCATACCTCATTTTATAAATGATCTCCCTAATCGCTTTCTAGATACTCTTCTTTCCTCCATCTCTCCTTTTACTCATCCCAAACCTCACCTTACTACTACGATCTCCCAAATAACACGTTCTAGACTCTTCCTCAATTTCTCCATTATCATATTCAATCCAACAAACAGACTCGCATGTCCACTGCTCAAATTAACTCATGTTTCCCTATACAAATCCACCACTAATCCTGTTTGTGTTCCTCAGTAGCACACTACTCGCCCAAAAGCGCTTCAACGCCTCGTCAGGAGTAGTAAGTACTATAGAAATACAACTACAATGCAAGCATGGATATTTGTTAAAATTAACAATGTGTCCACAAAGGTTCGAATGACTGCAGTTCCGTATTTCTCACATCTCTTGATGCAATTCATCATTGGCCCAGACAGCCACACACCATTGTAGCTTTGCGTATCCCGTAGCGATGTTCGGCTCGCAAAGTCCATCCCAAGATGGCCGCTGGAGAGAAGGTCATGCAATAACATCCAGTTGCCAATTTTGCACAACTGCTCTCACCAGAGACCGGTTAGAGAGTTCCTTGTGACTCTGAAGCAGTGTGGCACAGCTAAACATGGTCGAGGCAGCTGAGTCGGGAGATGCTAGGTGTCAAGAGGTAACCTAAGAATTAAGCAAGCAGCCAGTGGTGCCAAGTGTGATTCCTTGATCATGCGTTGCATATTTTTTGGCATATGTAAAGATGGAGCAACACAGAGGGGCCGATTCCGATCCGGGTCGGAAAGCACTCCGACCGAGTCGGATCCGGAGTGTTTTCTGACTGAGCCGGACTCCTACAGTCCGACCGAGCGAGTACCATCCGCACGTATGCTGTCGGACTCGGTTCGGTCGGACTCCCATAGAAGTCAATGGGAGCCAGTCGTACGACGTGTACATGGGCTCCCATTGACTGAATAGGTACGTCTCGAACAAGTGCGCCCCCTACAGAGGGTACGCGTCAGTGCCACCCGCATCGTACATGCCTGTGTTGGGGAGACCCATGGGTCTCCCCCTGTGTCCGAGTCGTAGGGCTGTGGGTGTCAGGGGGTCCGACGCGGACCCCCAAAGTCCGACTCCGGGAGCTTTTGTGAGCCGGACACTCCGGCTCACATAGGCTGTCCAACGCGTTCATCGTACTGGCTCGGTTGTAAATCGCATCCATTGCATGCCACGGTTAGCTTCCGACCAGGACGTACGGAGCGGTTCGGACCCGGAAACGACTCGGTCGGTGAATTTCATGTATCTCGCATCGTACTTGCTCGCTCGTACAGCTGTACGAGTCGGCCGGAAAACACGCGTACGGCTCGTAGTTTTTCCGGCCAAACCCGTTTCGGTGCCCTTCCGACCGAGATCGGAATCAGCCCCAGAGTGGTAAATTGAACACTTGAAGTTTACTAAGATCAAAAGGAACTCTCACGCAATGCAGCTACCTCCAGCAACCTAGATTCGTCAACTGCCAGAACAATCTAAATTGTGGAACGTGAACGTCGAACAGAGTGGGTCAAGACATGTGCAACAGACGCACAGCAGGAATAAGCAACTGTAGCAGCTGTGATGTGATGTCTGTGCATGGACTGATATATATATATATATATATATATATATATATATATATATATATATATATATACGAACAAGCTCATCAGGAAGGAAAAAAGGCAGTTGAAACTCTTAAAAATCAGGCACCCCAGAGCTTCACGTCAGCCACACCTGCAACAACACTGCCAAGTGCTAGCCTTTGCGCTCTCAGCGAATTGGAAGCTAAGTCTCCTTTCATTACAGAGATATTGCCACAGGGATAGGGCTGCAACTTACCAGCCAGCTCCGAGCGCTCACTCACTACTCATCCACAGTCCCTCTCAAGTCAGCATGTTATGGTTAGCAATGGGTCCATCCTTGCTCAGGGTCGGGTTGTGTTGGGAATCATTTGGAATCACCCTTCATGTGGTGCAGAAGTAAGTGAGAACTCTTTCTGCTCAATGTCACTTCCCAAGCCAATCAATCAATGTTTATTGTTATAAGTTAATAAAAAACATCACAATATTGCCATGTACATTAATATCATAAAACATATAAAACTCAGATGATCAAACTTTTTATTTTAGCTTGGTAGATCCCTTTGTCAGTTGTGGCTGTCTAAAAATATAATATAAAGTGCTAAACATTTTGACATTGATCTTAGAATGAGTGCAATTTGTATGCATTTTATAAAAGTCAGTGCTTGTTTCTCACTTAAATAGTGCAAAATACTGCGTCTAAAGTATCAATGCTGAGATCACAAGGAGTATTAAGGAGCAGGGCTTTAAGTGGGCCGGGTCTGAGTACCAGCAGTTTTTTTAAGGGGGCCTCGAAACGGGTCTCTGTCGGGCTCTGTTTTGTGCCTCGTTGTTTTTTTTCCGGACTGCAGTGACAGCAGGCACATCATGTGCGTGTGGTGAGCATTATAGGGGAAGGGAAATCCTTTAAAAGAGAGTCATTTTGTCTCTGGATTTCCCTTCTCTTTTTGAAAGTCAGGAGCAACAACATTGTCCTGGTGTCACCAGGGCTTTAAGTGGACGTTTTTTCAATATTATATACAAGCCATAAATCCTGCTTATTTATCTTATGCAACTAGCAACCATTGACAAAGCCAATAGTCCTGACTTGTAGGTATGATGTGACTTGTTGTATCATATATCTGGACGCAATGACAGGAACAGCAAAATACAAGTCGAGCGGCACACTGTGCTAAACACAGATTTTTAGCTTATGTTTTTTTTAAACCACGCCCTTAATTACATTGACCACGCCCCCTTGAGAGACTCCCCAGTTTTTTCATCCCACTTAAAACCCTGTTAAGGAGTATTAAAATGCATCGGTACCTGATATTTTCTGTGCCACTAAAACAGCCTGGATAACCCACAGTTTATAATAATATTTGTAGCATTACCCTTGCTCTGGGAACAAACACGTTGGACTCTAAGTCACTTTTTGGGAGGCTGGTGTAATTTGTCGGTCCTTTTTTTGGGGGCAGGCTGATGGACTGAATGTAAATCCAGCCCAGAAGCTAAGCAAGGTTGAAACTGCCATGGGTTATCCGTGGTGATAGGAGAATGTTATGGGTCGGGCCTTGTATGGTGGGGTGTCAGAATGTTTCGATCAGCCCCCGAAACAGGCAGAATTTGGTGTCTTGTATGCAGGCAAATTTTGCCAATCGCCATGTGGCAATTTTTTTCCCCCCAAGGCTCCAGGAATGTGAGAAAGATCCCGCGTTTCCTAATGCCATTCTCTAAAGCAGGCAGTCATGACTGGTTGTGGTCAGAGGGCTGCTTCTCAAATAGATTTGCTGCTGTTCGTGTAGATTTTCTACTCAAGCAGCAGCAAAAATACCTCGAATGACTACGCGCACTTGGTACGGCCCCATTCGTGATGATTTTTCAGTGCTACTCAATTGCAGCACGAGCAGCGCGGCGTGCATATTTACAGCCCGTTGGTACGACACTGAGGAATCTCGCTGAGTTTATATGTAACTCCATGGAATTCTGCAGAATGAAACACCTTGAGTTACCCCCACTCCTAGTCAGGCCGAGAATTTCAAGTATTTTTGGGGGTGGGGGTAACAAAACACGTGCAGTATCTCCCAGTGGCCTCAAAATGGGAAGCCACTAGGCAGAAACATAGAGCAAGCCAGAAGGAGCCAGAGGTGGGACTTCACAACATACTATGCACAGGAACATTGGCCCTTCCGATCACATTAACGTTAAGGTGGCTGTTTTTATTGATTACTAACTCAACCAGGTAGGGGATAGGGTGACCACCTCAAGCTACGTCATTACGGATAGTGTGTCCAGTCCTGAACCTTTTACTTGCAAATGACTGGCTCCAGCTGTGTTAGTGTAATTGGTTTAATAGAAGCACAACAAGGCCACAGCACCCAGCATTCGTTAGATTGAAAAACTGGGTAGCTCTAGCTCTTCAGCACCACACTGTGCGTTGTGTCTGCTGAGAGCTGTTGTTACTTCTAGCGTTCGTTAGTACACATGGACAAGCCACCTTGTATCACCGGGGCTAGTGTATGCTATGGTTGAGATTCCGTTGGATGTTGTGGAAATGGCCGGGTGGCCTTGGTACTGCCAGCACTTCAGTCCTGTATGTATGATACTAGACAAAAATGTCGGAATATCTTGTATACAAAAGCCAGACTCCGGTGGTAGCAATAATAGGAGAAGGGGAAAGAAGTTGGTTCTAAAAATGACTTGATTTATAGCGAAGGCTACCCGGTTGTATAAGTCCACCCCATGCTGCCCAAGAAATCAGTCTATTGGCCCCAGGTTGCAATTGAACAACATACAGCTTGTGCAGGGTCAGACTGGAATGAAAAATAAACCTGGGCACCAAAATAAAAGTGGCCCTTATTAGCGAACCATACAGATTAAAAAAGTGGCCACATTTGCAAGTCAGACCAGTTTGAACTTGGAAAGACACAATGTACACGTATTTTGCAAGGTATGGAAGACTACAGGCATTTGTGCTTGCTGCAGGCAATGTTTGTGGTAATATCAGGGAATTCAACAGTAGTAAAAACGGATCCACTTGGCCATAAAACAGGCTCACAGAGTACTAAAAAAAACAGCCCACACCCAGATGTCAGGCTCTGCAGCTCACCACACATTGCCTCTGCCATGCTACCAATGATAGTAACAACACAACTGCTAACCATCACACTCCTACAAGTATGACAATTCACTCCGTCCCAGGCTCCCAAAGCTAAAAGAATGGATTGGGCAGCAAATAATAGTCATATTTAATGTATATTAAATTAATAATTGGTTCTTGTTATGGTCATCTCCAAATTAGCCAGACAGCGCCACTTTGTGGCAGACTGTCACAAGCGCTGGTGTTGACAATTAAGTGGTGGTCTCAAGCAACGGAAACCACTGCCTCAAATTAAGCACTATCCGACCCTGAGCTTTTGTGTAATGGCCTACAACGTGAACACCTTCCAGAAATAGAGAAATAAGTGGATCCTACAACACCAGGTTCTGCAAGGTATCTTCTGCAAACTACCAAGCACTCGAGTGTGCAGACCTACCCTGAAAGTCTGTTCTATGGGACTACTCGATTTTCTTCCAGCCCAACGGGAAGGCCTCCTGTCCTTCTTTTCAACTCCAATAACGGTAATTAGGAGTCATTCTGTAATTATGCGATCCACGTTGGACAATTTGTGCATTTTTTGTAGTTAATTTAGATCAGCAGCCTTTGGCTTTTCGGGTCCTGTTACCCCAGTAGACCCCTCGAGTTTTGCTATGTTTTAGGACAGCGGGTGTATTTCCGCAAAGCATTTGAATTTTTGAAATGCCTTTGCATCACCACTGCTCAGAGTACAATAGATTTTACGGATGGATTAGAGAGTGCTGCCGAACAAAACACTCGCATTAATGAGTTCATTTTTTTTATTTCGGAAAAGCAGTTTGTAGATATCCAGAAATGTCTAGGCTAATTCATTTGTTTACCAGCCTTCCTCACAATTTATGTCCAGCCTGTCGCTTGAAAATTGTCTATACATTTGAAATTGGCCATCTATTCAAAAAGAGATGGTATACTTGTGAAATATGTCTCCCTTCACGCCATCTGTTTTGGAAAGCTTTGAAAAGACAGGTTTCAGGAATAGGCCTATTATGTTTCAGCCGTTTTGAGGAGAGAACGTACAGTTTCATATTTTTCATGACATTTTAAGATGTCATCTCTCGCTAAGACTAATTTAATAGGAACTGCGAATAGCGCCCCTGGTGGTGTTACGAGATGTGCCTCATGGCGAGCTATGGAAATACTAGGGCTGTCTGTGTGCTGAACAGAAGTGGGTGTAACTGGCATAATTCAGCCTAGTGTAATCACATGGGATCACTTGAGAATTCAGCGAGATTACGCATAATTAAGCAAAAAGAGTAATTGTGTGTTTAACTATATTTCTTAGAGAAAAAAATGCCTCCTTATGCGCGAGAATGCATTTTGCGCAAAATGCAGCAGAACACGAATAGCGAATGGGAACAGCCTTTCTAAATGTGCTCTTGGGGTAGGATTTCCCACAATTTACTTCCAGAATTTAGCGCTATTTTCTTAGTGCAAACTGCCACCTCGCATCCAAAATGAGCACGAGAATGCATTTTGCACGAGGAAATCGTGCTAAATGCAGCAGAACACGAACAGCAAGCAGCTGCTTCCTTTCACTAAATGTACTCTTGCAGTAGGATTTCAACCCCCTAGTTGCTCATAATTACGCAGGAAGGAGTAATTGTGTGAATATCAGTAGTTCTAGGTCAGAGTAATGCAGAGATACCAAAATTACTCCGAGTACTCCAGCATAATTAAAATGATCATGCCTAGTGCTGAATACATATTGCACAGATTTTACTCCCAAATACCTGTACTAGTTGATGCATTAAACCACTGAACGATATCACTAGGATTCAAAGTCGTGGCATGTAGGTTGCAGACAGATCTCTGTGATAGGGGCAGTCACTCCCTTGCCTATCCTTCTGGGCTTGGAAACTGTCTTGCACTTTACACACAGTTAGTTCTCTGCAGCAGGAACATTAACCCCTGAGCTAGATCACTGTTATTGGATCATATGAGCTGCTGGTTGCTCACAGATCTCTGCGGTTGGCACATTAACCCACTGAGCTATTGTACTCAAACTTGAACGTGGGACCTTTAGATTACATGACAGCCTCTGCAGCAGTCATCATTAACCCACTGACTTGCTTTCTTTCAGCCTCTGTCCTCTGCCCCTTCCTTACATTCTTTCCGTCTAAGCCCCTTCTGCCTTTTCACTCTGTTGTTTGCCCCCTCCACCTTCGCCCATCTCTGTAATATGATTCATCCCCAAAAGAAATCGAATTGTATATATTTTCTCCAACCATTGTTCCCCAAAGGGGGTTTTGCCTGAACTGCGAGGCGTGTGAAATGGGATAATTCAGTGATTTATCATCCAGGGATATTATTAAAATGGATCTCTCGGGATAGACGGGAGAGGGAAACATGAGGAGCGAGAGAAGGCGAAGGGAAGATTAGAGGGAAAAGGAGAGAAGAGTTAATAGAGGAGGGGAAACGAGGGGGAAGAGAAGAAGAAGGGTAGAAATGAGGGAATGTGACAGGAAGGGAAAAAAGAGGAAAAGAGGTTTGTGAACGAGAAGGGAAGTACACGATGGAGTGGAGAAAACAATAGGAGGGTGAAGAAGGACTGAAAGCAAAAGAAAACTGGGAGATAGCACGGAGGGAGGAGTGGATTTAGAGGGGAGCGAGGAAGGGCGGAAGTGGCAAAAGAGAAAAATATATGGGAGATTTAGTGGGAAGACTAAAAAAGATAGAGAGGGGAGATAATGAAGAAGTGGAGGGAGATGGAAAGAGAGGATGGGAGGGGGAAAAGGAGGAAATGGGGAAAAAGGGGAGAGGGATAATGAAAGAAAAGATTGGAACGAAGATGAGGAAGCTTGAGAGAACAAATAAAGGGCTGAGGAAGGGGACAAAGAAAAGGGAAAGGAGATTAAAGCGGGGTGGGGAAAGAGGGAAAATAGATAAGACTGGAGAGAAGGGAAGGAGCGCAGAAAGAGAATCTATTGTTCCCATTAAATGTGACTGTGTGACGAACTTTGCCCCAACCCTACTACCCTGTATGTAAGTCACCTCGTTTCCTCAAAACAGCTATACTTATGGTCCGCACTGGATGGGGATTATGAACCCCCGTGAACCGAAGCCATGAAAGCATTATCCACTTCTTTCCTTCTTAGTCGGATACATTGTTGTGTGAATGCGAAGAAAACGACATTTTTTAGGTCAAGAGATGAGTGTGATGCGTTCGGCTGGGCACTGGAGGGCGCCCATGTCTCATTGCTGCTCGGGCTCCAGGGAGGACGTCAGAAAGTTATGTAAGTCGGGCAAGGCATGAACGGTGTTTCCTTAGATGCAAAGGGAAAGGAGGCGGAGAGACCAGTGCTTCATTTGAAAAAATATATATATATATATTTATATTATACCCAGTTCCCTCGTCAGGAGGCCACCACAGCTATACAACTACTAACCACACTGCTACAAGTGTGACATTTCGGCTTGCTCGAGACCCCCAAAGCTATAAGAATGGCTTGGGCAGGCATTACTTGTTTTTAATATATATTGAATTAATAAACAGCTGTTGTCCTGCTCATCTTTTAATTTCACAAACAGCGCCACCATGTGGCAGACTGTCATAAATGCTGGTGTTGACATTTAAGCACCGGTGCCCAACACCAGAAACCACCGGCTCAAATTAAGCACTGGTAGGGGCAACCGATATCCCCATTGTGGGTTGGCTAAGGCTATACCCGGGGGCACTCCCTCAGTGGAGCCAGCACTTTTGGTCCCAGTGGATATCCTATCCCCCTGTGAGGGAGAACTGAGGCAGAGCGGGGACCCGAGAGCACGTATAGTCATTAATGGGGTCACTCTCCGAACCACTTACGCTACAACGCGGCACTAGACAGGGCTGCCCACTGTCCCCCCTCACTCTTTCCGCTGGCTTTGCAACCCCTGATCAGCGACTTAAAGGCAAACACGAAAATAAAAGGGGTCAATATTAATGGCGCTGAAATAAAATTGCCCGCATTCTCGGATGACATTCTAATTGTAACGGAGCAACCAAAGACCTCAATTGAGGCCCAGATAGACACCATAGAGATATATTCAGGACACAAGCTCAACAGGGACAAATCAGAATGCAAACCCCTGAACATCCACTTCTCTAGGGACACACTAGGGGGTTCAGGCCTTGCCTGGCAAACAGGGTTTATCAGATATCTGGGTATACACTTTGGTAACGACCTCATGAGAACACTAGGCCACAATGAGAAACTACTGCTAGAAAAAATAAAGAAACTCTTGGCGGCCTGGTCCCCGAAATTTATAACTTGGTGGGGCAGAATCGAAACGATCAAAATGATTATCTCCCCAATGAGCAACTATCTGATCAGCATGCTCCCACTCCTGCTCACAGATGACATCCACCTTAAAGTAGATAACCTGATTACTAAATTCCTATGCGTGGGAAGAAGGCACGGATAAGCATCAAAAACTAAGACTGGAGAAAAAACTGGGAGGGGTAAATCTAGCAGACTTTAGAATCTTACAAACAGCATTTCTGGCAAAACAAGGGGACTACTGGATATCACCTCCTCACAGATACACACCGGTTTGGCTACAAGTCGAGAGAGCCACATTGAACAATTTAAACCCAATGGCACTGCTAACAGCTAACACGCATCTTCACGCCTCCAGCTCCATTTTTAAAAACACAAAAATTGCCCTTCTAAGAATAGAAGAGAAAATGGAGAACAGCATAAAGGACTCGAAGCTGGAGTTACTCTGGGCCAATAGCAAGATCAGATACAAGGGAAAATGCCTAGCCCTTGACACGTGGATAGGGAAAGGTATCTCCCACCCAGCCCAACTAGAGGAAGGGGGATACCCCACCACGTTTGCCGTACTAAAATCTAGACATAACCTAACAAACATTGAGTTCTACAACTTCCCGGAAATCAAAACAGCCCTATCTAAAGCCAAACTATCGCCGGCCCAACCGTCAATCCCACAATATATGGCAAAGATCAACAGACTAGGTCATCAGGTATCACACCTCTATAAACTTCTACGCCCAAACTCCACCAAACTTAATGACAAGACAACTAACTATTGGGTAAAACAAGGCAATATCTCACTTAATGAGCAGGAACTGGCTAGCTACATTATGGTCCTCTGCCTCACGTAAAAAAATCTCCCCGGTACTATCACAAACAAAATTCTGTCTACTCCACAAGGCCTTCTGGACCCCCGCTCGTTTATTCTCACTAGGCCTCAGGGAAGATGATATATGCTGGAACTGTGGCAAGGAAAAGGTGGACCTAGCACATCTTATCTACTACTGCCCATCACTCAAAACGTTCTGGGAGAAAGTCTTTGGCTTCATAAATAAAGTACTGGGCTGCACATTAACAGCTAAATTCTTCACCCTCGCCACCGCATTCATGACCTCAGGACTGAGATCAGAGCATGACAAAGACATACTAGACCTGTTGCTGACCGCGGCAGTAAAAATGGTCCTGACCAACTGGAAGGACACAACCAAGACCTTGTACAAAGGCTGGTTCAACTGGGTGACACACCTCAGAGGCGCAGATAACATAGCTCTACAAAACTCACCCTGGAGGCCAGCAACCAGGGGGATGTGGAAGTCACTCGACACGTACCTAGATTCTTATGAACCCCCTTGAATCCATTCCGGCTCCCTCCTTCCCTCCCCCTCCGGGGTGGGGGGGACCGAGCGAGTAGGAACATTGCCACCATGGGCCGAAGAGGCATCGGGGGCCATGTTGAACTACCGACCCTGCCACAGGTTAACTAGTGAGGTGTCGGCCTTGTCACATGGATACAAACCCAATTAGACTCATTGCTACAGAACCTCTCTTGTTTCCTCCTTTCACCCCTTTCTCTCCTGCTTCTTTCTTTCTATTACCCTTTGCCTAATTCCCCAGCAAGTCAATGTAGAGGGGATTAGCTAAACATATATCTTAAGTACCTGTAATCACTCCAAAACAAACTACGTTTGGCTAAACTCGTGACAGAAATGCTAATGTATCTGTTTATAAAAAAAAAAACTAATAAAATACTTTGAAATAAAAATAAATAAATAAAAAAAAAGACTAAACAAAAAGTTCCTCCCTTGGGGCCGCACAGTGGCAGACCCTTTGCAAATGTTGCTCACCTTTTAGTTACTGGATGTTGTATTCAGGTATTAAGCTGGTAGTAAAGAAGTGAAACTTTTGCTCAGTGTTACGGTGTGATAAACTGACAAACAGTGGAATAATACTGCCTCAGAATATGCACATTATACAGCCTAATATGCTTCTTCTTGTTGCATTATTTGGTCAATGCTGCTTCATAATTTAGTCCTCTATACCCACATAACTCCAGAGGCCCTACACATATCCCCGCTGAGGACAGCTAAGGCAGAGCACTGGCTATCTTCGAGAGAAGAGTCATTATATGGTGAATAGGCCCTGTGAGGTCTGGATAGCTCTTCCAGCAGAACCAGGAACCTTTAAGGGATGACAAAGCCACAACCAGATATGCAGATTTTAGAACATGGTAGTCTAGCACAAATGTGACCTTATGTACAGAAAAAAACAGTGGGTCATAATTTGTGACCAGTCATACTCAAGAGTGAGGGGTTGCGCAGCTAGGACTAGACATGTTCCCTCCAGGAAAGGATTTATTTTGGAGGCCTACTTGGGAGAAGAAAACCATGCTGCTGGGCCTTATACTTTGGAGACGTCTGCAATCTGTACTGAATGGTGGACACAAACATGGTGGTGAGTTAACCTTGTGTTGGTATTTGTGTCTTATTAATGGATACACTGAGAAACTGGAGACTGTTTCCCAGAATGTCAGGCACACTATAGTGCACATTGCCAGGATAGTGCCTGTCCTGCTCCACCCCACTGGATGCTTGATTCAGATCTTATTTTCTATTGTCTCTTTCATGTGACCATTGGCTTGTGGGTGGTACCTTGACTAGCCAGTTATTAGAGGACATTTTTGTTAGTTTGTAGAGCTGATTTGTGTCCTTTTAAGCACGAAATACACTCTTAATGAAAATGAAATGTTTGCTCCTGAACTACATGAGCAAAGGACTCCCACACATGCAGACAAGCCAGGTTGTCAAAGAAAGATTGCCGTTTTCAGATCTGGGTTTTGAAAGGACATCTGTCGAACAGACCTATTTCTATCAATACATATAGAGGGGTTTTAAGTCTATCCCTCTCAACCACTGGCTTTTTTTGCCCTATCAGATACACCCATTTGATTGAGACTCTGTTAATAATGTCTTAGCTCAGCACTGTGCAGTATTCATCTTTCAGCTAATGACATTGGTTATTTGGGTGTATCCTTCTATAGTCACTCGAGTGCTTTCACTGGCCTGCATTATTATGGACTACTTTGCAACTTTTGCCCTCGCTGTCCCCTCCTGCTGTCTCCCTCTTGTGTGCCTCATTCCAACTCGCAAACGCTGCATGTGCTACCACATTGACACCAGGCCTTTTGGCTTTGCCTGTGCTGGCTAACACTGATTTGACACATGACACTCCGTATACTTGTGAGCAAATGTGTGTGCTCCCAGCTCAGCAGCATCTCAGTTCTTCCTTCACATTGCTCTACAGTGCGAAGAACCGCTCTGGGGCGCGAAGAAGGGTGTTCAGCCTGGGGGTTTTGCAAGCCAACTGACAACCCAAAAGCCCCTTAGCAAGAGGACACTAATTTCAAAAGTCTTGATGTACCAATATCCGCAAAGTCCTATTTCTCATGATCAGGCACAGTTTTAGGAGGAGCGACTGGTACCGCCCTTCAAAGCACTGTGGTAATTCTTTCCATGCGGGAGTGCTCCCCGATGGAAAGCCAAAGTCAAAAGCAACAACAATAAGCACATTTTCAATATCAGAAAATGAAACCTGCTGCATGAACTTTGTCTGGGACAAGCAGATTACAGATTCGAGTCTTGGGAAGATAGTTCAGGTGGTTAATGTGCTTATTTCTGAATTTTGATTGCCACCAAGCGTTCATAGACTTCTATCCCAGCAAAACAGTTGCAAATATCAATGCATGTGCTGGAGAGATATGTGTGTCCCCAGTCATTTACAAGTTCCAAACCTAAGAGAGGATAATTTACGGGATAATGTACCCTTTGCAGCAGTCACTGTGTAACCTGCAAGCTACTGGCGCAAATTTCTGAAAAGTAGGTCTGTGAGTCAATGCATTCGCTGCAGAAACCTGTTTGTGTGCTTAACGGTATGCCAGAGCAAGTAGAAATAGTCACTCTTATTTTTGAAAACATTCCAATTTATTGCTCCATGAAAAGATCTATGAGGTACTTGACTCTTAACAGCATTCAGAGTCATGTACTGCAGCAATAGAACACAGATCCATAGGACAACCGATATTCAAATAAACAACCAAAATGTGTTTTTTTCCTCCTCAATCGTCCATCTGGCCATGGGGCTTCCTCAGGGCGTTTTAGTACTATTATTAAATGAATCCTGCTCGGTGTAGCAGAAGCAAAATGAAATTAGAAGAAAGGACATCTGGTCACTGATGTCAGGTATGATTCAGTCGGCATGAGTGTGTTTGTGTGTTTTTGTGTTTTATCAGTGAACTGAGATCAAGTCCTAGGGTTGACCCTCTGCAAAATAGTCCAGTATGTTAAGGTACCAGTCATAGAGATCTGTGTCTTACTAACAGGTTACCTGCATTCAATCCTAATGAGATCATTTAGAGGGTTGAGTGATTGCTGCAGAGGCCTGTGAATACCTTGCAGGTCGAAAGATCGAAGGCCAGTGGTGCCGATCAGCCAATGAGTACCGCAAAAGTTGAGGATGTACAAACCTAATATTATTCTAAACCAAATTCTGTAACATCATGGCTGGGCTTGTAAGAAGATCGCCTTGCTTGCTTCAGGATTGATGGTGGGTGATGTACTAATAATTAAAACCTGAAAGAAAAAAAACTAGGCATGGGCATCATTCTGGGTCCGTGAAATGATAGACTTGACAGGGCCTGGGAGAGTACATATCCATAAAGAAAGGGAAATTTAAATTTTGATAACATCTGGGGAACGTTCATAGATGTGTATGAAGTTGAATGAAGGAAACATTATTCCTATCTTGTTTAACTTACTGTTCATCAGGAAGACTCTTGCTGTGCATTGACTCTGTATGTCTGATTATTGCTTATTACTAACTGTTATTATATTCTCATTATATAATCTATCTACCATCATGTACCATTATTTTCTGCACTGTTTGTTCTGCACATCAATACATGTGCAAAATATTGGTAGCCAGACCTTCTGGGACTATTCAGTCTTTCTCCCTGGAGCAAATTTCCATGGCCATCTCTCGCTGTAAAGGGGGCTCACCAGATGATCCATATCCTCCTGCCATCCTTTGGGTGGCGGGTGAAGCAATTGCACATTTTTTCCTGTGACTTTTCAACAGCTCGATTTCCTCGGCTAGTGTACCAAGAAGCTGGAAAAGAGCTCAAGTGATTCCTCTGCTTAACAAAACCTACTGCTGACCCAGATGTCTTGGGGATAATTTGCCGGATTTTCTTTTTACCTGCTACGTGCTCATTTTTTGAAAAACATGTTAAGACTCTGTTGGCTAACTATTTGGAAGCTAATTCTGTTTTACATTATGCTCACATCACACGTTGATGCAGTAGACAGTTGGATATGTACATCTGGGTCTATTAGTACCTGATCAGAGATTTCTTGTCTACCTATGCTACCTTCCTACTCAAAATCTGGGCAATTCCAAGAATTGAATGAGATGGGCTCACTTACTTAATGTGACATGCTTCATCATAGCAAAACCAAAGGGGATGATGGACGGAGTGTTGAACATTGCAAGCACTCACCCCAACTCAACTGATCTGGGTTTAATCCATCATCATTATTTAGCTCACTCTGCCACCCCAGTTCGAACATGGCCATATGCAATTCAGTCTGACCCTGTGCCTCATGGGAACAGTCCAGCCCGAACTGCCAAGCCATGTCTTCCCTGGACCGGAAACAAGCATCCTGGGACTGGTTTCTGGCTAATCAGCCATCATCAGCCAGGCTAGCTTGAATCCAGTGGCAAAGTGAGCAAGGGACCCACGTCTGGGCATACCCTGCCAACTTAGGGCGAACAAAGCAAAACCAAAGGGGATGATGGACGGAGTGTTGAACATTGCAAGCACTCACCCCCTGTCAACTGATCTGGGTTTAATCCATTATCATTCTTTAGCTCACTCCGCCACCCCAGTTCAGACATGGCCATATGCAAATTAGTCTGACCCTGTGCCTCATGGGAACAGTCCAGCCCGAACTACCAAGCCATGTCTTCCCTGGACCGGAAACAAGCATCCCGGGACCGGTTTCTGGCTAATCAGCCGTCATCAGCCAGGCTAGCTTGAATCCAGTGGCAAAGTGAGCAACGGACACACGTCTGGGCGTACCCTGTCAACTTAGGGCAAACAAAGCAAAACCAAAGGGGATGCTGGACGGAGTGTTGAACATTGCAAGCACTCACCCCCAGTCAACTGATCTGGGTTTAATCCATCATCATTATTTAGCTCACTCCGCCACCCCAGATCAGACATGGCCATATGCAAATCAGTCTGACCCTGTGCCTCTTGGGAACAGTCTAGCCCGAACGGCCAAGCCATGTCTTCTCTGGACCGGAAACAAGCATCCTGGGACCGGTTTCTGGCTAATCAGTCGTCATCAGCCAGACTAGCTTGAATCCAGTGGCAAAGTGAGCAAGGGACCCACGTCTGGGCATACCCTGCCAACTTAGGGCGAACAAAGCAAAACCAAAGGGGATGATGGACAGAGTGTTGAACATTGCAAGCACTCACTCCCTGTCAACTGATCTGGGTTTAATCCATCATCATTCTTTAGCTCACTCCGCCACCCCAGTTCAGAAATAGCCATATGCAAATCAGTCTGACCCTGTGCCTCATGGGAACAGTCCAGCCCGAACTGCCAAGCCATGTCTTCCCTGGACCGGAAACAAGCATCCTGGGACCGGTTTCTAGCTAATCATCTAAAATCAGCCAGGCTGGCTTGAATCCAGTGGCAAAGTGAGCAAGGGACCCACGTCTGGGCGTACCCTGCCAACTTAGGGCGAACAAAATAAAACCAAAGGGGATGATGCACGGAGTGTTGAACATTGCAAGCATTCACTCCCTGTCAACTGATCTGGGTTTAATCCATCATCATTCTTTAGCTCACTCCGCCACCCCAGTTCAGAAAAAGCCATATGCAAATCAGTCTGACCCTGTGCTCATGGGAACAGTCCAAGTTGACTGGGGGTGAGTGCTTGCAATGTTCAACACTCCGTCCATCATCCCCTTTGGTTTTGCTTTGTTCGCCCTAAATTGGTAGGGTATGCCCAGAAAGGGGTCCCTTGCTCACTTTGCCACTCAATTCAAGCAAGCCTGGCTGATGATGGCTGATTAGAAAAAACGGTCCAGGGAATACATGGCTTGGCAGTTCGGGCTGGACTGTTCCCATGAGGCACAGGGCCAGACTGATTTGAATATGGCCATGTCTGAACTGGCGTGGCGGAGTGAGCTAAAGAATGATGATGGATTAAACCCAGATCAGTTGACTGGGGCTGAGTGCTTGTTGCAATGTTCAACACTCCGTTCATCATCCCCTTTGGTTTGGCTTTGTTTGCCCTAAATTGGCAGGGTATGCCCAGACGTGGGTCCCTTGCTCACTTTGCCACTGGATTCAAGCTAGCCTTGCTGATGATGGCTGATTAGCCAGAAACCGGTCCCAGGATGCTTGTTTCCGGTCCAGGGAAGACATGGCTTGGCAGTTCGGGCTGGACTGTTCCCATGATGCACAGGGTCAGACTGATTTGCATATGGCCATGTGTGAACTGGGGTGGCGGAGTGAGCTAAGGAATGATGATGGATTAAACCCAGATCAGTTGACTGGGGGTGAGTGCTTGCAATGTTCAACACTCTGTCCATCATCCCCTTTGGTTATGCTTCATCATAGGCCACCTCATCCCACCCTGGTAAGATGATACTACCAGGTTGGACTTATCCTCAAGTGAGACTATCTTGAGGGAGTTCTTTGAAATTATTGATCTGGGCAGTTGTCTGGGATACAGTTTTCTTAGCTAAAAATACCTTGGGATAAACCACAAAAAATCTTTTATTAGGTAGTGCCCTAGTTATAAATAAAAATACTTGAAGAGTATTGTCAGAGGATGTCATTGGGTACCATGGCACTTACGTACCTCTGTGGTGCCAACATGTTTCTGACAGTGGCGTATCAAAACGTGAGGGTGCCCCCTGCAAGATATGCTGCATGGCCCCTCACACACACATTGGTAGGGGCTGAGAGCCCCCCTCCAGTATAGGTTAGGTCGGCCCCCGCCACACCGCAGGGACAGCAGGGTCCTTTGTTACACCCCTGGTTTCTGACCATAGTTAGCCTAAATAGGTCTCCAGCATTCTTTGGTGCTTTTAATAGTATCCCTATGTTATTCTATATAGTGAATGTAAAGAAAATGACCTGCCTCTCCTTGTCAAATCAAAGGTAATTTACCTACTCCAGAGAGGCCCCGTCTCTCATGGTCTCTTCAGGGGTAGGTAATTCCTGTTGTCACACTTTCATCAAGTAGATTTGTCTTCATAATCCAACCCTGTCCCCAAGTACAGCTGTCTGGTGGGTAAGCTATTATGACATGTCACATTACGTATGTGATCACACTTCATCCATTTCTTGGAATTGCCCAGATTTTGAGTAGGAATCTAGCATAAACAGATTAGAAATCTCTGATCAGGTACTAATAATCATAGGTGTGCCTTTCCAACCGACTACCACGTCAACGTGTGATGTGATGTATTACTAGAGACAGATGTGGGTTCTACATTGGCCTCTTCCTCTCTCTTAGTGATAAACTTACATTATACTCAATCAGGTTGTCTCCAAGGCCACCGCACAGAGAACGCTGTACTCGATAATATAGATACCATAAAACCCATGCTAGACAAAGGAGATAGTGCTATCCTTATCCTTCTGGATTTGTCCGCAGTGTTTGAAACGGTTTCTTGTTAAACATTACCACAGCATCTCTCAGAGATTGTGATCCGTGCTCAGGCCTGGGGTAGCTAAAATTGTTTCCTGGAAGAGAGAGAGCAAAAGGTTTGGATGGCCCCTTTCAATTCTACGGCAAGCACGTTGAAGTTTGGTGTTCCTCAGGGGTTGTCACTTAGCCCTACACTATGTAACATTTACTTAGCCCCAGTGGCAAAGATTATTGAATCATTTGGCCTAAAGACCATGTCTTATGCCGATGACCTGCAGCTTTTCCTCACAGTTCATACATCTTTACCCTTTCCTGTGGAAAAGCTGAAAGCAGGCCTTACTCCTACTTTGCATTGGCTGAAGGCTAACCTGTTGCTTTGCAATGCGGATACAACTGAGAAACTCAAGTTTGGCCATATAAAATATGACTGGCTGTTTGATTGCTAAGCCTCAGGCTTGAAGCCTGTCTCCTCCAGAAGGAATTTAGGGGTAAACATTTACAGCAAACTGTCTTTTATTCCTCAAATCAGTTCTGTTGCTGCTTCTTGCTGCCTTTTTCTGAGATCGTTACACAAATTCCCAGATTTTCTGCTGATGTCTGCACGCAAATCTGTGGTGCATGTGCTAATTACAGCCAGATTGCATTTTGCTAATGGACTTTATCTCGGCCTACCAGATAGTCTAATTAAAAATCTCCCGGTTGTGCAAAATGCAGCAGCCCGTTTGATCTTGGGCATCTCTTGAAGAGATCATGTTTCTCATCATCTGCAAAAATGACATTGGCTCCCATTGAAGAAGAGAATTCTCAACAAAGGCCTTGAGGCCTTGTGATCATCACCTATTGGGCTTTTCACCATCAAGGCCCAAATATCTCATCTCGCCATTCCAATATAGCTCCTAGAGAGCCTTGCGCTCCACTTAGGCTGTGCTTCTTTGTGCCTCGATTCCGCTGGTCAAGCTGTGGAGGCCGTTCTTTCTCTGTTACTCTCTCTTGAATCGGCTTCCTGCTCGCTGCGGGGGTCCCACGGGAATTAGCCTTTCGGAAAGACCCAAAAACTAATCTTTTCGCGTCTTAACTAGGCGTTACTTTTGATTTCCTTCGCTCTCCAAATCCTAGCGCCTGGACACTCCCTGGAGTAACTCTGCGCTTTATAAATCTTTTCATGCATTCATTTATTTAAATAATTATTGCGTATTCATGTACGTTTAGGGTATTATTATATCTAAGATAAAAAATAATACTACAAAAAAGAAATATACATATTGAGGCCCAATAATAAAAACAAAATAATACGCGTTTAAATGGTTCTTTTTATACTCTTTTAAAAGTAATTATTTTCCCTGTAAAGCAATTAGTGAAAAATGGACTCAGGCCCTCGTGGTTGTTGAAACTGTCATAGAGGGCACTGAAAGAGCGCTTTGGCCTTGTCAAAACAACAGGTGGATTGTAAAGCATATTGTACACAACAGTCGACACCCCCTCCCTCCCTCACCCCCAAATTAGTCGCGACATTGACTGGTTCAGGAGCAGCTGGGCCCTAATCCGAACGATGTCGATTTGCCGTCTGCGATTTGGCCTGAAAAATACCAGCGACGCTTGCAACGAACCACGAACGCTGGATCAGTCGCTGAGAAGGTTAATGCCCCTGCTGCAGCGATCTCGGCAACCCGTGCAGACATGCTTCCGAGGTCGAAAGCAGAATTTTGACGATTTTTAGGCCAGAGATGTGGTTAGATCACGGTGCCTGCTCGGTGGGTTAAGGCTCTTGCGACAGAGATGCTATGTGTGGGACATAATATGCTCCGCCGAATTGGACTTTAGCGAAAACTATTTACTGCCCGTTTAGAGCTTGTCAGGTGCTTTATGTACAGGTATAAATACATATGTCTATAGTGCATTGTTATTATGAGGGCGCAGAAGGGACATTGCAAATGAAATTGCCCCCTCCCCCCAACACACACGTATCAGCAGACTTCTATCCATGTATCTATATATATCTAAGATAATTACGCGAAGCATTAAGCCGGGGGACCCAGTTTCTACAAGAAGTCCATTATTAATAGTGTAAGACACAAAGGGGGCATTGCATCCCCCACTCCTGGTACCGATCGTCGGATTGTTGCCCGCCGTAGATGCGCTCTATTCTGTTGTAGTGAGTGCAGGGTTCCCCGGAAGACATTTGGTGTCACTGTAAGGATGCGTTTATCTTCTCTGCCTCGCTCCCTCCCCCCTCCCTCCATGCTTAATTCACTCGCTGCTATTCAAGCAGAGAGCAGAAAAAAGTCCCTTTTGCGCCGGAACATGCCTGCAGACGCCGACACGGCCGCGGTGTCCCCGTCACTTGCCGAGCTCGGCCACGCAGCGCGGGAATGAATTTTGGGGGGAACAGGTGACATCTGTGGTGGGCCGAGCAAGTGGATTCTTTTCAGCTCGCACCGGGGGAGCGGTGGAGAGATGGAAGTTTGAGGGCTGTGGGCCAATCAATCCTGGAAGAGGGCCCGGGGGGAATAAACTCCACCGGTCCACCTTGGAGGGCACATTTCCCCCCACCTGAGGGACAGATCTTCTAACAGGCGTGTGCGGTGGGGTTCCTATTACACTCCCATCTCCAGAAAAGACCCTCTGACTCTCAGGAACTCCAACAAGGTGGATGGGTTTCACCCCCACATTTTGGGCACATCTTTATATTCTTCCAAAGCACCTGAAAATCAAACATGGTATGTGTCCTGCGTCCCTCTTCCACTTCACAGGGACACCAAACGACTCTTCGGGTACACCAGCAAGATGTCTATTTGGGACAGCTCTTCTGACACGCCGATATAAGTGAGTTTTCCGTCTTTTTCCCACCTCCCGCCTCCAAACCTTCAGGAGCACTGACAGGGCAGACTTTTAACCCCCTCCCGCACACAGACTTTTGGGGCAGCTCTTCCGGATCATCTTACACACCTGGAAACCAGAACTTCTAAGCCCACCTCTTATACGGGTGTTTTGCTGTTTCACCAACATCCACTGAAGATTGAGCCTCTTCCGCCAAACCTGTGAGGCTGGACACTTATTCGACCCCCTACCAACCCCCCGACCCCTACTCCACGGGAGATCCACCCGCAAGGCGAGATCCTACCCCCTCTGGACTGATTCTTCATTTCGTCCACCCAGAGCGGAAGAACTCGGCCAACACGCACGCAAGGCAGTATGCAACCCCCGCCTTCACATGTACAAGATGGAGTTTTTGTGTCTCCACCACCTGTAAGGAAGACCTTTTGATCCTTCTGGGACGCCCACAGTTTGGGATTGGTGTCGTCTCCACCTACGAGGCAGGTTCTCTGCCCTCTCAACCTCTAAGGAAAATTATCCGACTTTTAGGGCACATCTCAAGGCAAAACAGTGCTCTTACACAATCATAGAGGAATCGCTTCCCCCCACAAACCCGAGGAATTCTCCGCGACTCTCTGTCCGCGCACCCGCGAGGTGGATTTTCTGTCTCCCCCTATCTGCAAGGACCGACTTCGGTTGTTCCCACCTCTCTACCAAGGATGCTTCAGGAGGGGGGAAGGGAGCCGCGGTCCAGAGGGGACGGAGTTACCACTGCGCCCCTCGATTTCGCGCTGCCGCATCGGCCGACACTTCAGTCGCTGTTTTCGAAATGATTTTTCGTGAGACAGTTGGATATTTTCGAGTTTGGTGCTGGTCAGGAAAAGCAACTGTTTTGACCACCTAGGTCTCCTTTTTGGCGCACTTCGCCTGGCAGCCCGGGATGGATTGCCCTCTGGAGAGACGACGCTGACTGCCCGTCCATGCTCAGGTAGGTGGGATGAGAGAGTATGTGTGTAGGGGGAGGTGAAGTGGGGTGGGAAAGCTGTATCTTTCACATATCCTGTCTCCCTTTTCAGGATATTGCTATCTGCATTCATATCGCGATATCTCCCGTTAGACTAGCACCCTGGCACTTGTCGCTAGATGAGGGTTTTTTCTCTTCAACCACTCTACCCACTGCCGTCTCGCTGACTCTTTTCCAAGCACCGCTCCGACCCCTATACCTCTCAGTACAGGTCCCGCGTCCCCCACTTATCCCTTCCCGCCCCCTCATTTTGTCACTCACCCCCCCCCTTTCTTTTTACCCCTCAACAGCCCCTGCACCCTCTTGTTGCCTCTTTTCTGCACCCCTCTCCCTTCTCTGCGCCCCTCTGCCCCGCACGCCGTCTCCTCAATAGCCCCAGCTCTCCCCTCTCTTACCCCTCGCCTCGCTTTCTCCCCTCAGCAGCCCCCTCCCTCCTTCTCTTTTACTTTCCGTCTCTGCTCTCTAGCAGTCTTTGGTCTTGCTCCCCACCCTCACCCCCACAATGCACTCTCACTTGTTCCTGCTGTCGGCACCTCTAGCCCTCTGTTCCCTCAGCACTCGTTCTAACTCGCCCCCCCCTCTAACACCCTTGCGCCCCTCAGCTGTTCCTAGTCTCCAGCTTCTCCCCACCTGCTCTCTCGCGCAAGCAGCGCCGCTCCCTCCACCCTCCTATTTCCTCAGGTGTGTCTGTCCTCCGTTCTGTCCCTATTACATCTTCCAGCAGCAGACCCAGACTCCGTCCTCGCCTCCACACCCGACCCCCTCCCCTCCTGCCCTCTCTCCTAAGCAGTCCTGCTCTCCCTCTCCCTTTTCCACGGCGACCTGTTCCCTGCCCTCACCTGCAGCGTTAGAATTCCCCCCAGCTTCTCTACTTTCCCTTGCCTCTCTTTGTTCCTGCCCTCCACCAGTGTAGCCCCACCTTCGGCGCTTCTGCCCCCTCCCCCCCCTCCATACTCTCGCACCTCAACAGTTCCCAGTCTCTCGTTCTCTGGCATCCCTCTGTCTTTCCACTAACAAACAGCTCTGCCCCCTCCCCTCTACCTCCCTAATCTGTTCCTTCTCTCTCTCCGTCTCCCCCCCTCCATTTATTCTCTCTGCTCCGCTTTCTTGAATCTCTCCCCAGACCTCTTCCCTGCCTACTTTAAGAAAGTAGCTCTTATGTGGTCGTCAGCCAGAGCTGGCCTTAGGGCGGTGCCACAGGTGCGGCTGCACTGGGCGCTGACCTGGAAAGGAGGGGAGGGGGCAGTAACCTCAAGGGGGGCACTGAGTTTAGCAGTAATTTACAATTTAAAAGTACCTGCTGCAAAGTTCCTTGTGCATCCAGCTTCCAGGCAGCAATAAAAATGTCATGATAACTCTTGTGATTACTGTTCCTGATAGAGAGAGAGAGATAGGAGATTTGTCTAGCAGCAGGTTTGACTCACCATAAAGTAGTGCAGAGGGTTAATATGCCTGCTTGCAAAGAACAGATCTGTGTTTTAGATGGATATCTGAGTGGATTAGTAAAGCCAGCCTTTACCAGCGCTATAAGGCAAATGAAATGTATCTGAAAGATGGGCTATGGAGAGATGAGGGGCACTTTTGCCTGGTGGTAGTGAGGAAATCAGAGGAGGAGGTGGGGGGGGGGGCAAAAGATTGTGGCACTGGTCAGCACCACTGCTAGAGTTAGCCTTGCCTCTAGCTCAAGTGCATAGCTATGAATAGTGCAGCATGTGCAGTGGCACTGGTGCCCAGGCATTAGAAGGGCCGACTGGAGTCCAAACACAGCTGTTTTTTACTACCAAGGCAGGGGCGGGAGCCCATTTACTTGGCTTGCATTAGGGTTCATGGCACCTTTGCTATTCCCGCTTCTGCTCTGCCTTCACTTTTCACCAGTTTTCCACACTGCTGTCTGTCTGACCCTTGCCTTGATTATTCATGTCCCTGGTCTTTGCACCCATGAAAATCTGACTTAAAAGCAGACCCAGAAACTAACGGCTCTCTTTGGGAGTTGCGTCCTTATGCCAGCGCCCCACCTGTTCCCACCCACCCCGGTGCCACAGGCCAGTCTAAGCCACTTGTTCCATAGCCGCACCGCAGCTGCACTAGGCACACCGTCTCCTCTGCATTCATTCAGACCCCCCACCCTCCCCTGCCCCTCTACTGCATTCATACCACCTGAGGTACTCGAATGTCTCTCCCCAACCCCTCCTCCCCGCACTGCACTTACACCACTTGGTAGAATTCAAATGTCGTTCTCGTCACTCCTATCTCCTGTCTCCCTCAGCTGCTGTTTTTACACCCTGAGGTATTTTTAAATGTTGCTCTCATATAATACATCTGCCCCTCAGAACTGTATTTATACCACTTGGAAGTATTTAAATACCTCTGTTACATACACCCCTCCTCTACTGCATTTAACCCTTCCCCCATGTATTCAAATGTCTCTCTCACGGCGTCTCTCCCTCCCCTCTGCTGATTTCACACCCAGATGTATTTAAATGCTTCTCTCCTATATTACCTCCCCATCTAGTGCTGCAATTTTACTGCTTGGGAGTATTCAGATGACTCCCTTACCGCTCTTCAATCCATAATCAGCTGTATTTATACCCCGAGGTAATTAAATGCCTCTGGCACAGCTCCCCCAGCCAGTGCTATATTTATATCCCTGAAGCAGACAAATGTCTCCTTCTCCCTCTTCTGCGGTTTTTATACCACTGAAGTATTTGAATGTCTCTCTCAAAGCTCATCTCTTCCTCCTCAGTTGAATTTCTACCTCTGGGATACGCACGTCTATCTCATACCCCTCTCCCTCATCTGCCGTGTTTATACCGCTGCGGTATTATGGTGTCTCCCTGGAAGTGCACCCTTCCCTCCTCTGCAGTATTTATTCCTCTGGGATATCTTAAAATGTCTCTCTCATAGCCCCTGCAGTATTTATTCCATGGGGGCATTGAAATGTCCCTGTCCTTCTGTCATTTTTATACCCCTGAATTATTTCATGTCTCTTTCATAGGTCCTTTGCAGTATTTATACTGCTGAGGTATTCAAATGTCTCCCTGGTCACCCCTCTCTCTCTCTCACCTGGTATTTTTATACTCTTTAGGTAAATAAATGCCTCTCTCATAACTCCTCTTTGGCTCTTCTGCAGAATGTATACCCCTGAGGAATTAAAATCTCACTTAAGACTCCCCTTGTCACCTCCAGTACTGACTTAATGCTTCTGAAGTATTCAAACGTCTCTCTCAGGACTCCCATCTCTATTCTCTGCAGTATTGATTACCCTTAGGATATTACAAGTTCTTTCTCTGAATCCTATGCTGCTTTTATACTCCAGAGGTATTTAAATCCCTCCATTATAGCTCTCCTTTCCCTACTCTGCTGAATTTATACTCCTGCGGGATTCAAATATCTTCCTTATAGTTCCTCTCTGAATCTCAAATAATGAATGTATTCTCCTTAGTTATTCAGTAGTCTTTCTCAGAGTAGCTTCTCCCTCTTCTGCCATGCGTAATCTCTGCCATACTTATGTCTCCCTTGCACCTCTCCTCTCACGCCTCTAATGTATTAACGCCTGAGTTTTTTAAATGTCTTCTTTACATTCTCCTCTCTGCTGTATTTATACTTCTGGGGCATTCAAATATTTCTCTTGTAGCTCCCCTCTCACCTTTCCGCTATATTTAACCCTCATGTATTTACATGTCTCTTGCAAATCTCCCCAAACCCTCAAGACTACTCAGAATTATGTCTTCAAGTCTCTGTCCCTTAGCATTTTGGTTCAGGTGTACCATCTTTTTAACTGTGTCTTGGACAGACTAAAGCATCTTTGCCCTTTTAGAGATGTGGCCACAGCCTCTAGAAACAATGCATAAAATGTTGCTGTCTGAGATGGACACATCACTCTGGATTTAGCCTCAAAGATGGGCACCATGCTCAAGATATGGACTCGAGAGGTGTCACAGTATTGCAGATGTGGCCTCCTGGGATTGACAAAATACTCCAGATTTTGTCTTACTACTCTAGATGTTGCCTTCGCATACGTCTTTATAACTGGACGCAACACTCCAGATGTGGCCTTTTCAAATGTACACAGTGCTCTAGAAGATGGCATCAGAGCTAGACAGGCTGCTGTGAGTGAGGCATCCATTACTGGAAATAAGAATTCTGGAGAGAACACCTTAAATTTGACCCAGTACTCTAGACTATGCTTTCATAGCTGGAGAATAAACACATATTTTTATACTAGCTGTACTTCTCTCTGTGCACCCCAGCATTCCCTAGGCCTAGGTCAACGCGTTTCACTTCAGAATTTCACTGGGTCTGCACACTACACCTATACATTGTCTTATCTCTTAACACTGACCCCAACATTCTCTTCTACGCCACTTTTCACCCTTTTCTAGGAACTTTGAGGTCACTGAGTAGGATATCGCCAAGGTCCATCTCCCGTGGGGCTGCCTGTGGTACCCTTGTCCTCAGTCACTACCTCAGAGTTTCTCAGCTCTGTGTATTTGTGCGTTTGTCTGTTTTGTTTAATCAAAGTTACAACTGCTTCCATTACTTATCCAGTTTCTTGCATCTCATTTAATTTTAGTCATTCGTTCTCCGCTTTTAAGCCTGCCTCAGAACTTTGTGTCTTTGGCCATGGCCACTGGAGAAGGCCAGCATCCCTAAAACATACCGGCCTGGCTACTAGCCATCTCATACTATAGAGTTATGAACCTGGTAGTGAGTAACAACTTCTGTTCAACCCAAACGGAATTGTCAGAGCAATCTGGGCATCTGGTCCCCACCTGTAGAATCCCTAACCCTCAAAGCCAGCAACGTTCTGAAGACCCAACTGTTAAATGTCTACTGTGCACTGCTGAGATCCTCAGTGTTCCTGGCCTTCCCACAGTTCATGCAACTCGCTTAAGACCTTCACGGTGTTGTCAGTACCATGAAACCCCGCTTGTGATATTAAAGCTGTTCAAATATATCAAAATCCTTTTTACTACTCTGCATAAATGCATGCCTTTCTTTCGAGCCCATGGGGAGCAGGGTCAAGACTGATTTGCAAATGGCTGGGTTCAAACTGGAATGGCATGGCAACCAATACAATGATGGATTTAACCCAAATCTGTGACTGGGGATGAATGTTTGATTTATTCTGCATTCCATCCATTATCTGCTCTTTTTGCATTTTTCGCCCTGAGTGGGAAGGGTGTGCCCAGACATGGATCCCATGCTCACTATTATACGGGATTCAAGCTAACCTGAATGATGAGGGGTGATACCACAAAACCGGTCCCAGGATGATTGTTTCTGATCCAGGGAGGATGTTGCCTGGCAGCTCGGGCTGGACTGTTCCCATGGGAGCAGGGTCAAGACTGATTTGCATATGGCTGGGTCCAAACTGGAATAGGATGGTGAGAAACAAAGCAATGGATTTAGCCCAGATCTGTGACTGGGGGTGAATGTTTGATTTGTTCAGCATTCCGACCATCATCTGTTCTTTTTGCATTCCTTTCAAGCTGGTCACAATCAAAAGGGATTACATTTCACTAGAGGATCCACCATGGTTCTTGGAGCCCAACAGATTCTTACAAATCATCTCTTGATCCCTTCCCACCTATTGCGAATATCCGCTCCTTACTGAGTTATTCCTCTGCAGTCAGGTATAGGATCCTTTCCAGCTCCTTCTTCAAAATCACAACTGAAAGGAATTACATTTCTTATTTGGATCCTCCAAGTTTCCTAAAATCGACTTATTACTTTGTTTAAATTCAATTTTGTCCTCCTTCTCCCTCACCCCATTGGCCACCTTAAATCAATTTCGCATGGATTCTAGATCTGTTCTCCCAAAAGCAGGTGAAAAATCATTAACGCATTTGAATGCAAAATCTTCCAATACAGTGATCCTCAAGATATGAAAAATGATTAGCCTGCCCAAAGGAAGAACATGGAGCTTTATTTAATGATGGAGCAGGTATTTTTAAATCTTTTTTGTTTGCAAACCTGTTCATAAGTTCTTGACATTTGTTCAACTCCCCTGGCGCTATCATTTGATTGTCAGCTGAAGCGATGTAAGATACCTAGACCCTCATTACAAGTTGGCCACTGTTGGATGAAATAATTGTCACAACTGATAAAAACGGACACTGGGGTGTTCAGGTATGATCATTACAGCTTATCCAAGTTTTTGGGGAAGGTCATGCACATTATGGTGACTATGCACCAAAATCCACATGTTTCAGTATTTATCAGGCCTTTACCCCAGAAAATTATCAGCAAGCTTGACCTGCCAATATTTATCACAAAACTCATAATTTTGATACGTGCAGTAAAAGAGTTACCTCACTCATTGGAGTTTATTTCTGATTAGTAACGAGGGCATAAGTGAATAAAGTGGAATTCAGCTTTTCTTCAGTTGGATCACACTGTTTTTATATTTATGCACTTTATTAAACTGAACTGCACTGGTAGAGGGGAGGGAATATATGTATCTCTTTTTATTAAAACTGAACCTAGATACCGTTAACAAACAGCGAAGAAAATTCAAGGAAAGTTCTTTCCCGGTATGCAGTTTTTTCTTGTATGTGGAAGAGGGAAATGCACAGATCTTATCTAGGAGAAATATAAGTGCATCCACAGGAAACCATTTTTTTGTTTAGCAAAGTGGAGAATCCTCATATAGTTCAGAAAGAGAGTGAAGTCCAGCAAGCCTGAGCAGAGATGTACTAAAGATTGCTCTAAACCACAGACACATTAAGGACACTAAGCGGTTGGTGTATACCAGAAAAATGTGTGTAAGCAAAAATGTTCAAATAAAGAAGATGGTAGATTGTCTAGCAGGTAAAGGGACGTCAGCATCCATGTGAATGTTTCGAATTCAACGTCCACCGTCGTGGGTTTACCTGCTGTCCTGCATCAGAGTTCACAAGGTCCCTTAGGGAGAGTTATTTCTCTGGCAGGCAGTCTCTCCTCTCCAGAGGCTGCTTCCAAGCAGGGTGTGCTCACTATGGTCATTGCACTCTGCCATATTTAGATTTTTTTAAAGGTGAGTGGCACAAAATGTCAACCTCTCAGAAGATAAGTGCCACAGAGACTGTTGTTGATCTTGAAGAGGTAGAGCTGGTTCCTCACCACTTCCTGAGAGTTGACTCTACATTGAAACTATTTGGTTCCTGTTAAGGGCATTTCTAACCTGCTACTTCTGCGACTTGTATGTGTACTGCCGAAAATCAGGTTGAGTTTGAGGGAGAAAGAAAATGATGGCTGGGGAGGGGGGCATTAATGTTCTGGGAAAGTGAAGAGGGCAGTGTGTTGAGAGGGTGCTGGGTAGGCACATGAAATCAGTGAGACTTATCTGTGGGTGCTGATAAAAGTATATGCCAGACCCTCACGGCCAAGCGCCCATTATATCAATAGGGCCTCAGGATTGGCCCTCCTGAGGTAAGATTCTAGGGTGTGCTCTCTCTGACCACCAAATCCAATTGATAGTAGGTTAAACATTTCATGAGGATGGGGATGCGCAGTTTAGGTTCAGGAGCGCTTGATCCATGCCAGATTTTCACGTCTTCCACATGAGATGAATTCACACACAAATAATTCTCTCTTATACTGCTAGGTCTATAATGCATCAGATTATTTTTAAAATCCAAATAACACCAAAGTGACAGTGCTAGTTAATCTGCATGTGAGTTTTAATAGCATAGATTGGCCGGGTGGGGGTATATCAGCAACTAGGTGTAGCGCCATGGCCATACTCAGATCATCTCTATAGTCTGCTCCTCAGATCACAGTGGCTTGAGCCAGTGATGCTTATTTGCTCACCGGTGGCGAAGTGTAGTGCTCTTGAACAGATTTGGTTGGTGATCAAAAGGTATTAGAACTCTGAAGCCTTGCGACTTTAGAACCTTTTAATAATGGAAGAGGTCTGGTACAATACAATCCACTGAACTCTATGTTGAGAGAGGCTGACATCCAGCAACAGGCACCAGCAGTGTGGCAGGCCCACCACTATGCATCAGGTGTATAGCTGAGACTCCCCTTAGGACCCAAGTGTAAGACAGCACTCTGCCAAGACTTAGTATGACTGAGACCCACCCCCTGGCACCAGTAGCATGGCCAAGCCCCGTCACGTGGGAATATGGCTGATCCCACCACATCGGGGTAAGGCAAAAGCCAACCATAGACACCGGCATATGGCTGAGGCCCACCACCATGCATCCGGGTAAGGCAAAGGCCCACCATAGACAGCGGAGTATGGCTGAAACCGACCATCAGGTAACAGGAGTATGTCTAATACCCACCCTTGGCATCTGGGAGCAAGACAGACCTACTACCAAGCATCACGACCATGCCTGAGACCCATCACGATGCACCAGGAGTACATCTGAGACGTGCCACAGGGCACTAACACTAAGGTTTGAGTGCCCTTCATTTGTCAGAAACAGCACTCTCACATGTTTCCTCTGCTCACCAGAGCCATCAATCTTTCATCCTCATTGTTCCCGACCTCAGCTTTGACAATGTAGATCACCCTGGGTTACTCTCCTCCTTGCAAACCTTTGACCCGAACATATTCATTCAGTCGTTTTCCTCAAAGCTATCTAATTACTCCTTCTAGAGAGAGTGGGGCAGCAGAAAGAGATTCCAATCAGCCATCCTCCCTGTTCAAGTCACTTAAGGATCCGTTTTCATTCCTCTCCTGTTCGCTCTGCACCATCACACTTGGGACCCTCTTTTCGTCTTTTTGTTTACATCCTTTTCTCATTCACCACCTGCACACCCTTCTACCAATCACACATCTCTGCCTTACTCACTGGAATTCAACATGGGAGATCCTGTTGCCCCTCATACTGAACTCTTTCAAAATAGAGGCCCACAACTTTCCCGCCTTATCGGCTCATGTTTCTTCACCTATCCACTTCCCTCGTGAGAGCCCGACCCTCCTCCACATTCTCAGATATTTAGACATACTTTTCAACTTTTTAATGCACACAGGAGACGTCCTTGTCATTGCCCTCTTTGCAGTAGAACGCCAAGTAAAGAACATTCAAAAAGTATGTCTACACCTCCCATGCCCCCACTCCACACCGCTAAAGCACTCCTGAATTCTTTAGTACTCACCAAACTGAACTACAGCAACAACCTACCCGTGTGCCTCCCTTAATATACCTTCTCCCCAAAGGACAAGAAGTGTTTAACTTCAACACCAGAACGTCCCCTCTCGCACACAAAGCCGGATGGCTCTCTGCTAAAACAGGGCCCTCAACAAGCTGTTAATAAAAGTGGTTCCTAGTATTTCCCCAGGTTACCTCGCTGACACTATGGTCTGCTTAGCCCTCCAGTAATTTGCTATCTGCCAACTAGGACTTGCTGGTGTGAGAGCGCTTGTTATATACGCCTCAGCACCTTGCATTAACCTGTCTGGATAATGCAGCAGGGTTGGCCTCAAGCAGCACAGACTTGTGCACAAGCTTTCAACTACAGGCTCCACCCTTGCCGGAGACATCGACGAAAGCATCTCCTCGATCTGCTTCAACTGTATCCTCAGTTACGGTTCTAGCGCTTAGAAGCAGGGAGAATTTACACACGATGCTATGCAAACATTAGAACTTCATCTGTTGCAACAATGCTCGAAGGAAGCTCAGATAAATCGTCTCATAAAAAGGTATTTTCTATGTTATCATGCAATCTCTGTACTTTGCGCATGAATCTGCTAGTATATTGTATTTTATTGGTGTTTGTAAAGAAGCGCTTAGTAGGCGCATGAATTTAGCACGAAGCGCTCTGCAAGAGGAATTATAATAATTATTTGGAGTGAAAATGGCATGCAATTATTATTTATTAATAATGATATATTATTAGGGTATCTTGTGACTGCCCTTCCTCGCAGAGTGTCTTTCAGTTTGGGAAATGCAGGGAGGGTCACAGGGAGAGCAAGACAGAGGGGAATGTTGTTTTTGTGTGGCTTCATTATTATTTCATGGCATTAAGTCGGCCTGTCTGCATTAGGAGAGCAGAGAAAGAGATTGCATCTGTGTGAATCTATAATTTAAGGCCTCTTTCCCCTGCCTTTTATGTGCAGAGAATAAAAAGCAGCAGCCCCTCCCAGCGGGCCTGCTAATTATCAGCCCCGGTCTATTCTCTAATTCAAAGCTTGACTTCCCTGCATTAAATATTAGAGGCATTTATTTAAAATTAAGAGCTTCTGCGTGAGCAGGTGTGGCCTGCGGAGGTTTGAGTCTAGGGACCGCACGCAGCTCTCCCGGTGCACCTCAGTCCTACCCAGAGGCACCCCAGGCTGTTTCTGCACTGACGCCCCTCTCAAAGCTCTCCCAGTGCACCCAGAGGCACCCCAGGCTGTTTCTGCACTGACGCCCCTCTCAAAGCTCTCCCAGCGCACCCCAGTCCTACCTAGAGGCACCCCAGGCTGTTTCTGCATTGACGCCCCTCACAGAGCTCTCCCAGTGCACCCAGAGGCTCCCCAGGCTGTTTCTGCATTGACGCCCCTCACAGAGCTCTCCCAGTGCACCTCAGTCCTACCCAGAGGCCCCCCAGGCTGTTTCTGCATTGACGCCCCTCACAGAGCTCTCCCAGTGCACCTGAGTCCTACCCAGAGGCCCCCCAGGCTGTTTCTGCATTGACGCCCCTCACAGAGCTCTCCCGGTGCACCTCAGTCCTACCCAGAGGCACCCCAGGCTGTTTCTGCAATGACGCCCCTCACAGAGCTCTCCCGGTGCACCTCAGTCCTACCCAGAGGCTCCGCAGGCTGTTTCTGCACTGACGCCCTTCTCAAAGCTCTCCCAGCGCACCCCAGTCCTACCTAGAGGCACCCCAGGCTGTTTCTGCACTGACGCCCCTCTCAAAGCTCTCCCAGCGCACCCCAGTCCTACCTAGAGGCACCCCAGGCTGTTTTTGCATTGACGCCCCTCACAGAGCTCTCCCAGTGCACCTCAGTCCTACCCAGAGGCTCCCCAGGCTGTTTCTGCACTGACGCCACTCACAGAGCTCTCCCAGTGCACCCAGAGGCACCCCAGGCTGCTTCTGCACTGACGCCCCTCACAGAGCTCTCCCAGTGCACCTCAGTCCTACCCAGAGGCTCCCCAGGCTGTTTCTGCACTGACGCCACTCACAGAGCTCTCCCAGTGCACCCAGAGGCACCCCAGGCTGTTTCTGCAATGACGCCCCTCACAGAGCTCTCCCGGTGCACCCAGAGGCACCCCAGGCTGTTTCTGCACTGACGCCACTCACAGAGCTCTCCCAGTGCACCCAGAGGCACCCCAGGCTGTTTCTGCAATGACGCCCCTCACAGAGCTCTCCCGGTGCACCTCAGTCCTACCCAGAGGCTCCGCAGGCTGTTTCTGCACTGACGCCCCTCAAAGAGCTCTCCCAGTGCACCTTAGTCCTACCCAGAGGCACCCCAGGCTGTTTCTGCAATGACGCCCCTCACAGAGCTCTCCCGGTGCACCTCAGTCCTACCCAGAGGCTCCGCAGGCTGTTTCTGCACTGACGCCCTTCTCAAAGCTCTCCCAGCGCACCCCAGTCCTACCTAGAGGCACCCCAGGCTGTTTCTGCACTGACGCCCCTCTCAAAGCTCTCCCAGCGCACCCCAGTCCTACCTAGAGGCACCCCAGGCTGTTTTTGCATTGACGCCCCTCACAGAGCTCTCCCAGTGCACCTCAGTCCTACCCAGAGGCTCCCCAGGCTGTTTCTGCACTGACGCCACTCACAGAGCTCTCCCAGTGCACCCAGAGGCACCCCAGGCTGCTTCTGCACTGACGCCCCTCACAGAGCTCTCCCAGTGCACCTCAGTCCTACCCAGAGGCTCCCCAGGCTGTTTCTGCACTGACGCCACTCACAGAGCTCTCCCAGTGCACCCAGAGGCACCCCAGGCTGTTTCTGCAATGACGCCCCTCACAGAGCTCTCCCGGTGCACCCAGAGGCACCCCAGGCTGTTTCTGCACTGACGCCACTCACAGAGCTCTCCCAGTGCACCCAGAGGCACCCCAGGCTGTTTCTGCAATGACGCCCCTCACAGAGCTCTCCCGGTGCACCTCAGTCCTACCCAGAGGCTCCGCAGGCTGTTTCTGCACTGACGCCCCTCTCAAAGCTCTCCCAGTGCACCTTAGTCCTACCCAGAGGCACCCCAGGCTGTTTCTGCACTGACGCCCCTCTCAAAGCTCTCCCAGTGCACCCCAGTCCTACCCAGAGGCTCCCCAGGCTGTTTCTGCATTGACGCCCCTCACAGAGCTCTCCCAGTGCACCTCAGTCCTACCCAGAGGCACCCCAGGCTGTTTCTGCATTGACGCCCCTCACAGAGCTCTCCCGGTGCACCTCAATCTTGACCTTAAGAACCTTCTTCTATTATATGACTGTGACCCACAGCCAGGTTTGCCACGCCACCTCAAGCATGAGCTGCAGGACCGCCGCTATTTCATTAATGGACCCTCACACAGCTCCGTCAGTGCACATCAGTACTGAACCATCCTCTCATGTGCCTGCAGTCTGAGCCATGAGCCTCACCGGGCCGTTACACGTGTGGACCATAAGCCATTCTGTGACATCACCAGACTGGGCCTTGAAGCACGGCATGACCTCATCACACTGGGTCATGGGAAACTGCTTTGTGTTACCATCAAACTGGATCATGGACCGTTCTGGGCCATAAATAGGTCTGTGAGCTCTTCACACTGAGTCGTGAGCAGCTTTGTGACCATGTGGATTTATGTCATTAACCACTCTGTGACATCATCACTGTGGGTCGCTAACTACTCTGCGACCTAGTTATGTGGGCGATAAACTATTTTTGATTTTTATCAGGTTGGGTGAAGTACCCTTCTGTGACGTCATTGAAATAGACCATAGACCACATTTTGGCTTCATGATATGTTTAGTGGAAGCCCCGTATTTGAACTGGTATACCAGGCTTATGAGCCACTCGCTGCCTATGCTGTGAACAACTTTGTGACTTGATAACTTGGGTCAAACCGTTCTGAGATCATCAATCTGAGCCATGGGCCCCTCTGTGATCTCACTGCAGTGGGACATGAACCGCTGTGGGACCTCATTGAACTGGTACCTAACCCACTCTGTGACTTCATTACAGTGGGTCATTAGGTGCTCTGTGACTTCAGGTTGCTGGATCATGAACCATTCTATGACCTCATCATACTGCGACATGAAGCCATCTGTGTCATCATCAATATGGGACACAAACCGGTTTGTGACCTCAAACTGCGCTACAAGCACTCTACAACAGCAGACAAGATGAGGAACAATTTGGTGACTTTTCAGACAGAATGGACCATGAACATCCTTGTGTCATCATCATGCTGGGCCATGAGCTACTGAGTGATGAGCCCCTTTAAGTCCCATTTGGACTGGCCATGAACCACTCTGTGATCTCATTGGTCTGTGTGAAGGGAATGGCCCTTTGTGAACTGACGTGAGTGTTCATGAACTACTCTGCAGCGTCTTTAGTCTACTTCATGTTTGACTTCACCCACGTCACACTGGATCATGGAGAGCCACTCTGTGGCCTCCTCTGGCTAGACTATTGGAAGCCGCTGAATAATGTCAACAGGCAGGGCCATGACCCAGTGTGTGACCGCCTTCATAACACCTTACCACAAATCATTTATGACCTCATCAAACTAGGCAATGGTGGCCAACTCTGAGCACCATCAGCGTGGACCATGAACTGTTTAGTGGACCCATCAGGTTCGGTTACCAAGAGTCTCTGTACGACCTCATTAAACCGGATCAAGGGGAACCACTCTGTGACCTCATCAATCGGAACCATTACAAATCTATTGATGTAATCAAACTAGGCCATTAAGAACCACTCTGTGACCTCATCAGATTGGATCATCAGGAAATTATTCTTTGACACAGACTGGGCCACAACCTTTCTGTTACATTTGGTCAGAGCCGAGAACACTCTATGGACTTATAGGATAGGGTCATTAACCACTCTCTGACATCATAAGACTGAGTCTTGGACCACTCTTTGACAGCAGACTGAGCCATGAACTTCTCTTTTGCATCTTCAGACTGGGCCTTGAAACGTTCTCCTACATCATCAGACTTTACCATGAGATTTTCTGTGACGGTATCAGATTGGATCTTGAAATTATGTAGGAAGTTTTCATTTTAGGCCAAGCACTACCCTGTGACTTCCTCGACCTGGGCAATGAAGCACTCTGTGACACCAGAGAGGGCAACAAACCAACAGTGCTCACAGCCAACTGGCACATGAACTGATCTGTGACATCATATCATCACACCGGGTCATGTTCTACTCCGTGACGTCATTCAGTCAGACACGAGGTGTACCCTGCGTTCCGTTGACTAGACTCCCACAAGTCCATAGAGACACAGACATCAGACAACACAATAATAGCAGGCTTTACTGCAGTCTCCCACTTACTGCTGCAACATGTGGCACTTACATGAAAAACGTATTACGGCTATTTATTCCCTATCACTGACGCCCCTCGTCCTCCCCCTCGCGCTAGCTCCCTCATCTTCCATCTCTACTCTCTGCCTCGCGCTCTCCCTCTCTCTCTCCTTCTCTCTCTCCATATCTTTTTCCCTCGCTCCCTCTACCCCTCTTTTTTCACTTTAGCTTCCCCATCACCCTTTTCTATCTTGTCCTTTCTCCCTCTTCCCCTTCTTCCTACGTTCCCCCATGCATCATTCTCTCTCGTTCCAGTCTCTCCACACCTCATACTCTCTCACACTTGATGTCTCGCTCTCTCATACCACCTTTGCTATCATTTGTCAAATATTTGATCTCGTCTTTCATTTCCCTTCTCTCTTTGTCCCTCTTTCGTTGTTGTTCTCTGTTATGCATTTCTTTCTTCGCTATTTCATCAGAAATTATTGAAAGTACTCCTTTTCCTATTCATGTGCCTCTGCCATTCTCTCTCGCGAACTCTTTCTGTCTCTTCCTCTTACCTACAGTCTTTCCTGTCTCTCAATCGTCTCTATCTTTCTTATCTGTCTAAATGTCACTCCATTGCTCCCTCCACTATCTGTATCTCTCTCCATGTCCTCTTCTTCTTTCAAGGGTGTCTCTCCGTTCTATCATTATGGCTCTCCATTGCTCTCTCTCATCTCTGTTTCTGACTCTTTCCATCTCTCACACGCCATATCCTGTTGATCTCTCTGAACAATCCCCTCTCCTTCCCTCTCTCTCTGCCTCACTCTCTGATTTCTCTCGTTCTCTATTCTCTCTCGGTTTTTCTATGAAAGTTAGGGCCTCTTCACTGTGATTTTACCTCCCTGCACAAAGTGAATCTCTTTCATCACAGTGTTGGTTAAATACCCTCTTTCAAAACACACCCATGTTAAAAAGACACCATGGTATAAGCCATATATGCAGATTAGCAGAGTGTAATATAATATTTATCTCCTCTGTTGGAGGTGTATCATGAGTCCCTCAAAGCTATGCCTCTCGTGAGTCATGGCTACTCTCCACACTCTTTCACTTTCCCATTGGTTAAGGTCCTGCAGAAAGCGGACAACTGCATGGGAGTAACAGGAGGTGGTGTAATGAAACTTGAAGGGTCCCCCTGCAAGGTACATGGACGCCCCCTTCCCAGACTCACACAGGGGCTCTCGGGCCAGGGTACTGTGCTGAGGGGGTCCCCTGCAGCTCGCTCCCGCACCGCTAGGGCCTATTTTACGCCTTTGCTGATGTCCCCTCCTAGACATATGATGGTACTGACTGGCTCTTGGACGGCGCAGTGATGCCTACTGTCCAATAAAAGTATGCCATTGGCCCAGGTCCTAAGGAATCAACACTCAGTGTCTAGTCACAGTACACAATTGGTTGAAGGCTTGAGGGATAGCAACGCCTGATATTTTCAGCACCGGGGACAGCAGCGCCAAGTCACAGTTTGGCATTGGCTAATGTGCTGGGAGGGGTGGACATCATTGCATCAGTAACCCTGAGGGGCATATTTACATGCCCATTGAGCTGCCGGTGCCTCACTTTTTGTGAGGTACCGGCGGTGCAGTGTGGTGCTACATATTTACAGGGACACATAAAGCCACCCTGCGTCGCTTTTCGCGTCTTTGTAAATACGGTTCCTTTTCACGAAGCACTTTGTGTGAAAGGGCCATTCCTTGGGTATTGCTGTGGGTGTTCCCACGTAACACCCATGGATTCTGCCACATTCTCAGATTTACAACTTTTTGTGCGTCAAAATCCTATGCCTCCCCAGGGGAGGTGTAAGGAGGCGCAACGAGGAGAAATACTTTTATTTCTCCTCGTTTTTTTTCCTCTTTCTATGCATGCTGCGTAGAAACACATCTCATGATTGTTTTTGTGCAGGAAGGTGTCCCTTCCTGCACAAAAACAATCATCCTTGCAACGCAGACACCCTTGCACCGTGGTGCAAGGGAGCTTACGTATGGCATCCAATTGTGTGCAAGTGCAGGGGAGAGCTCTGGGACATGTCATATTGTTGTAAATATGAACATCCCTTTGCTTCAAAAGTAATGCAGCCCAGCGCAGCCGAATAGCTTGCGGCACCACGCTGCGTTATTTTGTTGTAAATATGGCCCTTAGTGTTTAGTATGACACACTGTCAGAGGTCCTGAAGGGAGCAAATACCGCAGCAACAGAGGATCCTAGCGCCCAGTCAAAGATTTTTAGTGGGTAAAGATTATTTTTAAGTTTCTAATGAGGTCCCAAAATTATACAAATCTTTTCTCTCTCCCTCTCTCTCTCGTAGGACTCATCGTCCTCTGCCAACATGGCTGAGCGGACCTCTGGCCCCCCCTCTCCCTCCTGCACCTGTCGTTCTGGCACCCAATCCCCCGTCTCAGGAATACGCCACCTGGATCATACGGACCTGGGCGCTCCTGAGCCACCGCCAGGACCCCTGTCTCCAGACTCGGCACTGCCCGATGAGGTGGTCTCCCAGCTGGACCCAGATGTGCCCTACCCGGACCTGGCACCCGTCGTCTTCTTCTGCCTGAAGCAGACCAGCAGTCCACGTAATTGGTGCATCAAGGTCGTGTGCAACCCATATCCTATCTGTGTGCAGTGCATTGGCACTCCGGCTACTGGTAATGTCAGGGGTCACTGTACAAAGGTCATTCTTGCAATATGGTGAAACTTCCAGCCATCTTGGGTGAACGTTTGGGGTGGGATACCTCTTGCATTGGGGATATCAGTGGTGGGATATAACCGGCGGGATTCACTAAGATAATTAATGTGAATAGGCTCGAAATTTGCTTAAATCATTTTACTTTGACAAGGAGGATTTGCAAGTCCATGTCCTGTGGGAGAGGATGTGGCGTTACGGCCACAGGTGCCGACTCTGAAACTGGGGAGCCAGGTTCGAGTTTTGGCGTGGGCTGTACATCCTGTGATTCTGGGCAAATCACTTAATGTCCCTGTGCGTGTAAAAATAAAAATAGATGTGAATATGTATAATGTAACTGGTACTCATGGAAAGCACTCCAAAGCACTTGTGTTGACTCCCGCTATATAAAAATAAAGAAAACAAAATTACTGGGAAAATTTGGTTCAACCCCACAAGCTACATTGAAGTTCATTGAGCGTAGTTGCTACCTGCAATGGTGGAAAATATGCAACTTGCTTTGAAATTTAAGAATGGAGACAATCTTGTCAAAAGTACAACATGACATTCTAGTCTTGGGTGTATACCCAAGGCCCCTAATTAGGTAGAGTTGGCCTTTTGGGAAAATGTGTGTTTTTTTGATAGGCTCTGGCCATCCCTAATGCGAGCTCTTTCAAGTTGTCGCAGCAATTCCCTTTCAGAGTAGACCAGCAAGTCGAGGACATCTAGTGGCATGGCTTGACGTAGGGTCAGCATGTTGTCTGTCTCCTGTACACAGCGCTGTACACTGCGCCAGCAGAGAACCGTCTTCTTGCTCAATGAAGAGGACAACTGTCAGATTACTCATCTAAAAAGTGGTTAGCTTCTAAGCCGGGGTGAAGTGCCATCTGTTGCTGCCTCCGCCCTGGCAGCGGAGGAGGCACACACACACAGTGGGCCATTGCTGCACCGTCCTTCACCAAACTCAACGATAAATTGGATTGTTTTTATTTAAGGGTGCTCATTTTGCTCTAGAACCTGACGGCTTCTTTGTTTTATTACCTGTTGTCAAATCATTCCTTCTACACTACTTCACTCTCTTCATTCCCTCTTTCTACGAGGGCAACTTCTTGGCTGTCATATCCCTTCCCTAGTGTCCTCCTTAATATCCCTCGCTCCATCGAGCTAAATATCTATGTGTTCTGTCACACTGAACCATAGGATTTCATTCTCAGGCCCTGGGGCAGGAACAGACTGCAGCTCCCACCTTGCGTATTCAATGTTCATATCTTACTGAAAGGCAAGCAGAAATATTTAAGAGTGAGTAGAACTGGCCCGCTGCCTAAAACCATGTTGAAGACTTTTTAACGGCACCAAATTCTAATCACAATATCTTATGTTTATCTCTCAGTGCAAGATCAGTTGATTTGTAGACCCAACCCTTCTCAGATGAAAATTAGACCAAGCAAGGTGGACATAGCTCTATTGCAAAAAGTAACTCAAAAGCCCACGGAACTCTTTGGTTTCTGAGGTTCATTGGGCTGTGTCAGGAGAAGGACTGTGGGAGTCAGTGTTTTGAAACTGAGGGAGGTTTAGCTGTAAATTTCTGGGCTTTCACAGTGGTTTACGAGACCACCTGGAGTATACAGGTCAGCAGATCTGTGTTTAAGAATTCGTAGATGAGAGCTCCCCACATTCCTTCACGGGAAAACCAACTACGGATGCAGTCTTTTCAAACTGCTTCTTATGTTGCCCGGCCCTCAACCTATGGCCATTATTTTAATTTCTACTACTCAGGCCAATCTTTAATATCCACCTCTCCTGCAACTTACAGTTTTCAATCTCTAACTTGAAACATGAACACCTTCACTCTATCATTGCACCAGCATAAACCTACCTCTGGCCCTTATCTTACACTTCCACACCCTCTCCCCTCCCGCTGACTTGGAACCCTCTCCCGATCCCTCATCTACTCCTTCCACACTTTGCCTTACTTCCATAAATGCACCCTCTCCCATCCCTCACCTGCCGCTGCCACACCTGTACACTCTGACACTGCACCTCCTCCACATACCACCAGGCCCTTATCTACCACTTCCACACCTTGCCCTACATGTACCTGCTGCAACCCTTTATCTTTTGTTTACCCTCCCCTCTCTGAATTGTACACACCCCTTACCTCCACCACACCTCATCCACCACTTTCACACCCTGCACCACCTAAAACCCTGTACCCTATTCACATACCCCAACACTTCATTTACTGCTTTCACATCCTGTCCTACCTACCACACTGAACCCATCTGTACCTGCAGCTAAACCCCAGGTTCTGCACATCCTCCCCTGTCTAAAGTGTGTCAAACCCTACCAACCCCCACTTCAAACTACTCCTTTCATGCCATGTCCTACCTCTAACACTGTTCCCCTCCACCTACCACCGCTTTGGACAACCACTTCCACACCTTGCCCTACATGTACCTGCTGCAACCCTTTATCTTTTGTTTACCCTCCCCTCTCTGAATTGTACACACCCCTTACCTCCACCACACCTCATCCACCACTTTCACACCCTGCACCACCTAAAACCCTGTACCCTATTCACATACCACAACACTTCATTTACTGCTTTCACATCCTGCCCTACCTACCATACTGAACCCATCTGTACCTGCAGCTAAACCCCAGGTTCTGCAGATCCTCCCCTCTCTAAAGTGTGTCAAACCCTACCAACCACCACTTCAAACTACTCCTTTCATGCCATGTCCTACCTCTAACACTGTTCCCCCTCCACCTACCACCGCTTTGGACAACCACTTTCACACCCTGCCCTCCCCACTAACATAAAATCATTAACCACCTACCACTGTTCTTCACCTTCTCCATAACACCATTTCTCGAAAGTGCACTCACCTACCACTTCCCCTTATTCCCCATATCACCCCTTCTAAAGTGCACCCACCTCCACCTACCACCACTTCGCATCTTTCGCTTCCTCACCCCTCACTGACATGGCCAGACTGGGAACGGCAACCAGCCTTAGCAATCTGCTCGACCGTCCCCGGTAGTGGGGTACGGGGGGCTAGTGAGAAGCACTGCCACCGCTTTCGTTACGTGGGTTGATATTGCAGCACTGCAGTAAAACCGGCCCCCAGGGTTCCAGAACCAGCCCCCTCCCTGCCGACCCACCAGGAAAACGCCAGTTGCACGCTACAGCCAGTCCGGGCCTGCTCCCTGACCACAAATGTCAGTTTAATTTGTCATCTTATTTCCAAATAACCATACCACTCACAAATCAATCATTTGCAGCTGAGGATATCGGCTATGTTATTTTACGTTGTTTAGTCTTGTCGAATATCTTCAAATATTTTGGCACCAAATAGAACTAATACATTCCCAAGTTCTTATGGCTTTACCAGCTAAAGGAAATAAATGCCTGGAGATGAAGTGATGTGCCCCGAATCACAAACTTTGGTCAAGCTGCAAATCTAGGGCTAGTACTTAAGTTTCTTGGCTATAGGACAAAGTGTTTAATCAACATGCCACCTCCCCATTTTTACTCACAGAACAACAATCTCTTTGCCCATATCCACATCTTCCTGTACAATTTTTTCTGATTTCTTGTGTTGTGGATTATTCTTCCGACTGAAAATAATTTTCGCAAATATGTGATCTACTCCTTAATCCTGAGTTTACATTTTTGACTTCCAGTGACTTTGGGTGATTCTCTTACCTGTCGAGAACGCGAAGTATCCGATCTATTGTGTAAATGAATTTTGCACATAACGTTTAAATCATTCTGTTCAAACATCACATAACACTGTTAATCGCTTAGTCATTTAACTATTAACAAGATCACAGTCGATGTCACGTATATCATTTCTTTGACGGGTGTCAACAAGCAGCAAAGGCAGGCTTAAATACAGAATTTAATGTGTTTTCCTTTTTCATTGGCATCCAATTTGATCACAGCGCAGTTGCTCAATATTTATTTCTACTGTTGAAACATTTTAATCTGTACATTAATTGCGGCAATATTTCTAGAATGTTTTAGCTGATTTGTTAAATGCTGATGGCTACACATCAACAGTGAGGCATTTCTTACTCAGAGGGTTTTTATTGGCTGTCAGTGAAAGGTTTTGCATCTTGCAGTAGCATGCCTGTGGTGAGATGATGTCTTTCTGAATGGCTTTCGTTGTCGAAAATTCTAGAAGCATGTGTTTGGTCGGTGTTATTACATTTCTATCATATATACGTTTGCTTTAGGCCCCAAGCTGTTTAGGAATGGGACTGAGATCTGTTATTCAAGGTATATTCTAGGGAGAGGTTTTCCGTCAGAAATCTTTGCAGATTAGGAGGTTTTATCCGTATTTTTAAATCGTTCACCATCGAAACTCCAAATTATGTTGCATTGTCAAACCTTAAACAGATGTGCATAAAATACTCCAAAATCTGATCTATACCTCATTTGTGAATGGCACGTTGCCCGTTCAATAAAGTGACTCGTGGAACAGGTGGCTGATAAGAGAAATATTTTCACCAAAGATGTGGTTTTTAGTCGATGTTTATCGCTGCTGATGCGCCCACTTTGAAGCAGCACATACCCAGCACCGGAGTGCGTAGTTTATCTGTCAATTCAAGCTTCATACTGGTGACTACCAATAGAAGCGCTGATTGTAATTTCATTGGAGGTTTTGATGTTTTGGCTTGTATATTTCTGTCATATAAAACGTCTATCTATCTATCTATCTATCTATCTATCTATCTATCTATCTATCTATCTATCTATCTATCTGTCTGTCTGTCTGTCTGTCTGTCTGTCTGTCTGTCTGTCTGTCTGTCTGTCTGTCTGTCTGTCTGTCTGTCTGTCTGTCTGTCTGTCTGTCTGTCTGTCTGTCTGTCTGTCTAGATGACCATTGATGGGTGAGATGTGACTGAGCCATTCCAATCAACGAGTGTAGCCTGATTCTGCAGGAATATGGTCCCAGGACAGAGGGTATGGACCGGGCCGGTCCTAGGACGTGGCGTGACTCAGCCGCCATCTTAAGGCACCACCAGCAGGGAGTATCGAGGGAAAGCTCAGTAGGATGTTGCTTTTCTACTGCATCAGATATTCTTTCACCAATCCTTTATGAGGGAGGCTCGGGAGTGGCATTCACAGAAAAGGCTTGTAAACTTGTGTGAGTCGCCCTGGAGGAGGTGCTATCAGTAATGCCTTGGAAAGTTCATGGTCTAAAATCCAAGACAGAGCTAGAGAGAAAGGGATATTCCGCTGGGAACTAAAGCTACGCGGTGAGTCAGGGTTACACAATGTGCGGTAACTCCGCAAATCTGTGGTACTCTACCTGGAGACGTCTCTGGTGAAATACCCGGAAAAATTAGGAATTATTGGGAGCATCGGAACCCAAATGACTGTTTCCCCAGGTAACTCCTCAGTTCTAAGGGGACCCTAAATGGTCCCTCTTGGTGTCCCTGGTAACTCGCTCCCTTGAAATCCATTCCCTGTCAACTCCCCCCGGATATCTGTAACTCTGGGGGACGGAGTTACCAGAGAAGATAGCAGAGACCTGGTCACGAGACCCGAAGTAGGGTCGATGATTCCACAGCATGATGTAGGGAAAGGAGCAGGCTAGATGCGGCTCTGCCTTCAGTGGGAATTAATCTATCTGTAACCAGACGCTGCAGTATTGTGCAACATGTTTTCCTTCGGTGATGGAGTAAATGGCATCTTATTTTTCACACAAAATGGCAATTTCCGCCTTGCATCCTTTGGGAAATGCCTTTCCGCCGAAAGCGGTTATTGTACGTGAAGGCCAATGCAAAGCCTTCACTAATCCCCGTCACAGAGCCAGAGATCGCTGCATTTTCAAGTTTGTTCACCCCAAGAAAGCCAAAAATATAACTAAACCCAACCAGGTAACTATCAAATAGGTTTTCCAACAGAATACCGAGGACAAAAATATTATGGGGGATCAAAATATGGCCAAAGTAAGTGTATATATGTATTATATAGGTTTACTATATTTTACTCAACACATATATATATTTATTATATCTTCAAGGCATGTAGACGTGGAGTTAACAATAGTACATCCATATTTACCTATGCGCACATACCTTCACAATATTTTGGTTCTCAATATTTAGGCCCTGTTTTATTTTTCCTCGTTGTTTTGACATGCAGTCAACGGAAGATGCTGCCATGGGCTGTCATACAGCTAGTACTGTTTTTGATTATTGTGACAGCAGTATGTTAGACCCTCTGTGAAAGGACCCATAACGAGACCAGTGTTATAAATGAGCGCTATAATGCTGTTGGCCGCCAAGGGATATAAGTCTCTGCAATATGACGAGCAGACAACACATAGACCCTGTGAGAACTGGCTACTTAGCTACCCCCATTCCTATCTGAGAAATAGACTATTGCCGCTGGATAGATCAATTGAGTAACACATCAGTGGTTGCTGTAGAGTTGACTCATAGGAAAGCAGCTCTGGCCACACAAGGGGTAGTGAAAGATGTATATAAAAAAATAATACAATAAGGTAGCATTCCTGGTAACCGAGGCATATTAGTGAACAAGTAATAAGATGGGAACTTGAACTGGCAAACCATAGGAACAGTAGGGAATATATTTTAATTGTAAATTGCATTTATTTAACCCTTACCACTCCTGACAAGTCGTTGAATCGCTTTGCTGGGAGTAGCACGCTGCTTCTGGACCCAAGGTTAGAGGTAAATGGATAGTAGACTGGTAATTTGTGCTTCCTTTTGCTTGCAGGATTAGAGTTAAGTCTGTGCTCTTGAGATCTCATGCATTTACTTTAGTGATTTGAATAGGAATAGATTAATTGAAACGGAGAAGTAAAGTAAAGATGTGAGATGTTATTGGAAGTGATGAACATATGTGCCTGTTAGGTGGATGAATAGGAAGATAGGAGTTTGGAAAATAAGTTTGCGAGTCCATTGTCGTCGGAAAGGATTGGGTTGAGTCGGAGAGTGGAGGAAAAGGGAGACATAGATTTTTTTTACATACACATACATGCATATCGACATACATATATACACACACACAATAGTGTTTGATCCTTCTGCTTTATCAGCTAAAGTGGGGGTTGCCCCTGGATCTTGTTAGGTGCATACAGGCATCTTCTTTCTGCAGGCGAAAAGCTCATTAAAATGCTCTAATGGAATACAAGGGCAGGGAGAGGGTTGGAGGTCAGGGAATGCTAAGCAAAGCAAATTCAGGGAAAGAGACAAATGATGGAAACAAGGGAAAAGGGACACAGAGCATCAAAAAAAGCGAGAGGGAGAGAGAAATGTGAGAAATGAAAAATAAGATGAGAAAATAAAGAGTGATTGGTAGATATTAACTGAAAAAGAGGAAGGGAAGGAGGTAGCTAGAAAGCATGAATGAAAGGAAAGAACAGTGAAAGGAATGAAGGAAATACAGAAAGAAGAAGAGTTGAAAGGAAGAAAGGGAGCAGGGTTGGATGAATATAAAGATGAAATGATGGATAGAAGGGTGAAAGATTAAATTGTTGGAAGGATGAATGGACGCGTGGATGCATGATTGGATGGATAGAGGTATGGATGGAAGGATGAAAGGAGGTAAGAGTGAAAGGATGGATCGACGGGTGGATGTATCAGTGTGTGCACAGAACGTTGATTGGATGGATGGATTACTGAAAACATGGACAGAAGGAAGAGTGAAAGGTGGATAGATGAATGTGGGTCTGGATAGAAGCCTTGACTGGTCAGTGGATGGCTGAAGCGGTAAGCGAATGGATGGTGGGATGAAAGAATGGCTGGAATGGGACAGATTAAATGATAGAAGGAAGGAAAGGTGAAAATTGAAGGTAGACGGTAGGATGAATTGAACTCCTTTATACATACACACACACATGTGTAATTATATAGACACACATACACGTTAAACATAGTCATATCTCTATACAAAACTATACAAACCCTAAACATATGTATGTGTGCACATGTACAAAGGAGTAGCCAGATGTTTAAAATACTGCCTACTTTTCAAAAGTGCCTAATGACAACGACTGAACGAAGCAGGAATACCAAGCCACACGCTCATAGGTACCTGAGTGTACATACTTGTAATACTATTTACATGATCAGACATACAGATATATGTAATGCATACACATACAATATACATACACTGCTACACACATTGCTTCTATCTGTTATTGTTGTTACAGGCCATTTGTTTACTCAAACCTTCCATTTAATCAAACATATCGTGCACTATGTTGCTGCACAACGGGCAATACATAAAACTTTAGAATCCCATAGCAAAACTAGGAACAAGCAGGTAAGCAAGGAATAGCCCACAATATTTCACTAACACCTAGAGCCATAACCGCGAAACCCAGATCCTTAATTGTACTACACTGTAATCAAAGTATCTCCCACCATGGGCTGGTGCTAGAAATATAAGGGAAATGTTAGGTTTTTTTTCATTGACCATGTCCCAAGCTCAACAGGATGCCGTTGATGGCCATAAGTTTTCTTTGTTTGAAGAGTTGAGGCGTCTCAGATTAATTGGAACACACAGGAGAATTTGTGTGGAACACCACAACCATTAGACCCTATAGTTGGACTTGTGCTGAAGCCCAAAATTGTGTTTTCTTTCGCTCTCCCAGATCTATTATGGATTGATTGTTTGATTTACGCAGCCCCTATGTGCCCCTGTAGGGCTCTCAGTTGCCTCTTCTCATTTCTGCATTAAAAGAGTGGATGTTGAACTTTTTTTATTTAGGGGAAGGGTTTGGCTTGTGTGTCCTCCTCAGTGACTAACTTGTGGAAGAATTATCTCGTTGAGATCAGGGTCTGGCTTGAGTTTGGACTTACTAGATAGTAGGTGTAATTACTTCTGCATCTGGGCTAAGCCCGGTTGACTTTATGACTATAAGCGCATGAGCTGGTGGGGCATTTGTGGAGATTTGCATGGCTGTAGGGTTAAAAAAGATGCTTATTCTTTGCTTGCAGCTTTTAAATAAATACCTTTAGCAGAATGGGATCTGACAATCCAAAAACCTAGATCAGGTTCCCCTGTGGATTTCTGTCCCCCATATTTTGATTTGGGGAACATCTTTTAATGTTGTGATTAACTCTTTATTCAGTATGTCACTTGAGCAAGGAACAGTTCCGTTCGCATGGAAAAAGGCACTGGTTCGGCCGCTTCTGAAAAAAACTAGCTATCTCTTTTCTCCCCATGATGGGGAACATGGTGGAAACTCTGGTTAACTCTCAGATCGAAAGTCATATTGAAAGGAACGACATTCTTCATATGTTTCAATCAGGGTTCCATGCAGGTTTCAGTATAGAATCCGCACTTTTATAGGTCATTGAATTTATTAGAAAGTGACCTCGATTTAGGGAAAAGGTTTGTGGTCATCCTTCTTGACTCATTGGCACCAAATGATATGGTGTCCCACAATAACATCTTGCAGAGATTGGACAAGAAATGTATTTCGGACAAAGATTGGTACTGGATTGTTTCTTGCAAACAGCCAGCAAGCAGAATTGTTACCGCCCTACACTTCCATATTCACACGTCCTTCTTCAGAAAAATATGATGTGGTGTTCCACAGGGCTCGTCTCTTAGCTCTACCCCGTTTAATGTCTATCTGGCACCACTGGCTTTAGAAGTTCTGATGTAGGGATTCAACATCCTATCCTATGCGGGTGATACACAGTTGATGCTTGCATTTCAACATCTGGATGATGATATGACTGCCAATTTTCAGGGAGCTTTTCGGCTGTAGCAAGTTGGATGAGCAGCAGCTGAACGTGGATAAGTCAGAAATCTAGTTCTTTGGGAATTTTTTGCCATTGAATATCAGGAGATTATGGCCAGCCGAGTTGAAGGAACCCCCAATTCCCAAAACAGCAGCTTGAAACCTGTGTGTGTAATTGGACACTGTACTATCATTCCAACCACATGTGCAGTCCACTGCATCCTTTTGCTTTTTACTGCTTGAATCATTTAAAAATGCTTCCAAATTACTCCTAGTAGTCACTTGGAAATACATTGTACATGCCTTAATAATCTCTAGATTGGAATATGCCAATTCATTGTACCTGGGAGCACCAATGAAATTGCTGAACTGGTTGAAATGAGTGCAGAATGCTGAGGTGAGGCTTGTTTTAAATATTCCCAAATAGCAGTCTATTCGAAAAGGTCTGAGGCAACTGCACTGCCTACCAAAAAGGCAATGAATAAAGTTACAAGCACTAACGATGACCCATAGCGCTATACCCAAAAAAGATCTCTCCTGTTTTCAGGAAAAAGTTAAAAAACATGTACCCCATATGGACTTTGTTCAGCAAACCAAAGTCTTCTGTGTATTCCCAGGGTACACAAGGCCGGAGTGGATGAAAGATCTTTTTCCTTCCAGACCGCTAGCTTGTGGAATTCCTTGACGCACAGTCTCCCATCCACAGTATTAGAACCCGTTTTAAGGCCAATTTAAAAACTTTTTTGTTTAGGGAAAGGTAGACACCTATGGTAGAGAAGTGTAAAGATCCCGCCTTTCCGTTAGCTCCCTTTGGAAGCAGCTGCTTGCGCTCTAGAAATCATTTCCCATCCATTCATTTTTCTCTTGCTGTGAGACCCAAGGAACCAGATGGATTGCGGAGAAGAGTGGGAGATCATCAAGGGAAGAGGGTACAGCGGGATGGTTGTCATGGGCAGCGGCCTCTTCCGAGAGCAGAGCGCTGTGAGGGAAGCAGAGGACGGTGGGCAGAGGTGAGGTCTTTAATGGAAGGAGAGGGCTGCACAGCGAGGAGCGGTCTGTAAGGGGAGGAGAGGTCTGTACAGGGCTCTGAGGGCTTCACAGCGAGGAGAGGTCTGTGTAGGCATCTGAAGGATGCACAGTGAAGAGAGGTCTGTAAGGGGAGGAGAGGTTTGTACAGAGATCGGAGGGCTGCACAGCGAGGAGAGGTCTGTAAGGGGGGGGGAGAGGTCTGTACAGAGCTCTGAGGGCTGCACAGCGAGGAGAGGTCTGTGTAGGTATCTGAGGGATGTACAGTGAAGAGAGGTCTGTAAGGGGAGGAGAGGTATGTACAGGGATCTAAGGGACGTGCAGTAAATTGAGGTCTGTGCTGGCATCTGAGGGATGCACAGTAAAGAGAGATCCGTAAAGGGATCTGAGGGATGCACAGTGAAGAGAGGTCTTTAACTGGAGGAGAGATCTGTAAAGGGATCTGAGGGATATACATCGAGGAGAGGTCTGTACAGGGTTCTGAGAGATGTGCAGTTAGGAGAGGTCTGTACAGGGTTCGGAGGGATGTGCAGTGAGGAGAGGTCTGTACAGGGTTCGGAGGGATGTGTAGTGAGGAGAGGTCTGTACAGGGTTCTGAGAGATGTGCAGTTAGGAGAGGTCTGTACAGGGTTCGGAGGGATGTGTAGTGAGAAGAGGTCTGTACAGGGTTCTGAGAGATGTGCAGTTAGGAGAGGTCTGTACAGGGTTCGGAGGGATGTGCAGTGAGGAGAGGTCTGTACAGGGTTCTGAGGGATGTGTAGTGAGGAGAGGTCTGTACAGGGTTCTGAGAGATGTGCAGTTAGGAGAGGTCTGTACAGGGTTCGGAGGGATGTGCAGTGAGGAGAGGTCTGTACAGGGTTCGGAGGGATGTGTAGTGAGGAGAGGTCTGTACAGGGTTCTGAGAGATGTGCAGTTAGGAGAGGTCTGTACAGGGTTCGGAGGGATGTGCAGTGAGGAGAGGTCTGTACAGGGTTCGGAGGGATGTGTAGTGAGGAGAGGTCTGTACAGGGTTCTGAGAGATGTGCAGTTAGGAGAGGTTTGTACAGGTTTCGGAGGGATGTGCAGTGAGGAGAGGTCTGTACAGGGTTCGGAGGGATGTGTAGTGAAGAGAGGTCTGTACAGGGTTCTGAGAGATGTGCAGTTAGGAGAGGTCTGTACAGGGTTCTGAGCGATGTGCAGTGGGGAGAGGTCTGTACAGGGTTCTGAGGGCTGTGTAGTGAGGAGAGGTCTGTACAGGGTTCGTAGGGATGTGCAGTGAGGAGAGGTCTGTACAGGGAGGAATATTCTGTACACGGGTCTTAAGGATATTCACTGAGGCGATGTCTGCACTTTGAAGAGAAGTCTGTACAGGGAGGAGAGGTCTGTTTAAAGGGTTCGGATGGCTGTACAGCGAGGAGGGTGTTGTACAGAGAGGAGAGGTCTGTATAGAGATCTTAGGGATGTAAAATGAGGAGAAGTCTATAAAGGGAAGAGAGGTCTGTTTAAAATGATCCGAGGGGTGGACAGAGAAGAGCGTTTTCACAGGGAAGAAAGATTTGCAAATTGTTCTGAAGAATGTGCACCAAGAAGAGGGCTGTGCAGAAAAAAGAGCCCTGTACAGACCTCTGAGGGATGTGCAGTGAGGAGAGGTCTGTACTGGGTTCTGAGGTATGTGCAGTGAGGAGAGGTCTGTACAGGGTTCTGAGGGATGTGCAGTGAGGAGAGGTCTGTACAGGGATCTGAGGGATGTGCAGTGAGGAGAGGTCTGTACAGGGTTCTGAGGGATATCCAGTGAGGAGAGATTTTTACAGGAATTTGATGAATGTTGACCAAGGAGGGGGTTGTACAGATGGGAGAGGTCTGTACAGAGATCTTAGGAGTCAGGAGGGAGAAGAAGTCTGCAGAGGGAGGAGAGATCAGTGTAAAGGGACCTGAGCGATTTTCAGCAAGGATAGCGTTGTACAGGGTTCCAAGGATGTACTGTGCCGAGAGGTCTGTACAGGGTTCTGAGGGATGTGCAGTGAGGAGAGATCTGTACAGGTTTCTGAGGGATATGCAGTCAGGAGAGATTTTTACAGGGTTCTGAGGGATTTATAGGCACAATAGGACTGAACAGGTTTCTGAGGGATATACAGGCAGGAGAGGTCTGCACAGGGTTCTGAGGTATGTGCAGTGAGGGGAGGTCTGTACAGGGTTCTGAAGGATGTGCAGTGAGGGGAGGTTTATTCAGGGTTCTGAGGGATGTGCAGTGAGGAGAGGTCTGTTCAGGGTTCTGAGGGATGTAAAGAGAGGCGAGGTCTGTACAGGGAGAAGTCTGTTTAAAGGACTCTGATGGAAGTACACTGAGAAGAGACCTGCACAGGGAATCCAGGGGACTGGGGAGGTAAAATGGTACAAAAGAGCTGCACTAGTAAGAAACTGGGCACCACAGGGAGGAAGGGTTTGTAGTATGTATGCATACGATATTTCTGTAGTTCAAACCTAGCCAAAAGGCAGCGGAGTGCTGTACATGGTCAAAAATTAGCATGAAGTCAATAAGCAATAGGAGGCGAGCTGGGTTGTGGGTGGTCAATGTTCTGTTCTTTTAGAGGTGGGTCTTCAAATCTTTTCTAAATTAGGGTCTCACTAGGGCGGTCCTGATGGATACAGGGATTTTGTTCCAGATCATGGGTGCATAGATGGAAACGGTCTACTGTTGTTTATTTTTTTCATTTTTGACACTTCCTAGTCTGCAGTCTGATTCTGTCCTGGGTGTAGGTGTTCCGATAGTGAGCTTGTCTACATGCTAAGTGGGGGTTCTGGTCATGATGACTTTGCAAATGATGCTGCTGGTTTTGAAGATGGTGCAGGCTGGCAATGGCAACCAATGGAGTGATGTGGTCATATTTATTTAGGCCTGGATGCCATGCTGAGGAGTGAAGGATGCCCAAAGGGGGCCAGGGTGGAGTCTGGGAGGCCATGGAGTTGGGCATTGCAATCATCCAGGTGCAAGAGTACAGAGGGAAGAAAAGGGTTTGACTTTCTTTAGAAGAGTGAACTGCTACCCGCGGTGTATAGATTGGAAACCTATATGGAGGCTCTGCATGGGTAGAACAAAGGAAAAGGAGAACTGAAGGAATACATAATGTGATTTTTTTCTCTCGTGGTTTAAGCATCTCTCTCATCCCATGCTCCATTTTGACGTATCTCTCTATATGCCTTTTAATTCCTTCAGTAATTCCTTCCTTCTCTTTCGTTCTCGCCTCCTCTTTCTTCTTTCCCTCCTTCTTTTATTATCACTTTCCTCCCTATGCTCTTTCTTTTCATTCATCTTTCTTTCGATCCTATTTTTTCTGTTGTTCCACCTTTGCGTTTGCGATAAGACAGTAGAATGCATGGGTTCCAGTGCCTGGTGCAGAACGTTGTGCGTAACATAGATGTCACATGTTATTACCAGCTAAGGAGGCTTCCGCAGGGGAATATGTGTACCCTACAGATCACAAATTACAACCACATTAAACTAACTCAGTACTAATTGCTTCGTGCAAAGATCTGTGTGTAAACTGAGAGTAACAGGTTGCAGTGCGAGTAAAACTTCTGTGATGGATACTGTCACTGCTACAGATCAGTATGTACACTGCAGGCCAAGTCAAATTACGTTCACTAGCGCAGTGGGTTGATGTTCTTGCTGCAGAGAACTGTGACGAATCTACAGGATCCAATCTCATTAAACCAGTTACCATAGTTGAGATCTGTCTGGCAAGTGTAACCAGGAGGAGAAGGTCTTCTTTAACTAACGGTCAGCTCGATCTATTCAGCTAAAAAAGAGATGGATTCCTAATATTGTATGGTAATTAAATTGTTCAATTCGTGTTAACATAGCTACCAAAATCTATATATAATATGGATGTGTAATTTCTCACTACCTCCGACCCTGAAAATCGAAATGGCCTATTTATCCAAAAGTCTGCACCATCTGCTGGGTTCACACTTCTTACTAATGCAGAATTAATGTAACTTAATTCTCTTGTATGTTGCTTTAAGTGATACTAAACTGTGTAGTTCTATATGACAGAGGTTATGTGTTGTGCTTAAAATATCAGTGTTAGCAACTCTGAAAATAAAGGTAGTGGAAAAAAGGTTTGCATGTAGCCTGTATGACACAGGTGTGCGTGTAGCCTGTATGATACAGGTTTTCGTGTAGCCTGTATGACACTGATTTGCATGTATCCTGTATGACACAGGTTTGTGTAAATCTCGGTGCTTGTATTTCGTGGGTTGAGGCAACTCTAGTAGATACATATCTTTACACAGCTTGAAAGTCACTAATTTGAATTCCAGTAAAATAGCAAAATGGATTAAAGTGGTCACTGCAGAAATATGTGTGTAACTTGCGGGTCACAGGGTCCCGACCCTGGGAAATAACTGACTGGGTTAATGTCCCCGACACTAAGGTTTGGGTAGGCCTCGTGGGCGCTCCCACATGATTACAAGCTGCTTCCGTTTCGCTGTCACGTTTCCGTATTTTTTACCCTCTGTGCTTGTTCGTCCTCCTCCCCACACACACCTGTCCTCGCCCTCGTCCCTCGACTTGAGCCCCACCCGCAGAGAGCGCACCCAGCGGGGCAGCGCTCACAGGGTGAGCTGTCTTTCAGCCCTCCGCTCCCGCCTCACCCCTCTCCCGTCTGCCGATACCAGCGCCGCGCGGCGGCTTTCATGGCGCAGTCTATTAGCGGGGTCCCTGCCGGGCCCAGGCGAGGCACTCTCACGCGGGGACTCTGGGCTCTTTCTTCGCTGTCCCCGAGTCTCGCGCTCCTGCGCGGCTCTCTCTCTTTTCCCGCCCTTTTGTTCCCTTGTTCTGTGCCTGATAGGAGCGTAAACAACTGTCTTCAGTTCCTATTTTTTCTTGTTGGTTCTGAGAATTTTGTTTATGGCAGCCAACGATTTATGAAATTTGAACAAAACAAAAAAAAACGTGCCCGGTTTGACTCAGATTAGATGGCTCCTTTGTTAAACAAGCCTGTTGTGGTACATGGGAGTGTCGTGCACTACAGAGCGTCTCTTCTCCCTGGATGTGGCTTGGAGCTTCTCACCTCCTCAGTATATACCAGATTCTGGATGTGTTTCTTTTCCCCCTTCCTCTTAAGTGTGACGCATATGCACAGGCATGGGCAGTGCTTTAAATGGAAATATAGAAGTGCAGCTCCACACTCCTAAGAGTACCTTTCTGCTCCCGAGAAGTGCCAGTCCTCTCCCATTAACTGTATTGCAGCAGAGATGAGAAGTGCAGGGACTGCCGCTTTCAAATTAAAGAAGTGCAGGTTCTCATTAATGGGCAGTATCTGGCCATTTAAAGCATTTGATATGGCTCTCTTGCTCAGTGTGTCGTTGGCCTCAAGTTGTACCTCACTGACCAGGCACCAAAAGTAGGCTGGGTGGTAAATTTCATTCCGCTTGCGGAATTTGGGTAATTTCGCGTTCCGCGGAGAACGCGAATGCCCAAAAATCCACGGCTTCGCGGAAATGTTTGCTTGTTTGCGCTTTCAAAATGCGTGTTCGCAAGATATTTCCCCTCCGAGCACGCAAACAGTGTTCGCGAACAGGAAAAAAGCATCGCGAACGGGTGGAACAAGCAGTTCCGCATGTTTGCGAAACTCTTCGTGCTCGCGGAGATTTTTTACCGTTTCGTGGAGCTTTGCAAATTCCGCCCACCCTTAACCAAAAGCCAAAATGGGTCTGGGGTTGCTTGTATCCTGTTTAGAGAGGCCCCTGTAAACCTGGGTGAAGCATGGGTGATTTTTGCAAAGGAAATGGCCAACAATTAAGCAAAATTACCTAAATGGCAGTTGTTCTATTTTTTTAGTGTGAGTGCATCCTCATGCTTAAAAAAAGAACAAAACATGATGTTGCGAACAACAACCTCTCACTTTCAGTTAATTTGTGTTGTTCCTGTGCTCCCTTAACAGGATTTTTATCTGAATGAATTCCTAATCATGCGACATGATATAAAGGTGTAATCACTGGCATTTCGCATAATAATAGTAATGTGAAATGCAGGAAAGAATGCAAGATTACTGCTGCGCCAATGAAATTTCACCTGGGCTTATTTGGCAGTCTGGGCTAGGGTTTCTAACTGAAGCAGGACCAATTTGAGTTTGCACAATGGTGGTTTTTGTATGGTGTTGCACAGGGAGTAAAACGGACTGGAATGCTGCCCAGTGCCACTATTGTGGCTGATATTATGTCAAGCATCACTCTTACCCCTTTAAAAATGTTCTGGGTGTAGCTCAATCAAAGCAAACCATCTATTTAGTGTAGATGAGAGTGTGTCACCTGTGTGGCCATAGCTTTGAGATTCTCACCTTCTTGGCCTTATCTTAGATCTTCTCACCGGCCCGGTCATGACTCGGTGCTGGGTGTAGTTCAGAGTTTTTCTCACTGTATGTAGATGTTAATAAAATCTTCTCTCCTGCTTAGGGTCCCTCGATGAGCTTTTCAAATGACTTCAAATGATTCATGGTTCACTGAATGTCCGTATCCCAGTCTCTATGGTGCAAATGGAGTCACTGAGGTAATCCTAGCAATTGCAGATAACTGAGAGGTATCATTTACACCTCTGGCTAGAAGGTTACACATGGTTGGCCTTGCAGGACCACTGGGCAGTTTTGACTATTATTGGGGAAGAAGAGGGAGTGGTCCTCACAGGCAGGCTCCTGTGTAGATGGTTAATGTTCTTGCATTGTAATCTAGGAGTCATGGAAAGTGAGTGGACACTGTAAAAGACATTTAGATATAATTCCTTTGACAAGCACATGCATGGTTAACATTCTGTACTATAGCTTTCCATAACTTGGGAGGTCTGAAATAAAAGGGTTGATACCTTCTGACTACAATATTCATCTGGTAAATACGTGGTGTTAGTGGGAGGAGTTTCTTGGGTCCATGAGAAGCGATCCTGATGGCCACCATCTCTTGTGGCATCTAGCTCAGTGTCAAAGATGGGGCCCAGATTCTTAATCGATTCCTGTGAGTGGAATGTTGGGTTTTAAGAATGCCAGCAAAGGATGTGATAAAGTTTGGATTCCTTCCATTTTGTTTTTACTTCTGGCGTAGCCAAGACCCTTTGGTTTTACTAAAATTATATGTATATTAAATACTTAGAGGGGCTTTCAACCAGCACTCTTCATCCATTGGTATGTTGTTGTGTCATTCACCCACTACATTATACAGTATGGGGTAGTGGTCAACCCATTTCAGCCATTGGCAAACTTCACTGTGAGTCTCTGCAGTCTACTTTTCACAAAGAGCACATGCACACAAAGTAGTTACCTTAAGTACCAGAATCTGCTATGACAAACCTTCGTGGGGCCCACAAATATTTTGGCTTTTAGCCAATATTTATTTTTCATATTGGCGAGGGCCCTGTAGCTCCTCAAATTGAAGTTTTATAAAAATCATGACAAAACAAAACGTGCATTGAGAAAGCCAGAGGGCCGGCAGCCAACATCAGACCTATTGACATTGCAAATGCTTGTTTAAAATATAGTTGAATCTCTTGAATGTAGGGCCCCAGACAGATGACCTGCTTGTGATAGCCATCAATGCATTTTCAATAGTAGGTATCTGAAAGAAACATGTTAGTTATAGATTCCTTACCTTAAAATTACCAACCAGGCGTCAGACCAGATCCAGAAAGTTTTTCGGCAGCAGTACCTCTGTGTGTCGGAAGGTGGCGTCGGTTGGCACCACGTTCGTCGTTAGCATTGTGTCGCTGGGGTGATGCCGCAGCAGCTACTTAGACGCTGCCCTCGTGCACTGACGTCAGTTCTTTCTTTTTCCGCACCAGACAGCGCAGATCCGGGAAGAGCGGTACATCCAGTCACTTTTTGACTGACTTTTTTTCCAGACTTTTCTCGACTTCTTGTTTGAGTCTTCGACTCCTGGTGCACGAGGGATGCCCGGTTTCAAGGCCTATGGTTCCTGATGTCAGTGACGGATCCGCACCACGTGTGACTCTTTTGCCTGGAGCACGACCACGACCCCAAGTCGCGCTCTGACTGCCAGTCAATGGCGCCGAAGGCTTTGCGGGAGCATTCCCGAAAGCTGCTTGAGCGCCAGTAGTTGGCTCAACGCCGTTCGAGGTCCCAGTTGCGAGGGAGGTCGAGGGACCGGTCGCGGAGCCACCAACATTCGTCCAAGTCATTGAAGTCTTCGCACTCGGGATCAGGTAAGTTAAAGCATAAGAAGAAGTTGAAGAAGCATCATCTCTCTTTGACTTCTCCTCGTTGGTCGGCTGATCCAACGAGGGATGCGAGTGGTGCCCATCCCGCAGCTCTGCGTGTGGAGCTCGAAGAGTCGACTCCGCGTTTCCCTCCCTTTCTGGGACCCGGAGCGACTCCCGCCCAGCTTCGTACGTTCTACAAGGCGATGCATGCCATCTTTGGGCGTCCCGGACCTGCTTGCGCGCCTTCGGGCCCTGTGGCACCGGTTGAGGGGCCTAGGGCTTCTCCACAAATGGCCACAGGCCCTCCTTGGATCCAGGCACCATTATCGCATTATCGCATTCGACGCCGGTCGGCCTCCTGGCCGGCGTCGACCCCGGCCTCTATCCCGACGTGGACCCGGAGCCGGACCGACATCGCCCGATGTCGGGTCCGGCGCCGCAAGGGGTTTTTGTACCCCTGTTCGTTCCTGGGGTCGCCTTTCAGCCAGATTGGCACCCAGAGGATGAGGAGGAGTGGGAGGGGTCAGGAGACCCTTTAGCTGATCAAGAAGAATCTGAACAGAACTGGAGAGATGAACTGGGGGATGCCAGTGGTCTGGACATCTCCCCTGACCTTCGCATGTTGTCTCCTCCTACCGTGGCTACGGAGGAGGGAGCTTCGTACGCAGTGGTGTTGTACTACTGCCTGGACAGTCAAGTCCGGAGAGACGGCTTCTTTGACCGTTCTGTTCTCCAGGACTTTCTGGTGTGAACTTGGTTCGCAGACCCTCCTCCGGGGTTGGTATTGCTGGGGTATCTATTCTAGAGTAAGGAATCTATAACTAAAGTGTTTCTTTCAGATGAACAAGTTACTTACCTTCAGTAACAATATATGTGTAAGAAACATTAGTTAGTAATAGATTCCTTACTGCCCCACCCATCCTCCCTGTTCTGTGAACTGATTTCTAGGGTTAAGGTTATCCTTTCAGGGCCCTAGTTTTGTGCACCAGTGGTCAGTGTCTTGCATGGCTCTGTGTTTCTGGCGCAGAAAGTCGTGCACAGATCTGACGTCAGTGCACGAGGGGGGCATCTAAGTAGCGGCACAACGTCATTCCTGCGACACGATGCCAATGACGAACGCTGTGCCGACCGACGCCACCTTCCGACGCGCAGAGGTACTGCTGATGAAAAACTTTCTGGATCCATTCTGACGCCTGGGGGTAAATCTAAGGTAAGGAATCTATAACTAACTAATGTTTCTTACAGATATATCGTTACCGAAGGTAAGTAACTTGTTCGTTATTAACGTAGGAGGCAAAAGATTGGCCAAATCAGAAATACATCAAAATGGGGTCAAATCAATGAGTCCAACCGTGATGCTCAAGGACTGGATCTATGTTCAGATTTCAGAATATTCAGATGTGATAAATGTACATAGAATGAATCTAAATTTTATGTACATGGTCATTGGTAATCCGGCAAATATGACATGGATGTGCCCCTTGCAACTCAACAATGGATCCCCATATCTAGATATGAAAAAGCACTTGGTGGGCACATGAATCCCAGGAGCACTAAATCAATACTCCTGGCAGCTCAAAGAAAGGTATCTAATTGATTCACTGCCCCTTCCAGCCTGGAACTATACAGCTCAGTGAGGTTCAAAGCACATGTGGACACACACAAATATAATAGCATTAATAAGCTCTGGGTGTTTTTCTTGGTTTTATTTGCCTTACCTTTCTTTTTGTTAACACTGCTTTGCGGACTTTGTAGTTAATGGTTTTGAACTGATCCTGTAACATCACAATTGCATTCAGTCCTTCACTTAGTATCTCCAAGGTTTATCTTCCAAAGCACCAGGGTAATTCAGGTGGGCATTTATTTTTGCAGATTTGACCCCAATTCTCAACAAAAATTATAGTGATCCACCAACATTTGGTAAAAGAAAAAAATGACACCTAATGTATGCTGATGACTTGGTTTTAATATATAAAAAATTCAGAATAGCTTACAGAGGCAGCTAACACGGCTAGGATATTTTTGTTTGATGAATGGCCTCTTTATTAAGATGAATAAAACAAAAATTATGTCATTCCGAAATCCAAAATGTGAAGTTAAGTGGCAAGTTGAGCAAGTAATAGAACAAGCGACAAAATATACGTATATTAGGGCTCACCATTGATCTAAAATTGTCCTGGTCGCCACATTTAGAACGGATTAAGAACAGAGCAGTGGCAATGGCAAGAGCTATTGCTTGTTTTAGCTTCCATGCCAAAACTGTCTAGGAAGATGCTATTAAAAAGGGAATATGAGAGTTGTAGTATATGATATAGAGCTAGAGATGGCAGAAACATATAAGAACTCCCAGTATACGTATGGTTCGTTAATAATAAAAAAGCTACTGTACCTAGATTCGAACCTAAGTTTATGGATAAAAAAGGCTTTGTACATTTTAGACTCCTTTATATCCCTTGTTTCAGTTCAAAGACTGTTGGAATAAAACTGATGAGCGGATCACTCAATGCCACTTTTGCACCGCATACTCTGAAACAATTGAGTATTCTATGCCTGTGTCCCTACCTACAGGATTTAAGGTACCTGAAACCACTTTTTAAAGAAGCATGTATTAGAACACCTAAAGAGGCAACTGAGTGTTGTTTTTCAGGAAGGACAAACAAACTAATTGGGTGTACAAACAAGTTTATTAAATTAATGGCAATATGCTTGAATGATTTAGGGATTTAACAGAATTCGTTTTTATGATTTTAAAGTCTATTAATGAATTGAGATACACCAAACCCATTGTATATGGTGAATGGTGGGGGTATACTGTAATGATGAATTTGTGATATTTCTAATTGATTATGAAACTAGGATCATGCATTAATTTCAAGACTATGTTGATTAAGTAATAATATGGTACGTGACATTTTAATAAGGAAAAGAAAATCATTTTCAGGGAATGTGTTGAATTTTAAGGACTTTGCTAGTGGAAACCTTGCATGTACTAGTTATAGAGGGGATGTAGGGTGCTTTATCTGATTGCCGTAATTTTTATTATAAATTTTGCAATAAAAATTAACTTTTCTACCTACAAACTTTTATCCACTGAGGAAGAGGAGGGAAGTGGCAAATATTTATATATTAGGAGGTGTACATGATATGCATTAGGTGGGTCTAACTCCGTTCATGAGGTGGTTTAGGGTGGGGTGGGGGGTTATCAATGAAGTCTTTATTTAGGTGGTTAGTTTCTGGTACAAGTGCTTCACCAGCAGTGGTGGGTAAACACTTGGAGGAAGTCATATTTCGAAAATCTCTAATTGGGAAAGAATTGATCTAAATTCAGCAGAATTAATGGAGTGTTGCAGTGGGTTTAAAAATATGAGTTAAAAGGTCACAAACAACTCTTCTGACAAGGCGTATCCCGCATGGTACTGTATACGTCAGTTGGGGAATAACGGAATAATTAGGTTATCATCGGCTCCTTGTATATTCCCAGAATATTGAGTCTTAAATATCATATCCTGAATATTGACAATGAAATTATTGTGAAGGTAAGTATATATATATATATATATACTTGCCTGCCTCTATACGCCCAAGAGAAACCTCCGGTCACAGACAGCAGCCTGTTTCTGCATACCAAGGTTTAAACGTGCAAGAACAGGTGGCAGATCTTTTGCCTATCTGGGACCCTCCCTGTGGAACACGCTTCCCCCCGGTATCCGGAAGGAAGAAAACTACTGTAGGTTCAGAAAGCTTGTAAAGACCTGGCTGTATGAACAATAACCACTTAACAGTCACCTCCTTCTCTGTCCTCAATCTAGCTGTGTCTAGGCGCCGGGAAACCCTTTTTGGGTAGCTGTTGCGCCCTATAAATTGATAAAATAATAATAATAATAATATATATATATATATATATATATATATATATTGCGCTCAAATTTCCATCTTGCTTTTCCCTTCACTCATAGCCAGGTGCTTTGTAGCGCGGTGACGGACACCGTGCGGATTAAAAATCCAAGGCTCACGGTAAAAGGAAATACCAGCACTTACAGGAACGTAGTTTCCCAGATTTTATTGGGATCTCTAACACGACCAATATATATATATTCACTCCAAATTTGATATTTATATTTCAAGAGATTGACAGATTTAAGTCTTTCTTTAGTGTCCATTGAATCTTCGTTATTGGCTTTGGTTTTATTTACCGTAATTTCTGATTTTATTTTTTTATTTTTAGGAGGATTAGTTCCCAGGGCTGATCATTTGTTGTGACTTGCTTTATCTGTCACATGTTAGCACTATGTATTTTCGTATATGTTTCTTTTAGAATCAAAAGTTGTTTGGCTTTGTGTAACTTTTTTTTCTCTAATTTAGTATTGCTTGATGTTGCTGGTCTGTGCTTGTTGTCTTTGAACAGTCATTGTTTCTTATTGTTTATTTGCTTTATTCTTGTTCGATTAGTGCCCAAACTAGGTTATTTGGCACTTTTCGTCCACGCGTTGAATAGGCACTGTCTCCGACTGTGTTTCAATATTAGATCACTGTCGCCAGGAAATAAAATTTACATATTTTCAGAGGCAATAATAGGAGAACTGGAGAAACTGTAAAGAAAGACTTAAATCCGAGTCAATCTCTTCAAATATAAATACTGGACGTTAAAATACAAATGGTAATTGATCACCAAAATGTTGAATAATTGCTTCCACAACATCTGTAAATATTGTAAAATAAGATTTAATTTGATTACTATGTTTAAATAACACTACAATACCCACAATGCCACATTGAAGGCTAACGCGGTATGAATAAAAGTGTGTAAGAAAAAAGACTCACTTACCGTGATTAAGGCCTAGTAGGGCTGAAACGCGTTGGTGTGAATTAAACCTGAGATTAATCGGATTTATGGAGTGCAGCGTATCTTGGTACAAAAAAATCTATCTATCTATCTATCTATCTATCTATCTATCTATCTATCTATCTATCTATCTATCTATCTATCTATCTATCTATCTATCTATCTATCTATCTATCTATATATATTTTATCTACTGGCAGTCGCCAGTAGATAGTTATAGTTAGGACCGTGTCTCCATAGGAAATCTGAAAATTCTATTTTGAATAACTTTGGTGCCGGTTGACGAATCCTCGCGAAATTTTCAAAACTAATGGGGCGCTCTGTGCAGCTCCTACCCTTAAAGTCTTGGGGTGATTCATCAAGCGGGGGCTGAGAAAAAAGGGGGGTCCCAAAACGCATTTTCCCCATGCATTTTCCCATAGGACCTTTAGTCGAAGGTACAGCCCGAACGGCTGAACAGAATTACTTGAAATTTGGCAGAGAGGTAGTCCTCAGGTCAGGGAAGTGCCTTTTGCAGGTCTGGTGTCAATCTGTTCAGTAGTTCCTGAGAAAATAGCATTTAAAAGCATATAAATATCTATAAGCGCGCACCGTGCGCGCACCGTGCGCGCACCCTAACATGCGCGAGCGTAATTCTGATTGGTGGTTACATGTCAGTCAACGTTCGAATCGGTCGAAATCGGTCAAAATCAGGAAGTGTCGGCCGCCATTTTGTTTGTTTTAGGTGCGAGAGTGAAAAAGAGAGGTGGCGAACGTGAAAAGGGGGCAGGGTAGAGAGTTCCTGACCCCCTAGCCTTTGTCAGGGGGTCCCTAAAGGACCCCGACGGGTGAAAAAACATTTTATTTATTTTTCAAAAAATCGCGGGGTGCGCGCACGGTGCGCGCACGGTGAAAAACATTTAAAAAAATAATTAAATAATACATATATAACTTAGCATTTAAAAAAACGTACAAATTCACATAAAAAACCATATGTTTCACACACGTTATAGTTAGGAATTAGCATTTAAAAAACCTTGCAAATTCACTTAAAAAACCATAGGTTTCACACATGTTATAGTTAGGTCGACATTTCACTCGTAAAAAACCAATGAAATTCCACCGTTATAGTTAGTTCAGATAACTATAACTCGCGCGACCGCCACTCTATCACAAGGATGTTGTCATGAGTGATGTCATGAGTGATGCCACTGACCATGTCATGAGTGATGTAATATGTGACGTCATGAGCACTGGATTGCGGGCGCGCGAGTTATAGTTATGTGAACTAACTATAACGGTGGAATTTCATTGGTTTTTTACGAGTGAAATGTCCACCTAACTATAACGTGTGAAACCTATGGTTTTTTAAGTGAATTTGCAAGGTTTTTTAAATGCTAATTCCTAACTATAACGTGTGTGAAACATATGGTTTTTTATGTGAATTTATATATATATATATATATATATGTATATATATATATATATATATATGTATATATATATTGTGTTAGCTTTACTATTCTTTACTCCACATCTACATACTTCTTATCTATGTATCTTGAAGGTACACAGAAGTGGAATGAAGGACAATAAATCCATACATACTTACCTGTATCACTCTCACAATATTTTTGTAGTGAAAATTCTGGCTACAATATTTTCTTAGCACAATAATATTGTGGTTGATATTCTGATATGCAACCCGTATTGAAGGATGTGAAGGAGAACATTGCTGTGCCTGGAGCTTAGTCTAAGAAGCTTGGAGAACATGCAGGGCCTGAGTGTTCTGTGATGTGAATGTCCAGGTGGCTCTATGCTGCGTGCATTAATTTGGCAGGTGCAGTAGATCACTGCATCAGAATTCACTTTTACCTACATATTGGTTGAAAGCGAGATATCGCTGTTCGGATTAGAGAAAAATGTTGGGTACTGTTTGATTCCCTGGGAGGTTGGAGAAGGGAACATGCCATTTATTTGCATCCATTTCATTGTAATGTCATTTTCTCACGGTCAGCGATTTCATTATAGACCATGACATCATGTGTTATTTCATTGTAAGTAATACAATGAAGAAATATATAGTAATATGATATGGATAATACTTTTCAATCATGCAATCAATCAATCATGCAATTTGTAAAGCGCACTACATACCCGCAAGGGTTCCAAGGCGCTGAGGGAGGGGGTGGGAGCTGCAGCTATTGGTCGAACAGCCATGTCTTGAGTTGTCTCCTGAAGGTCTTCAGTTTGTCGTAGGATGAGAGGGAGGGTGTTCCAGGTCTTGTCGGTGCGGTGAGCGAAGGATCTGCCTCCGGCTGTGGTTCTGCGGATGCGTGGGACGGTAGCCAGGGAGAGGTCTGCAGAGCGGAGTTTCCTGTTGGGTACGTAGAAGGAGACTCGGCTGTTGAGGTAGGCTGGGACGGTCTTGTGGAGTGCCTTGTGTGCGTGGATTAGGAGCTTGAAGGAGATTCTTTTGACGACAGGGAGCCAGTGCAGGTTCCGCAGGTGGGGAGTGATGTGGCCGTGACGCAGGACATCGAGGATCAGGCGTGCAGAGGCATTCTGGATTCTTTGCAGTCTGTTGATGAGCTTGGTTGGGGCTCCAGAGTAGAGGGCGTTTCCGTAGTCGAGCCTGCTGCTGACTAGTGCCTGGGTGACTGTTTTCCTTGTGTCAGTCGGGATCCATCTGTAGATCTTGCGGAGCATGCAGAGGGTGTTGAAGCAGGTGGAGGAGACAGCGTTGACTTGTTTGGCCATGGTGAGTTTCGAGTCGAGGATGACTACCAGGTTGCGTGCATGGTTGGTGGGTGCGGGGGGAGTCCCCAGCGACGTGGGCCGCCAGGAGTCATCCCATGCTGAGGGGTTGGGCCCGAGGATGAGGATCTCCGTCTTGTCTGTGTTCAGCTTAAGGCGGCTATCCTTCATCCAGTTGGCGACGGCCTTCATTCCCTGGTGGAGGTTGGATTTGGTGGTGAGGGGGTCCTTGGTGAGGGAGAGGATCGGTTGCGTGTCGTCGGTGTAGGATAATATGTTGAGGTTGTGATGTCGGGCGATGCGTGCGAGGGGCGCCATGTAGACGTTGAACAGCGTCGGGCTGAGGGAGGATCCCTGCGGGACGCAGCAGATGATCTCGGAGGCTTCGGATCGGAACAGGGGGAGGCGGACTCTCTGGGTTCTGCCGGAGAGGAAGGAGGAGGTCCAGTCCAGGGCCTTGTTTCGGATCCCTGCATCGTGGAGTCGTGTGCATAGTGTGCGGTGGCAGACGGTGTCGAAGGCGGCGGAGAGGTCCAGAAGGATGAGGGCCGCTGTCTCGCCGTTGTCCAGTAGGGTCCTGATGTCGTCTGTGGCAGCGATGAGGGCGGTCTCGGTGCTGTGGTTGCTGCGGAACCCTGACTGGGAGGGGTCCAGGATGCGGTTGTCGGGTGAGCTGGCTGTTGACTATCTTCTCGATTACCTTAGCTGGGAACGGAAGCAGGGAGATGGGCCGGAAGATATTTGAGTTCACTCGGGTCCGCCTTGGGTTTCTTCAGTAGGGCGTTGATCTCGGCGTGTTTCCAGCTCTCAGGGAAGGTTGCGGTCTTGAAGGAGAGGTTGATGATGTTGCGCAGGTGGGGTGCGATGGAGTTGCCGGCTTTGTTGAAGATGTGGTGTGGAAACGGGTCAGACGGCGAGCCGGAGTGGATTGTGCCCATGGTCTTGATTGTTTCTTCGTTGGTCACATTGGCCCAGGTTGTCAGGGGGTTGTGGTCGGTGGGGTATGGTGGGTCTGGCGTGTTGGAGCCTGTTAGGGTCGTCCGGGGGTTGAAGCTGTCGTGGATGTCGGCAATATTGCGGTGGAAGAAGGTGGCGAGGGAGTCGCACAGGGCTTGTGACGGCGGGATGTCATTGGCGTTGGAGCTGGGGTTGGATAGTTCCTTCACGACGTTGAAGAGCTCCTTGCTGTTGTGTGCGTTGTTGTCGAGACGGCTTTTGAAGGAGGTCCTCTTGGCGGTCCTGATGAGGTGGTGGTGGTTGCGGATGGCGTCCTTGTGGGCTGCGCGGTTGCCCGGTGATTGATCGCTGTGCCATATGTTCTTTAGACTAGAGCTGGTGTAGGGGTGAGTGGTACAGGTAAATGGTAACGGGCAGGATCAAATATGGTTAAGGGTGAGGGGTTAAGGGTAATGGATAAGGATATGGGTAAGGGAAAATGAGTTAAAGAGTTTAAGATAACGGGACAATGGGTCAAAGATAAGGGTTTAAATTTAGGGTTGGGGTTAAAAGTAAGAGGTTAACAATGAGGTTAAATGTAAGGGTACTTGTCTAAGGGTAATAGTAAAGTTAAGGGTAAGGTAGTAAGGGGTTGTGGGGAAGGGGTGAAGGGGTGAAGGAAAAAGGATTTGAAGTAAGATTTAATGATAAAGAGGTAAGAGTAAGTGTAAGCGGGTAACTGGTTAAGGGGACAAGTGGACAATAGGTTGTGAGTGCAAAGTGTAAGAGGTTAAAGGATAATGGGTAATGGGTAAAGTTAAGAGTTTAAGAGAATAAAAATCAGAAGGTAAGGATACGTGAGCTTAGGGTACACTCAGACACGCACACACACACACACACACACGTTATCCCCAGCAAATTCAAAACTAAAACGTTCTCCAATTTGCCCATTACGATTTGCAATCTTCAGAATGCATGTCATTACTCATGCTGCCTACCATGCTCAATGAACCACTCTACCAGGCACAGAGGCAAAATACCATATACTCAAGAGCAATAAATGGCAATGGAAAAATATAATCAAGCAATAGTTAAACCTGGTGGGCGAAATGATTTATGGGGTGCGTTGTGTGTATTGCATACCATAATGAGTGAATTTTGTCATTTCGTACATTTGAGCTGGACCATAACTGAGTTTCTAACTATTTTGCATAGTGATGCAAGAATAGGAACATAATCATTAGATAAGAACAAAAGAAACATAACTTCTCATTATTCAAATACTGAGAGACTACGTTTCTATTTTTGCAATTTATGGGACTGACCTGTAACTTGCTCATTATGTGACTATGTGTTTTTCCAAATTGCATTTTCAGGGGTCACTCAATGACCACTCTTTGTTTTTCAACTGCCAAATTAATTGATGAGGACCTAGAACTTCTTTCCTCATTTGTATTTAAAGGGATAACTTGTTGACCAAACTTAATATTTCAACCATGTTGTTAGGCTTACAATGAATAATAGCTCCTCTTGCTTGCGTGAATGAGACTCAGTGAATAGGGTTTATTCTAATAGGGCTGTTAGTTTATTTTCACAGCATTGGAAAGTATATCTTTTTTAATCACATAACAATATTCATAACTATGACTTAGGATCTTTATATTTTGGAATTGTGTTACTATTATAGTATACTTGTATGAATAGTAAGCTGTGGAACTTTGTAGAGGAAGTTGTGATTAGGTACAACGACGAACATATATACTTGTGTCTGTGCATAATTAGTGAATAGAAAAAGAGTATTTTGGTGCAATTACGTTTGGACATCTCAAATTGAATTTTTGTATAATTGAATAGATAGGACATAATGGTGAATGTACTCTTTATACATATGTATATTTTTAGTCAGGAAAAGCTATGTAGTGAAAAATGAAGGACAGTATCTTGTTCAAGTTATGAAACAGCACAGAGAATAATTAGACAGGACATTGAACTAAAATACATGGGTTTGATTCCCTGGTAAGCTGAGTGACAATAATAAAACAAGCTGGAGTTAATTGTACTTAGTGACCTCTTGATCAATCATCAACTAAGTTTGATTTAGTTACTGATTATGTAATATAGTTTTTCAAATTATTTGTATCAATGAAAATACACTACTATTGAATACAATTGGGATCTCCAACCTTTTCTGTAAGAAGAGCTACTTATGTTCAATGAAACACATTGAGAGCTACTACTATTATTAGCATTGTAATAGTGGCCACCATATATATACTCAGTGCCTCAGACATGGTTGCTAGCAGTAATGTAAAAAAAGACGTTGTGAATATGAAACGCGTCTACATGGGTAAGCCATAGCTGCAATGCCTCTACTACCAAGATAATAACATTTGTATAATGTCTCCTCAATGCCACATGATTTATCACTCAAATATCAGCTTTAAATATATTTGGGAAATTCAGCCATTTTCCTTAAAATATCAGTTCATGAGTTCTGAAAATAAAAACACATTTTCATCTCACATACACACTCTCAATTTTGGTATATGTAAATTATTTCAGCCAAGCAATAGCTTCTAAGTGAGTACGGTTGGCTACATACTGGAGAGCTACTTCCAGATGGCTGACAAGCTACAAGTAGCTCACAAGCTACTTGTTGGAGTAGCCGTAAAACAGTCTTTAAGATATATGGTGACGTTTAGAAATGTAATCTATATGTAGTCTAAACGAATAAGCACATAATTTGGGTGAACTATAAATTAGGCAGATATTGACGTGTGCACATGGTGATTTTACACAGCCAGGAAGTGGTGTGCTTTTGTGGTACAATTGTGGTTCTAAAATGGCAATACAAGACATGAATAGCAGACACAATAACTGCATTGCTGAAAGTCCAGGAGTTATAAAGTAACCCGCAAAATGAGCTCCAGATCTTCAAGTATTCTCTGTAATTGCGGTTTTTAGATTTAAATTTTCAGATAATTATTGCCCATCTATATGTTATTTTTGGATCCATAGGGGCATATCACAGTCGTGTGTGCAATAGGCAAACTATGTGAATCGTAAAATATCTAATTAATAATCAAGTGTACTTAAACGTGCAAAAGCATGGACATTTATTTATCCACATATATAGATATGTGGCCATTGCAATATATATGTCTACAGGCAGAACATAAATGGGCATTAACATATATTTGGCATTATCAGAGTGCATTAGAATACATGCGCAAAAAAAATAATTTGGCAATAGAGTATATGAGCATTCAAATGTAAATGGTCAAAATAATATATGGCTATTGAACTATATATAAACATGACATTATTTGGCCATTAGAATATAAGTATGTTTTAAACTTTAGGGTATTAGTATATAAATGGCATTGGAATATATGGATGTGAAAATATAAATGGGTAATGAAACATATAGACATGAGAAATATGTCATGAGAAAATATTGACCTGGAAAATGAATTGCTTCTCTACTAGGTTGACAGTAGAGTTTGTGACGCTCTGGGGGGGGGGCATGTAGCGTGCAAGAGCTCAGAGCACACACACACCATAGATGCCATTTTAAGGTTTCCAGGGATAAAGCTGCAACTTCTGACTTGCCCCTTGTGATTTTTGGCCTCAGAGGTGTTAAAATCAGTGCAAGAACAGAAGGTAGACAGTCTGTTGATGAACACTGTTTCTACAGCTTCCACCAGGATCAAGACATTACCCTTTAGGTTTTGTAAAATAAACAAACTCAGCAGTTCTGTAAGAAATTAGTATTATTGGTTGAGGTAGGGGAATCCCTACTCAAGCAACAACCACAATCCTTGCCAGGGTTCACCACAAAAGTCAACTAATTAACTTGTACTTAACCAGCTGGTAGCTTGGCCCAAAAGCAATCAGCCTTAACTTAGAGTAAAATATTTAAGCAGCACACAAATAGTAATAAAGTGGAAACATAACACAAGTAAAATCCCAAACCAATCTTGAAAAATAGAGTACATTTTAATAAATAAAACGATACCAGCACACAAAAATCCAATCAGTAGAACTGGAGATATGCAATTTCATAGTTTTCGGTAGATATAGCGCTGAAAAACCACAAAGCGCCACTCGGGGTCATCTAGTTGTTCTAAAATGGGCTAAAGTCACAAGCACAGGCTGGCCGAGGTGAAGCATGGGCCAGATACAGAGACCAGGTTACTCCTGCTGAACAAGTTACCTTCTCAAATTCCGGCACGAAGCGTCCTGTTTCCGGTAGAAAGGGCTGCAAGGACATGGGAGAGCATTGCGTATGGTTGTTTCTGCAGCACGAAGAGCAGGCCTGGGGTCGTGGACGGTCATCTCTATCATGAAGATCTAATCAGGCATCGCAGACAGTCGTTGCTAAGCTTTTCGTTGGAGGTCACAACGGGCTGTTGTTACTGTAGCGTGAAGTTCAGATCTCGCACTAGCGATCGCTGTAGCACGATGACACTGGTTCACCGTAACTTTGTGTTGCGGTCGTCGCGGACGGCAGAGTCTCTCAGCATGAACTGGCCCATTAGGGGTCACCAATAGCACAAAACTCTAATATTTCACCTTTCATTTTAGGCAACTGCACTATGGTTCCAGACAAGGGTCTAGGACCTGTGAAGGCACCTCTTGGGGATCATGGACTAACACTAGGAGTGGCCAGCAGGGCTCAGAGAAGTCCAGTTGAAGGTCCAGGCAGAACCAAATGAGCATTTGCAAGGCCGCCTCTGGAGCTTGTTCTGTCCCTGTAACTCAGAACAGGAGGGCAGCCAACTGACCCGTAGAGTCACTCAGGTTAGCCTGGCATGAAGGGAACAGGTCCAGCTGTCCTTCTCAGAGAGCAGCAGCAGGACAGTCTTCTGTGGAGCAAGGTAGACCTCTGGTAGTAGCAGGTCAGTCCTCTGGGAAACAATGCAGGCTCTAAACAGTAGGTTAGTCTTCTTGGGAACAAGACAGTCCTTCTTCTTTAGTATCCACAAGTCTCAGAGTGTATTAAGAGTTGTTCCGAGAGTCCAATATTTATACCTAGTGCCAGCCTCTGAAGTGCGGAGACATCCTGGCTACCCCCAAATCTAGTTCTGGAAAGTTATTCCCTTCCCCTGCCAAGGCTCCAAGAAGTCTCGGGTGACAAAAACTAGTGTCAGGTTCTTTTGTGTGAGCTTGAGACAAGCCCTATAAAATGTAAGTGGGATGGGAACAGCTTTGCCCAACCCTCATTGCAGTACTCCCCACCCTGCCAACATCTAGTCCCCCATTTTCTTACTGTCTGGGAAGAATACACATAGCCCAACAGCTAATCTATCCACAGCCTTGTGGCCTAGGATACAGTTAGCAGGCACCAAATACTTAGGGCAAGAGAATCTCACTTTGAGAAAGTTGGGATTTTCATCATTGTGACATAAAATTTGACTTTACCATTAAAGAGGATTTTTTAAATTACAAATAATTTGAGTCCAAACACGATATTTCTACTTACTTCCAATCACAAATTAGTACTTATTAAATACTATAACGTAATCCAATGTTATCCAATGGTAGGGATAGGCATCACAGTAAAAAAATAATTCAGGAATTTTTCACTGCCCGGACATGTGAAAATCTTCAAAACACATGTCCCACTTTTTAAATAAAATGCGCCATGTGCTATGGGCTTTTAAGGCATACTCTAGCGGTGATTTCTATGTATTTAAAAAAGGAAGGTTTAGGCCCCCTCAAAAGGTTTGTTTTGCCAGATCGAAATGGCAGTTTTAAACTGCACTAAAGGCTGCAGTGGCAGGCCTGAGACGTGTTTTAAAGTGCTATGTAAGCGGGCAGCACAATGATTGCTGCAGGCCCACTAGCAGCATTTAATGTACAGGCCCTGGGTAAATGTAGCACCATATACTAGGGACTTATAAGTAAATTAAATATGTCAATCAGGTGTAAACTAATTGTATCATGTTTAGGGGTACAGCTCAAGCATTTTAGCACTGGTTACCAGTGGTAAAGTGCAACAGAGTCCTAATGCCAGCAAAAACAAAATTCAGTAAACAGGAAAGGTGAATGAAAGGTTTGGTTTGGAAAAGACCACACCAAGGATGTCAGGTCTAACAAGTGCAATGTGCATTTTTATATAAAACCAGGAACACTGTTTGAAGCATGTCATATTAGGAATACATGAAACATGATGTGTTTGAAGATAAACCACCTATGTGCGTCCTAAAAATAATTAAGCCTTACAAATTAATATAAATCAAAATGTGTTAACAATAAGGAATAATTTAAATTATGTTTTTTAAATCTTTGTTGCCTCTCCCTACCTAAGATTTGTCAATAATTTTTTCCTCGAAGTTACACTATTGAAACCATTAAATCATGTCAGTTTGTGGTATAAACTATGTAGGCTCCCAGTGCTGTTTTGTGTTCTGTGGCACTATAGCCACCTCTTTAAACAAATATATATTTTTTACGAACTATTAAGAGAAATGAGTAATGTTCCGCTGGTGTTTTATACCAGCACCTTAATTAAAATACAGGTGTTTTCTACAAATCGACATTTATCTCTGTTGTGTTTTTGGACATGTAGTTATTATAGCTGTGATACCTTCAGGGTTAAGGCCATGTGATATCACTGTTGGGAAGATGTAGGGTCCATTATATGGTGTTACTTCCTATAATGCCATTGAGTTCAAAGAGTGTGCAATGTTACTTCTGCTACCCTTGGCATATTGGTAAATCACTTTCAATGCCTGCCATCAATCCCAGGCCAGATAATCGAGAAAACGTTTCTTTCACCCAGAAGTACTTTCGTTTTCTCACTCCTCCACCCCATCCACTCCCACGGGTATTCTCTGTCCTCAACTTCCTCCTCGTGCCTCTTTCTCAGTTCTTTAGTCCCCTCCTGGTTCTTTCTTCCCACTCACCTTCTTTCTCTCCACATTTGCCCTTGCTCTATAGATCTCTCACACTCATTCCTTTCTTTTGCCTCTTTTTCTCAGATTGCCTCAATTCATTCCATCTCTTCTCATCATTCTGTTGTCAGTCACATAGTTTTTTCTTGTTAGTCTGCCAGTTCACCTCTCTCTCTCTACACGTTTCTCTCTTCACCTTATTCTATCCCCGCTAATCTCACATGACCTGTTCCCCGCTCCTTCTTCAACAAATTTCCTACTTTGCCTTTCTCATTCTTTTCCCTTTCTCTTTCCACATGCCCCTTTACTCTCTCTTTATCTTCCTGTCCACTTTGATCTTCTCTCCTCCCTTTCCTAGCCCTCTCTATTCCTGACCTTCCTGCTTCCTTGTCTATATTTGGCACTCTATTATCTTCCCTCTGTTCAGTGCCTAATTTGAGCCGGTGGTTGCGAGTGTGGGCCACTGGCACTCATTTTTGGGACTGGAACTTATGTTTTTCATCGAACATTGACTTAGAGCAACAGTGAGAAATACAAACACAGGGGAAACAAGGAGAAAGACGGAAAAACCATCACAAAGGGAGACGCTGTGACAGGCAAGAGTGAGATTCAGGGTCAGGGAGTGCCCTATAGTGGTAGGTAGGTCAAGAGTAAGCATTCCAGTCCCGGGCTTCTGAACAATGCTTTGAGCATCGGCACTTATTGTTTTACAAATCAAGCACTGCCTCTTTTGCCCCATTCACCCTGCGCTTCCTCCTCACATCCCATTTGTCATTCTACCTCCAACTTCACTCTCTGCTCTTCATACTGCACTTTCTTGCAATCCCTCACACCCTCATTTTCCCATCTCTCTCCCGTGCTCCCTCTTCAGTCTCTCCCCCTCCCCTCTATCTCTCTCCAGCTCGTGGCTGCCGCCCAAGAAGCCGTGGACATGCTGTTTTTTCTTTTCCTCAGCCACCGGATATTCTTGGAAATCATCTTGCCCTCGGCAGGCGGTGTTGGATCTGGGGTCAGCCCCCCCTTTCTGTATCTGCACTCCCCCTCTCCCCGCCCCCCCCCCCCCGCCCCTTTAGACTACCAGCAGAAAGTCTGTCCTCATCACATCAGCTGAGGATATCAAGGTATGAGAAAAGAGGGCCTTCCTCTCCTGGAGGTAGAGTGGGGGTGGCTAGTGACAGATCCAGAACGAGGGCTCTCTGACAGCTCTGAGAAAGCATCTCTGTAACCGCAAGCTTGCTCTTCTCAGGGCACGCTTGTGTTTCTTGCGCTTTACACGAGCACCAGATGACATTACACACGAGGTCAAGTGTTTTACATTGCTATTTCTAGGCACAGGGAGATTAGGTGTATTTGGCCCTTATCAAAGGATGTTAAATTAACGCCGGGACTCGACCATGGTTTCCGCTTAAGCCGCATCTTCTACCGTAATTCTGATTCCAAGAACAGTAACAATATCTGGACTCCGACTAAGGGCCTGATTACGAGTTAAGCCGTGCGGGTGCAGACCACGACACCGGTGGCCTACTCCCGCACCACCAAACCTGTGTGCGCACCGCCTGCCAGATTATGAGTTTCTTTGTGCCTGGCGGGATTTTTGGGCGGTCCTACGGTGGTGTCTCTAAAAAATGGGCACCGCAATGGGAACGCCAAAAACAGTTCCTGCATGGCATGGACTGTAAACTCCATGCCGTGCAGGAACCTGGGTGCATACACACAGGAGGGTAACATGTTGTGTACCCCTGCATGCATCCCCAACAGGGGCCCTTTAGGATCCGTTTTTTTCAGGACTGCCAGTCTTTTCATGGAGTAAAGACCTCCATGACACGGCTGGCGGTCCTGAAACTCGCAATGCTTAGTGGTGCCTCAGCGTCACCATCAGCATATTGCTGAGCCACTGACCGCCGCACCACTACCGGGAAACGGTAGTGCAATGGCGGTCTGACAGCCAAAGTTGTAATTGGGTGGTGGAACCACTGGTGCAGCTGTGGCTGGACCGCTGCCCCACGAGTCTGACAGTCATCAGACCGCCAGACTCATTATTAGGCCCTAAGTGGTGTAACAAAACTTGAGGGGGCCACCTGCAAGGTACGTGAAGCGGCCCCGCCGGACTCAATCAGGAGCTCTCATGGCCAGGGTACTGTGCCGAGGGGGCCCCCTGGACTTTGGGGGCCCTCCACACCGCAGGGGCTACGGGAACTTATGTTACGCCACTGCCAACTCCGTGCTTTTAACATATATGCTCCCAAAATTGAATTCCTATTTGTTTTGGATTTTTTTCGAATTACCTGTGTTTTGATGATTTGGTACAACTTTGCTTAAGATTATGCCTCCCTCACAAATAATTCTGCTGTGACCTGTGATAGCCACCTCTGGCATTATGATGATAATGACTCGTTTCACTATATTTGCCATACTGATGTAGCTGTCACCAATGTCCACGTCATGAGGGTGACTTTCAGCCAGTCCTGGCCTGACAGTTTTTCAGTCGAACAGCACGGTAGGGCTTGAAGTTTCACAAGTTCCACTATAACTATGGGCCTAGACTTCCCAGCATGGCAAGTGCTGAAAACACAGCACTGAATAAAACTGATCACCGTGACACCTCTGACAGCCTTGTATGGAGCCGCTACTGATCATTTCAAGGCTACGATATTCATCCCGTTCACCAATCCACCTCAGTTTCTCCTTATGCTCTTATCCAAGATCGGTGAAAACTTTTGGATATTGCATCCGCAGCGCTTCCTATTCATTAAAGAAAAGGTCGTTTTTCGGGCCTTTCCATGCTTGATTTTTTTTTGTCGCAGTTTTATACAGCACTAACTCCACCCTAAAGTATTGGAGTGCTTTACACGAGAACCAGTTACATTGCACAAATGCACATTCATTTTTGGTATGAATGTGCCTTAAAGGGGAGATTAAGTGATTTGCCTAGAATGACAGGATGTTGAGACGACGCCGTGATTGGAACGTGTTTCTCCAGTTCCAAAACTGGCAGCTCTGGGCGTTAGCCACATCCTCTCCCCTTGATGGCTGGTGCTTCCTACTGGTGGTGTCCTAAACTATACCTTATCTCACCTTATGTGAGTACAAGTCCTGTCTTTATCTTTTAGTACTCAGACCGTTAAAAATAAAGAAAAGTATGCTTTTCTCTATAAGCTAGCCTACAGAAGAGCTCTGTGACTTAGCAGAAATCTTAGCGCTGTCTAAAACACAAAAATTAAATGTTTGAATACATTTATTACTAAGTAAAATATAATTTAAGGTCACAAAGCAAGCATTGAGTTTGGAGGCACATTTTTCTTTTGGTCTGACGTTAACCAACATCCTTTGATATTACTAAAAGAATATATATGTAATATAGTTACGTATAGGTGCTTTCAGCCAGCCATCTTTATCCATTGGTCTTTTGTTGTGCCGTTCACATTTTGATTCCACCCACAACATAAAGCATGGGGCAAGGTGTCAGCCAGTTGGCTAACTTTTCTGTGTGTGATGGCATTCTTGTCTTTCACAAGGAGTTCTTTCCAATGTACACATCCACACGCAAAGTAGTAACTTAAGGGCCAGGGACTACAAAGGAAATGTCTGCTTTTGGGATCAAAACATATTTTTTCTCTTAGCCAGATCTTTTTTTTATTTTGACAAGGACCCGTCAGCTCCCCCAAAAGTGAAGTTTTACAAAAAATGACAAAAGACTCATTGTCAAAGCCAAATAACTGTCAGCCAACGCCAGACTTATTGACTTCTGTTCAAGGAATGGGGACTCGGACAATGTGCGATGGAGATAGGAGGCTCAGGTAACAATAACCCGGGGCTGGTCTCCTTGGAAGAGCCCTTGATAATCTGGGAGCTTTTGCCATATGCAGAAGTTACACCTTACTTCTAGTTCTCAAGAACAGAGCTTTTCAAAAACAAGAGTCTCTCAAATGAGATTTTAGGCAGTGTCAAGAATTAAAATCCATATCACGTAGTGGCTTTAGCTCCTCAATTATACTTTCCAGGTACCTGACCTTAGTATCTTTACTCTCCTTTATCGGAATAATTAATGAATGTTTATTAATTTAAAATATTGATTGATTGAAATATAGTTTCAAAGGCCCAGGCACATCGACACTGTTCGTCACTTTTTTGTTACAAGAACAAATGTTACACTGAACTTTATTGCATGCGGTATGAGCCGTGGAAGGTTATTAAAAGATCATGTAGGAAGAGGTGCACTTTAGGGCTGACAGTCTGCAGGGAAAAGGTGCAAAAGTTGTAGTTCAAATTTCTTTTCTATTTTTTAATGTTTAATTTTTAATGTGTTTATTTTTTCTTCTGCTTTCATTTTATCTATAAGTTTTCTTTATGCATTTGTGTATTTGATTGCTTTTAGTAGATTTATTTTTGTAATTTATATCTGCAGGTTCAGATTTTCTTTTTTTAAATTAGAATGTTTGCCCTTTTCTTTCATCATTCATTTGATTCCTGTATTTATTTGGTATACGTTTTTGCTCCATTAATGTATCACTGCATTATATCCTTTTATTAATTAATTGGGCATTACATATCTGTCTTTATATTTTTCCAAAATATTATAGATTTATGTTGTTTCTTTCTTAGTTTTGTGTATTATATATTATAATTTTTATTTTGTGTTTTCATTTTGTTACTCGATTTTTTATTTTTTATTTATGCATTTGTGTATTTTATATTACATATATATATATAGATTCATTTTTATTAGTTTATTATAATTTTTTGTGTGTTGTTATGTCTTTCATTGCTTTGTAGCTGTATTTCATTTTTTTAAATCACAGCATTACGTTCTTTAGACGGTTCGCTGAACAAGGATACGCAACAACTACCCACTGATATTTTTAATAATGTTTTATCTCTTTGTGTGTGTTATTGGACAGGTCTCATAATAATCACATTCTCAGCTCTTGCTGCCTTTAAAAATTTATAGACTTCTGAATGTTTGATGGAGCTGCGAAAGAAGAAATGTACGATGTGCAGAGGCCGAAATTTACAGACTTCTCTTTCAGGGTGATTTGTTAAGGGGAAAGACTCCTTCTCGTTGTGCCAGCGGGTTACATATGGTTTGGGGGAAGGTTAGAATGCTGGTCTCATCTCCCAGTGACAGGCGTGTCCATCATCTCCCTTGGCACTTCATCTTCATATCCCCCATTCCTTGAATGCCCTGTACAACGACCCGTGCTCCATCATCTCTATCCCCTCAACCTCCTCATGTCCTCTACAACTTCTACACCCCTTTAGGATCCAAATCAACTCTTATACCCCACTCCAGCCTTCCGCACCCACACTCCCTTCCAGCCCTTTAAAAACACCCATCCCACCCCCCAATTCATCCACTCCCCCATACTTCTCTATCGTCTCCCTAACAGTCCATTTCCACCGATGCTAAAAACCCTCTACACTTCTCCATTCCTCAACCTCTCAATCATCTGAAGCACATCTATTCTTTTCCCACTCCCCATAACCTCTTTTCCCAAAGTTACTACTCCCACCTCTGCGAACAACTCTTTATTCCCTCTACCGTTTCACCCTTAAAGCCATCCACAGCTTCTTCAACCCGAGCCCCTGGACCCCTATTCTTTCTACCCCATTAAACCCCATCTCCTTAAACCGTTCATCCCTGTAGCCCCACTCCCTTTGAACATTTTCTACACCCCCTTAAGTCCTCCATTTCCTCGGTAGTCTCTGGAACCTCACCCCCACCTCATAAAATGATGGCCTTAGATCAGGGTGTCGCTCACTGCCGCCACACACCTAGGAACTAGATCCTTTGCTGGTGAATAGGGAAGATGTGGGTAAAAAGTCCAGAGCATGGGTGTGTGCAGTGCAGGTCTCCCCTTGTACAGTACCCCCGTACAACAAAAGTAGGACTTGAAGTTTTAGCCATTTAGGAACTGAAGAAACCTGCCACTGCACCCCTGACTCCCCCTCTCTCCCCCACTATGGATGCCAAAGCAAAGTGCTAAATACTCATGTATTAAGGGAGACACAGGGCACTCCCACAGGGACAAACACATTAGGGAGATCCACTAGAGCTTCGGACATGGTCAGGGGTCACACATTCAATCACATAGGGACACAAACACTCCCACAAAACCCTAAAAGATCTTCCAAACACCCTGCCTTCAGATTAGTTGGATCAGCACATCACCTGAACTCCCCTGGTTGTTTCGCTTACCAGGTATCTAGGCCACTCCGTATGCGAGTCCCTGTTGGGTCCTTACCACTAGGGCAGGCTACCCGCGAGGAGAACGGGGAATTCTCACCTTGGCAGCCAGTGCAAGCGTGTGCATCATGAAGGAAGCTCTGCCTTCGGTGCCTTCTTAAGATGGTGGATCTGGGGAATGGGCTGCCTGTTATGCCTACTCCTAAGATCACAGTGCCGGTGCTGCCAGGGCTTATTGCAACCACCCCAGAGAAGGACACGGCGTTGACCCAGTGCTTTGTCCACTCACAGGTTTGGAGGCTCAAATGGTTACCTCCATGTCACACCCATGTAAAGGGTGCATCTCGGGGTCCTTGGAGTGGTCTGGCCTGCCCTTGCCTGTAATGGAGAAAGACTTTGAGCCGCCGCAAGAGTTCACCTGTTACTGGCCTAGAGTCCTCCTGTCCAATTCTTAAAGTCTTCATGTCCTTCCCTATCCTGGGGTACTCTCCCACGCAAGGCCTGCAGCCAGAGGGGTGCAGATTACTCCCCTTGCTAGAGGCGTCCTTTCCCTCTAGCTCAGCCTTCCTGCCTCTCACTGCTCACCCAGGAAGTACTAACCAGGCAGTGCTCAGCAGCACGCATCAATGTGCCTGGCCGCTTGCTCTCTCAGCCTGAGCTCAGTTATCCCACCTCCATTGGGTCATTGGTAAAAAAAATCCACTCACAAAGCCATTGAAATGTTAAAGAAGTCATTAACAAAATAAAAACGAACAGTGTGAATCAAAGATTCATTCAGTCAGAGAACCCGCTCGCAATGTGTGTTGAGGCAAATTCTGCAGCAGTGTATAGAGAGGACACACAGGTCTGAATTAAAGGCATGTAATGCAAAGGAGCATGCACGCGTCTGAAGACTCATATCATGAGAAAGGAAGAACATTACCTTTAGATTGAAACGAGTATGTAAGCGTTTCAGCTGAGCAAAGTAATCAGCACTTTCTCGTCTCGTGAGCCGATGTCAGGAGGAGGCTTGAAACACAAGAGATGGGCATTTCCTTCAGGCATGTTAGCTTGAGCTGAAAATGGCTGAAAGGAGATACAGTTATGCTAATGAATGTCATACCCCATTCCAGGTACAGCACTGCCATCTCAGGGGCTGAGAGCAGCCTGCACCCAGCACACACTCACCTTCCTTATACAGGCATGCACACCCGTAGCCTAGTCTCCCTGTCTAGAGGGTTCCATGTGAATATACAAACTGCAAAATCATGTTTAGCAAAAATAGAGACGCCAAATTATAGAGGTCCTAAATCTTGACCCTACAAAAATATCTCCTTATAAACATTTGCTCTATGTTTAATTCATTATATCAAGCCAAACCGACTTCCCATGTCTTTTAGGACTTGAATTAGCGTACTATTCTGTCTCACGACCTTGCATAATTGGGAGAAACTGCTTGATAGTGGATTTAGGGGCTTGTCAAAACAATTTTTATGAAGATGTTTTTACAAACCACATAGCTTCCCCATGCATTCGCCTCTCCATGTCACTCAACCCTCCACCCTGCTTTCTCTTCACCCACTCCTTTCAATGCCTCTACCATCTCACCCTTACCATCCTTCGCACTCGCTCCCTCCCTACACTGTTTATTTCTCCTGTCCCCTCGCTTCCCTTTCAGCTCCTGCTGGTTTTTGTCCCAGATTACTCCGTAAAATAAAGAAGGGGGTTCGCTGCCTGGCACCCCTGCTGGGGAAGTGCATGTGTGTGTCTGTTTCCAGGTGTGTGCTCATGTAGCAAAGTATGAGCATTGCAATTTGTGTACGAGTGTGTGCGGGTGAAATAACAGGTGTGAACTTTGCAGTTTGTGTGTGTGCACACATAACTGTGTGGTTGTGTGAATAGCAACAGCTGTAGGCACTGCAGCCTGTTTCTGTGAATGTGCACCGGTGTAGGTATAGCCACATGTGTGAGTACTACAATGTATGTTTGTGTGTATGTGGATATTGCACAATGTGTCGCTGTTTGTCTGTTTCCCAAAGTGCACCTGTGTGTAGCACTCTAAGTCTAGGTGCTACAGTATGCTAGTTTCTGAGTCTATTGCTGTCTGTGTGCCTTTCTGTGTGCTACCCTGTGCCTGCATGCTTGCGTGCCTATACCACAGTGTGTCATTGTGAGTGTTTGTGCGTGCCACTCTTTATCTGTACCCTTCTCTGTGAGGTGAGCATCGGAGAACACTCACATGCATACATGCACAATGGTAGCTGACCCTGTATACATTGACAGCTCTTCTGCCCATATCTGTCTGCATGCTTGTGTGCCACTTTGTTCTCTGTGAGCCTCCATGTTTCTGTGCCACTGTAGCGCTGTGTGTCACTGTGCATGTGTCTCTTTGAGCCTGTGTAACACTAGATTTTCCACTTACCACTGTGTGCATAAGCCTATGAGTAGGAAATGAGCAGTGGGGCACACATGGCGACAGCTGCTCCTGCAGTCCTTGGTAGCCTTCACTGAAAGTGTGTCCAAGCGTTTTCCCAGGGGTGTAACACAGGCCTCTGAAGCGCCTGTTACGCTGGGGGTGAGGGTGCCACACTTCTGTGGCCCCCAGCTGTTTAGGGGCCCCCATTCAGACCGAAGCCAATGAATATCTGTGAGATAGGGTAAACTCAGGGGCCCATCATCACATTCTGCAGGCGGGGGCAGCATTTTGCTTTACCGCACCTGGGTCTGTATGCCACATAAGTGTCTGCATGTCACTGTATGCATGTATCTCGGTGGGATGGGCAGTGGAGCACACACAGTGACAGTTATCCCTACAGACATTGGCAGCTCTTTAGTATACACGAGTATTTAAGTCACAGGGTCTGTGTACGCCGCTGTTTACATGTCTGTGTGTGACGAGCGGTAGAGAACACAAAGTGACAGCTGTCCCTGCAGACATTGGGAGCTCTTCAGTGCAGCCAGCCCTGCCCGTATCTACAGATGCAGACAGCACAGTTTATTTTTATAAGTATGTCACTGTGTTTTCATGTATTTGTGTGTCCTTGTATGAGTGCATCTGCCGCTGCGTCCAGTGCTTAATTTGTGAAAAGATAAGTGCAAGAGTCCAAAGTTTTTCTCAGGAGCCCGACGCTTCTGAATGCTGGGGTTGCCAAATACCCAGGCAGTCTCACCTTGATTCCACATCTTGCCTCTTTCTTTCATCAGCCTACACAACTTCTCTCTTTGTGCCACTCTTGCGGGTTTTACTCATTTTTTTCGGTGGTAGGAAGGCTTTGTTTTCTCCTTTTGTCAGTTTCCTCCATTTTCTGCGTTCCTTTCTCTGTTTTTGTTCAAAATTTGTTGGTCAAAAATAAATCATGGTACCCAAAAATGAACGCTAGTGTCGACCAGGGGCCCACATTAAGTCATGCCTGTCTGTGTCTATGTGAGCAGGGTAGTGGAGCACATGCAGTGGTAGCTTTCTCTCCAGACATTGGTAGTTTTTTAAATGTATGTGTGTCTGCATGTTTTGTGTGTGTGTGTATGTGTGATTGTGTTTCTGTCTATGTGAGCAGGGTAGTAGAGCACATATATTGACAGCTTTCTCTCCAGACATTGGTAGTTGTTAGGTCTCGGCCTGACGTGCGCAGCGTATGCGCTGCTCTCGGCATTCGAGAGCTTCTTGGAATCAATACAGATTCCAAAGCTCTCAGAGGGGGAGTTGAAGCCCCGCCCATCTTTTTAATTGGCTAGCGTCAGCTTGCATGCAAAACGCTGGCTTTTGATTGTAAAGGAGGCTTCTTAGTCCCTCCCTGTTGCCGCCTTGTCTCCTTTTGGCCACGCCCACCGGGATTTAATCTTTTACCGGCGGCGTGACACTCTCCCCTTTATTACTTCCTACGCACTTTTTTCTTTGCAGTCGTAACGAGATTTTCATGGTGCATGACCTGGTTATCGCCGTGACTATCACTATGAGATCGATACTATCACAGTTCCTTGAGTAGCGTCTTCTATCGATACTGTCCTGTCTTTCGACGGGTTACGAGGTCTTATGGATACAATCTCATTGGTTCCATATGGAGGCACTCAGGATAGTTTCGCTTTGATTTGCTTTCAGAGTTATGGACACTATCGCTATGGGTTGGCATCGCCTGTCTCTTTGGTGGAATACTGTGTGGCATGGGTACAATACATTAGCTTTAATATCGGGGTGGCATGAGTTGGTACCGTTGTCTCGGTTTAATATGTGGGTGCCATGGATATTATACATTTGGCTTATTATTGGACTAATAGCGACACTATAGCTTGTCTTCTTTGGATGTTGGGGGTTGTACCATAGGCTGGGGTCTTTGGGCACGCATGTAGCGGGCATTCGCCAGGTCCCTGGGCATGCCATACAGACCCGGGTGAGCCGCGGGTGGCTCCCGCGCGCGTCGCTCTGACAGGAAACATCGCGTTCTCTTGCATTCTTTTTGCCGCCCGTGGGGGAGGAAGCCACGGCTACCGCAGTTAGAAACTGACAGCTGTCCCCCTCCCCCCAACACCAAATAAGGGCATGTGTGCCGGAGGATTAAAAATGTTATATTTTCCGAAGCGTTCTTGTCATATACTCCGGGAACACCCACATTTCGTGGACGCCGAAACCCCACTTCACCAGCCCATGGCAGTTGCGAGGAGAAGCAACCCGTGAAGAGCCTTCTCTTTACGGATCGGACCGAAAAATGCACATCTTTCTGGCCTAATCCCCAGATTTCGGGGTGTCCCGGGTATACGAGCACATGCCCTCGAGGGTCATTGCCCGGACCCTGCACTCATCAATACTAATCCAGGATATTCCACGTATTTCTCGAGGGAGGACACTTTAATGCCCTGTATTTCCATCATTAAGTCTTCTACTGAACATAGCGTATCCCTGCGCAGCTCTTTCTGCAGAGGGTATCTCTTGGGGTGCCTGAGACACGGGGATGTTCCCCGCAGCCGAGTTCACGCTCCACTCACTCCTAGGTGAGACTGTGGGTCTCAGACCTCTTCAGTCTCCGACCGACCCCTGCTTTACAGTAACCCGGCGAGGCGGGAAACAGGCAACTCTTGCACATAGAGGAAGAACTGCATTATGGTGGTGTGGGGGTTCAGCTCTCGGAGAGTTTCCTCGTTCTGGGGGAGCACGTGAAATGTTGCTGCTGCTCTCATATTCTGTCTTATGCCTTTTCTGCTGCCCTACATGCCTTGGGAGTCAGAGTAGAGGACACGGTTTGAAGTGACCCTCAAACCCGACCTGGGCGGTCTTCAGTATTACTTCATAAGTCACTCCAAATTCTGACCTGTGATCCGCAGTGTCACTGCACCCCAAGTGACAACCGACCCTCGCCGCCCAGGGTGTCGGCAGAATTACTGCTTCAACTAATACTCCAGTTTTATTGTTACATCACAGCCGCTTCCCTTTCTCCTAAAAAATACCATGCTGAGGGAAGTCCGTTTGACGTGCAGCAACAGCCCCCACCCCCCTCCTATAACCCCGCTAGCCGAGGTGTGGTCCTCACAGTAACCGCGATCTCGGAAACACGAGCACAGTTGCCAAAGGTCGTGCAAAACCAGAAATGCTTGAAACATTTAACATCCGCGTGAAATCCGCCAAGCGCAGTCCTTTACCAAAAAGGTTTCGCCCCAGAATAAAGGCTTGTGCCCCGATGAAGCGCCCACACCAATACACACTGTTGAATATTCCCTCGCTGCACCGCTTCCCCTGTGTGATTACTACCCTCAACCACGAGCCCGGGGAGGCCTGGCTCACAAAGCCTGTTTGTAAGAAATATGCAGATTGCACTGAAGGCCAGCTCGGGTCCACACCGCTTAGGCTACCTTTGGGTTCGTTTTATTGTAGAGAAGGAAAAATATAGAGTTTTTTTTTATTTAAAAAAAACATAAATGGTCATCTGAGCGGTAAGCGGCCATCCCAAGGCCATCCAAAGGTGCTCCCATCAAGTCCACCCTGACCCTAACCTGTTGGCTCCCAGCCCACATGAGCAGTGGCTTCTACCATTTCATCTTGAGGTCCCCTCCTCCAGCCCCTAGGCGTAGTTACCCTTTCACAAAGAGGCATCCTCCTCCCAGCCTTGGGTGTCCCCCTCCAGCCCACTTTGAGGTGTTCACAATGAGGTGCTCCTCCTCCTAGCCAGTGTCCCTCACTGAAGAGGACCAACAAGGCCAAAACCAGTCTGGTGACCCAGTCGGGTGGTTCCGGAAGGACTGTTTCTGTTGGAGCAGGATCAAGTCTAATTTGCACATTCCTGGTCCTTGTATGGAGCGGTATAGAGGGGAACAATTATGGACTAGAATGAGATCTGAACAATTACCAGTGGCTGATGCTAATTCATTTATGTGATGAAGCTCAACATAGTCAAAATTGGTAGCTTGTGTTCATGTACAGCGGGTACGTAAGTCTGAAATGCTTTAAGGCTGGTCATTTTCTGCAATAGCAAAAATCGATGAACTAGAATGTGGCTCCAAGTAATTACCTGTGGCTGATATTAATTGGGGAATATTACCTATGACTTTTTTCTAAGCGAGACACCGTGGGAGTGACAAATATAGCCAGATATGAGCCATTTCCTCACTGTGCCATAGGACTTAAAATGCACCTCACGGATGAGACCCAACAAGGCGGAAACATGTCTGCGGATGCATGTCTTCCTAATTAGGTTATGTGAACATTGGTTCATGGGACTCAAGCACCACCTCATATTGACTCCCAACAAGATGGAAACTTGTTGCTTATTTGCATACCACATGACTGAAGCTGTACCTCACTCATGAGTCCCAAAAAGGTGAAACTGCTCAGGAGTTGCTTGTGTTCTCCTCAGGAGAGGACCTGACCTGGTGGCTAGGGCTGGGCTGTTGCTATTGGAGTAGAACCATGCCTGGGTCACCTACGGCTACTTCTTGTCTCCAGAGGCATAGTGAGCAAAACAAATGAACATGGAATGACCCTACAGAATTACCAGTGGCTGAGATTAATTCAAGCATTCCACCCATAGTTTGATTAATTTCGCTAGTCACTACACCAACCTTCCCATCTATTGAATCATGCAAAATGCTCCTGTATTTGACTAAAATTGAGATTTCTCTATGAAGCTAGTGGTCAGCGCATGTTTGAAAATAGATCAATGGCTGACAGTTGTTTTTTCCCAGCAGAATAGTCTGAGCCCCTTGTCTGTGCACCATTTCTCCTCCCTTCAGTGCATGGTAGGTATGAGGCTCCTGTTGCTCGCCCGTGTGTCTTTGCCTATTTGCATATAAACATGCATACATATGTATGCATATACATATACACAAATATATATGTATCTATATGTATTTATTTATGTTTAAGCATATATGCACATATGCATATGTATGTATTTATATATACGTATGTATGCATGTATTTATAACTGCATTTATAAAAATATGATAATGTATATATAGTTATATATATATATACATCTATAAATGCATATATATATATATATGGACCATATATATATGGTATTATGCATATATAAACATTTCTATGCATAAACATATGCACATATAGGTTTATACATATTTATATACATGTTTGCATTTATATGTATATATGCACACACATAGGTATATATATATATATATATATATTCAGTGAAAAAACCATAGGTTTCACACATGTTATAGTTAGCTGGAAATTTTACTGATAAAAAACCAATGAAATTCCCCCGTTATAGTTAGTGCAGGCAACTATAACTCACGCGACCGCAATCCTCTGCTGATGACATATGTGTCTTTATGAAAAAAAAATATTTGTAATATATGTATAGCTAAAATTTAATGGAAGAAGACATGGGCAAATAAGTGTCTAAATACAGTATTAGCATCAGCAGAAGATTGCGGTCGCGTGAGGTATAGTTGCCTGCACTAACTATAACGGGGGAATTTCATTGGTTTTTTATCAGTAAAATTTCCAGCTAACTATAACATGTGTGAAACCTATGGTTTTTTCACTGAATTTGCAAGGTTTTTTAAATGCTAATTCCTAACTATAACGTGTGTGAAACCTATGGTTTTTTCAGTGAATTTGTACGTTTTTTAAAATGCTAAGTTACTTTACGCCATTCGTGGCGTGCGCGCCCACTTAACGCAGTTCGTTCCGTGCGCGCACGGTGCGCTTCGCGCACCATGCGCGCACAGTGAGCACGCGGTGCGCTTCGCGCACCGCGCGCCCACTTTACGCAGTTAGTGCCGTGCACGCACGGTGGGCACGCGGTGCGCTACGCGCACCGCGTGCCCACGTTACGCTAGATGGGCCATGTACGCACGATGCGCTTCGCGCACCGTGTGCACATGGAGGACATATGATGCGCTTCGTTGTGAAAGGTAATATTTTAATTTTTCACATCTGTGATATGCAATGCACAAATGGTGCCCTTCGGGCACCATTTGCACATGGGGTGGGGAGAGTATGGATAATTTTTTTTAAAAAAGTTTTTTTACCGTACGCGTACGGTAAGCGTAATCGGCGAAATTGTCGAAAAAATTAAAATTCCGTTTTTGGCCTTGGGGGATCTTTGGGGACTCCCCCAACATGGCTAGGTGCTTAGGAGCTGTCTAAACAGCCCCTTTACATGTTTTTGTCCTTTGTTTTTTAATCCCCACTCAGAGTGCGAGAGAGAAAATGGCGGCCGCCGCTTCCTGGTTTCGACCGATTCGAATGTTTACTAAGATCTAACAGCCAATCAGAATCGCGCTCGTGCACGTCACCGTACGCGTACGGTAAGCGCACCGTAAGCGCACCGTAAGCGCACCGTAAGCTGGCTCAGATATATATATTGATTTAAAGGCTATTTTCTCAGAATCTACTGAACAGATTTACACCAAACCTACAAAAGGCACTTCCTTGACCTGTAGACTACCTCTCTGCCAAATTTCAAGGAACTCTGTTCAGCCGTTCGGGCTGTAGCTGTGTCTAAAGGTCCTATGGAAAAATGCATGGGAAAAACGTGTTTTGGGACCCCCCTTTTATCTCAGCCCCCGCTTGACGAATCCCCCCGAGACTTTCAGGGTATGAGCGGAGCGTAGCGCCCCACCTATTTTGAAAATTTCGCGAGGATTCGTCGACCGGCGCCAAAGTTATTCAAAATAGAATGTTGCGGTTTTCCTATGGAAACAGGGTCCTAACTATAACTACCTACTGGCAACCGCCAGTAGGTAATATATATATATATATATATATATATATATATATATATATATATATATATATATATATATATATATATATATATATATATATATATATATATATACATATATACACATATATGCATATATAAATATAAGTGCATGCATACATATACATATATATATATTAATACATATGCATGTTATGTACAGGAAAGTTTGAAAAAACACTAAGAAAAGCAAAGCTAAAAACCCACCAAATTACAAACAGAATTGCTTTAACTTTCACGAGGGCGAGACTTATTGCATTTTCAACACTTGTTTAAATGTATGTATGTCTGCATGTTTTGTGTGTGTGATTGTGTGTGTGTCTATGGGAGCAGGGTAGTAGAGCACATGTAGCGACAGCTTTCTCTCCAGACATTGGTAGTTTTTTTATGTATGTATGTCTGCATGTTTTGTGTGTGTGTATGTGTGATTGTGTGTGTGTTTGTGTCTATGTGAGCAGGGTAGTGGAGCACATACAGTGGTAGCTTTCTTTCCAGACATTGATCGTTTTTTTAATGTACGTGTCTGCATGTTTTGTGTGTGTCTGTGTCTGTGATTGTGTATGTGTTTGTGCCTATGTGAGTTGGGTAGTGGAGCACATGCAGGGACAGCTTTCTCTCCAGACATTGGTAGTTTTTAATGTAAGTGTGTCTGCATGTTTTTTGTGTATGTGTGACTGTGTGTGTTTGTGTGTGCCCCCCTGAGCCTGTGTGTTTGTGTTTCGCTGGGTCTCTGTGCGCATATGCCTGCCTGTGTTAGACGAACAGAAGAGCACACACAGTGACAGCTGTCCCTGCAGACATTGGCAGATTTTCAGTGCATCCAACCCTGTCTGCGACCACGGAAACAGGCACATGGTGCAAATCCCTGCAGGTGGATCTGTGTCATCCCTCCTCTCCCGTCTTCCCCTCCGCCTCCTCCTCTCTTCCACAATACAATGCAGCATATATAAGAGTGCAGTGCAACACAGTGAAATAAAACAGAGTAGTAAATATAATCCAGTACAGTAGAGTGCAACACAGCTCAAGAGAATACAACACGGAGTCCTACTGAATGAATTAATAGTTTATCGCGATGTTAATTAAAATCATTGCAAGTTTTTAACCAATAAAATCATACTATAATTTCTCATGACATGCGTCCGTAAATCAAAAGTTCAATCCTTCTTAATAAAAAGTACTTCTATAATTAAGAAAAACAGTCAACCATAAACACCCCTTTGACAGATCATCCATGTCCTGGTGCTTAAAAAGTGTAAAAAGCAGAACAAGGTGCTAGGTCTTTCGTATAGATTATTCGTAATTTAAAACACAAGTCACAGCCAAATTTAAGAATCGACCTTGCACAAAAAAAAGTGTCCTACTGCACAATGTAGCACACTACAGTTCAGTGTAATGCAATACAACTTAGTGCAATTATGTTGTAGTGTGGCATTTCTATAACCCATTCCTAGCGTGTATTGAGGTCCGCAGCACATTCCAGATGGTATGGGGAACATATACTAACACTGCAGCACGCAATCAGGAGAAGGATGTTGTTTACATTCTTGTTTATTATTACTGTTGCGCATTGATGCTGCCCCTGAGGCTGTAGTGCGTGCTCCATACATGGCGCTGCGCAGGGCTTTAAGTGGGCCGGGTCTCACCTGTGCTGAGCACTGCAGTTTTTTAGGTCGAGCCTAGCACAGCGCGCACGCGCTGCTCTAGGAGATGGCCTCTTGGAATCACTTCAGACTTCCAAGAGACTTCTCCGTGTGGGTCAGACTCCTCCCACACATTCCATTGGCCTTTGCGTGTGGCTTTCAATAATGAAAGCACGCAAATGGCCAAAGACGGGTGCATGTCCCGCCTTTCCTCTAAACTTTCACTCCCATGGCCTAGGGGTCTCGGGAGCGAGCAGCAGCGCGCATTGTGCCAGCTGGATTTCTCCCTTATCAATATCTTGGCTCATGTTACTAATTAAACAAAGCACGGTCGCTTTCGCGGCCACGCTTGTTTAAACTTTGTTTTTCCTCCTCTTTGATGCTTAGAACTCCTGCCAGTTCAAAAGGCCCCTTTAAAAAAATAAACACTAAAACGCTTTTCTGATCAGGCACTAATCTGTAGTTTTTTGCCTCTGCTTTTTTTCCTCCTGACCTCACCATTTGCCCTTATGTGATCTTACACGACACCTCCTTTGAGACTGTACAGAAAACATCCCGGGCAGCCCCTACCTCTAAACCTCCATCCTCGCTCCCAGGCAAACTTTGGAAATCCCGGAAAATAACCTGTTCTGCCAGGAGAATGGACTGCTTGGAAAATAATTACCGGTACATTTCTGCCTGGTGCACTGTCAGCGTCCGGACGTGTTCACCTCCCCTCCTCCACCCTCTCAGGTAGAGCGCTTTTAAGCAGTCGATGGACAGTGCAGATCTTACACGACACCTCCCCTGAGACTGTACAAAATCCATCCCGAGCAGCTCCTACCTCTAAACCTCCATCCTCGCCCCCGGGCAGACTTTGAAAACCCCGGAAAATAACCTGTTCTGCCAGGAGAATCGACTGCTTGGAACAGAATTACCGGTACATTTCTGCCTGGTGCACTGTCAGCGTCCGGGCGTGTTCACCTCCCCCTCCTCCACCCTCTCAGGTAGAGCGCTTTGAAGCAGTCGATGAACAGTGCAAGCACTATAAAGAAAGTCATTGAGTTCTGGCTAAACACATAAGGTCCCAAAGGCGAGACCTATTGGCTTTGCCAATGCTTGTTTAAAGAGGGCCTCGAAACGGGTCTCTATCGGGCTCAGTTTTGTGCCTGGCACAGGCGGTCCATTTTTTGTTGGACTGCAGTGACAGTAGGCACATCGATGTGCACGCGTGCTAACACTGCTCACTTCTGCTTGACGTCATGCCAGGTGAGCCTTTTAGGGGAAGGAAAATCCTTTAAAGAGAATCATTTTCTCTCTGGATTTACCTTCTCCTTTTGAAACATAGGAGCAGCAACATTGTCGTGGTGTCACCAGGGCTTTAAGTCAAAGCTTTTTCAATATTATATACAAGCCATAGTTGCTGCTTATTTATCTTATGCAACTAACAACCATTGACAAAGCCAATCGTCGTGACTTGTGGTAGGTATGATGTTGTATTATGCAATGACAGAAACAGAAAAATGCAAGTCAGGCGGCACACTTTGCTGAGCACAGATTTTTAGCTTCCGTGTTTTAAGCCACGCCCTTAATTACATTGGCCACGCCCCTTTGAGAGACCCCCCAGTTCTTTAATACCACTTAAAGCCCTGGCGCTGCGGCATGTAAGCGCGTCGAATCGAAAAGAATGTGAGGGTAGGTTTGCTAAATGCATATTGAAATCGACTAGGGTTGCTCTCTGAGGGTCACTCGGGTCCCCATTTTGGTGAAAACCGTTTCTTTACTGTTTCTCTGAATGCCCAGTGGTGGTTGATGGTACCTATTAGCTGTACAGATAAGAGGCGCCCAACAATGCGAGTTTTTTTTAAGACAGGGAATTATCCATCCTCGATCTAAGACTTCTCCTTGTTTAATCTGAGTTTGGGTTGTATGAGAGGATGTAGCCTTACTGCTAGAGGAGTCGACCTCGAAGCTGGGGAACAGGGTTCAAGTCTGGGCAACGACGCTCAACATCCTGCGATTCTGGGCAAATCCCTTAATCTCCCCGTGCCTAACAAAAATGAATGTGTCCATCTGTAATGTAACTGGTGCTCGTGTAAAGCGCTCTGATACTCGATGTCTCGAGTCTAGTTTGCGCTATATTAAACAAAAACAAAAAAATGCTTGACTCGCCCGGAGTGCACTGCAAAGGTCCCTGAAGGATATTCTGGATTCATGAACCCCTCACTTTAGCAGCTTGAGTGAGGGTAGGTGTCACTGGGAGGTTCTGCTATGTAATGTATTAAAATTGATGCGCCCAATACTTTTGACTCTAATGACAGATGCAGGTCTCCAAACAGAAGTGCAAAGTGCATTTCAAGGAAATAGTATCAAGGGGATCTGGGGGAAGCACACGTGGAACAAAAGAACAGAAAAGGATGGAGGGAGAGGGGATAAAGCAAAGGATGAATGGTGGCCGGAGAGAATGATGGGAGGAGGCAAGAATAGATAGTGTGAAGGATGAAAGGCAGATAGTTGGAACAAAAGTTGGGTGGATGGAAAGATGGAGAATGGGTAGATGGAGAAGAGGTTGGATGAATGGATGGATGGAGGGAAGGGATGACTGGAGAGAAGGATGGATAGGAAGAGAAAAGTATGGATGGATGAGCGAGTGGATAGATGAACAGATAAGTTGATAGATGGAGAGAAGGATGGATGGATGAGAGAAGGACAGAGATAAATGAAGAACAGGATGGAAAGAAAGATGGGTGGATGATGTTGAGAAAGATGGATAAAGAGAAGGACGGAGAGTAGGTTGGGTGGAGGGAACAAAGAATGGAGAAATTATGAAGAAAAGCAATGAAAAATGGATGATGGTTGAATGGGATGAATGGAAGGAAGGAGGGATAGATGAAAAAATACAAAAAGAATTGAGACATAGAAGAAATAAAAGAAAGATGGTAATCCCTCCCTAACGAGTGCCAAGCTCACTTGCATTCCTTGCCCACTCAGTACTATTTCAGACATGATTGAAAGTGGGGAATATTGAACTTTTATGGCTACTCCCTTGTTCTACTTGCTACTAGTGACTAGTGTACAGTGCTCCATTTGTAAAATGAGTGCCAGTGTCCAACGCCCTGCTCCGAAGCCTGCGGCTGGTGCAATTAAATGTCAGCGTGCTGAATACCAAGACTATGTACGCCTGAATCCACCTCGGGCCTCTTTAAGCTCCTGGCATACACTCCCTGCCCCTTTATCTCACTCCTGCGGGTTCCTGCTTTCTCCCTTGGTGACGGTTTTCCATCTTTTTCTTCCTCCTTCTTTCCAAGTGTGTGTTTTTCCCTCGCTTGCTCTCAGGAAATGTCTGATAAGGAAAAATAAGTGCTGGTCCTCAAAAAAGTGTGCTGGTGGCCTCCACCAGCAACTACCGGCTCAAATTAGGTACTGCTAGTGTAATACTTTGAGATCAGGGGTAATGTGGTCTCGTCTGTTTAAGTTAAAACTTGCCTGAAGATGTGGTAGCTGCTCATGTAATGTAATTGTTTTCTGTGACTGACATTAGGCTTCTTGGTGGCAAATATAGCATCTAAGGTGGGGCTTGCTGAGTAGGTGGGTCCAATGATCAGTTATGTAACTCAAATGCTTCCATTTTAGAGAGAAGACATGAGGTCAGGAATAGTGTTGCTTTTTCTAAACAGATATTGAGATCCCATGGATGCAGATATTTTTATGGTCCATAGCAGTCCCCACTATTGAGTTCAGGCGAGCATCTGTGAAACCAAGGTTACACCCGGGAGGATGATAGATGAGTAAAAAGGAGGCTGTTAAAGTCACAGACCGAGAAGCGAATAAGCATTCATTCACATTCCAAGGCAGTGAACGCTTTATTGTTGTGTGGGGTAGTATATGTATGAGGAATCCTGCTAGTCATCTGCAGTTCTTGTTGTTTGATTGGTTTCTGAAGAGCATTCCATGACCGTCGGGGATTTCTTCTCGTAAAATGTGTACAGCATCATCACGCCCCCAGGTGTCTATGATTAAGAGAAATTTTGGTTTGAGGCCTGCTAGTAATTTTGATTATTGATCTGGCTTTGTTAAGCATAGATGACAGATGACTGTTGTCATATCTGAATGGGTTAGTATGTCTTGTTGGTTGTTTCCTGCTGACGATTGGTCTTGCTGCAGAGGTGGTGGGCAGTTTTTAGAAGTTATATTTCAATGGTGGGCTTAGACAATAATACACCGCTGTGGCGCTTCCTCCACATCTACTAGGTTGGGATTGGATGTACTACGTATCAATATGGTAGAAGCGACACAATGCCCGAAATACGCAAATAGATTATTGTCCAGGACAAAGAATTTATGAATGAGTAATACTGTTATTCATCACTGTTTGGGAGCCTAGCAGAATGCATTAATTTTGTTAAAGACTAGTGTCCCTAAAGAAACGATCTTGAATCGTCAAAAACTTGTGTACCGAGTGTTGTGCCCATGATTTTAATAAGAAAATCCATAAAGAAACTGTGAGAAATATTCCAGCATTTGTGCTCCTCATATGTGTAAAATTGCCAAATGTTTTAGTAAATTCTTGATATTAGGTCTCGATCGGTGATCTCTGGAGAGCCTTCTGTTACTTCAGGTGGTCTGGCTGGTAGAAGGTATTATTACTTCCACACTATTAGTGTTCTGTAACACAGTATTTCTTTGCGTGCTTGTAAGTACACATTTTGTAGATTTCTCTAGTTGATACCACTGCATGTCTAGATACAGTATTTTAGGTTGTGGTGGTGGGAAAGTTATTTTGGGGTTTCAGTTCCTTTGTTGGACAGAGTGTGGTTAATAGTTATGGTGAGTGGTCTGGACATTGCTAGGGTTGTATCTTAGGCTGGTGTGGCAGCACTTCAGTGGCGAACAAGATCCATTGAGAGGTTGAGTTGCTCTAGTAGGCAGAGTAGTGAGTGGCTCTACTGGTTTGGTCAGATGGAAGAGGCATATGTGATAAATTAATTCCAACTCCAGGGCGCGTTGGACCTGGGCGTTAGCAATTGCCGAGGAACAAGCGGCGGCGGTTCCTTAGTGAATAACGAAGCGCTGGGTGCCGAGAAGGAGGCGCGTTCGACCTGGGCGGAATTCGTTTATCTTTCCAGTATAATACACAGCGACTGCTAATTTGATTTCTACTTGTCGCATCCCCGAACAGCGATTACTTCACTTTGCGTTACCAGCACTACTTAAGAAATCTGTAATCAAAGTCCTGATGATGACCACAACTTAGACTGGTCGAAACGCCGTCGACTTAACAGAGTTAACCGTGGCCTCTACAGGGTCATTTGCAACTAATATTGAAATTGTATTTACATTTATCCCAACTGTATATATCTTTTGACCCCTTATAATTATTTGTGTTTCATTGCTTTTCGCCGTCCCACGCTGTCAATATCACTTGTGTCACTGCGCTGTTCACTGTCACTAGCACGACCAGTGCACATTTGGTTATTTTTGGTTACCTCAATCCATTTGTAATGTAGTGCTGTTTAACTACCTGCAAATAACAAACCGCTTTTTCTAAATCTTTTGGTCTCCCTCCTTTGTTTTCCCCTCCCCTGATAAGACTGAAGCACTTTCTTTAACGGTCTTTTTAAATGATTACCGGTTGAGAGTGAGAACTTTGGCACCAAAGGGAGGATGAGCATGGGTCGGGGAGGATTAGAAGATGTGGGGTGTCAGGAAGTGTAAAGCACGTAGTCTGGTTCCTTTTTAGGTCCAGCCTACCACACAGTGCAACTGTCTGGTTTTCAAACAACATCTTGGGGACATTGAGAAGGTTGGCCTAGGAATGCATTCTGCCCATTGCTTACTATCGACTTTGTAACTCACATTTTCTGGCTTTCTATTTGCTGGATTTATTTGCTTTCGGCTTTCCAGCTCCAGTTCGTCTCTCCCATTGCCCAAGCCTTGCTTAATGTATTCTTCCATGAACTTGCTTTTTGTAAAAAAGCATTTAAATCTTGTTCTTATCTTGTCACATTTGCTGTGCATTCAAAGACAGAGGTCAAATGTTAGGTTGTGTCTTCCAGGGAGATTGGTGTTTATTTTTCTTTCTCTGACTTCAAAGTGAGAGGATCTATGTGACAATCATGCTGGCTACTTGCGGTCTGCTTGAAGAAGACTGTCCAATGTCATCTTTTTTCGAGCTCTGAACAAAATGTAAATGTCTGTAAATGAATTGTGCTGTCGATGTAGTTTATACATTGGGTAATGACATTTCCACACATTATTGCTTGTGCACTGTATACCTTTAACAAAGTAAAACTGCATGTGAGTGCAAATTTAATGGTCATTTCAATTGAAGATGTGTTGTCTTTAATGACAGTGTGCTACAATACTATGCATACTCAACGTTACTCCACTCCACTCTTTTCTGTACTACACCATGCCACTGAACTCTACTTTGCACCACTCCACACTACACCACTCCACTCCACACTGCAGTCTACCCCCTATTCTCACCACTCCACTCCACTCTAAATCAATGCAGTCTACCCCACACTACTCTACTATGCGCCACTGCACTCTTCGCCTCTGCACTTTACATCACTCCACGCCACTTTACTCTATGGCACCCTAGTCTGCAACACTGCACTCTGTACCACTGCGCTCTATGCCAATGCACTCTACGTCATTTCACTCTGCGCCTCTCTACTCTACTCTGCACCACTCTACTCTATGCCAATGCAATCTACCCCACTGTACTATGCACCACTGCACTCTTCGTCACTGCACTCTGCACCAATCCAGTCTAGGCCTTTACACTCTGCACCGCACCACTCTACGCCACGCCACTCTGCAACACATAAACCTCTTGGCAGGTCAGAACTCACAGCAGCAGAGTTCAGGGGAGCTGGGGGTGAAGTCTTTGTGTCCCTGAGACTTCAGAATAGGAGGCCAGCACACACAGGCCCTTGGAGATCTTCAAGCAAAGACCCCCGCAGATGACAACCCGCTCTTAAAATTGAAGAAAGAAGGGGGTTGATAAGTGGCTAAGTAGGGCCTAGTTAAAGTTACATAATAAGAAACTTAGCCACCACATCCGCGAGGGTCTTTGACAGAAGTAATAGGACCAAAGATTCAAGGTTGGGTCCTTTGTCTATTTAAATAGATAACAGCATTGAATATGGTGGCTAAGTTTCTTGTTGTGTAACTTTAACTAGACCCTGTTTAGCCACTTATCAATTGGGCCACCCCCTCCTTTCTTCAATTTTAAGAGTGGGTTGTCATCCGCAAGGGTCTTTGACAGAAGTAATAGGACCAATGAATCAAGGTTGGGTCCTTTGTCTGTTTAAATTGATGACAGCATTGAATGTGGGGGCTAAGTTTCTTGTTGTGGTACTTTCTAGAAGTGGCATTTTCATTCACACAATTTAAAAACTATCTTTACTAAAAGATGTGTTATTAAATTCTGAGTTCAGAGAGCCTAAACTTTATTTCTCAATCTTGTCCCAATATGAAGTCATATTTATAAGATGTTATAAATAAATTCCAATTCTATCCTATGGGGCTAGATAGCCTTTCAATAGTGAAAAACGAATTTGGCAGTATTTCACTATCAGGACATGTCACACACACAGTACATGTCCTACCTTTCACATGCACTGCACCCTGCCCAAGGGGGTTGCTTGGGCCTACCATAGGGTTGCCTTACATGTAGAAAAAGAGAAGGTTAGGGCCTGGCAAGTTGGTGCACTTGCCAAGTTGACATGGCAGTTAACAACTGCACACAGACACTGCAGTGGCAGGTCTGAGTTACCTTTTCAAAGCTACTCATGTGGGTGGCACAATCAGTGCTGCTGACCCACTAGTAGCATTTGATTTACAGGCCGTAGCAGACTTCAGTGCACTTTACTAGGGACTTACCAGTAAATTAAATATGCCAATCAGGGAGAACCAATTGTAACAACAATTTACTCAGAGAGCATATACACTTTAGCACTGATTAGCAGTGGTAAAGTTCCCAGAATCCTATAGCAAACAGCCACAGGTCAGGAAAAAATAGGAGAAAGGAGCAAAATTTTTGGGGATAACCCCGCAAAAAGGGCCATTTCCAACAATGCCCCTTATAAATACCGAATCTGTATCTTTTCAAAATTCCATTTTAGGAGTGGGTAAAACTTTACGGACACCTAAAGTAGGATTTGTACAATTAAAAATCAATTTTTGCAGTCTGAAACTCTGATTTAGAATATTTGTGAATGCAAAAACGGATAGAACTTCTTGCCCTTGATCATTATGTGTCTGTATTTGGGGTTTCTAGTAGAGTCATGCCAGTGAGCTGTAAGTTTTCAGTTTGTGTTGCCTCATTATTTGACATCTCTAGATGCAGTTCAGTGGTTTTTGCATCTCAAATACGCTTGTAGGGTTTTACAATCTTAGTGGGTGTTTTTGTCATTAAAGTGCTAAGTCGTGCTGTCACCTTCGCTGGAGTGAGCCCCGCCATTCCTGGAACACTCATCTATAAGCAGCAGGAAGTGGGAGTTATGCACTTCTTGCACTATTGGCAGTATTACTGTGCTTTTAAGAATCTATTTGTGGACATTTAAATGCATATTTTCATGTGCTGTCATCTTTCTCTAGACCAAATTTTTATTCTGAGCTGGTCTGTGCCATTAATAGAGCTGCTTTGTATCACTGACTGCATGCTGTAGTCAAACAATGTTAACTAAAGGTTAACATATTGGGCCATATAACTTTAAAAATAAATTACTGGGTCAATTTGCCTGCTGTGCATTGCCCACAGGTTGGAATCTCACCCTTCAGAAGTCGACATAGTGAGGGTCAAGTAAGTTGGGTGTTAGTAGTCCCTTTACAAAACCTGCAAAGCCCGCAAATAATCTCCTATGAGAGTTGCATGCTTTTTAAGTTTGTGGTGTACCCTGTTTAGGGGGCTACACAGCAGACAGGGACTAGTGATCCCTAACCTTAGTGATTGAGGTCATTTGCCACTGGTGTCCTGGTGCACATCCTAATATGGAACTATGCTGGATACAACCAGCCGCGGCCTGTGCAGGTAAGAGCGGTGGGGTGGTGGGGCCGGGTTGAGGGGGGATTTGAGAGACAACCACTAGGGAAAATTAAATAAATAATTCATTTTCCCTTCGCCGTTGTCTGTCAAAATCCCCCCCTTCCTCCCCCCCAACCCGGCCCCACCGATCTTACCTGCACAGGCTGCGGCTGAATACAACCTTTCCTTCATTTGACTCTCAGGGTGTGAGGGCTAGCTCTCACATGCTTCTCAGGAAGGTAGTGTGAGGGACAAGAGCTGAGAACGTAACAGTTAACCATCAGACCCAATAATGTATTGTCCAGCCCAGTGCTTATCATTTATAAAAAAAGGGAGTACTTTAATATCACAGTAGAGGTAGAAGCGCCAGGATAATCTTTTGGGTGATAGTGCGCTTTAGAATACACATAACCTAACCTAACACAACATAACATAAAGTCACATAACAATGCTACACAATCCAATAAGTATGTTATGCAGGATTATAAAAGTTGCGTTCTAACTGTGAGATACTAAACCCCCTCATTCGCAGTAATCTTCTACCGTCCTGCTAGGGTCAGATTTCCTGCTAATGGTTCTTACCCCTCTGTGGATTTAGGCAAGATTAGGCTCAGGAACAGATGTCTCAAGAAGTTCTCACTGTTTCAAGAGCAACTCAGCTCCATGTCTCTTATGGTTTCTTTACACAATAGTCTCAAACGGGCGTGTCGTGCTCGTCCGCGCACCTCAGTTGTTTGTCCCCCTGCAGTTTCTCTGCATTTGTTCCCAGTTATCTTGGCTGTGCAACGGGTGTAAGCTAGTTGCACACATTGCACTCACGGATTGGCTCTTCTTCCATTGGGGATGTTAAATGGTAGCGGCAGTTTTAGTCGATAATCTTTCAAGTATTTGCCCGGCGGTAATCGCCTCTCATACCACTCGATAATTTACCAATAAAAGAGGCAGGCGCCGGAGACTGGAAGGCAGGAAACAAAGTTTTATTCCGTCGGAGCAGAACACATCAGATCAGACAGCAAGGTATCGTCACGAGGTGCTCTAACTGCATCTCTGAGACCTGGTCTCTTATACACTGGTTTATTGCTTTATTACACATAGTACATTCTTGAGATTCCCTTGATGCCCGAAAGAACATCCCCTGAAGCCCCGGCTCAGATCCGATCCCACACATAGATACAGTAGAAGTTCCCACCCTACCCGCAGTGGGAGATGGCTATCGCGCAGCAGGGAATTCCGCTAATTCCCGGGGGTGTGTGCAACTGGCCGGGTCTCAGGGGGTAGGGGCTTTGATCTACTGTAATCCCTTTGATGTGGGGTGTTTCCCTTACAGTAGGGGCAGTAAACTGCATCCGCAGGGCTAGGTGATGGCCTGGGACCAGTTCAGACAATGGGGCGCAGAGGAAGGGGGTTATCAAAAGGAGAGGCATGACCATGTATGGGTTGTCGGTTGGAAGTGGTTCCGTAGCAGGGTCGCGCAGAAGGAGAGGGTTTATGGCCTGTATGAGAGAGCGGGGGTGGCCGGCGCGCGGGGGATGCTTGCAGCGCCAGGGGAAAGCGCTGGCGGTCGAGAGTGAGCGGGGAGAGAGTGGGGTGCCTAAAATGGCGGCCGTGCATTCGTTGTGCGTGGCGCTGGGGAGAGGCAAGATGGCGCAGATAATGTTCAGTTTGCACGCTAAATTTCCACAGGGATGCTGCAACCGCAACCTCACTTCAGGACAAGATTCAGAGGTCAGTCTCGAAGGGGTTGCATGCTCGGTAACAGCTGCCTTTTGTAGCGTTGCACACTATTGTGGTTGCCGTTTGATGCTCGTTGATGGCAGTTGTGGCCTGAGAGTGAGTTTCTATCAGCATGACGTTGGGGGTAGTTGTAGCCGCCTAGCTGCCTGGCCTCTCAGGATTCTCTTTTGTTGTGGTGACTTAGCAAAATCCTAATTGCCTCACTATCTGTCTCTCATCCTGTGGCATAAGACTTGCTTTGACACATACTTTGTACAGTTCACTCCTAAACTGCAGAAAAAGACTGGGCAACTGCTGTTTCAGCATGGGCCACTCCTGGATCATTCGCTTTGGTTGTCAGCGTCCTCTGGGGCTTCTATGCAGAGAGCATGCTGGGCTTCTACACTTAGAATCAATGGGGTGACCCAACAAAAAGTCAATGGACCTGGGTTATAAATAGTACAAAGGAACAATGGTCCTAGACCAATACCACACAGAGAAATAAATCTCAACATTTGTCATTTAACAATTTTGAGCTTATAGTATTCAGCTCATGGTTATACGAAACCATTACAACTTAATGATAGTAGGATGTACAATAACCAATTTCATTCAAAATAATATGTATTTATTTGGTTCAAAAGTCAAGTGAGAAAGGAAAGGAAGAAAGGGTTGCTCCAAGGGAACGTGCAAAAAAGGGGGGTGTTGGATAGAGTAGAGAAAAAAATCAAGGAAGGTGATCAAGGGACATATGAATTACAATACTCTACATGGGACTGATTACAATAACCAGTCTTAATGGCCTGGCCAAGCACAATATAATTGCACTTTGTTCCACATATTTCACAAAAGTGCAAGGGATGTTTCTCCTTGAGTTGCATGGGGCGGGGTGTAGGGGGCAATTAGATCCAGGCCCATTGGGGGGTAGCATCAACGTTTCGATCCGAATTTACAGCATGAGAGGGAATTTGTAAACTTCAGCCATGCGGATCTTCCTCAGGACATGGGACTAGAGAGGCGCAACCCTACACTTGACAGTTTCTTCTCCTGCACGGCCAGTTACACTGCTTTACTCACCGAGCAGGCAGGTAGGCATTTAATCTCTTAAGGAAAACCCTCACTACTCCAGCAGAAGATGTTGACTGTTAGTGCTGCCCCTTAGCTCTAGGACACTGACTGTCAGATAGACACCAGCCCTGGTTGTACAGCAGCTCTTCTAAAGCTCTGCAGAGCACTTCCTTCCTTGGCCAAAAAGAGGTTGGAACTGGAACATAGTGGGGTGGTTTGGATCCCACTTTCATACAAACTTTTAGACAGAGACCTTGGATCCACTGTCTCATGGGTCACAGTCAGTTTTGGTGGGTTCCATTACAAACATATTATCCTGGCTGCTCCCCAGACACAGCATTGGTGTAAAGTGGTGCTTCTCACAGCAGGTTGCACTGGGGCTAGCTCCAAGAAAGGAGTACCCAAAACATGGGTGCAATGAAGTGTGAGTTCTCTGCAACCTGCTGGCAACACCCTCCCTTGAGCAGTAATTAGAAACAGACAAAATGCAGGCCTGGCATAGAACCTTCCTCTCCTTGATTAATATCAACTTCAATCCTACCCCTCACCCCTACATCTACCAAATGGCAGTGCTCAGGAAGAACGAATCAGCAGCCATTTGCTAACAAAGTCTTCCTGGTATTTCTAAAGGAGGCCCTGTCTCCATCCTCCTCACTTCAGTGTCTTGATCTCCATTCTACAGCTGTGGAAATGCAAGCAATACACTTCCACTGCCTGTGGAAGTCATCCTAACACTCTATCTCATGCCATGCTAAGACTTAAACATCCAAAATGAATCCCATTGGCTTTGGATCTCAGACTCCCACACACAGTCCTACTACAATGCTGACATCTCTTATGATCTATCAGTGACAAGCTTCAATCCTAGCAAAGCTAAGTCAGCATTCCATCCTTTAGAGGTCAGAAACCTGAGTGCCATTAACTAAGGTAATCCTGATTCAGGCACAAACTAAAGACTTTAGTTTGTGCCTGAATCAGGATTATAGGGGCATGTGGAATGAGACCCAAAATAATGATAAACATGGTAAAATTCTGTGTAGCAAAATAAGTGAGAGTTCTAATCCCGGGACGGCTAAACGACAAAGAGCATTATTAGGATTATACAATCAGATTTTGAGAAATGGGCTTTACTGTTACCTTAGTTAATTTGGGTCTCATTCCACATATCACGATAATCCTTATTCAGGCATAAACTAAAGTCTACAGGTTGTTCCCAAATTACCCTTTCTTCATAATTTTGCCCACGTTCACATTTTCCAGGAAAAATCTGGCGAAGTGTGAATGGGGAAAAGTTGTCAAATGAGAAGAAATCTGCTGTAATCGAAGGTGCAGACTGCTACAGCAATAGTTCTTCTTCCCTTTTACCATTGTAAATTGTAGTGGAGATGTAGTACCTTACCCAGTAATTAGCACACATTGCACTCGGTAATCCCTTTGCAAATCACCATGCAACCGTAATGAGACCCTAGTGTTCTTAAAAAAAGCCTACCGTTCCATGAGCAGCATTGTTCATCACCCATGCTTTGATTTTGCGATGTCTATCCGTCATCTTTTTTATCTTAGTCTTTTTCTGTTAGGTGCTTCGGCGTTAATATTGTCGTGGTGTGATTAATAATTTTGATTACTCGTTACATTAAGATTTTTTTATGAAGTATTATGAAAAGTCCATACATACCAATTTGTGTACCTGCAAATTGTTTGTTGGCAGCAAAATGCCGTGCCACCAAGAGGGGGCCATTTTCCTATGTTGAATTGGAGCGGTGTGAGGTGGGCGGGGAAGGTGTCCGATCTCGTTTTTAAATATGGGTGAGACATACAGGATGCCTTAGTTATTAATAAAGATGGCCTTTCGCCAAGAATGACCGGTCTGAGATTGTTGAAGCCAACATAAATCTTTCGTAATAAGGCCTAAGAGCTTTCGTACTGTCTTAAGAAATGAAAGATAGCCTTAAGACTGTCTTAAAATAGGAGCAACTCATAGTAAATCATCTTCATTTTTCCTGCCTTCAGGCAGACCTAAACCCGATTCAAGCCATGAAAAATACTCCCAAATGTGGGGCAGTATTTTTGATGCAAGGCATTAGCATGCACAATCAATTTCCTGCTTTACAACATGTAGCAACAAAGCTCTACACATCATATTCTGTTCAGACTGCGCAAAGGCTTTCACCATCTCAGCCGGTCCCTTTGGAACATTCTCACAAGTGTAAATTATGTCAATAGTTCCTCTCCGTGGTCCAGTGCTTTGTTACAGAGCCATGCTTTGCATGCAGCAGCTTTCCATTTATAGAACTGGGCTCCATGGCCAGCTAATAAAATATTGCTTTGGGAACTGAATACATTCCAAATAAAATTCAAATAAAAGCTCTAATTTAAATTGTTTTTGCGGTGCTAGAGAAATTTACGCCACACCTTTCCAAACCCAAAGGACAGAATATGGCACAGTGCCGTTCAGACCATAATGTCTGTGCCTTTAGCCCTGTTCCCAGGTGCAAGTTACATTGCCCCCTGTTTTTAAAATGTCACAGTATATTTGATAATGCAAATCATTTTTGAACAATGCTTAAATGAGTATATGTTATAGGCCATGGGAGTCCAGTGGTGCCAGATCCATGCTTGATTTTCAGCATCTGCACAAGATACATTTTAAGCAATGAGTCTATGTGGACCCCATTGACATGGCTAGTGGTGTTCCTAACATGTTGCTCATACCCATGTGCACCGGTTCCTTTCATTATACAGAGAAGACCGCAAGGTCGGCAGCCATCTCTAAATTTGACAAGTGGACCCTCTGGAAGGTGGAAGAAATGTTCTCGGCCATCCGGACACACACTACTCCGCCCGCCAAACTTTTAATTAGGCCTTTTGTCAGCTGTGTCAGTTATAGCTTTCATTTTTGCAATGGAGGAGCTGTTGAGTTTACAGCAGGGGTAGGAAATGTCAGAGATATAAATAAGCTCCATTAACGTGTCAGGCCCAGGCCTCCTAAAGGCAACTATGGCTGACGGAGTCCGTCACACGTGAAGCCCGTGGTGTGAGAGACCGGTGGCTCTAACCTTCCGGGGAGACATGTCAGGCGGTGGTTCTTTGGCCGACTCCTTGTTTTACTGCCGGTATGCCCCTCCCAATGTGTCCGTGTCTTTTTGTTCCAAAGTCAGATGCCACGCCTCCCTATCTAGGAGTCAGTGTCTCACAGCTGTGATGTTAGGGGTATATGTATCACAGTCAATGTCTTTCTGCTGCCACATGGGTGTCTATATCTCAGTGGAAGTGTCTCCCTCTCAGGGGCCCCTGATCCGGATTTAATACAGAGCGCTCAAGCCTAAATACTGGACTGAAGGGGCACCCTGCAGCTCGGGGCCCCCCCCCCCACCGCGGGGGATGCGAGGGCCTGTGTTACGCCCCTGTTGTCGGAGTTTCCATACCTCATTCTAAAATGTTAGAGCCCGATTTAGAGTGTTGTGGATGGGATACGCTGTGACAAATTTGCAAATGTCGCGTCCACCTTTGCACAAGTGTATTATTTTCTATGACGCCTGTACTTAATTTAATTTATTCATAGATTTTTATATAGCCCGAGCATGAGCCATGAAGTATTCAGAGCGCTTCACATATGGCCTGGGAGAGGAAACAGGTAGAGCAAAACAACAACATATTGAAGAGCAATATAGGATGTAATAAGGCGGATGGTGCATCCATCACATTTGCACTCAAGTAACCCTGTGCCAAGTTCTAAATCTGGCCCTTAGGGGCAGTTGTACGACTGTTTGTTGCCGTCACAAACTGGAATTCGGCCCGTTTACGACCACAAAAAAGGTCAGCCCCATGTACAAACCATATTTTGCGAGTCGCTAACCTATTAGCGAGTCGCAAAATATGGTTTGTGACTCGCTATTGGGAAGGGGGCGTGCCAACGGTGTCCTATCCTAATAGCAAGTGCAAATGGCATGTACCATTGTTATGCGACTGCATTTGCGGTCGCAAAACACTCACAGTTTACCACCCTTTTGAAAAGGGTGGTAAACCATTTGCAAATGGGAAGGGGTCCCCTGGGGACCCCTTCCTCTTTGTGAATGGGTGCAAAAATATTTTTTAAGAGCAGGCAGTGGGGACCACTGCCTTCCCTTTAAAAATAAAGCTGAAAAGTTTCATTTTTCCTTTTTGAAATGCATGCCGTTTACCTTGAAGGAAAATGGGCTGCATTTAAAAAAAACCTGCTTTATTGAAAAACAGTCACAGACATGATGGTCTGCTGACCCCAGCAGGCCACCATCCCTGGGAGTGCTAGCCATTCCCATTGGGGTCGCAAATTGCGCTTGCCTCATGAATATGGATGAGACATGCACTTTGTGACCCCATTGGGAATCGCAAAAAGTGTCTGAGACACTGTTGCACATTGCATTTAGCGAGTCGCAAATTACGAGTCGCAATTTGATGCAATTTGTGTGTCGCAAAATGCAAGCGTCATACTTCTGGCCCTTTGTCTCTCCCTGTCCCAGTGTCAGGGTAACTCTGGCCCAGTGTTGGGTCACGGCTGAGTGAGTGCCTCCCAGTGCCAGTACCAATGCCAGCTTCCTAGGCCCCTAGTGTTAGAGTCAGTGCCCGCAGCAGTGCGCCAATTCAGGCTCCCCTGGGAGTGCCCATAGAGAGGAGGCTCATGAGGGCCCTGGTCCTGGTGCCTGCGTAGGATAACATGTAGGTCTTATAAATATCAGTAATACATCTTTATATTTTACATTATCAACACACGCTTAAAATGCAGACTAGGGCAATGGCCGCCGAGCATGGTGCAACCAGAAAAAAAGCGATATTTTAATTGCTATATATTATAATATAATTATAATAACTAAAATACTAAAATTCATAATGATGTCATATATGAGAAATGTTCTCAATAGCAATTGGTCTGTGAAAAACAATAATAATAATTATTGCACGACTACTACCATTAGTAATGATTGCAGCAGTACTACTACTAATAAAACGATAATTATTGTATTACTACTACTGCCGATAATAACAAGCATTGGCATAGCCAATAGGTCTCGCCTTTGGGACCTTATAAGTGTTTAGCCATGCAACAGTTGATGTTGTTGCACCAAGGATATTGTGCTGCATAACTCAATACTTATAACGCCCCAAAGGCGAGACCTATTGGCTATGCCTGTTACAGTTAGCGCTCTAGCCTCCGGCTAGAGCGCGGTGACATTTGCACAACCTGCGCTCACGTCGACGGACGTGAGCGCGTATGTATAAAAATAAAGGGACGGGCGAACGGGGTTAGTTCGCGCCCAACCATCAAACGAGTCGGCTCCTCATTCCAGCGCTACGCGCTAGTGACAGATCGCGCAGCGCACCCCCAGCCCTCCCCCCTGCTGAGTCAGAACAGGACACTGGCGACGAGGGTGGGCCCCAGCGCTTCCTTTGTGCAGAGCAGCGCCTGAGCAGCACCTACAATGGCTACAGGAGCAGGGAGACCCACGCTACCATCTCGAAGACCCGCGCCATCGGCCACCGTGCAGAGCACCCTGCAGGTAGAGTCACCTGGCAGCGGGGTGGGGCGCAGCGGCCTGCAAAGTGGCCCTGAGGACCAGTGGCACACAATCCACATCTCCAGCCGCAGCAGGCACGTGGCTTCCGCGCCACCATGAGCGACGATGACCAGGCCGGACCAGCAATGGGCCTGCCTCATCACCCCCCTTCAGGGGTGCTACCCCCAGTCAGTGAAGCCGCTGACCCCACGATTGCTGCGCCGCGATGGCAGACCTGGCTGGGCAGGTTGGATAACTACTTCATCGGATCCAGGGAGACGGATGGGGCGGTGAAAAGGTCCCTCCTCCTACATTATGCAGGTGAAGAAGTGTACCTCCTTTTCAAACACCTGCCGAACACGGGGAACCCAGACGACTACGGAGCGGCGGTGGCGGCCCTGAACGCGCACTTTGACCCCCAGGTCAATCCAGATTATGAGCATTTCAAGCTCCGCCAGGCCAAGCAGCGCGAAGGTGAGTCGGTGGATGCCTTCCACACGAGACTAAGGGCTCTCGCAGACACTCACCTCGTAGGAGACAGGGCCAAGGAAGAAATCAGGGCACAGCTCATACTAGGAATCCGGAGCAAGACACTACGGGGGTTGATACTCCGTCAACCTAATATCCCGATGAATGATATCCTCGTCCTGGCCAGGACACATGACCTATCCGCGACGAGAGCGGAAGAAATGGACCAGGCCCTGGTGAAAGGGACAGACAAGAGCGCGGAAGTGAAAACGGAGAAAGTGGATGCGGTGCGAGCGAAAGAAAGACCACAGCGACCCCGTGACCGGCGACCACCAGCCCACGCCAGGCTGTGTGGCTACTGCGGGTATGAAGAACACCCCCCCCCCAAGGCATGCCCAGCGAGAGGGAAGACGTGCACGAACTGTGGCATTGAGAACCATTTCGCGTCTGTCTGTCGGAGGAAGACGCAGAAAAGAGGGAACAGGCGGCACGGACCGCTGAGGAAGATGGTGCGGCAACTATCGCACACGTCACTGTCGTCACAGCCAAAATCAGGACGCGAGAGGACCAAGGGTTTCCAAGACTCGGATACAGACTCTGATGATGAAGGGGAAACATACCTAGTGTCATTCACCAAAGCCCTAAAGAGTACCAGGCGCCCGCAGACTCGCTGTGACATACTGATCGCTGGGTCTGAAGTCAACGCAGTGATTGACACAGGTGCATCCGTCACAGTGATGGGCATACAACAATACAACTGTCTGAGACCAAAACCTGAGCTCCGACAATCCAAGACCAAGATCTACGCGTATGGGAGCGGCACGCCGCTACCGCTGAAAGGCAAGATGACGGTGGCAGTGCGGTCAGAAAAGTCAGAAATTGTCGTCGACATCCAAGAAGTGGACACCCTACTCAGCGGACACGCTGCGGAGGATCTAGGACTGATTGCGTTCCTCAGGAAAGTTCAAGACAAACAAGTCGAAGACCTGCTGGAGACATTCAAAAGCCTATTATCAGGGCTGGGGAAGATCAAAAGGCCGCCAATACGCCTCCACATTGACCCCTCAGTAACACCAACAGCTCTCCGACACTGGCGGGTACCGTTCCACCTACGCCCGCTAGTCGAGGAAGAACTCCAGAGGCTAGAGGAACAGGGAGTTATTGAGAAGGTTAAAGGTCCCACACCGTGGGTATCGCCCATGGTAATCGCCGAGAAACCCCGTCAGCCCGGGAAGATCCGGCTGTGCATTGATATGCGCCTCCCAAACAAGGCCATCAAACGCGAGAGGCATATCACACCTACCATGGACGACATCGTGTCTGATTTAAACAGAGCCCGATGGTTCTCAAAATTGGACCTAAACGCTGGATACCACCAGCTCACCCTAGCGAAAGAGAGCCGGTACATTATCACGTTCAGTACGCATCTAGGACTGAGATGATACAAACGGTTAAATTTCGGAATATCCTCGGCATCAGAGATTTTCCAAAATACTATCAAAGACATTCTGCTCGGCCTGCCTGGTGTCTTAAATGTGAGTGACGATATCCTCATATATTCCAAGACAGTCGATTAGCATTACAAGCATGTCCGAGCCACGCTGTCGCGTCTGCAGGAGCATGGCGTCACCCTACACCGAGATAAGTGCCAGCTGTTCCAGCAAACCATCGAGTTCTTCGGCTACGTCTTCACCAAGGAAGGCATCCAAGTGGATCCCCGGAAGTCACACGCCATCAAAGCGGCCGCAGCCCCAACATCAGTGGCGGAGATCGGCAGCTTTCTGGGCATGGCCACGTACTGTGGACGATTTATTCCGAATCTGGCCACCCTCGCCGAACCCCTCAGGCACCTAACCAAGACAGATGTGATGTGGCAGTGGACAGTCGCAGAAGAGGCAACATTCCAAACGATCAAGGAAGCTCTCTTAGACCAGACCACACTGGTCTACTTTGACACGAGCAAGAAAACGGAGATCCTAGTGGACACCAGCCCCGTAGGGCTAGGAGCAGTCCTGACGCAAGAGCAAGCACCAGGGCAGTGGGCAGCTTTAGCATATGCCAGCAAAGCCCTAACGGTCACGGAGAAACGGTACTCACAAATTGAGCGGGAAGCCCTGGCGATCCGGTGGAGTTGCCGTCATTTCCATCTGTATGTGTGCGGACACCCGTTCACAGTGGTGACAGACCATCAACCGTTAGTGCACCTATTCCGAGGAACGGCGCCACACCCGCCTCCAAGGATAGAACGGTGGGCCATCAACCTCCAGCAATACCACCTCAGCGTAATCTACAGGCCAGGATCCCAAAATCCAGCGGACTTTCTATTCCGGCACCCTGAGACCGGTAGCAGGCCCGCGCCGGTGGATGAAGAAGAAGAAGCAGAAGGTCACTTGGACATGGTGGCTGCCCTGACGTGCCCCCAGGCATTGACATTGGAGGAGATCTTGGAAACAGCCGAACAAGACCCCGTGATGGTCATGGTTAAAAACACAATCCTAGAGGGAACCTGGCAGCAATTCCTACAAACAGCCAACTCATGGACTAGCGAAGAGAGGAATGACCTCCAACACATGTGGAGGATACGACATGAGCTAAGTGTGACCAGAGAAGGTCTCATCCTACGAGGCTCCAGAATTGTCATTCCAGCCGCCCTCAGGACCCGAGCACCACAGCTAGCGCACAAAGGACATCAAGGGACGGAAAAGATGAAGGCTCGCATGCGGGAGAAAGTCTGGTTCCCGAGCATGGATGAGTTTGTAGATGACGCAGTTCGCAGCTGCCAGCCCTGCCAGATAACCAGCGGAGCACAGCCGCCAGCCCCTATCATAACCGAGGAACATGGCCGATGCCCGTGGGAGAAAATCAGTGTGGACTTCGGGAGCCTGCCCGACGGGCGAGTCACGCTAGTAATCATCGACAGCTACTCTTAATACCGATAGCCGAAGCATTGCCCTCCACCGCTTTCACACACATAGGCCCAGCACTGGAAAAAGTGTTTGGAATGTTCGGGTGCCCAGAGGAACTGCGAAGTGACAATGGACCCCCATTCCAAGGACACGAGTTCGAAGAGTTTTTGAAATCGCACGGCATCCGCCATCGGCGAATCACCCCCCAGTGGCCACAAGCCAATGGAGAGGTAGAGCGGCTCATGCGCACCCTCAATAAAGCACTGCGCATCGCGGTGGCCGAACAACTAGACCCGTAGCGAGAATTGCAGAGGTTTCTGGGAGAATATCGCAGCACCCCCCACTGCTCATCCCGCCAAGCACCGTGGGCCTTGATGTTCAACGGGGCTCGTAGAGACGGGCTACCAGTTGCCCCAGGCTGGGCAGCCCCGCCCTTCGACGAGGAGAGGGCATTCCAGAGCCGCCAAGAGCGAAACGTCAAAGTCAGCGAGGCGCGGAGAGCCGCGCCCAGAGAGGTCCAAGCCGGAGATCTAGTGCTTCTCAGAGAACGACGGCCCGGAGGGAAATTCAAGACGAGGTATGAGAAAGGCTACTGGAGAGTGGTCGACAGGCAAGGAACCATGGTGACTGCACGACAAGGAGAACTAGTCACCAGGAACATATCGTGATTCAAAGTGGTGAGGAACCCCTCTGACACCTATGGGACTACTGAGGTCGGGGAAGAACGCGACCCAGGGGTTCCCCCTGCCAGCTCGCCCAGCCCCAGCCCCCAGGGCGGCCCGGGGTCGAACCCGAATGACACTGAGAGCCCTGATGGTGAGAGCCCTGATGGTGAGTCCGGGAGAAGGGAATCACCAACAACCCAAACCCCGGCCCATCGTGGGAACTCGAGGTATGTGCTGAGAGAAAACCCCAGGCCCAGCAGCCGGCTACGAGACTTTGCGTGCCAAGTAAGTGACGCCGCTGAATAATGTTGGAACTGTTGTCAAGAACCGAGTTGTAGAGGGATGTTACAGTTAGCGCTCTAGCCTCCGGCTAGAGCGCGGTGACATTTGCGCAACCTGCGCTCACGTCGACGGACGTGACCGCGTATGTATAAAAATAAAGGGGCGGGCGAACGGGGTTAGTTTGCGCCCAACCATCAAACGAGTCGGCTCCTCATTCCAGCGCTTCGCGCTAGTGACAGATCGCGCAGCGCGACCCCCAGCCTTCCCCCCCTGCTGAGTCAGAACAGGACAATGCCTACAATTTATGTTGCAGCTTAGGAAAACACATCAAAGTGCATAGGGATAGAAAATTCAAGAGATGGAGAAGGGACATAAGACCCTGGATGCGACGCCTTGTCTAAATTCCAGCAGCTTTGAAATGATTATTTGGTCTACTCTTGAAGACAGGAACCGAAGTGAGAGTCCTAGAAGCCAGAGAGGTTGAGGGTATGTGTAAAGGATGGTTGTGATCCAGATCTCAAAACACACATGCTGTAGGACATGTAAAAGGCATGCGCTGGCTCAGGCGAGACCTAAAAATGATCATCATAAAAGTAACAATAGTAATAATTCATGACCGGCCCCGCGGTTGCTGATCAGTCCGTCCCGCATAGGCACGCAGCGGCGCGGGTCCCCGAGCTCGGGCGCGCTCTGTATGCGGCTACAGTCTGTCCAATAAATTCATATTCATTTCTTATGAGCGAACAGCTGGCAGGGTCTGAGTTCAGAAAGTGCCATGTTCGATTTTCACCATTTAATCCCCAGGAGCAGAAATGCGCGTTCGCATTCAGTCAGGCAAGAGGGGGGGGGGAGAAATGCCTGGAAAATGCTCTGTATTTCGTGCGCCGACAAAGTGGGTTCGAAAGATACAAACGCCTGTAACTGTTCTTTACTTCATGCGGTGATGCAGTGGGGGTGGGCGGGGGGAGGGCTGGGGACGGAAATGCCTGGAAATGTTATTTATTCTGTGTGAGGATGCAGTGAGACAGAAGAGTTTAAAACCACCAGGGAATGTGCCAGAAGGCAGGCTGTTTTGGAAACGGGTTGGCTTGGCTGTCGCTCTTTCGGGGGTCTTGGAAGTAGAGGTCCCCTTTACGGTTCTAGCTCTGCACCAGTAGGGGCGGATATGGCTCCGTGGGTAATCGTCGCGAGGAGGGATATTTCCAAGGACTCGCGAGATGTGGTGGTGTGGCCCGTGTATGGAAAATTAGGACGTTATTTTGGAGAGTGTGGCGCCCCCCCCCCTCGGAAGGTCAAGAAAATAGCCCTTGTTGGGGCTAGTAGAGGGAGAGGATGTGCCTAATTTGTAAAAGATAAGTTCAGGCCGGTGGTAGGTGCTATCGAAGGTGGGGAGGCCGAGTAGCAAGGCTACATAGTTTTGATTCCACCTCATGCACCTTTAATCCACCACAGACACTTCCTGCCTCTATCTCACACTTGGCGGTTCTTTCTCCTTTTGTCTCTGTTTTTCCCGTCCTTCTCTTCCTCCTTCTTTGCTCCATTTGTTTTTCTCTCCTTTTTACTCTGGGTCAAAGTCTGATAAGGAAAAATAAGTGCTGGTCCCCAAAAATGAGTGCTAGAGAATCCTACTTGCGCCCACCAGCTCAATTTCAAAACTGGAGATCTGGTAACAGAACAAGCTGCTGACTATCGCTGTATTAATTTATAGTGCGCTAAAGCGCGGACAAGCTCTGCGGATATCAGAGCACTTTACATACGATTATTTCCACGACATATCAACAAGGATAGTTTCCATCGCACATTGTTAACACGTAATCAGGTGATAAATAGGAAAATGGGTTTGGATTAATTCAAGTTAGCATTTCTGGGTAGAGTGTGCGAGGGGAGAAAGCGGGCTGTTTTTATGACATCAGAAATATAATTAAGGTACAACGTAATGCATACCTACAGGGAATGATATACAGAGCTGTAAGTGGGATGAAAAAACTGGGGGGGCGTGTCTTTCAAAGGGACGTGGCCGATGTAATTAAGAGCGTGGTATAAAAATACTTATAGTGTGCAGCCCGTTAGGTATTTTGCTGCTTCTGTCATTGTATCCAGATATAAAATACAAGTAACATCACACTACAACATGCCAGGACTATTGGCTTTGTCAATGGTTGTTAGGTGCATAAAATAAATAAGCACCAACTATGCCTTCATTGTACATAATATTGAACATATCTTAGTTCTTGTTGGAGAGATTGTGGCTTAACAGCCAAAGCTGAGCCTCGGCTCAACATCATAATATTCAACAAGCATTTACAATGCAATGGTCTCGGCATTGTTAAAGTTAGAGCTATTGGCATTGCTCATGACATTATTTTGTTTACCATCCACAAGACGAGAAAGACATCTGGAACATGTCAGACACTCCCCTTAGATTTCAGACAGATCAAAGAGCATCTGGAAGCTGGAACACATCCCCCCTTAGTACCCCGGCTGATCTGAAAGCACCTAGAAACTGGAAGAACCTGCACTTCAAACTTTACTATAGAGCTGAAATAAATGTTAGCTCTCTTGTGCAGTTGTTATAAGTTATACTTATGATTCCAACTTCTAACCTCAAACCCGGATTTATCAGCAGTTGTAAGTAAAGTCCTGTTGATGCTAGGCAGGCACCTGCTGACACCACACCTCCCACATGGCACCTTTTAGTTCATGTCACTGCTTGAGAACAGTCCAGATGTGATTGTTTATTCAGATTCGGGAAACTGTAATCATGTGAATAAGGCATCTGAAGTTCAGCTGATGAAAGGTTGGAAGTATTGATCCCACTTTAAAAAGTAACGTATTCAAAGATTAGAACAATATTGTTTTTGAAACAATATGTTGCACAAAAAGCCCTCAGTCAATAAAAGGGCTTAAGATAGCGCTGTGTGTCCATCGGCGGCCCTCGGCCATGGTACATCAATCACACAACATACATTATGATGCACAGGCTACAGAGCAGGAAATGTGTTTCAAGGTCTAGAGCATAACTTCAGGCTTACCACAAAGGTCAAAGAATTGCAGTACCTGAACTGCACTTCCTAGAGGTAAAAGTCAAGTACTCACAACACACCACGTAGAAGAACAATTAGAGACAATGAAACCTTCTTAGCACAACAACAACTAGAGATCAGAAATCACCACAATCAGATGGCCACAGTACTGAAACTGACAATCATAGGGGCTTCAACTATGTCAACAAGATTACCCACAGAGCCCCAGAGTTACCAGGTATGAGCCATGAAGACTGTGGATGTAAGAACACCTTAAAAAAAAATAATTATACATAAATGGACAAGCCATGTTTTTTTTGCGCTTTAGACATCTGTGTACGTGCCCATGCTCTAAATCATGACTCATGCACAAAAGCATCAGCAACTGCACAGGATTAAAGCCTTAAGATGCCAAAACTCAGAAGTCGCCATGATCTGGTAATAGAACCTCAGGTACTGCAGGCACATCTCAACACTAAACATAGACACATACGCATACCACAAAACACACACAAAATCACCCAAAACCAGCATCACACTGTACTTACTACATAAATCTCAGACTATTCACTTCATAAGTAACTCAATCACAAGGCTGGTCGTGTAACTGTGAATAGTTTGGGGTACGGTGCGTGGATCTCCGGAGGGGGGCTAAAGGAGTACAGCGCTTGGAATTTAAAGGGGGCCAAGAGCCCTAAAATACCCTCGTTCCACCAGAGATTAGAAGTGAGGGCACGAAATGTATGTCTCCATCGGCTGCCAGTCACCAGTCTTGAGGGGCGCCGAAGGATATCATTTCAAGGGGACGAGAAAGGTAAAAAATTATGATGCGCTCTCTGGGCGTGATACATCACATGAGAATAGCAGAGGCGGGCCATCTGGAGCTGGCTTTATTCCAATACAAAAACCTATTCGGAATGTCGGCGTGGAGATGAGAAGCAGTGAGCGTCGCGTGCACGCGCCCTTTTGTGGTAAAGAAATGTCTCGAGTGCCCAGCGCGAGCTTACTTACATATTGGAAAAGTGCACTTAAATGCTTAATGATATATAACAATCTCCATGGTATGATAGTTTTTGCGTAGTGTGTTTTTTGCATTGCTGTGTAATAGATAATTGATTTTCAGTTTTGTATTAATCGAATAATGGCACGAAATGAGTAGAACACCCAGAAGAAGAACGTTCTGTACTGCGCTCCGTTCCTGCCTAGTCGACAGCCTCGTCGAGGGTACTGCCCATGCCCTCAGCCCTCACCGGACTCCCCCAAGCCCCTCAGAGACGCCGCCCACCCCGAGGCTCACCTGCAGCCGCTGCCTCCCGCGCCGCCAGCCTGGTAACTCCGGGAGACGAGGACACTGGAGCCTGCAGGAGTCCGCCACGGAACACAGGTGTCGCTGTGCGAGGAGCCTCTCCCGGAATCCCTTCCTGGAGCAGCTGGGGCAGCGGTAACGATACCATCGCAGCAGCGCTCTCAGCCGAGGGGCCATAAAGCGGCGCTGCCTGCCCCTACTGCGACTATTTTAAGATGTCTTCCGTTATGGTCGACTGGAGCTTACCTCACTGGAAAGTTGATGGGAGTGAAGGTCGTCAAGTTGGTGCTGCCGCGGCGAGCGAGCCCAGCTGCCAGTCATTGAGGGAATCGCCATGAACACCACCATGTTTCTCCGAGGTCAAGCAGAAATGCCTCGGAGAAACGCTGCGTCAGGTTCGGATTCGTGGGCGTGTTTTTCTTTCTCTCCTCTTGCCATTGGCTGGAATGTTTACATTCCAGAGGAGAGAAAGAATCGAAAAAACACGCCCACGAATCCGAAAAAGACGGGGCTTAAACGGACAGACGCCCCTCTCCTCCAATGGCTGGCCTCTGTTTAGGAAGCCAGCCAATGGAGAAGAGGGGCGGGTTCAAGCCCCGTACTGAACTCTACTGAACTCATTAAATCTCGCGAGCGAGACTGCGCAAGCGCAGCCTTCGCTAGCCGAGACCTAAAAACTTAATGTGCCCTTGTGTAATGTAACTGGTGCTCGTGTAAAGCGCTCCAATACCTTCCAGTCGAGTTCTTGCTATAGCAAGCTGGAAAAAAACTTCTGAAATGATCAGACTGTGAAAGAGCTATAACGAATCTCTTTGAAGTTACATCATAAGCACTGAAGGGTGGCACTGCTGCAGAGTTAAGATATTGTTTTCACCCTGAGGGTGAGGGCAACAGTGGAGAGCCCAATAGGGACCCGTCTCAACATCTACTTTTTAGAACTGCCAGTGCTTTGCACCGGCAGGAACCGGCCCACTTAAAGCCCTCATGATATATACAACTCTTTGCATTGACACAAAGAGATAGGACAAAGCTGGTTTGCGTTCTTCCTGTCTTTATACCACCCTCCTTCAATACTTCTCAGCTGAGGCGGGTGGGGAGGGGGCGGGACTACGGCGACACCTCATTAATCCCGAGGTTAATTGCATTTCCGTGCTGTTAAACAATGAGAGGCGTCCCACTCTCCCCTCCTTGGATAATCTGCCCTCCCAGCCTTGAAGTGGCGCTGAAAGGGGCGCAGGCCAGAGGCAGGTGGCTTCCCCATTAGTGTGGTCTGCTAATGCGATCTAGTATCTCCCAACTGCACATGAAATCAGGAAGTGGCGGTCTTGAGTCATCTTCCTGATTTAAACTGATAACGGTTTTATTTAGCCATCATCTGTCTTCTGGGTCTTTCTGTGACACGTGAGTGGCTCTCTAGCTCGGCAGGATAATTAGTGGCAGGGAGTGGGGAATTGAAAGGACGGTCTGTAAGATAAGATTTAGTCACCTGTCCATGTCTTTTAAGCCAGGCGTAGGGTAAAGAGGCTTCTTCTTGTAACACGATTTTATATTCAGTAAAAACGCTTTTTGTCCCACTGTCTTCTTTGCATTATATAATGCCTCGACCACATTTTCTACCTCTCCAAAAATTGTTTGCCCCAAAACCAGCAGGGTGCTGCTAAAATGGTAGGAAAGAGGTGTGTAGACCTCGACCCATAGAGCTTAATTTGAGGCAGTGTTTGCCGGTGGTCGTCACTGGCACTTAATGATCAACACCGGCACTTATGACAGTCAACCTCATGGTGGTGCTGTTAGTCTATTTGTGAGATGGGTGAATCAGCAGAGAGTTTAACAATTAAATATGCATTAAACATTAATAATAACAGTTTGTCCGAGCCATTTGGGCGGCATGGAATACTCCAAACTCTCACATGTGTAGGAGTGTGACAGTTATCAGTTGTGTTTAATGGCATTTGGCAGTGCTAGCAGAGGCAATGGGGGGTATAAGCTGCGGTAGCCTCCTGAGAAATAACTTGGACCCTGGCACTTTTTTAAAATCTGATTAAGCACTGATGACTGGCGTCATTGCATTTTCATTCAGGCATGCACTGGAACGCTCTGCTGTTCGGCCTTAGACTTAAAGTCCTCCCTCTTTTCTCAATGCCATGTGCTCTTTTTCAGTCCTGGTAGCATATGGTGTTGGGCTGAAGAGCACAGTGAGACATGATTTGTGTGGTCTGATACCCAAGTATCCTCAAAAGTTCCCTGACTACCTTGCCCTTATACCATTATAACCCCACAGGTTATCCTGCTATGGTGATAACACACGATTGTTCAGGTCTGGACACTTAACCCTGATCTGGTCCGTGTCTCCTGCTGTTTGATGAACGATTGACTGTTTCCGGAAGCCATGATATCACAGGAAGCTGCCGCCTCCTCAGGAGGAAAAATCCCTAAAGTCATAGAAAACCTCCTTGCTGCACGAAGACTTCAGAGGATAGAAGAAAAGCAGGGATCCGGAATCTGACAGTGAAATTCTTCAGGATCACTAAGTGGCAAGATCAAGGAAACAAGCGAAGGAAGGCTTTGTTGCTACGTACCCTCAAACCAGATTGAGGCCTTTAAACAGTAAAAGAACAGGAGACCGAAATGACAACTCACCACAGTAGTAAACATAATGGATTAGGAAAGTCAGGAAGAACCCAAGGGAGGAACAGTCATGATGAAAAGAGAAAATACAATGAAAACCTGAAGTGGACTTGCTGTGTGGTCACCTTAAAAGGCAATTGCAAAACCTCAGGCAGGTGGTTGCCATTTTGAATTTGAAGAATGGAGGAGCAACAGCTAGGAGCCCAGGAGGAAGAGAGGAAACAGAACAGATGAGAGACTCCCAGCCCGCATTGGTGGACTTCGTATGCTGTCTTCCGAGAGCCGGAAACCACAGGGACCCAGAAAGTAATGCAGCTCTCAGGTGTCCAGATGGCAGAGAAGCCATAAACACAAGAATGATCCTCCCATTTTTGGCAAGAAGTCAAAACCAGTCATCATCATTTCCTCCTCTTGATGCCAGAGACAATAAAAACAATGACACATCTACAGCACCTCTTCTGAAACCCAGTTAGTGCCTTGTCTTTACTCAGCATTATGGCCACTGCGACAAGTTATCTGGATAGAATTATAAGTGGCCTGGTGTTCCTGTAAACAGATTTTCTGGGTGTGGGAATACCGAACATGAGTACAACCAAAGTTAAAATAGCTATGGGAAAGGCTGCTTTGCAGCTAGGAACTGGTCCTCGGCTCCTGAATCGACCCTATGCCAGGCAACTTCCTCACCTTTTTTCACCAATATTCCTTCCTCCAACCCCCTTGCCCTGCATAGGCCTCGTCGCACGCAGTTACTACCTGCTCAGAGCAGGTAAATGTGTGTATTAAAGAACACAAAATTGTGAACTTCGTGTGGAATTCCATTGGTAAATCGATATCTGCACAATTATTCCCTAAAACCTGGTGTTTTGCTTGTAATAGGAAGAATTATGTCCTGAGATTCTGACTGGTAAAGGAAATGCCAACCGCCCCTATTGGGGCTGAAGTGTCACTGCTGCACTGGAGTCTATCTGCCTCCTTCATGCATCTCAATAAATATGGAAGACTGACTGGCCACTAGGTGTCACTGCTTCGCTGGTGTCTGCTCCCTCCACGATCCCAACCAAAGCCATAATGTGAATGGACACTAGATGTCACTGCTGCATCAGTCTCTGATTCCTTCAGGCCTAAGTCTCTGTCATACCATAACAGGCCACTGGGTGTCACTGCTGTGCTGGTTTCTGCTCCCTCCAGAATCTCAAAGACAAATTGTGAGTGGACACTAGGTGTCACTGCTGCATTAGTCTCTGATCCCTTTCGGACCTAGGTCACTGTCATACCATGACTGGCCAGCCAGTGTCACTGCTGAATCAGAGTTTGATCTTTCAGGACCGTCGTCAGTGCAGCAGTTCGACTGGGCGTTAGGTGGTACTGCTCCACCCGTGACAGTCTGCCCTTTCTTGCATGCAGCCTTTGTCATACTGCCCCTGGTCTGTATGGGCCTCATTGCGGGTGTCTCCTTGAAATCCCGATGGAGCCGGTGACAAGTTGTGAGGTTTCACCCAGAGATTTCGCCTGCTAGCAGGAGCTGACATCTCTGGGTGAAGAGTTAAACGAAAATCTGTAGGGCTGGGAATCTCTTGAGGAAGCACCAGGGAAAACATGCAGGAATCGTCACTGAAACACAATTCTACCATGTGGCTCACTAAGGGGCATATTTACAAGCAGGCGATAAAAAATTATCGCCGCTTTTGCGGCCGTTTTCGGCCGAAAAGCAGCGATAATTTTATCGCCTAATTAGCAAGGCCACGCTAACGCGTGAAACCTTGCTTTAGCGTCAGGATTCCTAACGCCCAGCTTTGCATCTCTAATGAGATGCAAAGGGGGCGTTCCTGACCTAACATGACAGGAGAAATGTCGCTAAGCAACATTTCTCCTATCATCAAGCCCCACGCTATGAAGCATAGCGGCAGGAAAAGTAGCGATAACCCCTGTTATCGCTACTTTCCTTACGCCTGCTTCAGGACTGACTTAGCCATGAAATGCTATGGAAGGTGGATATCATGGCTAAGTTTGTGAGTCCCTATCAGCAAGCTAATGCCACATTGCGTGAGATTATCGCTGGGTTTCCAGCGATAATCTCGCGTTAGGCAGTTAGCGTGAGGATTTTTATCGCTGAGGAGATAAGCGTTGCTAATAGCACGCTATCTCAGCGATAAAAATCCACGTTACCCGGCGACAATTATCCTCGCGCTAAGAGCGCTGAGCGATAATTATCACCGGGTGTTGTTGATATGCCCCTAAAATCTCTTAACAGGGAGCAACGCCCTTCCCACTGTACTTACTGGTGTCCCCCTGAAATGGACAATTCTGTAGGCATTCGGAGTATCGGGCTGAATGCCGCCCGACTTGAAACTTTAACCTGTGCGTCACTGCTACACTCTCCTCTCCCATAGCTGTTTCCTCCTTCTTCAGCCTCATAAATTAGTATTTTGTACCAGTTACGGGACCTGGGTTTTTCATATTTCTTGTTTGTAAATGAGCTACAAAAGCCTCGGGGGCGGGGGTGGGGGAGGGGGGTTGTACGGGGGGGGGCTTAGAGGGAGATAAGCATTTTTTGTACTGTATCATTAATATAGCTCTTCATATCTGTAATGGGGTCACAAAGCTCTCTGATATTTTTTCACGTTCCTAGGTTCTATTTCAGTGTGCATGGTAAAAAGGGGGTGGTGTTGTAATTTGACTTGCATGAGGTGTTGGGTGAGGAGCATGAGGTTTGGAGTTTTCCTCTAAAAATGAAGCTGTGACATCACTGATCTCTAAGAATGAAGTGCTGCGGAGAGCGTAAGAGCAGACACAGTCACGCAAGTAGATGCTTACTGTCTATGGGGTGGTCTGTATCACCCACTGGTGGGCCCCACTGATGTTAATTAGTGGGTCCACAAGTATAATTCTATGTGAGTTCACCCAGGAGTGACCGAAACCCAAGCCATGGAGCCATATTTAGGCAGCTAAAGAATACTATACCGTGTCCACCCCAAGTCCTGGCTGCAGAGCCAAGGAACCAGAGAATGCTCTATGGAGTCCTCCAGCAGGAACAGAGATCTGCAGGAAATTAGGCAACTGAAGAACACTATATGGAGTCCACCCAGGAGCAGCATAACCCAGTCCCTGGCTGCTTGCTTAGTGAACCTGAGTTTACAATATGCGGTCACCAAGGAACTACATAAGCACAAGCCCTGGCGGCATGATTCAGCCACGAGAGGCTACTGTATGGGGTCTCCCCAAGTCCAAGTTCTGGCAGTATTCTTAGCAGCCAGAGATTACTATATGGGTCTAACCATGAGCGACAGAAGCACACCCTGGTGACACGGTCGATTAACTAAAGAATATTATATGGGATCCACTCAGAAGCAACCGAAGCGCAAGCCCTAACGACACCACCACACAACCAGAGAATATTATGATATGAATATTCTTAAGCTTTTAGATATACGGCAACTGGTACTTGAATATATCACAGTATATTGTTTTATTTATCGCATCATGTATTAGGATCCCATTAGACTGCATGCTCGTAACTGTACACCCACTATGATTTTTATTGAAAAACAATAAGCAAAGTTATTTAAAAAAGCAGAGCATATTATATGGAATCTACCTAGGGGGATGAGAGGAGCCACTGGCATGGAACCAGCCATGGGATGAGCTTAGGGAGTTCATTCAGAGTGGCAGGTGAAAGTCAGAAAGAAGCAGTGTGTTCTGGTGACGTACAAAGCAGCCGGTCTGTGGTTACTATTAGCCTTTTCTTATGGCGCACACCACATCAGAGCTAGATTGTTTCATGCCTATTAAACAATTGCTATTTTTTCAGATTTCAGAGGTACTTATGTTATCAAACTTGGAAGGGTGAAAACTTTGTTGGTCCCAAAGCTGGTTGAATCCCCTTGAGTGACTGGAAGCTGCCCAGGAGCACACCGAGGAGTGCTGCAGTGCCCCTCCTGCTTCCTCAGTACCTTTCAGAAACCTGCCTGGAGCAATCCTCTGGTTCCAGAGGTAAGGCACTAAACGGTCCTCTGGCCCTTTGAAATCAGACCATCCCAGAAAAATAAAATGGAGTGACATGACTTTAGAATCCCCAACTACTACTCTGCTGCCCAGGAAGGGTCACATAGTCCAGTGCTCACAGACGATTGCCTTAGAAAACAAAACCGAGTTTAAGGAAAGACATAGGGTCGACTTGGAGGGTTGTTGGTAACAGGACATCCTCCAAACGTTAACTGGTTTTTTATACCCCCATCTTTTGCAACCCCACTTCATGTGGAGGTGGTGGATTGGTACATTTCCTGACAACAGAGCTGCTGCTGGCTTCGCCATTGTAAAATCCTTCTGGCGGATGCAATGGCAGTCGAAATGCCATTCAAAGAGCATCTGACTTTGAGTTGCCATCCAATGCCAACATCCTGCATCTGTTTGCTTGTCTGTATCCAGCATTCGAACTACAGTGGTTCCAGACAGAAAAGCTGCAGAAATGCCCACTTGCACTACAAAAACTTTCCAGTGTCTAGGTGATATTGTATTCATTTTTTCCAAAACAGACACCTACTTTGAAGGTTTGTCTTGAGGGAGAAAAAAAGCAAAGGCACTCACATTTCTGCTGTGCCATGGCAGATCTTTTTTTTCTACTGCCAAGGAGGTGGGAGCTGATTTAGGGGCCCAAAAAAACTACCACATTCCAACAGACTTTAATTGCTTCCATCTTGACTGGCAGACGCTCGCGCCCGACTCCCAACTTTATGACAACTGGCCGTTCAACAGCTAAATGAGCCCTATGGCTTTTAGGTCTCCCCTAGACTCAACTTTAGCAGTCTTGATTGCCTCTTGTTTTCCCAAAAATCTAAATATCATGATAAAAATGCTTATATATATGCGTGCAGAGGTTTTCGGTCAGCCGTCTTCATCCATTGGTCTCTTCATACATCATTGACTTTCTTCTTCAACCCACTGCTGTAAAAAGCATGTGGCAATGACTCAGCCCCCTTCAGCCATCGGCTCGCTGCACTATTAGTGATGATATCTGCCTGTGCACATGGGCCCACCCCCAAAATCCTGTGCACCTGTGCACATCCAGTCAAAACGTAGTCCACTACAGAGCCAGCATTGATAGGCCAATCTCTGCCTCTATTTCGTTTTTCATTTCAGACCATGGCTTTACATTTTGTATTGCTTATACACTTTGAGGTTTAAATAGACTGAATTGAAATTTTGTGTTCAGAACAACATAAGGCAGACAAACCCACCTAAAACCTAAACATTCCCCTCTACTTCTCCTTCCCCAGCTCCCATCCCTCATATACACTATGAATCTGGGTATTTAACTCATCTCACCTTTGTTCTTATTATCTTCTTTTGTTCTCTATTTCCCTGCTGCCCCCGGGGTGCACTTGTCTGTTTCCAGAAGGCCTAATAATTTAGGGTCTTTCGAACATGTCAAACCTCTATATCCCCATTAAGGTAGGAAAACGCGAGTACAGCGTCTTATTAAAGACGTACTCCATTCCCTGGGCCCGCTTAGCGAGCTTTTGATTTCCGAAAAGCGCCCAGAGTCTTTGATACAAAAGATAAAGCAGTGGAAAGTGAACCTTGTTCCACAAAACTAGTGTCACCAACTTAGCCGCCAGCAGATAGTTCGAAATAGTTTTGCCTCTGGTCGCACCCTTTGTGGATAGTCCCAAAATCTCTGTCTTAGCCAAGTACATTATTGTCACATCGCACATCATTCACACATACTCTGTTACTCCTTCCCAAGAGATTTCTAACTTAGGGCAACCAAACAGGATATGTGTTCAGTTCCCTGACTGTGCACACTTCCTCCAACACTCTCCAGATGCATTATGGTCATGCTATGCAGTCTGGCTGGGGTGTAATGCCCCAATATATAGTCTTGAAGATAGATCCTCTGCCCCGGGCATATCTTGCGAAGTTGGTTGTTTATAGAAAGGTCATTAGGCAGCATCAACCCTTATGTACAGTTCCTTTTCCACTGTACTTGTCTTGTAAATTTGGCCTCTGGAGGTTGGTAGTTTAGGAGTTTGTAAAGTCGTGACGGTAGTTGCTTTGGGGGGAGATATCCTCAAACCCTTCTCAAAACCCATCAGCTCCCTAGTCGTCTCTCTACTGATTTTGAATTAGATACCATAACTTAACTGCAGTCAGCGGAGTCATTCGGTCTCTATGACATTAAACTCTTTTTTAATTTCTTCTTCTTAATTGGTTCTGAAATGGGTCGTCTAGGAGAGTGCATCGCATCCCTCTCCAAAGCCACAAATTAATTCCTAGTTAGCCCGGGAGGGTGGGGTGAATTCTTTTTTTCCAACCAGCAGAGAGTACGGCGAGGGGAAGGCAGACCCTCTCATTTTAGTTACAAAGTTCTAGACTTCAGAGGCCTTGGTTATTGGAGACATGTATTGTCTTTGCCCCCTCTGCCTCTTGGGTACTCACAGGTCTTCTCCCAAGGGCTGGGATGCCAAGTTTTTATCACTAAAACACCATGACTTATCTGTCTGTCTTCACCACCATTTGATTAAGTACCGAAGTCGGGTGGCCTACTAGGAGTGTAACAGGTGTGGAACCCTGAGGACCCGTGTGTCGGGTGTATTGTTGACTGCATCTGGCTGCACTTGGGTCTCTCTTCTCTACCCAGATATAAACTGTGCAAAGCTCTTGAAAGCGGGCTATATCTTTCCATCAGAGTCATAGGGGTAACACTTGGAAAATATTTAGGATTTTAGGCAAGCCTACCATCTTAAATGCTGCAACCCTGCCGACCCTGAGAGCGTTTTAGTGTTCCAGGTGACCATAGGGCCCTTAATAGATCACAGAAGAATTGTGAAATTGTCTGCTGCATTAATGCATAGATTTGGGGTCAGCCTTGTGCATAGGTATTGTATACCGGCTTTCAACCACAGAAATTGTGTGTGCGCATGTCGCAATGGGAGTGTTTCTGCTCCCCTGCAACCACCAGCCCTTTTGATTTATAGAAGTTTACTTTGAACCCTGACATCTCCGGGAAGTTATCTATATCTCTCATTATTTCTTTCATAGTATGAATAAGATCTGTGATGGTGAGCAGAGCATTATCAGCGAATGCTGCTATCTGCAAAGTGCTTTGCCCAAATATGATGCCCCAGGTGTTAAGATTTCTCCTTATCCTCTGCAAGAACTGCTCCATTACCAGAGCAAATATTAAGGGTGAGAGGGGACACCCCTGCCTTGTTCCTCCATTGTATATTGTTTTGGGCCGACTGCTGGACATTGAATAAAACTCTTGCTTTGGGCCTTCTCTAGTGTGCCCAGACCTACCAGGAGAATTTCAGGCCAAATCCAGCTAGTTCTAGAACAGTGGGCATATAACCCCAGTCCACCCTGTCAAAACCCTTCTTGGCATTGCGGGAGAGAAGCATTGCCTCTCTGCTTCTCTGCCTCACCAGGTCAATCAAGCGGAGGGCCTCCTCAGTGTTGACGCTCATGCCTGTAGCCTTAAAGTCCATTTAGTACAGGTGGATCAGGGATGGTAGCACGCCCCCCAGCCTGGAGGCTAGTATCATACTGAATAACCTCACATTAATAGCCTCTGCTATCATTGGAGAAACTTCACCAGTGGTTCCGAAGCTCTCAAAGAATTCATCAAAAGAGGGAGCAACAGAGGTGCAAACATTTCCCTCTTATAATCTTGTGTCGTCTTTGATGGGCAGGGCCCAGATTGGCTGTTCCGATGAGGAGATCCTCCCAGCATGTGTGGAGATAAACGTAATCTGGTTATCGCTTCCTCCAGTGATGCTGTTCTAACCTGCCAGCCCTTTCATTGGAACTGCATTCTGAAGGGATGGCCCCGGAAGAGCTCACCCCCTTGCTTTTTAGGAAGTATGTTAATGACTTGAATGCTCACGTTTTCACTATACAGATTGCTGACAAGTCCCGAAAAAATTGGATTTTGCCCATTGAAAGAGAACCCACTCACTGGTTGCTGAGTTTGTGGCTTCAGTTTCTCCTTCTCCTGAGAGAAATAAACAGTCAGTAATACATCTTGCAAGGTATTTCTGTTGGTTGTCATATGGGCAACTTTATGTACTCTGTTGATCTTTGTCAGGTCTTCATAGGTCGTCTACAGAATGGTGTTTTAAAGGCAGTAGACCTTTTGTTTAAGTGCGTCTTTGCCCACTCCCATGGGACGCCACATATACGTACATTATTGCATCACGGTTGGGTCTCTAAATCTTTCCATTTTCTTTGAAGGATAATGTCTTGTTCTTCGAGTTGCTTATGGTTTTCACATTAGGGAGAATCGTAATCCAGTTCAAAAAGTGACAACATGACTAGACTTGTAGAAGATGGCAACATGGAGCGGCTAACGGGGTCTTGTGGTTTGGCAAGTAAGCTAACCCTGCGGGTTAATGCAGTCGCTGTTGAGGTCTCTGTGCTACCGTCAGGTCACAAGTGCAAATAAGATTGATAATGAATCAGTCCTTCATCTTTTGGAGGACTATTTATATTTCCTGTTTTTATTCTTATTAATACCAGGCCAGAGAGCAGTTTAGGGTAGAAAATAGAGAACACGCACCATAAGCTGAATCTCGTCTAGGCACGTGCACTCCATTGTTCATGAAACAAGATGAACTCCTAGGATGAGTTCTTCTCGTTTTCTGGTCTACATATCAGTTGGAAACCAGACAGTGATATTTTTCTGTGTTGTTATTGCTGTAAATGGTGTTTAGCTATCCTGAGTGGATGCCAAAAACTTGTCAAGGAAATATTCGTTATTAGCACAATCAGGGCAGAACAAAATGGCAGGCGATCAATTTTTAATTGGAGAAGATTTAAAAAATGTTCTGCAGTTATTTTTTGGCTAAGCACGCTCCACCATGTCGCTTGCATTGAAATGAGCTTACGCTAATCTTTCAGCATTATAGTGCTGTGCAGGTGGAGGGGTGGGTTCTGACTCGCAGCCAAGCAATGTCAAATCATTGCATGTCTGGCAACGACTACGCAACCACAGATCATATGTGTGAATGACTTTAGAAGTCAGTACTCAGAGTAACCTTGCCAAACCTCGTACACTAAATGCTCATGAGAGGGGATCTGGTCCTCTGAGCTCTTTCCGAAATGGCCTTTGTATTTAACTACGCCCTTGCCAGGACTTCGAACCATTAATATACTCACGCTGTATGTGTTTATATGTGTATATATGGGTGTATGTACAGGATATACATATGTATATGTATATGTATATATATATATATATATCACTTAAAAAACCATAGGTTTCACACATGTTATAGTTAGCTGGACATTTCCCTCATAAAAAAACAATGAAATTCCCCCGTTATAGTTAGTGCAGGCAACTATAACTCACGCGACCGCAATCCTCTGCTGATGACGTCAGATATTACATCACTGTATTTAGACACCTATTTACCCATGTCTTCTTCCATTAATCTTTAGCTATACATATATTACAAATATTTATTTTTCAGAAAGACACATATGTAATCAGTGATGTAATATCTGACGTCATCAGCAGAGGATTGCGGTCGCGTGAGTTATAGTTGCCTGCACTAACTATAACGGGGGAATTTCATTGGTTTTTTACGAGGGAAATGTCCAGCTAACTATAACATGTGTGAAACCTATGGTTTTTTAAGTGAATTTGCAAGGTTTTTTAAATGCTACTTCCTAACTATAACGTGTGTGAAACCTATGGTTTTTTAAGTGAATTTGTACGTTTTTTTAAATGCTAAGTTATGTATTTATTAATATATATTTATTTTCAATGTCTTTCACCGTGCGCGCGCCGTGCGTGCGCGGTGCGCTTCGCGCACCGAGCACCCACGATGCGTTGTCCATGCCGTGCGCGTACGGTGCGCGCACCCCGCGCATTTTCAAAAATAAAAAAAAAGTTTTTTTCACCCTTGGGGGCCTTCAGTGACCCCCTGACCAAGGCTAGGGGGTCAGGAACTGTCCACCATGCCCCCTTTTCACGTTCTCCACCTTTGTTTTTCACTGCCTCAGACTACGAGAGACAAAATGGCGGCCGACACTTCCTGATTTCGACCGATTCGAATGTTTACTGACATCTAACAACTAATCAGAATTGCGCTCGCGCACGTCACCGTGCGCGCACCGTGTACTATGTACTTTTAACTGCAATTTTCTCAGGAACTAATGATCTGATTGACTCCAGATATGCAAAAGGCACATCCCTGACCTGAGGACTACCTCTTTGCCAAATTTAAAGTTATTCTGTTCAGCTGTTTGGGCTGTACCTTGGACTAAAGGTCCCTATGGAAAATTGCATGGGAAAAACGCGTTTTGGGACCCCGTTTTTTCTCAGACCCCGCTTGACGAATCCCCCCGAGACTTTCAGGGTAGGAGCGGAGCGGAGCGCCCCACCTATTTTGAAAATTTCACGAGGATTCATCAATCGGCGCCAAAGTTATTCCAAATAGAATGTTGCGGATTTCCTATGGAAACACGGTCCTAACTATAACTATCTACTGGCGACCGCCAGTAGATAATATATATACATATTCACTGAAAAAACCATAGGTTTCAGGCACGTTATAGTTAGGAATTAGCATTTAAAAAACCTTAGAAATTTACTGAAAAAACCATAGGTTTCAGGGGCGTTATAGTTAGCTGGACTGTTCACTCGTACAAAATCATTGAAATTCCCCCGTTATAGTTAGTTCAGCTAACTATAACTCGCGCGCCCGCAATGCACTGCTGATGACGTCACATATTACATCACTCATGACATGGTCAGTGACATCACTCATGACATCACTGATGACATCATCCAGTGAATGTGTGTTTTTCTGAAAATTACATATGTTTTATATATGTATATCTCAAGGTCGATGGAAGAATAAATGGGTATATAAGTGTCTAAATGGATGATTTGTTTTTGAAAAATTGATTGTATAACTGACTGATTGAGTGTATCTTAGTGAATACATGGCTTAGTGAGTAATGTTTAAATATGTAAATATCTGTATCAGTCTCTCACTTTGTGTATAAGTGGCTGCATGGGTTGGTGAGTAGCTACATGAGTGTCTATATAGGTTATTAGTTGGTTTTTTGAGTATCAGTATGCATGTCTGAGTGTCTGTATGGTTCGGTGGGGGGTATTACGTAGTGCATAGGTGCATGAATGAGTGACTCACTGTTTGTATGTGTTGAAGACAGCATGTGTGCAGGACTGTATGGGTGGATGAGTGTGTGCATGGGTGTCTTAGTGAGTGAATGACTGTCTCAATAGTGTCTTTATGAGTAACTACATATGTTTTAAACTAGTATATGTGACTATTGGTGTATATAAGTGAGTATATGTGAGAGTGAGAGATTGAAAGAGTTCCTGTATGAATAAGTATGTGTTTCTATAAGTGATTGTTTAAAAGACTAAGTATGTGTAAGTTTCTGTAGAAGTAAGTGTGGTGGTGTGTGTATAACTGTATATGCAAGTAAATGGATGTTTTATTCTTTATTAGGAAGAGTGAGTATGTGTGTGAGTAACTCTATGGATCAGTGGCGTTGTGTAACAGAATGTATAGGTGTATGAGTACATATGATGAGTGAACACATGTATGAGTGACTGTATAGGACTGTTGGTGAATGAGTGTATGTGTATGTGGATCTTAGAATGACTGAATAGTTTGTTGTAACTGATATTAGTATGTCCATCGTTTTGAAAATTTTAGTTTCATTTTTGAATGTGTGTATCAAAGGTTATATTAGGGGGAAGGAGGTCTGCCACTCTATCACAAGGATGATGTCATCAGTGATGTCATATGAGATGTCATCTGTGATGTCATGAGTGATGTCACTGACCATGTCATGAGTGATGTAATGTGTGACGTCATCAGCAGTGCATTGCGGGCGGGCGGGCGAGTTATAGTTAGCTGAAGTAACTATAACGGGGGAATTTGAATGGTTTTGTACGAGTGAAAAGTCCAGCTAACTATAACGCCCCTGAAACCTAGGGTTTTTTCAGTGAATTTCTAAGGTTTTTTAAATGCTAATTTCTAACTATAACGTGCCTGAAACCTATGTTTTTTTCAGTGAATTTCACAGGTTTTTTAAATGCTAATTTCTAACTATGTCTACCAGAGATAGGACATGTGAAGAAAGGAGAAAAAACGCACAGAAAGAAAAAAAAGAAATGCAGAAAGAAGCAACAGAAGTCCTTAAAGACAAAGAAAAGTGCAGGAAGAAGGATAACGTGCAGAAAGAACAAACGGAAGAGCAGAAAGAAGCCTTGTTGCAAAATCATCCTGTACCCTCAACTTTTTCAGACGGATACTGGTGGTAACTGAGTCTGACTAACCAGTCCTAGAGCCAGTGCTATGTTAAAAGACACTCAGAATACAGTGAAAACACCTACATACACTAGGGAACACTATGCGTTGGGGCCCCCCTGTGATCAGCATGACCTCCTCTGTGAGCCCCTAGTATATAATAGGGCAGGGGATTAAAACTACCTCTTAAAACGCGCCACAGGGCGTGTTTGCACACGTCACCTCAGGCCCTGTCCCCTCACTTGCCCACTATGTAAACACGCCCTGTGGCCGTTTTAAGTTGGGAGATTAAGTCCCCTTGAATCCTGAGGGTACCTAGGGTCCAACTAGACCACTAGGTACCTCCAGTAAGCACCACAGAGCTGCGTTGCAGAGAGGTGTAAAAAGTGGCATGGCCTGGACCACCTCTCTGCAACGCAGCTCAGTGGCGCTTACTGGAAGCACCTGGTGGGCTAGTTAGCCCTCAGGGGCCCTCAGGATTGAAGGGGAATTATTTCCCCATCTTAAAACGCGCCATATGGCGTGTTTGCACACGTCACCTCAGGCCCCGTCCCCTCCCTTCCCCACTGTGTAAACACGCCCTGTGGCCGTTTTTTTACTTGGGAGATTAAGTCTCCTTGAATCCTGAGGATCCCTAGGGGCAAAATAGCCCACTAGGTACGCCCAGTAAGCGCCATTGCAGAGAGGTGTAAAAAGCGGCACGGCCTGCACCACCTCTCTGCAACGCAGAGCAGTGGCGCTTACTGGAAGCACCTGGTGGGCTAGTTGGCCCCCAGGGTCCCTCAGGATTGAAAGGGAATTATTTCCCCAACTTAAAACGCGCCACAGGGCGTGTTTGCACACGTCACCTCAGGCCCCGTCCCCTCCCTTCACCACTGTGTAAACGCGCCCTGTGGCCTTTCTAAGTTGAGAGATTAAGTCCCCTTGAATCCTAAGGGTCCCTAGGGTCAAACTAGCCCACTAGGTACCTCCAGTAAGCGCCACAGAGCTGCGTTGCATAGAGGTGTAAAAAGGGGCGTGGCCTCAGAACACCTGTCTGCAACGCAGCTCCCTGGTGCATACTGGAGATACCTGTTGGGCTAGTTGGCCCTCAGGGACCCTCAGTATTGAAGGGGAATTAATTCCCCAACTTACAACTGGCCAGGGGGCGCGTTTGCAGAGTGCTGCAAGGCGGGGGCGTGGCCTCCGGCGCGATGCCGGTCTTTTATTTATTAAATTTTTTTAAGAAGGAGGGCTGTGTGGCCCCCCTTCTTTTTCTATTTTACTGGCCCTGGGGACCCCATCCCCCAGGGCCTGCACCCTAATTTATTTTGTTGAAAAAAATTAATTTGGCCCTCCCAAGGCCTTAGTCGGCCCCGGGGACCCCAACCCCCGGGTCATGGCCTTTTTGTTTTTGTTTTTAATTCTTTAGGAGGGGGCTGCGTTGCCCCCCTCCTCAGGCCACTTATGGCCCCGGGGACCCCATCCCCCGGGGCTGGCCTTTGTTATTTATTATTTAAAAAAACATATATATTTATAGAAAAGCCTAGAACATGCTGGACAAACCGTATATACCTATCACCATGACGATTTGCGTGATATTCATTAAAAGGCGACTATGCATAGAATGAATCCACATGGAATTTTTGTGAAGCTCTGACGTGTCTGACGCCCTACCGTGCCTAATCCCGGCGCCCTCGCCGGTGGGTACTCTCCAAGTAGACACCCTTTTCGTTTATTTATACAAACATGGGTAGCTATTGACGGGCACATTTAATATACACGCACACCAAGCCATTCAAAGGGGATTCGACAAAAATTCGACCAAACTATGCAAGAAACCCCCCTCACGGTTAATAAAACACACATCCACCGCCGGATGTGTAATACTTTTTATTTTACTCTCTGGAAAGGAGAGGAACTTCACTTAAGAGTCACAGCGTGCTCCTGGCTGAGCCCAATGCTGTGTTACACCCACCAGTGCCCGCCGAGTGCCTCACACCTCTGTGTTGTATTCCACCAGCTAGTGCGTATGCTATGACACTCTCTAGCCCATGTGCACTGTAACACCACCCCGTGAATATGTCATGCCACACTTGCCTTCGCACGGGTTATATTGCCCCATCTAACGTGCCTTCCTCACTGCCTATGTTATAACGCACAGCGCTACGCCATACATATTACAATCTGGGATCCATATCTTTGACACAGTTCATATGCAACGTTACACTCCCCAGCACATATTTTATATTACAACTTTAGAGACTAGTTAGGTTACACAACACTGCCCTTTGCATATTACACTCCAAGGCGCATATCGCATAGCACGCGCTAGTGCCTGTGCTATCTCGCGCTCTCCAATGAATCTGTCATTGCGCACAATGTATTGCATATTATATTTCACGCCCCGGTTCATCTTATATCACACTTTTTGGTGCATAGTTTATACCATATACTATATCTAGTTTTCATTTTCAATCGTGCTCTCAGGACTATGTTCTATATAACACTGCGTCCACCTACCCTTTTCAGGGGCATTACATTTTGCGATGGGGTGTGGAGGGTTAGGGGGTGTTTCTGCCAAGTGAGCCCGGAGTCACAGTCACAAACGTCCTCTTCTTCCTGAATAAAAGTGAGATTATGCTGCATACTTGTTCATATTTTAAGTAGTTCGCACAGACACACATTTTAAAAACAATAAAGTTCCTAATACCCACCTTCTCTGAACAGTTAGCCTGCTGCCCCATCCACCTCCTCCCTATCCTCTGTTGTCTGAATCCATGGACTAGCCTCCTCCCTCCTGCCATGCATGGTCTGATGTGCTGCCACTGTCCTCCATTTAGCATGATGTACCAGTCCACTCCTCCTGCCCTCCATTGCCCAATTCTATGGCCCATCATTGACCTCCTGCTTAGCCTCTGTGCTTAGCTTGCTGCCCCTATTCTCCTTCCCCCTGCCCTCCGATGTCTTTGTACATGCCCCTGCTCTATCCTTTTTGCTCACCATGTTCCATGGACCTGCCATTCCTATCTACTCTGAGTGTTCTGTTTAGCTGCCACTCCCCTCCCACCTGCCTAGCATTGTCAGATCACTGTAACCTGTCCCTGCCACCTCCACACTGCCTGTCCACATGCCGTGCCCCTATCCCCTTCCTCCTGTTATCCATGGTCCATTTTACTGCCACACCCTTCTGCCCTCCCTGGTCTGTTGTGCTGCAACTGCTCCTCCTGCCTGCCCCGCGCGGTCTGTTGTGAGACCCCTTCCCCTGAACTCTCTTGTCTGTGCCCAGGTCCTGACCCTCACTTCTATCCTCCATGGTCCTTTGTGCATGCCCCTGCACCCTCCTTCTTGCCCATCATAGCCATTGTGCTGCCACTAACCCTCCCGCTTGCCATGCATGGTCTTCTGTGCTGCCATGGCCCCTCCCACCTTCCCTGTGTGGTCAGCTAGCTGCCCCTGACCCCCTCCCACCTTCCCTCCATGGTCTGTGTATATGCCATCATAGTCTCATTGTTGCTCTCCATGGTGTGTCTTATTTCTAGTGCCCATCCTGCCTGACCTCCAAGGTCATCTTGCTGCTCCTGCCCTGCCCCCTTGCCCCCAGCCCTCTGTTTCCATGTGCAGACCCCTATTCCCTCCCTCCTGGCTTGTCTGTTCCATTGTAATGCCCCTGATTCGTCCCTCCTGCCCTTTATGGTCTGTTATGCTGCAGCTTTCTCTCCTGTCTGTCCATTATGGTCAGCTAGCTACCATTGCCTCTTTCCCCTCTGTTCTCTGTTGTCCATGTGCATGGTCCTGTCCCCTCCCTATTGCTTTCTATGGATTGTTGTGGTGCACTCCCGTCCTGCATGCGCTGTGTGGTGTATTGTGCTGCTGCAAACCCTGATGCCTGCCCTGTAGGGTCAGTTTGGTGCACCTCTCCATGTCCCTCCTGTCCTCTGTTATCCGAGTCCATGTCCCTACCCCAATTCCTCCTGCCTACCATGATCTAATGTACCATACTTGCGAACATTTTAAACTTGGTAAGAGGGAGATTTTGAAAAAAAACTGGGGTATTGATTTTCCCCTTTGAGTTACATTGAAAAAGAGGAGATTGTAGATAGGAGACAGATCAAATAAAGCCCATTTGAGCTTAAAAACATTGGACGTTTCCTGGCTGAAACTGGTCTGTTGGCATGTATGGTTGTACTACCACTGCCTCTTCCTTCTGCCCTCAATGGTCTATTATATTGCCACAGCCTCTCTTGCCAGTCCTGTATTTTTGGTTTGTTGCCCCTGCCCCCCTTTCCACTGCCCTCCATAGTCTGTTGTGCTGACACTGCCCTTCCTGCCTGCCCAGTGTGGTCAAATTGTTGCATCTGCACTCTCCTACCTGCCTTCAATTTTCAGAGTCCGTGCCCCTGGCCTCTGCCTCTCAACAGTATCCCAATGAACAACTAGATTGCTAACATTCTATATTTATTACAAAAGTGTGGAACGCCTGACGTCATCTTGATGTAATCAAAACTGTAATACCTAGAGTATTTCCTTTAGAAATTACATATATGAGAGGGTCTTATTTGCATCAAAATTATGGTTAGTGCTCTAAAAAACTAAAATGAGGACATCTTTTCTGAGTTTTCAAATAGCGACAAAGAACTTTTAAATTATTTGTAATCTTTATGTTTTTTTATCCAGTTGACCACTTGATTAAATGTTGCACCTAGGGGAGAGGATGTGGTGTTACTTCCGGAGCTGCAGACTTTGCAACTGGGGAACCAGGTTGGAGTTTCTGCTTCAGCTCAACATTCTGTGATTCTGGTCAAATCACTTAATCTCCCCATGTCTACAACCAAAATGAATTTGATCTTGTGTGATGTAACCAATGCTCATGTAAAGCACTCCAATACCTGACAAGACTGCACTATATAAAACTGCAAATACACAAAAAATAAGTGTTTTGCACACTTCTGTCATTGGGCTATACTTGGGCTACATCTGGGTGATATTTGGGCTACATTTGGGCTCTTTTGTCTCTGGTGGCCATCTTGGGAGATTTATTTGATATGACGTTTCCTAATTTCCTCATTTACTGCAGTCTCCTCAGTGGGAATACTTTCAGTTTTGTATTTTGGTTCCATCAAGAAGTCACACATTTGCCATAAATTCTGAATGTTAGCACTCTAGTTGCTCATTAGATCACTGTAGTAAAGCTACTGCTCAACAGGGAAGTCTGCTGCTGGTATTCAAAGTGCATGTTTCAGTCTGCATGTCAGAATTTTTTTATGAAATAGAAGAGGATTTGAGAAGTCAAAATGTGCCCTAATTTTTCTTTCTGCAGCACTAATCATACTTTCTATGGCAAAATGAACCCCCTCATTTTGTTCCTTTTTAAATTAAATGTTTTAAGAGTTACCACTTTATTCTAACCAAGATGGCTTCAGGTGTGCCATACGTTTGTCATAAGTAGGACTGTTAGTGCTCTAGTTGTTCATTAGAACACTCTGGGAAGCTGCAGTAGAACACAAAGGAATCAACTGACAGTCTCTGCCCTTGTTGGATGTACATGTTTTACTGAGAATGTCAGACTTCATTCTCACATGACTGACAAAGATAATGTGAATTTACAGAAAATATGCTCTCAGTTTAGCTTATAGATCACCTTCCTAACCTCTGTGGGAAAAGCATGAGAAACTAGTTTTCTCTCAAACATGATTCATGATATCACAGCAGAAGGCTTTTTCACATGGTACAACCACCTTAGAACACACCACAATTCCTAAAATGGGTATGGTACCATCAACAAATTATTTATAATGTAACTAAAGTCTTAAAACCTTCTATTAACTGCAATGCTTTTTAATGAGGTGCTATCATGTATATTGGTCCCAAGATGGCTGCCAACACTTCTTGGATGAAGTGCTGACAGCCAATCAGATCTCACGATGAGATGTGTGGTTAGGCTCCGCCCAGATATATATAGGTGATATTACTTTTGATTTTCTCAGGAACTACTGAACGGATTTACACCATTTAAGCAAAAGGCACGAGTCTGAACTGAGGACTACCTCTTTGCCATATTTGGTGTAATTCCGTTCAGCACTTCGGGCTGTAGCTGCGTCAACAGGTCCTATGGGAAAATGCATGGGGAAAACGTGTTTTGGGATCCCCCCTTTTTTATCGGCTCCCGCTTGACGAATCACCGTGAAATTTTCAGGATAGGAGCGGACCGGAGCTGGCCAAAAATTTTGAAAATTTCGCAAAGATTCATCAATCGACGCTAACGTTATTCCAAATAGAATGTTGCGGATTTCCTATGGAAAATAGGTCCTAACTATAACTACCTACTGGCGACTGCCAGTAGGAATATATAAAATATATATATATCTATATACATACATATATACATGCATATATATAGATAGTATCTGTGTAAGAATTGTGGGGTCTGACTTTCAATCGAAAAAGTATTTATTGTTATCTTAATAACCTTGGTGCTGTTCAGTGAGTCTTCACAAAACTTGTCAATAAAATAGTTCATGCTACTTAGTTTTAGCTTGGCAAGCTTCCTACAGATTCATTGAGCAGAAGCCAAAGAAAATGGGCGATGGTCAAAGAAAGTGACGTTTTCCATTTTAACTCCCATAGGATTCTTTGCTCTACAAATTAGAAAAAAATCTAAGCAGAATTACTCCAAACAAGCCATAAAAATAGAACTTTACTCAAGGAAGTGCCTTTGCTTGGTTTGTTGTAAATTTGTTCAGTAACATTAGAGAAATTACTGTTTAAAAATATTTTCTCTGAGCTTGAAAGGCTAAAAGAGTTACCTGGCCCGTTAATTCTCAGATCCTTTGAGAATTTGGCTATTGATGGAGGATTTGCCATTCCATTAATAAAAAAAAGCATGCCGTTTGCCATTCCATTAATAAAAAAAAGCATGCCGTTAGAAGGGGGGCTTTTTCTGCCATTGTCCACTGCAAATTTTCAAATCTATTTGTGAGTGGATTCGTAAATGAACGGTGCTCAGATTGGCAACTGTATTTGGTGTGTGATTTAGAGATATCCTTCTTAGATACTGCTTTACTCCTTTCACCTAATGGCACTAACATCACAGATCAGAAATAATGAAGCACTAGCTGTACAAAGCCTTTTTCTAGTCGCAAATGACCCGATTCGCAGAATCCAGACGTTTGCGAAAGCAAAAAGACATTTCCAAATGTACAAAGCCCTAATTTGTTATTCAGTACCTATAATCCATGTTTGTAATAATCCATATTTATAAAGCATGAACATATCATCCCTTAAGGTTTCAAGGCACTGGGGGCCATGGGAGAGATTAAGTGAGCTATTGCCCAGCCATGTGATGCTGAGCTGAGCCCTGCGCTCCGGTGGCCGTTGCACCAAATCTCTCCTTGTTATTGAAGCTCAATTTTGTTTTGCAAACTGGTATTTGGAAGGGGCGTGATTAGAACGTCCCTTCCAAATACCAACTTGCATTAGTACGTGTATATATTTTTTAGACCGAAATGCGGTCACAAAACATTTTCACTTCGCAAATTTGGACCCCTTTTCCTGTGAGAATGGTTTAAGAGACGGCAATGGTCCAAGGGACCTCTGTCTACTCTTAAAACAATTAACTTAAACCTTTAATTTTTTGTTTTTTTAAATGCATCCTGTTTTCCTTTAAGGAAAATGGGCGGCGTTTTAAAAAAAAGGTTGCTTTATTTAAAAACAAAAATGACAGCCACTATTTCTGTGATAGCAGCAAATCGCAATGGGTTACAAATTGCGACCTACCACATTAATATTCATGAGGTAGGTCTAGTTGCGATTCGTAAAAAACAAAATCGCTATTTGATAATCGCGATTACTATAGTTTGTATATCTGTCCCCAAGTTGCCGCCCAAATTATTAGTCCTTTCAAGGTATTATTGAGCAGACATTTCGCATTTTTTGTGTGCAAAAAGAGCTCTCTCAGCAGCAGTAAATTAGGGAAATAATATTGGTGAAAAATGAGTATGATTAACTAAGGTCTGAAAACATTTTCATGAGCATCTTGGAGGAGATCCCAGAATAGCAATTTCCCCCAGGAAACATTAGAGAGCAGTGTCAAAATACAGAGCATAAATGTCACTAAGCCTTCTTGCAGGCAGAACTGCAAATGTAAAACAATTTTCTAGATCGAAAATGAAAAAAAGAAAGCATTTGTGATTGGGCTCAAAAGTGAGCGTATGAGCGGCACTGATTATTACATTCAGCTCCCATCTCAAAGATGGTTGTCCCACCCCTGGCGATCGGAAAGGTAGCCATCGGAAAGATTGATTTAACGGGACCCCCAGCAAATAAGAACCCTTGTCTGTCTTTGCCCCCTCAAAAAAGGGCACAGTAATGCGTCAATGGAGAGTAACATTTTAAAGCATTAGAGTCTTTTTCATACAGAGCTTGTAGAAATAAATAGGCTACAAAAGAACCTGGTAAAGGTCTAGGGACCAGTTTTAATAAGACGCTGATTCAAATGAATGAAATGTTTAGAAGCCTGTAAATAAATGGATATTGTCTACCAGTGGTATATTTCTCATAATAATAATGTTTCATTGAAAGAATTTGCTGTCCTGAGGAAGGAGTCTCCCAATGAGAAGTCTTTTCGAAACATCGACTTTAATGCCTGAGATGGGCCTATTATTTGGAGACTAAAAAATAACCAGGATCAAATCTCCTGTATGGCACATGAGTATAACAGGGAGAACACTGTGAGGGTAGTAATACACCAGCATTTACCTATCCCTAATGCATTTATGTAATGTGATATATTAGATGATTTCCACAAATTGTGAGATAGTTTGCGCTATATAAAACTTGTCTTTTTGGATGAGGATGCTCGTATTGCAGAGCTTTCTCAACTAGGCTGGTGTGTCTGGGGATGTCAGTTTGTGATACACTCCCCTCTGCGAGCAGGCTGTCACCTTAGGATGCATATGTTAGTGAGGCAGCATGCAGAAGTGAAGGAGGAGTGTGTGACAAGTTTGCTCTTACCCAGTACCAGTCAGTGAGGCACATTGCACAGGATTTAAGATCGCGGTTTTCCCCGGAGGAGAGTGCATCTTAGAGATTTCCTCTTTTTTATGTGCCCAGATTGTGTAGGCCTCACGCACACCATTTTGTTTGCACAAGATGATATGGGTAGGAAACCATTTTAAAAGCTGGGACCATCGAAGCAGATCTCTGTTTTGTTGTGCGAAGGAGTTCCATGTACGGATTCTAAATGTGTATATTCTTCTTGCACAACTGTAGGACTCTCCAGCTCATCTCCCTGAAGTAACACTCTGTTATCCTAGCATCAGAAAATGCACTCTCTTAACCTGGAGGTAGAAAATGTGCTCCCTTAGAAAAGGGAGTAGAAAAGATACAAACCACATGGGAAATAACGCACCTCTGGAGAAAGAGATTTCACCCCAGAATCATGATCATTCTTTGAGAACACAGTTGCTCCCAGGAGTATGATTCTCTACACCATGCCACCATCAATATTAGGGTGACTGAAAACATTTGGATACGAACGTTCATTCTAATTTACTGTACACACACAACATACCCTCATTACCACTATCGCATCCCACAACCCCCTGCACCCCTTTATTGACGGAGTTCACAACAGAATCTTTCGGGTATGCTAATTACGTGACTTTGGAACGCCTACATTTGAGCTTCAGGGATTCAAAGGCAATCCTCAAAATAATCTCATAATCCAAGGGCAGGGCCTTGTTTATTATTCCAGAGCTTTATATAGCCCACCGCTGTAAATGAAATTGCTTTTACGCTGCATTGACGCGGATGGAAACAGTGCATTCATTCTACCTGGGTGGAAAAGGCCCGCTTGTAATTGTTTTGTGAGTGGCAGGTAATTGTTAAGAACATTTCTGATGCTGCGCGCTGAACGTATAGCAAGGGAAGTGGCCACCTCTGCTTCAAACTGGAGATGCATGCTGGCGTCCAAGAAGAGGAAGGTGTTAAAGTCTCACTTAGGGTGTAGGGATAAATGTTCTCAGTCAGGTATGCAGGACTTGACCAGAGAGAACTTTATTAGCTATTAAACAGGCCAACAGTGAAGAAAAGTCCCTTTCTCCAGTCCACAAAACATCCCAATTGAGCACAAACGTTTCACGGTTGCATGAAACTCTTAATGGTTTCGCTGAACGCTGGTGTGCAGCTCCTGGCTGCCATTTTTCCAGCCATGCGCCAAAATCGTTCATAGCGGATGAATGGATTGTGACAATTTTAAAACAAAGCGAGCCAGTCTCTGCTTGGAACTAAAAATGTGGAGAAATCACTCTTATTCTCTAGCCAGTGAATCAGATGCGACAGAGTTTGGGCTTTAATTAGAAGACTGGTTCTAAGAATGTAAAGCAAACACATTGTGCTCAGCCCATTCCTCGGTAGGTTGGTTCTAGAAAGTGCACATCCTCAATTACAGGCCTTAGCAACAAGGAGCAGACTGTGTGCATGTGCTTCCACACTTTAATTTTTTCAATTTCAGGGCAGAGGTTTGGAATTCCTGTAGGTGTGCAATGGACTTGAAACCTAAGTAAACATATAGAAGGTCACGGCCATCCAACTGGCTGACAATTCCAGTTCTTTCTCCCAATTTCTTGTTTGCTGTAAATATGTCACACAAATGAAATTGTGTAATATAAAATTCATGTAAACATAGTGTACTATTATTCTATTTTGCTAATTGGCTGTTTAAAAAAATGGAAACGTATTTTTACATTTAGTTTTGAATATTTGAATATTAAAAATAAAACAAAGATGTAAATAGTCTTTATTTTTTGCATACAATAGGATTGTGTTTAACAGTTAGGAAATGGTGTAAGTTTCATGTAGCTTTAGAGCAAGTGTTACGATAAAGTTAGTGGGTGGGATTAAAGTAAGAGTTCGAGTTGGGGTTTGGGCAAAGGAAAGGTGATGCAGTGACATGTATCATTAGGGTTAGGCCCAGGGTTAGGGTTTGGGTTGGGGTATAGAATGGGGTTAAAGGTGGGATGTTAGGGTTTGCTTTAAGGTGGTTGGAGTTAGAGTTCGGGGCTAGAGTAAATGTAAATTGCCTCATAAGACGCAAGAGACACTTGTCACCTTTAACCTGAACCCAATTTCTCCTGATCTGAACACATTATGGGGCCACAAGGCAATACTGGTGACCTCTAATCTGAACACAGCTTTCTCGAGATCTGAAGACAATATGGGTTCATTGGGGATGGATATAACTTCCTACTTGAACATAGCTTTCTCCAGACCTAAAAATCTTAAAGGTTCATCTGGGAGCAGGTGCCACCTCCGAACTTGAACTCAGCCTTTTCTCCAGACCTAAACACATTCAAGGATTTGTGTGAGTGGATGTTTACTCAGAGAGGAAAAATTGATTACCTGGACTCATATCATGACAGAGGCCCGCTCTAAAATATAGCTTGGCACAAACTTAATATGTTTTGCCCAGAAGCATTAAAATTTGACCACTTGCCCAGACAGTATAATCTGTGTATTACAGTCTTTTGATTAACACCTTACCCAGCCCGCCAGGCCAAATCCACCCACCCAGTGGCGAGAGATTAGAAATTTGATATGCACAGATTATCCACCCCAAAGTTTAAGAAGCAGCAGGCTAAGATTGGCCAGTATTTGCACCAATGTAGCCCATGGAAGACAGGGTCTGCTTGAAACTAGGCATATTGTCCAATTCGTTGGCCTAGCTATTGTGTCTGTTGTGTTTTGGTACCTAGCTGCCCTTCGGACAAACTGTGTGATTTTAAAGATGCTATTTCCTCCTACAATTACACAATTACATCATCCACAATTACATTGGTTTTGATTCGCTGGCTTTGTACCACGACTGTTAATGGTATTACGGATTGTGGATAGCATCTCTGTAATTGTCTGCATTTTCTGTTGAGGAATGGCACAGGCTGCCCAAGATAATTCAATCCACACAACGGTGAGTGCAACTCCTAACACCAGCCTCACTGACCAGCAGGTCCACCAAGTCAACTCTATCTGCAGCTGCAGGAGGTGCAAAAGCTCTGAGAGCAAGCACTTCTCACGCACGTTACATTAAACCAGAACTAAAAAGTGAGGGTGGACCATCCTTTTAAACACCATTTACAGCAGACTTAACGAACACAGCTGATGTGAATATTATAGTTCATGGTAAATTTACAAAAAAATAGCAACTCGATGTATGTAAGCAGTTGCGGGGAAGCACACCAGCCTTCACAAAGAGGATACCCAGGTGTACAGGTAATACTATTAGAGGAACTGTAAGCATTCATAGGCTGGCAGCAGAGACTGTTGCAAAGCCCATAGCTGTGTCATGGCAGCCTTCCACCTTCTTTGTGCTAGTCTGTATTCCGAAACTTCAAAATTTGCCTTTAAACCAGAGAGAGGATTGCAGACTCTTTTGATGCAAGAGATAATTTAAGTTGGTGTAGGGATTTTCTACTAGTTATAAAAGGTTCCCTTCATATAGAAACATAAATACCATCGACACCATTGCTAGATAAAAGCATCTAATCAGACAAAGTCTTATCTCCACACTTTTATATTAAGGTATCTCAAGCCAAACAAGCAAATCTAATTGAATTCTACCACATAAAATTGAAGTATTACAAACACCTATTTTATTAAAATCACAAGAAATAAAACCAAATAATTCATATATTGTTAAAAATCATCAATACATTTCATATATTTCATAAAAATCACTTTTAACATGTATCACAAAATTACACAAGACATAAAATACATTACACACTCACATAAAAGAGAAAACACAATTTCAGACACTTGAATATGTCATTATTTGTACATATGCCCTATAGATATGAAGGTGCGGTCTAGTTAGACTCCTATTTATACAATCCCAAGACCGCGTTCCAACAGGGATTATGTCACCAGAATAGCGTTGACGTGTTTCGATGGTTATTTCATTTTTATTCCATCTTTATCAAGACATTTGATTGATTCGGTTCTCTCTGTATTGATCCCTGATTCTTATTAGTCCTGTGCAAAACAAATATGTGAACAGGGTTATGATTATAATTATCTATTATATAATCACTCCAATATCTTTATCTCATACAATCTGGAGGCCAGTAGCGATTCTCCCCTTATCAATCAAAGGATAACCTTTTAGTGTACATGTGTGCGAAAAACATCATATTGTTAGTAAAAGCTACTCATGACTTATTCTCATCCATGTTATTCATACTCCCTACTTCTCTTTTTCCTATGTGCTACAAGGCATACAATGTATTATCCTTACTTCACACCACTCTATTATTTTCAGTATTGATTATACCCTGAATTGCTCTTCTTTGTATACTTCTCAACTTAACATACCACCTAGGACTTCATGCATCCACATGCTTACACTTATTCCTTCTACCTATACTACTTAGATTTTTCTACACTTATCAAGGTAGGCCATAGTCATTACCTTCAGAGTATAGGAACTTTGCTTATATTAATAACTCGTTAAATCTCTGGTGGTCCGGTCAGATGATGAAAGAAGTCTATTAAAATTCAAAAACTGCAGCCTATTTAGGAAAAGAGGGATTGAAAAGGGCTACCTCAGTATTAGCTTTAATATATATTAGACTTTGTTTTAATGAAAATTACTGAGCTCATACCTTGCTTTTTCGAGGGAAAAAATCGGCAGTATATCCTAGTGTTGTATCAGTGGCTCAACTGATTAAAGTGCCAGCTATCTCCCCTTGGAAGGAATCATGAAAAATGAGCCTAAAGAGTAACCTCCTTATTCTACACCCTCTATTTTTTTTAAATAGAATAGTATCATACCTTATTATCAATGGTTCATTTAACAATTTTTAGAACACGGCTCTTCATAACTTCGAGGGGCAAATACGTCCTCCTCCTCCACGTTGTACTGCATCAATAAGATAGACATTGAGTGTCAGCTAAAAAGGAACACTTACGGTGGTATATTATTTAGCATTTATGTTAACCACCCTACTGCTTAAGGTTTTGGTGGGCCGGCCGGGATTCTAGACCTCTAAACCCTCATATTTCACTACGGTCGCTTTTCTACTGGACACACACACACATGTCAACAAAATAATAGACACTCAAATACTAGTTCCCCCAGGTCGATTGATGATTTTTTCAAATTCACAGAAAAACATTGGCAAAGCCAGTAGGTCTCACCTATGCAAGAGCTATTGACTTTGCCAGAATATATGACGTTACTTAGTATTCGTTTACAACATATGCCTTTACAACGCCGTCAGTACAACAACCATGGTGTTACCACGCGTACCATTACAATGCAAGTCATTACAATGACTTGCTGTAGGGGGCGCTAGAGTTTGAAATAGTATAATTTACTATTCCAACTCCAGTCTGTGCAACAGTAGAGAAGGTGTTGGATTTTAAATCCAACACCTAAAGCCCCCTACAGCAAGTCGTTGTAATGACTTGCGTTGTAATGGTATGCATGGTAACAAACCAGTCGTTGTACTGACTGCGTTGTAATGGCACAGTGTTTTACTGACAGCAGTGTAAACGCTGTTTCCTGCTTTGCCAATACGTTTTAGCAATGTTGAACACCAGAGTGGCTGCTGTTTAGCATTGCTAAACGTTAGTAGGGTAAAGGAGACTGGCATGGGGAGGATTATAGTAAAGTGGAGCAGGATGGAGTGGTATGGAGTGGCATAGAGTGGTGTGGAGTGGGGTACAGTAGAGTTGAGTGGCCTAAAGAGGAGGGAAGTGTCATGGAGTAGCATACAGTGTTGTGGACAGTCATGGAGGCAGTACAGTGCCGTAGACTGGAAGGGTATAGAGTTAAGTAGCATAGAGTGGAGCACAGTCTCAGATTTGGGTAGAGGGTCGCAGAGTTCAGGGCTGGACTGGCTACCGGGCCTTTCTAAGTGAGCAATGTAAAATCAAATGGTTTTAAAGTATGCTTTAAAACCATTTGCTTTTCTTTTCTTTATTTAGAAGCACATGTAGGTCTCTATCAACAAAATCAGCCCCCACCGCAGTGAAATCGTCCCCTCAGCTTGGCAGCCCACCAAAACGCCCAATAACCAGATCGGCCTTGGTAGAGTGGAGTGGCATAGAGTGTTGTGGAATGTTGTAGAGCAGAGTAGAGTGGCTTAGAGGGTTTAGCGTAGAGTAGAGTAGAGTGTTGTAGAGTGGAGTAACATATAGCAGGTAGATTGTCAGAGTGGAGTGGTATGGAGTGAAGTAGAGTAGTGTGTCACAGAACAGAGAGGAGTAAATTGGCATAGATGAAGTTGCGTAGAGTGTCATAGAGTGGAGTAGTAATAGAATAGCATAGAGTGGAGTAGAGTGCTGTAGAATGGAGTGGCATAGAGTGTAGTAGGGTATCAGTGGGACATAGTTTAATGAAGAAGAGTATCGTAGAGTGAACTATCATGGGTTGGAGTATCGTAGAGTGGATTAGAGTGGTCCACAGTGAAGTACCGTGATGCAAAGTAGCTAATGTAGGTGCAGTGGCATAGAGAGCATTGGTTTTGAGAAAATTGGTTTAGAGTAAAGTGCATAGCGTAGAGTGCAGTAGCATAGAGTGGTGTAGAGTGCAGGGGCATATAGTGCAGTGGCGTAGAGTAGATTTTTTCAGAGTAGAGTCGAGTGGTGCAGGGTAGAGTATAGTGCTGCACGGTAGAGGGCTGTGGCATAGAATAGAGTGATGTAGAGTAGAGTGGCACAGCATTGATTGCAGTGGCTTAGAGTGGAGTAATGGGGTATAGAGTGCAGTGGCATAGGTTGCAATGGCATCGAGTAGATTGTTTCAGAGTAGAGTGAAGTGGTGTAAAGTGGAGTGTAATGGAGTGGAGCAGGCTAGAGTGAAGGGGTATAGAGTAGTGGTGTAAAGTGCAGTGTTGCAGAGTGGAGAGGTGTGGAGTGGTTCAGAGTAGAGTGGCTTAGACTGGAGTAGTGTAGGATGCACTGTCACAGAGTGTAGTGGTGCACAGTAGATTAGAGTGGCATGGAGTGCATTCACATAGAGTGCAGTGTTTCAGAGTGAAGTGGTGTGGAGTGGTGCAGAGTAGAATGCAGTGGCATTGAGTAAACTAGCTCAGAATAGAGTGGCATAGAGTGCAATGCTGTAGAGTAGAGTGGCCTAGAGTGCATTGGTGTAGAGTGCAGTGGCATACAGAGGTGGCTTAGGGTGGTTCAATGTCAAGTGACACAGTGCAGTGGTGTAGAGTGATGTAGGGCACAGTTTTGTCGAGTAGAGTATAGTGGCGTACAGTGCAGTGGTGCAGAGTAGATTGGTATACAGTGCAGTGGTGTAGAGTGTATTGGTTTTCAGTAAAGTGGTGTAGAGAACATTGGTGGAGAGTACAGAGATAAAAAATTGAGTAGTGTAGTGTGGAGTGGTGTCGAGTGGATTGGCACAGAGTAGAATAGAATGACACAGAATTCAGTGGCATAGAGTAGATTGTTTCATGGTGGAATGATGTGGAGTAGAGTGCAGCGGTATACACTAGAGTATCATAGAGTGCAGTGGTGCAGGGTAAGTTAGAGTGGATTGGTGTAGAGTACAGTGGCATAGAGTGGAGCAATGCACAATAACATGGTGGACAGTTCAGTGGCAAAGAGAGCAGTGTTTCAGAGTAGAGTGACATACAGTGGAGTAAGGTAGAGTGAAGTGGCATAGAGTGGAGGGGTGCAGAGCAGAGTGGAGTTGTGCAGGGTAGAGAGTGGTGGCATCAGAGTAGAATGATGCAGAGTAAAGTGGTGTAGAGTGCATTAGCATAGAGTAGAGTGATGCAGTGGCGTAGAGTGAAGTGGCATAGAGGGGCTTAGATTGCAGTAGAGTGGCGTAGATTGCAGCGGTATAGAGTGCAGTGTAATAGAGTGCTGTGTTGTAGACTGCAGTGGCATAGAGTGCTGCAGAGTAGAGTGGTGCATAGAGCAGTGACATACAGTACAGTGGTGCAGCGTAGAATAGAGTGGCATAGAGTGCAGTGAGGTAGAGCACAGAGGTGTAAAGTGACATAGTGTGCAGTGGCATAGAGTAGAATGTTGTAGAGCAGGGCTCGCCAAAGTCAGTCCTGGAGAGCCGGATCCATGCCAGATTTTTAAGATAACTTAATTTATCTAAATGGGGATATGGTAAAAATCTGGCATGAATCCGGCTCTCCAGGACTGACTTTGGAGAACCTGTTGCAGAGTATAGTGGCGTAAAGTGCAGTGGTGGGAAAGTAGGTGGCGCAGGTACGGTGGCATATGGTTTTGAGTAAAGTGGTGTAGAGTAGATTGGCGTAGAGCTCAGTGTTTTAGAGTATAGTGGCATAACATAGAGAGCAGTGGCGTAGAGTGCAGTGGCATAGTGTGCAGTGACATAGAGTAGATTGTTTCAGAGTAGAGTCATGTGGAGTGGAGTGGAGCAGGGTAGAGTATAGTGGTGCAGGGTAGAGTGAAGTGGCATACAGTAGTGGCATAGATCACAGTGGTGTAGAGTAGAGTGGTGCAGCATTGAATGCAGTGGCGTAGAGTTGAGTAGCGCAGAGTGGAGTAGAACGGCGTAAAGTTGGGTGACATAGAGTGCAGTGGTGTAGATCGTTTCAGAGTTGAATGAAGTGGCGTTGAATGGAGTGATGCAGTGCAGAGTAGAGTGGTATAGAGTAGTGGTGCAGAGTGCTGTGGCAAAAGTGTAGTAGTGTATAGTAGAGTGGGGTAGAGTGCACTGGCATAGATCAGAGTGGTGCAGAATGGAGTAGAGAGGCATAGAGTGAAGTGGCGTAGAGTGGATTGCCAGAGTGCAGTGGTGCACAGTAGATTAGAGTGGCATAGAGTGCATTGACGTGAGTGCAGAAGAGTTTCGTAGAGTGGTGCAGAGTGGAGTGCAGTGGCAGAGGGTAACGTGTCGTAGAATAGAGTGTCGCAGAGTAGAGTGGCATAGAATTCAGTGGCAGAACTTCAGTGGCAGAGAGTGCAGTCCTGCAGAGTAGAGTGTCGCAGAGTGCAGTGGTGTGGAGTAGAGTAGCATAGAGTGCATTGACCTAGTATGCAGTGGCATAAAGTGGTGCGGAGTAAAGTGACATAGAGTGCAATGGTGTAGAGCAGAGTGGCCTAGAGTGCAGTGGCATGCAGAGTATTAATTTTGAGTAAAGTTATGCAGAGTACATTGGCATAGAGTGAAGTGGCGTAGAGAGCAGAGTGTCATAGAATGCAGTGGTGCAGAGTGGGTTAGAGTGGTTTAGAGTGGATTGGTGTAGTTCAGTGGTGAAGAGTTCAGTGGCAAAAAGTAGAGTGGCAGAGAGTGCAGTGTTGCAGGGTATACTGTCTTAGAGTGCAGTGGTGTATAGTAGAGTGGCATGAAGTGCATTGGCATGAAATTAAATGAAAAGAAAGGTTTATATAGCGCAACTGTTACTCCTGACGGAGTCTCCTGGCGCTGCAGATAACTTAAACTAACTGTAACTGTCCAGACTAAATCATAGCCAGAGAGCAGACATCTGTTAGACCGAAGATCCAGGTCTTAAGGGCTCGTCTAAATAGGTCTTCATGTTGAATTACTCTCAAATCCTTTGGTAAGTTATTCCATGCTTTTGCTCCCAGTACCATGGGTGATTTCCCTCCTTTTGATGACAATTTAAACCTACTTATTGCCAAAAGATTTGCAGAACTTGATCGTAATGTCCTTGTTGTAGTTTATGGTTTAAATCTGATGGAGAGATAGGCGGGGCCAACTCCCCGAGAAGCTCTAAAAGTCGTCAGAACGCTCCCGCTACCCTCGCGCCCTCCGGCAATCATCCTGTCCTAAATCCTGATTTTCATGCACGGAATCCTGCAGATGAGTCACAGCTGGGGCGATTGACGTTGTCCGGGCCAAGATCGCCCACCGGGGACCGAAGTTGTGCACGGCGGAAGATTGCGGCCTACCTCCGAAGGATGCCAGGGGCTTGCGTTGGCAGGATGCCCGGCCACTAATTGAACAACAGCGGCCTTGGGAGGTGTGAACTGGCGGACGGATGCCGCTGCACTTTCACTTTCGCTTTCTCGCCCTTTGTTTGCTCCGGGTTGGGAGTGCGTCGTACAGATCCTCTGTCGTCTGGAAGACCTCCACCCGGTCCTGACTGGCTGTTGAAGAACTAGTCGTCCCTGTCTCCTCTACCTGAGTGAGGGACGTCCTCTTGCGACTGACCGTCCTGCTGTCCGAGATGTCGACCAAGTCGGAGGCAGACAGGTCGAAGTCTAAGACTACCAGGCGGGGAGGCTATATCCAATCCAACAATATGGATCGTTATGCCCAGCAGAAGGGGTCGCCTGGTGGATCGGGACAGTCGCTGGAAGCACAGAAGGCCGATTCATCCCCAACCTCAGAGTTATCATTGCAGGATATCAAGGGGGCGATAGATGGGATGCAATCTTCGATTGGGCGACAGTTCGAGACCCTGGCGAACAAGGTGGACATGATTCTGGTCGATGTCAACTTGATTCGCGCGGACCTGGGAAAAACCAATGAGCGGGTCAAGTCCCTGGACCTCAAGACTACTGGCCTCGCGGACGATGTCTCGGAACTCCAGGCTGAGGACCGCAAGCTACGAACCGCGAATGACCTCTCCGCTCGCCGGCTCGAGGACTTTGAAGGTCGGGCCCGGCGCAATAATGTGCGCATTATTGGGGTCCCGGAGACTTCGGAGGAGCTCTCCGTGGACCTCCTCGTCGAGGATTTAGTGGTGAATCATCTTGCGCCAAAGGGCCTCGGCAAGTTTTTCGCGGTGGAGCGGGCTCACCGAGTGCCTGGCGGACGGCCTAAGGTGGGAGCCCCCCCGCGGCCGATTGTTGCCCGGATCTTCCACTTTCGAGATCGGGACGCTATCCTGCAAGCATCGAGGGTGACAGGCCCGGTGCCTTTTCAAAATGCCTCTGTGAGCTTTTACCCTGATTTCACCCAGATGGTGCAGAAACAGAGGCAAAGTTTCCTGGGGGTGAAGCGGCGGCTCAGGAATATGGACCTGAAGTATGCCATGCTTTTCCCCGCTAAGCTGCGTGTGGTATATGAGGATCGGACTTTCTTCTTCGAATCGCCGGACATGGCACCTTATTGCAGTAATGGGAGGGCGGCGGGGGGAAGATAGGGGCTCTTTCCTCCCTCGGGGTGTTTCTTGTAGATTTGTTTCTGGTAGGGCGACAGGCACACTGCAAGTTGGGGGGGCTTTGTAAGCTGACGCAGGGGTGCAGGGTGGGGGGGGGTTTCAGGATGTTGGGGTTGTTGTTTGGAGTTGGTGTTTCTTCTTGCAAGGCGTAGCAATGACTGTCAGAATTGTCCGATTGTGGTTCTCTGGGGGGGGGGGGAGGTCTCTTTGTGTCAAAGATGGGGGATAGGGGCTTAAACGTACTCAGCTGGAATGTTAATGGCTTAGGGGACCGTATAAAACGGGGGATAGTCCTGCAATTTTTGAAACGGACCTTGCCAGATGTGGTCCTCTTGCAGGAGACCCACCTTATAGGGAATATGTGTTATGCACTTAACAGAAAGGGCTACAAATTCATTGCTCACTCGGGGTTTTCCTCGGGATCCAGGGGTGCGGGCATACTTGTCAGAGCTTCCCTACCATTTGAGGTCGACTCCACCATTGCTGATGATAGGGGGCGCTTTGTGGCCGTGTCGGGGAGGTGGGAGGGCAGAACGTTGGTTTTGGTTTCTGATTATGTCCCTCCTGCCTTGCAGGCCTCCACGTTTGCTGATCTGGGCGAGGCCTTGTTGGAACTCCCCGAAGGGATGCTAGTGGTGGGAGGAGACTTCAATGCGGTTGGTTCTGGAATGCTAGATAGGTACCCGCCCAGAGACACCGGGGGGGCTCAGAAGTGGCTTCCCGACTTTATTGATACTTTTGGCCTGGTAGATTGTTGGAGGCTGCGGCACCCCACTCAGCGACAATACACCTTCCATTCCGGGGCCCACGGGAGCCTCTCCCGGATTGATTATCTGCTCACTCTGGCGGCGCACGCCTCTTTGGTAACTGAGGTTAGGCACATGGCCCGTGGCATATCAGATCATTCACCGGTGTGGGCACGTCTGGACATAGGCCGGGTGGCGGGGGGCAGGGTGGCTCCCATTAACCCCTGGTACTTTCGGGACCCCAAGCTGCGCAGCGCGTTGCTGAAGACAGTTGACCACTATTTTCGAGAAAATCAGGGCTCAGTTGACTCCGCGGTGTCCTTGTGGGAAGCTTCTAAGGCTGTACTGAGAGGGGAAGCCTTGTCCTTGGTAGTGGCCGCCAAGCAGCGGAGAGACGCCGAGGTGATACAAGTGGAGGACGAGATAGCGGCTTTAGAGTTGGCCTTGGAGGGGGATGTGGAGACGTCCACGCTGCACAATTTGCGCCTGAAGCAATTGGAGTATAGGGACCTGGTGACAAGTGCCGCCAAGACCCTCCACAGGGAGCAGCAGGGGCGGTTGTATGACGTTGGTGATAAGGCCGGGAAATTGCTGGCATGGTTGGACAAAAAGGAGCGTGTTAATCGTGTGTTGCCGGATGGGGGAGAGGTTGTCACTGATCCCGACGGTATAGTCCGGTGTTTCTCGAACTACTTTCGTACGGTATACGCCTCGGTTTCGGATAGACCGACTGAGGACTCATGTGATCTTCTGCGTGACATCGCTCTGCCCTGCCTTTCCGCCATTGATAGGGAGGACCTCGATGGTGATATCACTGTAGACGAAGTGGCAGGTGCTATCCGTGCGTTGCGCTCCGGCAAGGCTTCGGGCCCAAATGGTCTGCCGATAGAGCTGTACAAGCTTTGTCCGGATAAGTTTGCCCCGCACTTGACCGCCATGTTCGTGGAGGCGCGGGAGAACGGGTTTCTTCCGCTCGATCAACGGCTGGCGACGATTGTGGTCATACATAAAGATGGAAAGCCCCGGGATAGGTGTGGTTCCTATCGGCCGATCTCGCTCCTCAACGCCGAGCCGAAAATCCTTGCCAAGATTCTCGTGAACCGCCTGGTCCGGGTACTTGGCGACTTGATCCACCCGGATCAGTCGGGCTTTATCCCGCACCGAAACACTGCACTAAACCTTAGACGCCTCCATGGAATGATTGCCAGGACGGGTACGATGCGTGAGCCGGCGATTGTGGCGTCCCTCGACGCCACGATGGCCTTTGACACGGTAGAGTGGGCATACTTGTGGGCGGTGCTGGCCAAATTCGGCTTCGGGCCTGGATTCGTGGGATGGGTGAGGCTGCTCTATGAGGGGCCTCTTGCAAGCGTCGTGGTGAACGGGCGGGCGTCGGCACCGTTCGAGCTCGGGAGAGGCACCCGGCAGGGTTGCCCCCTGTCGCCGTTGCTGTTTGCCCTTGCTCTTGAGCTGTTGGCGGCATGGATACGGTGGCACCCGGATATACGTGGGATTCGCTGGTCGCCTGACCACGAAGACCGTATTTCACTCTACACCGACGACATTCTGTTATATCTCGCCTAAGAAATCTCTGATAGTGGTTTGTGACGTCTTGACATCTTTCGGTAGAAACTCGGGCCTAGTCATTAATTGGGGGAAGTCACACTTGTATGTCCTGTGTGGGGATGTCCCGCCTGTCCCGCGTAACTGTTCGATCCAGATAGCCCAGCAGGGCTTTTTGTATTTGGGGATCTATATTTCCACCGACCCCATCTTGCGCTACGAGAAGAACTTGCTCCCTCCCTTGGCGCGCCTGCGGCGGGATGTGGCGGGCTGGCGGCGATTGCCGCTCTCCCTCCTTGGCCGCGCTGCACTGTTTAAAATGATGTCCCTTCCCCGTTTCCTTTATGCCCTGCAGAATACTCTTGATCTGGTCCCGGCCAGCTATTTCCGTGAGATCGAAAGCCACCAGCGCGCGCTCTTATGGGACGGGCGTCCGCGTATCGCAGTCGCCAAGTTGACGCTTCCGTGGTACGACGGTGGTATCGCGCTTCCAGACATTCGACGTTATTACTGGGCCACCCAGTTGAGCGCGATTAACCATGGTGTCTATGGTCCGGCGCTGAGCCCTGGCTTCGCCATGGACCGCTGGCTGCTCCGTGGGGGTAATTACCACAGAGCGTTGTATTCGAAATCGTCGGACCTCACCCTCACGGGGCCCACCAGAGTGGCCGTCCATGTGTGGAAGGTGGCGATGGACTCGCTGGGCTGGAGGGGTAAGCTTACCCTTGCCACCCCTCTGTTTGACTCCGAGATTCTGGGGAAGCTTTGGCGCACAAAAGGGTTCGAGAAATGGGATTTGATCGGCATATCCAGGGTTGGAGACCTTTTGGTTAAGGGTAAGATAAAGTCGTTCGAGGAGCTGCAGAAGGAATACGAGCTGGGGAGCACGGAGTTCTTCCGTTATGCTCAAGTGCGCCACGCCTTGCGGTCAGTCCTTGTGGAGGGGGAGAAGGTGCCTGAGTCCTCTTCGTTGGAGGATCGGATCCTGGATGATCACATGCCAGAGAGCACGATTTCGCTCATTTATAAGAAACTTATCAATGTTCGGGTGGATCTTCTTATAGGGTTGCGCGATCAATGGACCAGGGATGGCCTTGAACTAGATGATGAGGATTGGCAGTACGCAGTTTCTTCTCCCAAAGAGGTCGCTATCCCCGCGCGCCTGCGGCTGGTGCAGCTTAAAATACTCCATAGGGTCTATGTGACGGGGCCCAGGTTGGTCCACATGGGTTTCTCTGAGGAGGGCTTATGTAAGAGAGGCTGTGGTATGGTGGGTACCTTCCTCCATATTATTTGGGAATGCGGTGCGATTATGGAATTCTGGAGGCAAGTCCACGAGGTGATGGGGGAGGTGACAGGAATTGTTATGCAGCCTGAGGCTCGATGTTGTCTCCTTAATGTCTGGAGTCCTACTGACCACAACGCGGCACAGACTCAGTGGGTGACCCTGGGGAACATGGTAGCCAAGCGCGATATCGCTCGGTTGTAGGGGCTCCAATAGGCCACCCACATTGACAGCGTGGATGGAAAACATGGACTGGAGCATGTTTAGGGAGAAGACAGTGTATTGTGCTCGGGGGCGCCCTCGGAAATGGCACGCTGTGTGGGGGCCATGGAACCAGTACAGAGGGGACATATGCCTCCACCCCGACCCGGATCCGCCTGAGGAGCAACTTTCCCCTTAGTCTCTTTCCGGCTTTGACTTTCCTGCTGATATGTGATTGTTTCTAGAGTCTCTGCCTTTCCCTCCTTTCCCTTACTATAGACCTGTGCCTGTTGGACGTGATGGGGCTCGTCCCCCCTGATGGGAACCTCTCTTGGTGTTTACAGTACCTTTCGCCTTGCTTGTGTTTAGGGTTGTATTTATGTTTATGCAAAATAGAACCTTTGGCTCTCCTGTCAGTGATATGTGGACGCAAGCATGTGTTGAATCTCTAAAGCTGCCGTACCTCCGGGTTGTCGGCTGAATAGCTGTGTCACTGATCTAAAATAAAGATTTAAAAAAAAAAACAAAAAAAAAGTCGTCAGAAGTAGTTTGAACAGAATTCTTTTATGAATTGGAAGCCAGTGCAGAGTCTTCAATGCAGCAGAAGCAGACGATCTACGAGGAAGTCCCAAGACCAATCTGGCCGCTGCATGCTGGACTACCTGAAGCCGTCTCAGGGAGGATTTATTCGTCCCGACGAGGAGGCTATTGCAGTAGTCCAGCCGAGACAGTATAAGAGCTACTGTCACCGTTTTCCTAGCTGCTGATGGAATAAGATTGAAAAACTTTTTCAATGTTCGGATATAACTAAAACAGATCCCTGTTAATTTTAAAACATGGGGCTTAAAGGAAAGGGAGGAATCAAACAGTACCCCCAGATTTTTAGCAACCTCAACCGTTGAAGGAGGGGCTGCAATATCCTCTGGCCACGAGTCTTTGGGTTGAAACAGATTGTTTTTACCAATGGGAAGAATCTCTGTTTTGTCGGTGTTGCAGCAGAGATGGTTGTTATTCATCCATTTAATGATTGCCGAGAGACAAGCTTTAAAATTTTCTTCTTCTGTTGTTGATCTATCTTCCAGAGACAGAATAAGTTGGGTATCGTCAGCGTAAAATGTAGTCTCAATTCCAAAGGACGAGATTAATGAGATGAGCGGAGCCATGTATATGTTAAACAACAGGGGACTGATAGAGGCCCCCTGTGGGACACCCGTAGAGACAATGCGTTCAGATGACACACAAGAACCCAAGGAAACGACCTGTTTCCTGTTAGACAGAAATGATGTAATCCAGGCCAATGCCAGATTTGTAATGCCGCATGATCTTAATCTGGCTAACAGGATGTCATGGGAAATGGTGTCAAACGCGGCAGACAAATCCAAAAGGATCAAGACTGCCTTCCTGCCACTATCCATGATGAATTTTAGGGTGTCAGATATCTCAAGTAAGGCTGACTCTGTCGAATGTTTTGGACGAAAACCAGACTGTCGAGGATGAAGGATAGATGCAAACTCAGTGAAGCTGACAAGTTGTTTATACACTATTTTCTCGGTAATCTTACCCAAAATTGGTAGAAGAGATATAGGCCTATAGTTAGATAAAATGGATGATTCCACATTCTGTTTCTTTTTTAGGGGTTTTACGATAGCAAATTTCCAGTCCCTGGGAACAATACCCAAGGTGAGAGAGGAGTTCACTATACTGTTAATAACTGGGTTCACCACATCAATGATATGATGTAAAAAAATTGGGGGACATGCGTCCAATGGTGAACCAGATTTACAAGCTAAAATAGCCTCTTTCGTTTGGGCTAGTGTGGCAGCTTGAAATGATTGCAAGACAGGAAAGTTCAAACCAAGATCTGATATTCGTTCATCAATGAAATCTTGTGGCCTGAAAGTTTCAAAGTTCCTTTGAATGTTTTTAACCTTGTTGTCAAAGTAGCATGCAATTTCATTACAAAGTGCCACGGACGAGGGGATAGTAGTATGCAAGACTTTAGGATCTGTAAAGGATTTTACAATTCTGAATATTTCTTTTTGGTTATTCTTGGCTATGATAATTCGATTGTAAAAGTATTCTTTTTTTGCAACTTTAATGGCAAGCTTATATTTCTTCCTGAAAGCTTTGAAGGTTTGCAGGTTGGATGCTTCATATCCCCTTCTCCACCTACGCTCAAGCTGTTTACTGTGTAGATGAAGACCCACAAGGTCCCTTGAGAACCAAGGGTCACTGTGGATTTTCCTTTTAGAAATTCGAGTACCTCTTCTTGGGGGTTCCAATTTATTCCCTATAGATGTGAGCCAGTTAGACATTCTAGCTGAATCCTCTTCTGGTTCCCCAGTAAGTACAGGCACCGTGTCTTGAGCCGTAGCTAACAGAAGGGGGTTAGAGACTAATGAAAGCCATTTCCACTTGGAAACGTTGATAGTGTCACTATCACTTATACCTATACTAGATTTTTGGGGAATTGAGAAGGCGAAGGGAATAAAACTGTGGTCCGACCAAACCTGTGGCAGTGAGTTCCTAGTCTGTAAGGACTTTAAGTTGGTACAAACGGTGTCAAGTGTATGCCCTCCACAGTGAGATGGACCTTGGACCATCTGTTTAAGTCCCAAGATGGAAATCATTTCTAGAAAAGATGACACTCCTGGGGTGTTATCACATTCCAAGTGAAGATTAACATCCCCAAGAAGAGTGAAGTTCGAATACCTAAGCACTACCTCACTAAGGGCATCTCCCAGGGATTCTAAAAAAGTGTTGCTGTTGCCTGGAGGCCGATATAGCAATACCCCAGAAAAGGAGAAGGAGTCATGCATGGTACAACAGAAGCCCATATTTTCTGCTCCTTTTAGTCCTTGTAGGGTAAAGGTCTTCACCTGCATGGTATCCCTATGTATAATAGCGACTCCCCCTCCCCTGCCATCCTCTCTATCTTGCCTGCACATGGTAAAATTTGGCAGCAGTGCAACCACTATGTCCGGATTACAATCTTCCCTCAACCAAGTCTCAGTAATGAATAAAAAATCCAACTTATTGTCGATAATCAGTTCATTAATGTCCAAGGCGTGCTTACTTAAATATCGAGCATTTATTATGCCCCCTTGGATGAGATCCGGATCACTGCTTGCAATATCTCAATCAGTCATGGTATGATGATCTATGAAGTTTATTTGTGTCTGGCATTTCCAGCAACTTATCGGGCCAATGACACTATTGACCTCTAACACATGACCACATTGTTTACTGGTATTCAGTTTCTCCAAGTAACAAGAGGTCATGGTCTGGTTTGGAGGGTAACGAGCAGCATGGCTGGTGCTGGACGCGCAACGGACGCGGACGGGCGCAGACGGGCTTGCCTTAGGTGCGCCGCCGGCGCGCCAGCGCCATAGCTTGCATAAATACCGTGCTGGAGAGAGTAGGTCCGTAGACTAGACCGTCACCCTATCAAGATGGCGGGCAAAGATGTCCCACCGGAAGTGGGGGCGGGTATGTCGCGTAAGTACTCCCTCCACACAACCAGCACCAGCTGTGGTGGACCAGGGAGTGAACGCGTGAGACAGAGTTACACAAAGGTAAAAATTAAACAGTACAAGATACGTTCCCTACAAGATATTTTTTCACGATTTTTAATACCTATTTAAAATTGTAACTACAAACGGCATAGAGAGCAGTGGCGCAGAGTAGAGTGGCCTAGAGTGCATTGGCGCTGAGTAGAGTGGCATTGGGAGCGGTGGTGTAGAGTACAGTGGTGCAGAGTAGAATAAAGTTGTGCAGAGTAGAACAGAGTGGGGAAGAATGCTGTTGCATAGAGTATAGTGGCATAGAGTGATTTAGTGTAGACTATATTGTTGTGTAGTCAATTGGCTTTGAGTAAAGTGGTGTAGAGTGCATTGGCGTAGAGTGCAGTGTTGCAGAGCAGGGTGGCATTATAGTGGAGTGGTGCGGAGTGGTGTAGAGTGAAGTGGCAAAGAGTGCAGTGGGACATAGTACAGTAGTGTGGGGCATAGCACAGTGGCATACACTACAGTATAATTGTGTAGAGTAGAGAGGCGTAGTGTGGAGTGGTGCAGAGAAGAGTATAGTGACGCAGTGTGGAGTGGAGTGGCTTGGTGTGGAGTGGTGAAGGGTAGAGTGCAGGGACATGGAGTGGTGCAGAGTAAAGTGGAGAAGGGCAACTTGAAGTATGCATGGTATAATAGTGTACTGCCATTACAGTCAACACATCTTTAATTGAAATCACCATTACATTTGCACTCACATACAGTTTTACTGATATTAGTATACAGCCCACAAATGATAATGTGTGGAAATCACCCAATGCCTTGATTTGATCGTCAGCACAGTTCATTTACAGACATTTAAATGTTATTGTGTGCTAGCAAAAAAAATAATATCTGTACAGCCTTACTCAAGCAGCCCCCATTATCCAGCATGATTGTCACATAAATCCTCTCATTTTGAAGTCAGAGAAAGAAAAATAAGCACCAAGCTCCCTGGAAAACACAGCCTGACATTTGACCTCTGTCTTTGAATGCACAGCAAACGTGACAAGATATGAACATGATTTATAGGCCTGTTTAAAGAAGGCAAGTTTGTGGAAGAATACAGTAAACAAGATTTGGGCAATGGGGGGGACAAACTCGAGCTGGACAGCGTAAATAAAGCCAATTAAGCCAAAGAATGAGAGTTACAACCCACTAAGCCAATTGTAGGCAATGGGTGGAATGCATTCCTAGGTCAATTTTCTGAATCTCCCCAAGGTGTATTTAGCAAACCAGACAGCTGCACTGATTGGAATGCTGCTACCTAAAAAAAAGCACCCAAATAGAGAACACACAACAATGCCATAACAATGGTGGTTGGTGCATTACAAATGGAGTGACATAGAATATGTACTGAACTTTTCTGAACAGCAAGTGGCATTGGGGAACGAATAGTCAGTGTGTGTTGTGGTGTGCGGAGCATGGCTTCCAATCTTGTGCGAAGGGAAAAAGTGCCAGTGGAAAAGAATGAACTTGATAATGGAGCAGAATGAAGCTGATAGAGAGAGTGAGAGTGGTGGAGGAAGCAGAAAGGGTCAGGTGACACAGAGTGAAAGGATGAGAAAGTCACTTGGAGAGAAAGAGGTCAGAAAATGAGAGAGAAATGTGAGACTTGAAAAGTAGGAAGTGGGAGGAGAGTGGGAGACTGAGAAAGGTAGACACATAAAAGAGGTATAAAGTGAAATAAATTCTTAATAAATAGATTTGGGTCTATGGGCCCAGTGCTTTCCCTCTATACAGTGATTGTGATATGGACTGGTATACATGAGGCTGTAAGCTGGGTTTTCTCTAGTTAGGCTTGAATATGGTAAATTAAGCAAACACAAGGAGATGACGGACACAGCGCTGAAACTTTTCAGACACTCACCCCCAGTCACAGATCTGGGTTGAATCCATCATCAACTGGGATGAATGTATGACATTGTTCTGTATTCTGTCCATCAATTCTTCTTTTTGCATTTGGCACCCCGAGTGGGACGGGTATGCCCAGACGTGGGCCCCATGCTGTCAATGCCAAGGGAGTCATTATCCTGGCTGATGAGGGGTGAAACCCCGAAACCGGTCCTAGGATGCTTGTTTCCAGTCCGGAGAGGACCTGGACTAGCAGTTCAGGCTGGACTGTTCCTATTGGGCACAGGGTCAAGACTGATTTGCATATGGCTGTGTCCAAACTGGAATGGCATGGTGAGCAAAAAAACGATGGATTTAGGCCCAGATCTCTGTACTGGGGTGAATGTTTGACATTGTTTTGCATTCTGTCCATCAATTGTTCTTTTTGGACTATGGCAAATTTGCACTGTCTTTTTTACTGTGATAATACAAATGTTAATGTGTGGACTAGCACCAAATAACCAGTGGCGGCTCCTCCACAATGTCGGAGGAGTGTCGTCCCACTGCCTGGCTCAGACCAGCAAATTTAAATTAAAACGATGTTCTTGCATCATTTTAATTTACGTGTGCTGGCTCTTAGCTAGCACTGTTGGGAGGGGCAGGGCCGAGGTATGAGGGGGCAAGAGCGATAGTGCACTCCACTCCCTAAGTGCGCATATGTGTTTTGGCCAGTCGTCTCACGCCGCCCAAAACTCACATGCGCACTTAGGTTTTCTTCAGCCCAGCTGCATTGAGCAGCCGGTTGTATAAACCCCACAGACTCCCTGATCTGAGCAGGGCTTCTTTTCTGCCTGCTCAGACCAATACCGATTGGACAGGGAGTCTATCTCAGGGGCTGTTGGGACAAGCAGGCTGGAAGATAAGAGGCGGTGCAAGGAGCGGCCAGCGGCAAAAGGTACTTTTTATTTTTTTTACATTCAATCGCCGCCCGCCACACTACCCCCATCGACCTCACCACCCTTCGTTTATGGTGGCCACGGCTGTAAATAACATATGTTAGTGGGATATATTTATTTTCAGTTGCATGGATATACACATACACGAACTCCTGCGCGCACTCACAGACATAGAGACACATAGAGAACACCTTCAGCTGAATGGGTGTTAAGACGAGAACTCAACCCAATAACCCCCAAACATAGGGATTTAGCCACTTTCAGATGGAAAAATATAGCCAATTTCTTGGGAGATTGAGGTAGTGGGAAGATGTAGGTACGAGGGAGATAGAATGGTTAAAAGTGAAACAGCGAGTGCTGGGAGACTCCCGGGTACCTGAATGTAAGCAGAGATGCCAGGAGGCAGTGGAGCCAAAGTAATCATTCTGGGATGTCCCTGCAGCCCCAGCTGCCCCCAGTGGTGTCTCCCTGCTTGCCTGAGGCAAAGAGTAAAGTCACGTTGCAGCCAAAGCCCACAGCACTGTAGCGAGGAGGGCCGGGGGCAAGTTCCGCTTTATCCATGGCACGCGTCCGAAAAAAGAAGTGGGGGGCTAACCAAGTTAGGCAGTATGTGACATCACGGCACCTGACAATGCACATGACATCACAGGAAGTGGCAGCAAAATTCATGACCTCACAGGAAGTAACATCACAAGAAGTGACATTAGAAGACCTCACACTTGTTTAACAGGTGTATCATGAATACATTTGAGCGCTTTATGAGATTAAATAAATTAAAGCCGATTAGTACTTAAATCTGTGGCTTGAGTTCCCCTTTGAAGGAATTAGCAGCCCAAATGTGATGATTTCTTCATGGCCTCTGGCACTAGGCATGCTGGGGAAAGAAAAGAACTGATGCGAGAAATCCTTGAAATGGTTTTCGAGTGTTGCTCCTCCTCTGTGTGTGATCGTTACAGCACTGCTGGAATTGGAAAAACGTAACATCAGGAACTCATAAATTGGGCGTTCAAGTTGTGGCAACGAAAAGGGCGTGGAGTCACAAGGGGTGAAGTCATAAAATGCAGTCTGCAATTGGGCCCAGATTTACAAAGATTTCACGCAATGCAGTGCAGCAAGTTAAGTTATTGCGTTTCAGTGTGTGAAATAAAGAGAACAGAACAGTGCCATATTTTCACATATATGGTACTCTTTGGCTCTCTCCTAGTGCTGGTGCACTTGTAGCTGCCTAGTGCCATGCAGGCAGCCTTCTGTCATGGTGGATTGGAGTGGAGTGGGCTAGGGTGGGGCGGATTGGAGCGGGGTAGATTGGATTTGGCTGGGTTGGGATGGATTAGATTGGTGTGGGGTGGATTGGATTGAAGTAAGTGGTGTGGATTGGCTCTGATTGGGGTGGGGTGGATTGGATTGGTATGAGGTGGATTGGAATGGGATGGATTTGAGTGGGCAGATTGGAGTGGAGCAGATTGTTTTGGATTGGAGATGGGAAGATTGTTTTGAATTAGCGTGAGGCAGATTGTTTTGGATTGGAGTGGGGCAGACTGGAGTGGGGTGGATTGTTTTGGATTGGAGTGGGACAGGCTGTTTTGGACTGGAGTGGGGCAGATTGTTTTGGATTGAGTAGGGCCGATTGTTTTGGATTGGAGTAGGGCAGATTGTTTTGGATTGGAGTGAGGTGGATTGTGGTAGATTAGTTTGTAGAGGGGTGGATTGGAAAGTGAGTGGGGTGGATTTGATTAGAGTGGGGTAGATTGGATTGTGGTGGATTGGATTGGTGTGGGGTGGATTGTGGTGGATTGGAGCAAGGCGAATTGGGATGAGTGGGTGGATTGCATTGGAGTGGGGTGAATAGGAGTGTGGGATTAGAGTGGGGGAATTAGAGTGGGACACATTGTTTTGGATTGGAGTGGGGCAGACTGTTTTGCATTTGTGTGGAGAATATTGGAGTGGATGGATTGGAGTGGGCAGATTGTTTTGGATTGGAGTGGGGCGGATTGGAGTGGGGAGGTTAGAGTGGGGCAGACTCTTTTAGATTGCAGTGTGGCAGATTGGAGTGGGGCAGATAGGAGTAGGGCAGATTGTTTTTGATTGGAGTGGGGCAGATTGGAGTGGTATGGATTGAAGTGAGGCAGATTGTTTTTGATTGGAGTGGAGCGGATTGGAGTGTGCTGATTGTTTTGGATTGGAGTGGGGCAGCTTGGTGTGAGGTAGATTAAAGTGGGGCAGATTGGAGTGGGCAGTTCGTTTTAGATTGGAGTGGGGCAGATTGGTTTGGATTGAGTGTTGCAGATTGGTTTGGATTGGAGTGGAGCATATTGTTTTAATTGGAGTGGGACAGACTGTTTTGGATTGGAGTGGGGCAGATTGTAGTGGAGTATATTGTTTTAGATTGTAGTGGGGCAGATTGTTTGGGATTGGAGTGGGGCAGATTATTTTGGATTGGAGTGGGGCAGATTGTTTTCGGTTGGAGTGGGGCAGATTGTTTTAGATTGGAGTGTGGAAGATGTGAGTGGGACAGATTGTTTTGGATTGGGGTGGGGCAAATTGGAGTGCAGATTGGAATGGGGCGGTTTAAGAGGATTGGAGTTTGGTGGATTGGATTGGATTGGATTGGTTTGGGGTGAGTGGGTTGGACTGGAGTGGGGTGGATTGAATGGGTCTGGGATGGATTGAATTGAGTGGGGCGGACTGGTGTGGGTGAGGTGGGATGGATTGGCATGGATTGGAGTGGGGCCAGCGGTCGAAGTGCATTTAAAAATGTAAGGAAACTGATCCTGTGCACAGTGGGGGCGGGGCGAGTAAGCGTGTGGTTGGGGTCAAAGGCATGGCTAAAAAAACTAAATATGCTGTAACGTTTTACAATCTTTCATCTTCAGGCATATACATACAAAATAACAAAGCTTAAATTTAGAATAAATATGAGTTAAGTTAATCATTGTGAAATACACTGTCATAGTTTATGAAACTTCCATTTGTTAATGCATTGCAGAGGTCTGTGTCTGTAACCAGACAGCCATGGAATTGAATCCTGGTTGAAGCAGTGGAGAATACATATCAGTTAACATAGGCCTCTGCAGCACAGGGTCCTGTGTTTTGCCCCTCTAAAAAGCACACACTTCACCTCTAAGCTTGTAACTCCTTTCTAGTACCACTCAAAAAGAATAAATCTCTGTCATCAGAAAATGGCAAGTGATTTCATTAATCAAAGTCAATACCGCCTTTGGAGCTGTTGTGCACATTTACATTTCTTTCAGGTAAGCAGGCACCCTGGAAAAAAGGCTTGTTTAGCTGTCTGCCCACCTTTGGTTTCACAGCACAAGAGACTCCCTGGCGTACACTGCAGCTGTAGCATTTCAGCTCTCGGAATTAACTGTCCTGGGACAGTTATCTTTCCACAGAAAGTAGGGGAACTGTTTTCCGCAAATTAAAAAGTATGGGCATGTCGAGCACCTCAGATCCCGCCCACTGCGACCACTGAGTGGGGCGGATAAGAGTGGGGTGGATTGGGTTGCATGACAGAATCACGCACGGCTGAACCACACGTGCATCCACAAGGCAGATGCAACAATGAATACATCTTAACCATGCATTCCTTTACTACGCATGCCTTTACAAAAAATTTCGCTGTAAAGGCATGTTTGCTAAAGGGATATGTGTGGTAAATTATTACTACTGGGGCCCCCCACACTAAACTCCTAGCCCCCTACCTTGTCCCCCCATTCTGAGCCCTAAGACCGACCTCGCCCTGCCCTTGAATCTACCCCTTCCACTCCTGCAGCCCTGAAGCCTAAAACCCTGCCCTCTACCAAAAACTACTCCGGCCACAGCCCCCCTCCCTGAGCCCTAAAACCTAGCCCAGCCCTGCCCTGAAAACTACCTCAACCACTCCCGCCCTGAGCCCAAAAACCAACCCCCTTTAAAAAAAACTACACCGCCCCCTTGCCCTGAGCCCTAAAACCAACCCCCACCCCTACAAACTACCCCCCAATCCAGCCCCAGACCTTAAAACTACCCCGACCCCCCACCCTGAGCCTTAAAACCCTGCCCCCTTCAAAGAAACTACTCTGACCCACCCCTGAGCCCTAAAACTGACCCCCACCTCTAAAACTGACCCCCCCAAACATTTCACCAGCCCCACTTACCAATCAATCAGTGCTTGGCTCCTGCTCTACAGAGACTAACTGAAATGATGTTGGGCGTGCCATGACGAATTACGAGGCTGTAAAGAAGAGTGGCATGCAAGCCAGCAAATGGTAAGCAAAGGGTGGACATTGAAGCCCTTTTTGTTAACAACAGTGTCTCACAAGCGAGAGTCGCCCTAGAGCATGCTCTCGCCGGCTCAGCCCAAAAAATGGTTGCCCACCTACCCTTTCACTTCAAGAGACTGTTCCTAAAGAGCCCAAAAATTAAAGGCCCAGGGAGGATAAACTCCCGTCCCACTCACAGTGGGTGGTTGCAGTGGCATAGGAAGGGTGTCATGGCCCCTGTGTAAGGAAGGAAATGCCCCCCACCAACCCCCGACCGCTGTTTGAACTGTAAAATACAACAAAAATCAGGGTTCTGTTGGCCCCTCAGGCCTCCGTGTCCGGCACCACTGCACTTGCTACGCCCCTGGGTGTTTGGGCATTGAATAGCCATGTTGGTTGGCTATTGATGCTTCCAAAATAAAAATATGCGATGGAGGATTTGGGAGAAAGGGCAGAGGAGGCGGGTGAAGAGATGTGAAGAGCGGAGTGTGGTGATGGAGAGAGCACAGGCGGTGGAAGCGGCATACTGCACAGGAGAGGACACGAAGACGGGCCCTCATCAGGAAAGACTGGCTGATGAAAGAGGAAGTTGTTCCCAAGAGAGGCACCAATGCCCTGGGGCCTGCCTCGCATGTCTTTACTGCTAAGTGTCCTTGGCAGGCAGCTTTCCCTGCCACCTCCTCCACCTACTGTGCTCCCAACCCCCCATCCTCTGGGGCAGCTGAGCAGTGCAGCGACAGGTGAAAATATGAAAATGAACAGCCTGTCTCCCTCCACGTCAACTGACAACAAGCCACCCCGTGCCCTCGCAGTTGAGAGAGGGACAGACTCCCTCGCCACCTCATCCCACCTTCCCTGATACACACAGCATGTTGCAGATTCTGTCTGATGGCAGAGCAAAGGTTCCAGGCCACGCCATCTCATGTATGACCGTTTGTTAACATTAGATAACCAGATAGACAAGCTGTCTAAATCAAAACAGGATGTGTCCGCACAGTGTTGGAATTGGAAAAAAATTACTCCAGGAACCCATAAATTGGGAGTAAAGGTGTGGTAGAGGAACTTGGGTAGAGTAACGAAGGGCAGAGCTTGAAGTATGACAGTCAATTTATAAATGTCTTTTTTTGTAAAAATCTGCTGGAAAGAAATTTACAACAAGGACATATGTGACAGTAAATCTGTTCTAGATTACTTAATTGGTCACAAACAGGCTGCATTTTAAATGTTTTTACAAGGTTAAGACAGCTGCAGAGGTCATTGTGTGCTCAGCAATTTTGAGGGGATTATAATAGCAATAAGATAACTCAAGTGGTTAAGACAGTTCTGGGAGAGTTCTGTGTTTTGTTCAATCACAGTTTTGACTCATAAAGTAGCATAGAGGGTTAATGCGCCTGCTGCAGAGCTCATTATGTAATATGCAAATCACTGATTTATATTTTATAGAGATAGGTAAGTGTGCTACTGCTTTTGACACTGAGATCATTTTGTTACTTCAAGCTCATAAGTTGCAAGCCGTCTAATAAAGCACAGTGATTTAGTTACTGGCATCAAGGACCTGCATGCAAACAAACTGTAAGTCATGGGTTTAGAGCCTTATTGTTTTTTTCTCAATCTGTTGTTATTCTAAGATTAGAAAGAAGGATTCCTTTTGGAAGTAATAAAGTCTTGTTAGTGCAGACAACCATGATCACTGCATTATATTTTATATTTAGACTTTGTGTTTTTTCTTACCATTCACTCTTAACATACAATCTCTACAAGTATCAGTGATATGCGATTCGTATACCTTATAACCCTCATTGGTTTATGTAAATATTTTCTGTACATTGATTTACATACTTGATTAATTGTGCTTCTGTGTGTGAAGTTAAGTGCCCTGACACCCTACGCTGGGATAAGTAAGTCTATAAAAAAATTAATTTAAAAGAATAAGTAGGTACCAATTAAATCAATATTTGTGAAACTACTTATAGAGATAGATACATATTTCATTCTTACAGTGCAAGCAACATACATCTTCATTCTTACAGTGCAAGCATATCGCTTATGTAGCGAATTGAACAAAGTAAAAAATCAGCTTCGAATAGTTTCTCTCAAGTACTTGTGAAGTAGTAAGCTGTGTACTTTTGTTTCCACCCATTGCATTGTCATCCTGTGTGAGGCTCCAGATGCCTCCAAGCCAGGTTGATACTTGAACGAAAGAACTGCTGATGGCTTCTGTGAACCCTCATTGAATCTCTGCTAGAAACAGTGACCTTAGTCCAAGATTCAAAACTAAAAACAATACACAAAAATACAGAAGCATCCCCATCGCAATACAGCCCTTAATCTGCGGCGTTTGCATGGGGTGCTTGCGCGCGTCCCATTTATACGGGAACCGGCCATTTTGGCGTCCTTAGACGCCACCATGGCGTTTGACACGCTTGAGTGGCCATACATCTGGGCGATGCTCGCGAAGTTCGGATTTGGCCCAGGATTCATCAGTTGGGTCAAATTGTTGTATGCGGGCCCAATGGCGCAGGTGGCCGTGAACGGAAGAGTATCGGCCCCGTTTGAGCTGGGCCGGGGCACGCGACAGGGCTGTCCCTTGTCGCCGCTTCTTTTTGCGCTTGCCTTGGAGCCCCTGGCGGAGTGGCTGCGGTGGGAGCCTTCCATCCGTGGTCTCCGTTGGACCCCCGAGTATGAGGACCGCGTATCCCTATACGCTGACGACATCCTTCTGTACCTAGCCTCCCCACGTAAATCACTTATAGTGCTAGTTGATGTTTTACACTCGTTTGGTCGTAACTCCGGTCTCGTCATCAACTGGGCTAAATCGTGTGTGTATGTTCTCTCTGGGGAGGCTCCTACTCTCCCGCGGGGCTGTCCGATCCAGATTGCCCCGCAGGGATTTCGGTACTTGGGTGTCTTCATTACTCTGGACCCGGAGGCCCGGTATGAACGGAATCTGCTTCCCCCCCTCCAGCGTCTGCGGGTAGATGTCGCACGCTGGCGGCGCCTGCCGCTTTCGCCGCTCGGCCGGGCGGCATTGTTCAAGATGATGTCTGTGCCGCGTTTTCTGTACGCTTTGCAGAACACTATGGACTTGGTCCCGGCGCGCTACTTCCGTGAGGTGGAGAGTCTGCAACGCCGCCTGTTCTGGGACGGGAGGCCGCGCATTGCTCTGGCTAAGCTGACGCTCCCATGGTTTGACGGGGGGATTGCTCTCCCGGATATTAAACGGTACTATTGGGCCTCCCAGCTCGCCGCCATTAACCATGGCCTCTTCGGGCCCGCCTTAAACCCGGCATTTGAAATGGACAAGATGCTCCTGCCAGGTGGCGACTACAATCGAGCGCTCTACTCTAGCGCGCCCGACGCTCGTCTGACGGGCCCCACGCGTGTCATGGTGCAAGTCTGGCACGCGGCCAATGCAGCTATGGGGTGGAAGGACCGTTTGACCCGGGCATCACCACTATACGCGTCTGAGCGGTTAGGTTCCCTGTGGACCTCTAAGGGCTTCGAGAAGTGGGACATAATAGGTATCAGTAAAGTTGGGGATCTTTGGACGAGGGGAGGATTTAAAACGTTCGATATGCTACAGACGGAGTTTCAGTTGCAGGGCAGTGAATACTTTCGGTATTTGCAGGTCCGTCATGCGCTGGGCTCCGTCTTCTCGGATGTTGCCTCCATCCCGGAATATTCCCCCCTGGAGGATAGAATGCTGGATGGGCACGTCCCGGACAGCACGATCTCACTTATATACAAAAAGCTCATAAACGACCGCTCGGGCCTGTTGACTGCCCTTCGTGCGGCTTGGGTTGCCGACGGGCTGGAGTTGGACGACGAGGACTGGACCTCCGCGGTGGCCTCCCCGAAGGAGGTGGCCATACCGGCTCGTCTTCGCTTCGTCCAGCTCAAGATACTCCACCGGGTCTACATGACGGGGCCAAAGCTTCTGCGTATGGGCTATGCTGGAGATGGGTTGTGTAAGCGTGGGTGTGGTGCTTTGGGGACCTTTATGCATATTTTGTGGGAGTGCCCGGAGGTAGAGGGGTTCTGGCGTGGTGTACATGAGGTGCTGCGGCTGGTTACGCATGTGGCGTTGTTGCCTGAAGCGAGGAGATGCCTGTTGAATGTGTGGGAACCGACTGATTACTCGGCGCCGCAGACGTGGTGGGTGACTCTGGGATATATGATAGCCAAGCGTGATATTGCTCAACTGTGGGGATCCCAGAGGCCCCCGACGGTCTCGGCCTGGAAAGAACACATGGACTGGTGCATGTTTCGCGAAAAGGTGGTGTATGTGGCGAGGGGTAAGCCTGGGACATGGGTGAAAGTATGGGGCCCCTGGAACGCCTACCGAGGGGGTATCTGCGCACCACCGCTGCTGCCTGATGCCTCGCCAGCCCCATCCCCTTAGCCGACTCATTCCTCCGCTGCCGGGCATTGGGTTCCCCCAGTCCTCGCTCTGTTCTCTCCCCCCTCCTCACACTTCTGTGTATAGTTGGGATCCCCCCTCTAGGGGAGCACGTGCTGCTATTTTTGATTGTGGGTTGCCTTGTGGGTGTGGTTTTAATTTTTGTTGTTCTTAATTTAAAATGAAACCGCATACTGGGGCCTGGATGATGTGGCTTTGACATTGTTACCTACGGAGAAATGCTCCTCCTGTAATGCCACGTGTTCCATAAATGTATGTCGTATGTTCCTACCATTGCTAGCGGCCGGCCGGAAGGTTGTGGGCCCATACTTGTATACTTTTAAGACCTGTAATAAACGGTTTCAAAAAAAAAAAAAAAAAAAAAATACAGAAGCAAATGTACATCAAACAAATACATACATTATGAAATATTGTATTTAATTCACAATAAATATAAGCAAAATGAAAATTTCATTTTATCAAGAGGTCGGAGCTTTTCCAAAAGGAACATGCTAAACTCTAATATAATGTTTTCTTCTTTACTCCTAATGCATGCTCTCTTCTGATAAATGCATGCCAATGCTTCCACTAAGACCCCAAGTTTTCCATATTCAATCCCATTGGCTGTTCTTGAGTTGCTCGCACCAATGAAGCCAAGGATATCAACTTAACTTTTTACCCCCAATTTCAAATTCCTTTCCATTTACAGAGTGTTTTTATGCCTCTAATTTAGCTTTTTACGTTCATATATTTTAGTAACCTGCTTATATTTAATTGTCTAAGCAGTCGTGGACCGGTCAGTAAGCGTCATGGACCCCCAGGGGTCACCAGAACCCAGGTTAAAAACCACTGCTGTAGAGAGCCACAAATTTTAAAATAATCCCCTTTTCATAGTTTCCAAATTCAGACTGCCATCAGGGGGTGGTCCAGCCTTCTCTGCTCCTTTGGTATAGAATGCACAGCCACTAGATATCAGACTGTCTCTCTGTCTGCTTTCAAGAGAAAGCTGAAGACTAGTCTGGTTAAGTAGGATTTCTAAGACCATCTTCAGTAGACCCAGTTAAATAGTATGTGTTTTAAAATATGTTCAGTATGGAGAGCTGCATGTCGGACCAGGATCTTTCTAAAGAGAACAATGGTCTAGCTATATAAAAACCAGGGTCTGTCCAAGCCCGGCCATTTATAAACCATAGATAACAAGGTTCTGTTCACAATTGGCTATGTATAAACCACAGGTAAGGTGTGTCTGTACCAGGGTTTCTCCACAGATAACCAGAGTTGACCCACAGAAAACTAGCATGCATAAACCCTGGATAAACAGGTTAGGTCCTTGCTTGTTTATATCTGTTGAAGACATCTAGCCTCTGATTTCTTACCTTTGTATTCCAGCGCTGACAGGACTCCTGCATCCTGCGCCAGAGTCTGAACTCTAATCTGAAGGGTTAGGCCTTGGGGAGGAATGAGAGGGGCCACTGGACCCTTTAGAATACCAGTATGAACAAGATATGGACTGGTATGAGAAATTGGGTGATGCCAGTGGACTGGACACATCTCCAGATACCAGAATGCTCTCCCCCCCTTCCGTGGCTAAGGAAGAGGGAGCTACATATGCAATGGTGGTGCGATGGGTGGCTGAGGTCCTCGACCTACAGTTGCCCTCGGTGGCAGTCAAGACTAACATCTTGACGGAGGTGTTGCAACCAGGAGTCTCCTCCTCTGAACCCCTACTCCTGTTCAACGAAACCCTCACCAACGTCCTTCTGGGGACCTGGTCTGAACCCTGCACCCTGTGAATAGGATGATTGTCTGTTGCCACCACCCAACTCCAGGGGACCCAAATGTCCTCATCCAAATCCCTACCCCAAAGAGCTTGGTGGTCTAAGCCTCTACTTCCCATGGGTTGTTCCTGGGCAGTTAATCCAAGAGGCTAGTCAGCTTGGGAAAGAAATAGTTTTCTTCTGCCAGCCTTGCATTGAGGTCAGTGAACACCATATGATTATTGGGTCGTTATTCTCAGACGTTGTGGGAAACAGATGCGCAAGTGCTGACACAGGTCCCAGAGGAGGCCCAGGCCATTCTCTCCCAAGCAGTTACAGATGGGAGAGACGCAGTGAAGTTCACTATATGCTACGGCTCGGTTTAGTCGATGGTGGCTCTTAGACGCTATGCCTGGCTGAGAACATTTGGCTTTTCAGGGGATGTCCAGGCTTCCCTCATAGACATGCCCTTCGATGTCACCCATCTCTTCAGAGACAAGGCAGACTCAGCACTGAAGCTCTTTAAGGACTCGCAGGCTATAGCCAAGTCATTAATCCTCTTGGCTGCAACATGCCATCCCCAGTCTACCTTTTGCTCCTTTTCTGGCCACTGAACTGATTTTAAACCATACCAACCTAATCCCAGCCATCGTGCCACGCAAGCTACCCAACGGTCTGGCCCACAACCCCCTCGGCAGCTATAGCCTCCAAACCTTCCTAAGCTTGCCCTTTTAGATAATGGGTGTCCATTTGGTGGCAGAATCCGCCATCACCTTCACCACTGGCAGTCCTTAACATCGGACAGATGGGTTCTGCAGATCATTCGAAGGGGCTACTCCCTCCTCTTCGAGAATACCCCTCCCTCCATGCCTCCATGTTATGACCCACTTGGATCATCTGATCCTGCTTTGGGATGAAGTCATGGCTCTCTTGGCCAAGGGCCCCCTTAAAGAGGGTTCAGATGCCAAAAGTAGACTGTGGTTTCTATTCCCGCTACTTTCTGGTCCTGAAAAATGACAAGGGCCTTCGTCCTATCCTAGATCTCAGAGCCCTAAACTACTTCCTCATTCAAGCTGCTCACATTGGCTCAGGTCTTGTCTGCCCTTGACCCAGGAGACTGGATGTTAGGGTTGGACTTGCAGATGCCTAGTTTCACATTCCTGTCCTGCCTGCCCATCTGCGTTACTTGTGGTTTAGGGTAGGCCACAAGTATTTTCAGTTCACCGTGCGACCTTTTGGCCTTACCAGTGCCCCTCGGGTGTACACCAAGGTGATGGCAGTGGTCGTAGCTCATCTGCCCAGATCAGGGGTGCCAGTCTTCCCTGATCTTGATGACTGGCTGCTGAAGGCATGCTTGCCCCAGGCTGTCATCTCCCACCTCCAGGCTACGGCGGACCGCCTGAATTCCCTGGGGTTCACAATCTACAAGCCGAAGTCACACCTGACTCCCTTTCACACGCTCCGTTTCATTGGAGCTGTTCTGAACACGTTGCAGTTTCAGGCTTATCCTCCCATGCGGCGAGTCCAGGATATTCAGGCAGTGATACTAATGTTTCAGCCTCTATCCTGGATTTCGGTGAGACTGACTCTGAGGCCACTGGGCCTTATAGCCTCCTACATCCTGCTAGTTACACATGCCAGATGACAAATGTGGACTCTGCAGTGGGACCTGAAGTTCCAGTGGGCGCAGCATCAGATGAATCCCTCCAACATGGTCCAGATCTTGGAGGGACCTGCAAAGAACCTGGAGTGGTGGTTAACGAGCTGCGATTGAGTCAGAGGCAGACCCCTCTCCCTTCCCCAGCCGGATCTTACAGTAGTGACAGATGCATCACTCCTGGTATGGGGCGGCAATCTGGGAGAGGTGGATATTAGAGGACTCTGGTCTGTGGCAGAATCCTGACTCCACATCAACCTGTTGGCGCTCCGAGCAATCTTATAGCCATTAAAAGCCTTACTATCCTCCATCAAGGGAAGGCTAGTGCAAGTATTCATGGACATCACCACTGCCATGTGGTTCTGCAAAAAACAGGGCAGGTGGGGTTGTGGAGCCTTTGTCTAGGGGCCACACGTCTCTGGACATGGCTGGAACAATATGACATTTCCCAGGTGGTTCAACACCTGGCAGGTTCCCTGAACGCCAGGGTGGGTAAACTCAGCCATCGATGCCTAGTAGATCACAAATGGCGTCACCACCCGGAAGTGGCGCACTATCTCTTTCAACAGTGGGGAGAGCCTTGGTTAGATCTGTTTGCCTCCGCTAAGAATGCAGAATGTCGGCATTTTTGTGCACTAGAGGTTCCAAGGGGGATCTCGCTCGGAGACGCTTTTCATCTCGAGTGGAGCGCTGGCCTCCTGTGCGCCTTTCCACCCATACCACTCCTGCTCAGAGTTCTAAAGATGATAAGGAACAACTGGGTCCAAACTATCCTTGTAACTCCGGACTGGGCATCCCGTGCTTCTGAACATGAGCATTGATCCTCTTATCAGTCTGCCTCTTCAGGAGGATCTTCTGTGGCAGCAGCAGGGAAGGGTCCTCCACCCAAATCTGTCAACTCTTAGCCTTCTTGCATGGCGATTGAGCGGCAACTGTTGACTGCTTTTGACCTTCCTACGGTATAAACCTGCTGATGGAAAAAGTTTGTATCATGTTTAAGGCTCCCTGTTTTCCGTTTTTACTGATTTTACAGATAAATACAGACAGAAAACCATTTCTTTTCTTGTCTGTATTTTTTTATGTGGATACAAACGGAAATTGGGTGATTTTTGAATGATTCTAAATACACTTTGCCATGACTGCCAGGCCAATCACTGTGTGGATTGATAGGTAAGGGGGTTAAAAAAGAAAGTGATTTTAGTAGAGAGGTTTAAACAGCAGTAGCTTTGCACAAGGGTGATACTGAAATGTGCATATTTTCATATAAGTGCATTGATTTATCTTCTGCGGGTGTACATATCACTGAAACCTGACAGGCATTCAAGCATGACTGCATATTCATTGGTTAAATAAATGTGGAAATAAACTAGTTTCAGCATAACTTTAAAAAAAAAAACTTAATAAATATGGATAAATACAGATAAAGTTGACAAAAAATAAATATGGATAAATACAGACGGAAATTACACAAAAATAAATACCATAAAACCGGGAGCCCTAATCATGTTGTACAGAAACGTCTATTGACCCTCTTTCTGCCTCCCTTTCTGATATTCTACTTTTTATTTTGGCCCATGCCCAGCGTGTCTCTGCTGTGGGCACTCTGAAAGGGTATATTTCTGCCTTCTCTGCCTTCTTGCTGCCGCCTGACCAGCCCTCCATTATTAATTCTCAGATTGTAAATTGATTTCTCAAAGGTCTTGTACATACGTTCCCACCTTCCCCTTTCATTATGCCTCACTGGAATCCTTAATTTAGTTCTCACATTTCTTGTGTGCTCCCTTCGAACCTTTGCGCAATTGTCCCCTCAGACTGCTCACCATCAAAACAGCCTTTCTTGTGGCCATTACATCTGCAGGAGGGTGAGTGAGCTGCAGGTTTTATTATCCAAGCCTTCCTTCTTATCAGTTCTTCCTGACAAACTGGTGCTTTGCACTGAGGTCTCTTTCCTGTCGAAAGTGGTAAAACCATTTTATGTGGATCAATCTGTCACCTTGCTAGCCTTCTATGCTCCTCCACATCCCTCTAAAGAAGAGGAGTACTCCACTGTCTGGACCCAAAAAGAATGTAGTTGTTCTACCTTAACCACACAAGAGGGCTCAGATGGGTGAAGCAAAGAAAGGTCAGGCAGTGCAGAAACGTACCATCTCTCTATGGGTCGTTCTCTGCATCAAAATCTGCTATGCTCTGGCAAAGAAGCAGCCTAGTGAAGGCTTTAAAGCTCATTCCACCAGAGCTTAGGCTGGGACCACCGCGTTAGCCTGTGAAGTCCCAGTGCTGGACATCTGTCAGGCAAACATGTCGGCATCCCTGCACATGTCTACCAAGCCCTACTGCCTGGACAGTCAGGTCCACAGGGACTGGTACTTCACCCATTCGGTCGTGCAGGACTTCTTAGTCTAAATGTGTCTGCAGACCCTCCTCCAGGGTTGGTATTACTTGGGTATCTATTTAAAGGTAAAGATAAAGAATCTGAGGCTAGATGTCTCTATCAGATTAACAATTTTCTTACCTTCAGTAAATCCTTATCTAGTAGAGACAATATCTAGCTACAGATTCCTTACCGACCAACCCATCCTTCCCGCTCTGCTGACAGATTTCTAGGGTCAGGGCTGATCCCTTTCAGGGCCCTAGTTTGAACACACAAGTGTCAGTGCGCTTCTGGCGTGGGAAGACGTGAAAAGTAACAGACATGAGTGCGCCAAGGTGGCACTTATATAGGTGACATGGACGTCACTTCCGGTGCAGACAATGCCACGTGGATCCGCCCGACGCCACGTACCGACACGCAGGGGTACTGCTCATGAAAAATCTTCCAGCTCCAGTCTGACGCCTAGGGAAATTCAAAGGTAAGGAATCTGCGGCTAGATATTGTCTCTACCAGATAAGGCGTTACCGAAGGTAAGTAATTTCTTCGTTACACCACATATAAACATCGTCTGTCTGTAGAAAACGAGGGTCCTTTCATAGATAATTAGGCTCTGTTGACGCTTGACCATGTATACATCTACACAATCAAGGCCTGTCCAAGCTTGAACACAAAAAAGTACCTGTTCTGTCAACTGTCTGGACTACTATGGACGTCCACCATATATTTTCACAATCACACAATTTTATTTGACTCAGCAGTGAATCAGTATCTCCCATCTGCCATAAAGTGACCTCAATCACTAATTTAAAACCTAATGTGTGTTGCTGTATCTGCTAGTATGACCCTCCCACAGGTGTGAAGAGGACCTAGAGGTGAAAAAAAGTGAGGAAAAGTTGTCAGTGCCTCACGGGAGTAACACCATGGGAGTTTACAGACTAGTACTCACCTGTATCCTCAGGTTCTCATCATTAGCAACTACCAACTTATAAATCAAATAGGTAGTGAGGAAAAAGAAACAAAATTTGTGTTCAGTGTGATATGTGTGACCCTATAAGGAGTACCGGGATCTGGTGTTGGAAACCCGGTGCACCTAGTCTAAAAACGAGCTAGACCCACTAGCTGTGCTATTTTATTCCTTGCTGTGTGTCTGCTCAATTAAAACCAACATGTTTCATTGCCTGTATAGATTTGGGGCAATTTCATCAGGGTTAGGGTCAGTGTCCTCACTGCACCACTTTTCTCCGTTCTCCAAGCTTGGCCATGTATAAACCAATGATAATTAGGATCGAATCCAGTCTGGCTGTGTATAAACCACAGATAAGCAGAGTTGGAACCAGAGTTTCTCCATAGATAAGCAGGGTCTGTCCACAGATAACTACAATCTGTTCACAAAAAGCGAGGATATGTCAACAGATAACCACATCATGTTGATAGATAACCAGGGGCTGACTATAGATAAGCAGAATGTGTTTATACTTGACGGTGTAGGATGAGCAGAGTCTATTCATGTTAGTGAATGCATAAACTAAATATAACCAGGTCCATTCCATGTCTGACCATAGGTTAACAATAGATAGCAAGTCAATCTGTGCTTCACCATGTATTAACCATAAATAACCATGATCTGCCCATAAATCACCAGGGTCTGTTCATGTACCCAGTGAAACTGATGCATGACCGTGTATACAGTGGCTAGCTAGGGTCTGTCCCGGGTAACCAGGGACTATCCATAGAGAACCAATGTCTGCCCATGTTCGAAAATGTATAAAGCATAGAAACCCAGGATCTTTCCACGTTTGATCATTTATAAACCATAGATTACCAAGTTTTGCCTACGTTTAATCAATCATGTCTAAACTATTGAGGATCTGTTCATGTTTGGCCATTCATAAACCATAGCATACAAGAGGTAACTATGCTTGATCATGTGTACACCCTAGATGGGAAACAACCTTTACATTGAGGATTTTACTCCGCAATACAATCACAACGCGGTCGTTACAACGGCCGCATTGTTACCACGCAGTGACATTACTACGCAAGTCATTACATCGACTTGCAGTAGATGACGCTCTAACATAAGGAATAGTATAGTTTACTATTCCAACACCTTCCCTACTGTTACGTAGGCTGGAGTTGGAATAGTGAATTATAAATTTCTAATGTTACGGCGCCATCTACTGCAAGTCGATGTAATGACTTGCGTAGTTATGGCATTGCGTGGTAACAACGCAGTCGTTGTAACGACCGCTTTGTGATTGTATTGCGGAGTAAAATTTCCGTTGTTAAGGTATATATTTCCATAGATACCCAGCCTATGTCGATCATTGGCATGTACAACCATAGATAACCATGACCATCCATACTTGACCATCCATAAACCGTACATATCTACAGTAACACGTTCTTGATCTTGTATTAATTATACGAAACCAGGGGTTGACCATGATTGTCCGATGTAAACCATAATAACAACGGACATACTTGACGTATAAACAATGGTTAATCAGAGTAACAAATGCTTGCTCATGTATAAACCATAGACAGAGAGGGTCTGTGCATGGCTGATCATGTGTATACAGTGGATAATCAAAGTCTGTCCATGCTTCGCCATGTATAAACCACTGCTTACCACAACCATCGATGTTTGACCGTGCATAATAAATAGTTAACCAGTGTATGCCCATGGCTGACCATGTGAAAACCATTGTTAACCTGATTCTGCCCAGGCGTGTTTGTTTATATATCATAAAAAAACACAATCATCCATGCCTGACTATGTGTAAACCATAAGTAACCAAAGCAACCCATATTTGACAAAACATAAACCATATATAAGAAGGGCCTTCACTCAACACAAAACAGGAATGTTTTCTGTGGGTCACAGGTATATCTTCCAAACTGGCTCCAAGCCCACTTAAGGCCCTATCAGGAGTGTCTTAAAGTCTACCCCAGTTTTTTTAAATTTCATCCTAATTTATGGGCATCATATACAGTTAACACCGCCAGACTTTGGCAGCACTGAAATGCACCCATTTCCTAGTTGTGGTGCAAAGATGACCCCTGCCTCTCCTGCTGACAAAGCACCGAGTGGATCTTTTCATGACTTTAATGCTGATGTGAGTCAGCTATTGCAATGTGGTTTCTGCAAAACATAGAAAAAAGAGATCCTTGAAATGATGGAGAATCAAGAAGTAGGCATCCAGATTCTGGTTCAATCTGAGGAACTCATTTAACAAACCTCCTGCAATGAAAGAGTGCTGCTTGCTCCGGCTGAAACAAAGCATTTAGGGCCTTAGGTACAATCCTTATTTGCAAACCAGGGATGTGCAAATCATACACTTATTAATGTGCCAATGTGCATGTAATTTGCAATATGACTCGTGTACTAATAGGTCTCAGTCTAAATTGTCCATTTGCAATGGGTTGCAAATTGCTTGTCTAATGGATATTAATTAGGTTTTGCGACCCGCATATAAATGAATGGAAATGGAAGGATAGTTGCCGTGAAGGGACTGCAGACCACCATGGCAGCATGTGCCTTCCCAAACATGATATTTTTTTTTACAGCTGCCAGTATCCATCAGAGAGACAGGTGCTGCTTTAAAAAGAGCACGTTTTACGCTAGGGGACACTTACAAGGGGTCCAGACTGTGGTCGCTCTAGACTACTGCCTGCTCCCCACCAAGGCCATCTGGCACGAGTCAACTTTACAAATCAGTTACCATTCCGGCTTGATACGTGATCACTGTTCTTTGGTCTGTGACTGCATTTGTGGTCACAAACTGTTGATACATTCCTTTACACATCACAAAGGAGGGGAACAAATCTCTCCTAGTTAGAATTTGAGAAGGTTTGCGAAACCCCTTTTATGTATTTGAATTACTTGTAAAACGGGTTTTGTACTTTGTGAAATAATGCTTTATAGCCACAAGGACTGATTCACACACTACAACCACAAAAACATTTAATACACGAGGCCCTTAGTTTGAAACTATGTAGAAACCTACAAGGTCACTTAGGAAACACCTGGTTGAATACCTATGTAGAGCGACCATCACTACATTTTGAGCTCAGAAAGCTACAGGTTTAACAAAGCAACCACGTTCAAGAAGTATTAAAATGGTGCAAAGTCCCTCAGTGTGCAGGACAAGAAACCCCCTCTAAGGACTCTATCCAGTCATTCATGTCCTTCAAAAAGACTATCAAGGCAAGCCTCTAGAACAAACAGGCGATGCTGGGAGACCACCCGAAGGAGGCACAGGTTCCATTTCCTGCTTACTGAACCACACTCTCAAGTGGAATAGATGTTGCCTACTACTGAAGAGACAAACCTGATCCCATGTAGCATCGGAGGTTATATCTGTTGGTTCCCAAACATTTCTGAACATTGCTTTGCAAAGGGTCTGAAAGGAGGAGTGGGAGTGCCTTATAAAATGGAAAGATATTTCTGTCTGGTGTATGTTGAACAGATGCTCAATATTCTTAACCACATCTCTGGAGATAACAATTATCCAGTCAGAAGTGTCTGGAAGTCAAGGTCGTTTGTCTTAACTAACCACCGCAATATTAAAATAATCCAATCAGAAGTGTCTTGCAGCCATGCTCCTGCGACATAACCAACCCACAAGAGATGCCAAGACATCCCAAGGCATCTAGAAGTGAAACCAGAATCCTTTGTGTTAATGAATCCTTGAGAGCTAAAAGTGTTCCCATAGAAAGCACCGTGATGCTATGCTCATGAGTTTTAACCCACCCTTCGAGGTAAAAATGATTCAGTTGGAGACGTCATGAAGCCATGTTCCTTAGTCTTAATCCATGATCCAAAAAACAGGTGATCCAGTTGGAAACATCTTGAAGTAGTGTTCCTCTGCCTTAACAAAGCAACCAGAGATTTACATAATCCAGTGAGAAGGTTATTGGAGACAAGCTCAGTGGTTTCTTTGTCCAGGTCACGCCCTTCAATCTTACCCCACCCTCAGGAGACAAAGACAATTCAGTCAAAAGCATATTAAAGCCAAATTCTTAATTTTTAACAACAATTCTCAAAATAAATGACGCCCTGTGAAGAGAGTCTTAGTGATAACAACTGAGGTTAGTTTAGTTCGAGGCATAACATATAGAAACAATCCCATTGTAGCGTGTTGAGACCAAGCTTTTTGGTTTTAACTTGTTATAAACGTCATTGACAAATGCTAGTCATCTATGGCTTATAAATATCCAAGCATTTTTAACCTTATTACTATGCTAATCGCCTCTAACTCCACCTTGTAGAGATATAAATGCTGTAGAAACTATCTGACACCCAAGTTCTAAGATTACTTTGCTCCCACATTGCCTTCAGGAGATAACAACTTTCATGTCTGGGCCATCTTGAAGATTACTTCTGAGGATATTTTTGTACTAGCCCAACTTTCAAAGATTAAAACAATCCCATTAGGTGCGTTGACGGATGCAAGCTCTTCAGTCCTAACCCACTTTTCACAGAAGAAAAAACATCCTAGAAGCGTCTTGGTGCTGAGGTGAGGTTCCATGAGTTGATGACCAGTTTCCGTTAATGACGACTATCCCCTCAGTGTTGTCTTGGAGAAAAGTTTTGAGGTTCTTTCTTTGCAGATCAAGCTTCTGGAGGTGAAAGTCTGTAACGTTTATTTGGCAAAGACATAACTTCCAGAGATAAAAAAATCTCTGGACAGCAAGAATTCTCTGGTGTACGCACAACATTCTAAGATAAAAAATATCCCATTCGACCCACACTCCAAGGTTCTTTCATAGCAGACCTTATTTCCAGAGATATCACAGCTTCATTGGTTGTATTGTCCCTTGAGGCCCTGAAGCAAGAGCCACAGTAGAATCAGTGCTCCTAAAGCAGGTGACGAACATGCAGGAGTGCTAATTTCTTGAAGAACCATTCCGCGCTGCCTACTGAGGTGGTGGAAAGGCAAAGTCAGTTGGCTGCATGGGTATTAAGATCTTTACCACCAGAAGGAATCCACCAAGATCCCTCTTTTCTCTGGCCATAAGATTGATTGCATCTGTGTGGTGCTTAGCTCAGAGGCGCATACCTGCATTTCTCCTGGTTACTTCCTCTTTCTATGTGTGCTGTATTCTGCAGCACTCATAGAAAGAGGAATATGCCTCTCAGGATTTTTGTGTAGGAAGGTGTCCCTTCCTGCACAAAAACATTCCTGCATGCAACGCAGGCACCCTTGCACCATGGTGCAAGGGTGGCCATGGTGCCTGCGTTGGTGCTAGGCAGCCAAAAGGGCGCTAGCGCAGGGAATATTGCCTTAAATGCAGCGCATTCGTGCCCTATCCCTGCCACGCAGTGCAGCACAGCAAGTAGACTTGCTGCGCTGCACTGCGTGACATTCTCATAAATAGGCCCTTACTCTTTTGTTGTTCTGAGGACGCCAGCACAAGATGCAAGTTCAACCAGGAAAACCTGGAGGAATTTGTGTGAGTGAGAACTCCTGGACCAGGCACAGTTTGTGACTAACCCATGATTTAAAATTAATAGACCTTTGTTTCTGTTCTATGTTAAAGTTACTGCTGCTCACAAAATGAGGACCCTAGTATCCAAGAGAGAATTCAGTTAGGGTTTGTGTTATTTAATTAGTGACACCCTGTTGTATGAAAATGAGACGATTTAGTGCTGGACGTAGTGGTCCTATTGAGAAGCACACCTAACATGCATCCCACCACATTTGCTTGCTTCACCCCACAGGAGGCCGCCAACTAGCACCAATGCTTAGCTCAAGATCGCCTTTGGGACCGGTCAAGACAACAAATAGCCTCTGAATCAGGTAGCAGGATGATAGGGCGTAAGGTTCCCAGAAACATCCCTTAAATGGCTTTTATACCCAGCTTACCAACTTGGAAGGTTGTACCTTCATGGGTATAGTGCAGACAGTCTGGAACTCCTTGTTACTAGTTGTCCGGATCCTTATTTATCCCTCGCTGTTCCACAGTGTTTTCAGGTCAAGTTCCCTTTTACTGAAGCATTTAAGAAATTAAATTAATTGGTATCTGATTTTGCATTTAAGAATTGAAAGTAATTGATATCTGCTTTTCAATTGTAACCTACTCACTCATTGCTTGTATTTTTCCAACCTATTCCTTTTATGTCTGTGGTGGGCCTGGTGAAATGTTACTATTAGTGTACATGGATTGATAAATGATCCCCGGCTCCCACAGTCGTGGGACAGATTCCAGAATGACATGGGTGTCCTGTCCCGAAGTCTAGATTTGTAAACACGGGTGTTGCGTGCCAGTGGCACCGACTCTCTGTCGTTCTGGTCTGTTCCAAGAACTCTGACGTTTGGGATGCCCACGGGCAGTTGATGCTACTCTTGGGGGCCCAGGATGAGTAAAGTTGGCAGGTTTGTGTCTTTTCTGATGCTGTCTCTTCCAGGAGGCCAGGGCTGAGCCAAATGTTGTTTATTTGGCATAAAAATGTTCCTGTGTTGGCAGCAGATATCTACTAGATTGTAGGCACGCGCTAATGCCTCAGAACGCAAAATGTTTTTTTACATAAACACAGAAGAGAGGATTTAAGGACATCTGTATACAGTATCACCACTAATGCGTGTGTGCGTGCGTGTATGTGTATATATATATATATATCTATGTATCAAAAGGGTTAACTTCCACAAAATCAGGAAGTAGGCGGCACAACCATCCGTGTTTTCAGGTACTTTTATTAATCTGTAAACAGCAACGCATTACAGCCGGGAGCGGCCTTTGTCAAGTTGACGCTTTGGGCAGGCGAAGGGCGTTTCTGGCAGTACCATTTTGGAGGAAATATATATATATACACACACACACACACTAATGCGTCCACTGTAGGGGCCTGTGTTCGACCTCATGGCCACAGGTTCTAATCCCGGTGGGTCCACTCAGCCGTTCATTCTTCTTAGGTCGATAAAATGAGTACCATTGAGTGGGTGACAATAAACATCTCTTATTCAATGCCAAGATACCCTTGGGTGAACGGGTGTGAGGTGAAGGTTGCACCACTGTGAAAGTGGTTAGTGCTTTAGGATAAGGGTGTGTGCAGAAGGCTGTGCTGCTGTCTGTGTGTGCTCGTAAAGTGCTTTAAAATGAGGGAATGTACAGAAGGTTGCACCACTGTGAATGTGTAAAGTGCTTTTGTTATGAGTTTATGGACTGGAGCACACACAGTTAATGTTTAAAGTACTTTAGGATGATATAATTTACAGAAGGCCGCACTGCAGTCTTTGTATGCTTCCAAAGTGGTTTAGGAAGAGGGTATGTACATGTGGCTGGACCACTCTGAATCTATAAAGTGCTTTAAGGTAAGGTTATGTAAAAGTGTCTCACTGCTGTCTTTTTTGCTTTTAAAATGCTCCAGGTTGAGACTGTGTATGATGAACGGGAGGGGCACACTGCTGTCTGTGTGTGTTTTTTTTAAAAGCTTTAGAATGAGGGTGTGTAGAGAACGCTGCACCACTGTGATGTGTAAAGTGCTGTAGGATAAGGTTATGTGTGAGATGCTGTGTCGCTGTGTATGAGTGATTCTAAAGTGCTTTAGGGTGAGAGTATGTGCAGAGGACTGCACCACTGTGATGTGTAAAGTGCTGTAGGATAAGGTTATGTGCCAGTTGCCGTGTCGCTGTGTATGAGTGCTTATAAAGTGCTTTAGGGTGAGAGTATGTGCAGAGGACTGCACCACTGTGAATGTGTATAGTGCTCTAGGATAAGGCTATGTAGAAGAGGCATCACTTCCATCTGTGCGTGCTTATAAAGTGCTTTAGGAATAGTCTGTGTACTGAATGCTGCACAACTCTAAATGTTTAAAATGCTTTAGGAGAAGGTTATGTAGGGGAGGCCTCGTTGCCATCTGTGTGTGCTTTGGAGCGAGGTGTGAGATGAAGGCAGCGCTACTGTGAATCTTTAACGTGCCCCAGGATAAGGTTATGCACACGAGGACACACTGCTGTCTGTGTGTGCTCAGAATGTGCTTTAGGATGAGATAATGTACAGAAGGCAGCACCACTGTGATGTGTATAGTAATTTAGGATAAGGTTATGTACAGAAGTCCGCATCACTGTCTGCGTTAACCATACCGGTTCAAACAGAAGGCTGTACCCATGTGTTATTGCACTAAGGGCTGTAGAATATGGGTACTTGCAGAAGATTGCATCATTATGTGTGTGTGTGCGCACATGCATGTGCGCGTGTGTGTGTGTTTGCTATTTACAGAATACATTACTGCTGTTTATAAACTTAAGAAGTATTAATATCTATAAATGTATTTACAGAAGGCTGCACTTCAATGCTTAAAGTGCTTTAGGATAAGGCTGTGTTCTGCAGGCAACACTAATCTCTCTATATGTACTTATAGAGTGTTTTAGGGAAATTGTATGTGAAAAGCCCTTCACTCATTTGCATAAAGTGCTTTAGGAGTAGGGCACTCTCTTTTTCTTCTTATAAATTTCTGTTGAATAATGGTATCTACAAAGGGCTGCACTTTTGTCTTTGTCTATAAAGTGCTTCGGTGTAAGGGTACTCCAGAACTCCGCACTGCCTTCTGTGTATCAGGTGCGTTCGGATAAGCTTGTGTATACCACATCAGTATCTTTGCTTATAAAGTGCTATCCATATGGAGACCTGCAGAAGGCTGTTCCCGTGTATCTTTATGTAGAGTGCATTCATTACAGCCTTTGCTAGCCGGGCTTCCCTCTCCCATCCATAACCGGATTTCCAGGCCGGATTACGGCCTACAAAAAGACCCTTCCCTTCCCGCATACGTGCTTATTTCTCGCTGTAATCTCCTTCTGTTCCAGCAATAACCTGATAAAACATCCGATTTACAGCAACTGACAAGGCCCGAGGCGGTCTTGATTTACAGCTGGGGACCAACCATATTGAGGCCAGTGCTTGCTGTTTCCTGTTGTAGCTGTTGGTTTTTTTTTAATATATAAAGAGATTTCGCTGTCTCAGCGAATTTCAGAAACTGCCTCAAACCAACGCAGCGCCCAGTAGACATTCAGTTCCATTTCCTTTTAGAACCAACATGGCAGGCACGCCTCTCCCGTCCTGTTTCCTGCACTTGCACCTTTGTTGGCAGTCTCAGTAAAGTGGGCAATAATAGTATGTGCACGGAGCCTGGGGAACCGTCTTGCATTCCTGAGTCAATGGTGCACTCGTTGGTCGAGCTTGCCCTTATGCAGACGCCTTTCGGCCGAGCTGTTACATGTCTATTCCATAGCAGCAGAAGAGTTACTTTGTGATACCACCATTGGCAAAGCCAATAGGCTAAGCCTACCAGAGCTATTGACTTTGCCAATGTTTTGTAGCCATACTGTACATTAGCAGAACTGGCTAAAACTAATTAAAAAATGATGTCATGATGTGAACGAGAGTCTGGCCAAGCAACCACCAGTTCTGTGCATAAGAGCCTGGAAGTGTGGGGGAGGGGGGGGGGGGTCACTACTGTGCATTAAAGCCTTCTAAGGCCTCACGAGAGCCTGGAAAGCACCACCAATGCAAAATAGCACGTCAAGGAAGCTACTGCTAAGCACGAATGACTCACCCACCACCACTGTGAACAAGTGACGACTGCGAAGCGAGCCACAACCAGTGAGAACAAGAAACTCAATGAACCAGAGCTTTTCAAGAGGCCCCCACCACTATATGCAAGCAACCGCCAAAGGAGCCAACAATGTGCAAAGGAGTCTGACACAATCACTTATGTGCACAAGAATCCGCCAACATGTCAGCCGCCTCAGAGCAAAAGAGTTTCCAAGTTTAAGACTTCAACACTGCACAAGAGATTTCTAAGTCCCCTGTCACTACCATGCACAAGAGCCTGCAAAGGCCTCAACTCGAGCTTGGTAGAAGAATGTGCCAAGAGAAGCACTGTATTGTGTCGTAGCTTGTCAAGGAAACTCACACAGTGCAAAAGAACCTGGTGAAACATCAGTCGACCCTTGTACACGTACTACCAGTGGTCGAAGTGGGCGGGATCGGAAGGGCACGGCGTGCCCCTACTTGCTCAATTCCAAGGATTCCGTTCCCCTACTTTTTTATTTTGAAAATGTGTCACGGGACACAAGAAATAAGCTCGGCGTTTCCTGGCGTTCGAGGACGGGCGGCAGAGAAGTAACAGGACTCTGTCTTTTCCTTCTTGCTCAGAGAAGAAAAATACAGTGTCCACTTCTGCTCTGCCACTTCAGCTACCCCCCCCCCACACACTTTCATTCTTCCCTCTCTTTCTGTCTAGCAGTTCTTCTCTTACTGAAAACCATGACTTCAAGATGGGGTTCTCACTCTCTTTCCTCTCCTTTCTTTTATTTGCTCCCCTGTGAAATGGATCCAAAAAAGAAAATAATTTTTGCTGGAAATGTCGTATTTAATTCCAAAGTGCAGTATCTGTAATAAAAGGTTAAAAAAATGAAAAATAACTAAATGAAGTAAGACAGGGTAGCAAACTGGCCAGATTGATTTTATTCACACCCAAACACATTAGCGCCACTTTTACAGAGTTTGCGAGTGAAGAGCTATTTTTGTTTTCTTGTCTTTGTTTTCCCGGGGCTTGCAACTAGTGCACCAACCCTGGAGGTACTGCAAAGTGTGGATTGGAAAACAAAATGTGTACTGCAGCTCTGCGTCCAGGGATGTGGTCTTTTTACCATACTGCTAACATTTTGTAAGGATATCAGCAATGGACATTGAAATGGGTCCATTCAGGGCCCTGTAGTCATGTCCTTAACTTTTCAGGCAAAAGCACTCACTGATTTCTGAATAGTGAGTGTAAAAGCGTTAAGGTAACCATGTTGTTCCTGCTTACATTTCACATGGTTTGCTAAATTTTGCCTTAATAACCAGTCCACCAGACGACTCTCCTGAGAGAGCACAATCCCATGCTAGACCTTAGAAGGCTTCGCAAGAGCTTAGAAGCCCTGGTGTCTTAGAACCAGCAGGAGGACCCTAGCAGTGGCAAGTGTGGGTTAGGTTTGTCCACCACAATCCATACTGAAGTTCACCTCCAGTCTTGCTAGTAGGCCTATGAAGCAGTACAGCAAAGAACAACAGTGACTCTGTCACTGAGGTCACAGGACCCTTGAGAAGGGCCAGCTCTAGGGCAGTGCAACCGGTGTGACCGGGCGCTGACTTTGGGTGGAGGCATTATGTTTGCAAGTATATTAAGGTTTTAAAAGCGCTTGCTGCCTCCTTCCTGGCCTCCAGCAATTTTTGGCAACAATAAAAATGTCATGATGATTCTGGTGTTTAATGTTCTTCCTAGAGAGAGATCGGAGTTTTGTCTAGTGTAAGTTTTGACTCATGGAAAGGTAGCACATAGGGTTAATGTGCCTGCTGCAAAGAACATGTACCATGCAGATCACAAAGTGCACATAATGTAAATAGATGAGTGGGCTGCTGCTTTTGTCAGAGAAATCCTTTTGTTGCTTGCAGTTTATAAATTAAAATCCTAACATAGAATAGTGCGCTATTAACTGTCATCTAAGAGCTGCATACAAACTGCAAGATATAAATTAGAGCATTGTGTTTTTCCCCCCAGTCTTTGGTTATCCTAATGTTGCAAAAAGTGTTCTTTTGGACAGAAATCAATTCTGATTATTAAAGAGAACCCCCAACCACGGTATTACGTTTTAAATTCTGAGTCTGTGTTTCTCCAGACCAATCACTATTAACCTATATGGCCTACTAGTATGGTTGTCATGTGACTCCTACACCTTGTAGTCCTTAGTCTTATGTAACATTTTCTATACAGTGATTTACACACATATTGATTGTCTCTGAGTAATGTGTGGGATGTAAAGTGCTCTGACACCCTACACTGGCATGAGCGGCGCTGTAAATCAAATTAAATGCATCAGAGAGAGTGTGGTTATGGAGACTTGAGGGGCACTGTTAAAGGGTGGTAGTGAGGGAATCCATGGCAGAGCTGGTCATTGGGGGGCAATAACAAACATTAATGCACAGGGCACCACCAGTGCTAAGTCCACGCCTGCCCTTAAGGCCAGTCTGCCTCACCCATAGTTACCTCCATTGGCCTTGTTTCAGAGGTAGTAGCTGCAACTTACCAGGGATTGGCAATGCAGAATTTGCACGCACACCAAATTAAGTTCGCAAACTTCAGTCTCTCTGCTTCATTCACAAGCACTTTTAACATGTGCTGCTTACTGTGGGGCCACTGGAATTAATTATGCAGCTAGCAAAGGAGGACAAAATTATGCCGCAGTGTTGACTAAATTATGCAATAAAAAAAGGCTTCAGAGTAATGCAGTATATTTTCTGATATTTTATTATTTTGACATGTGTACACATGCTAACAGTCTCTGGAAAGATTTTGCCTTATTAGTACCAGTGTAACATACAAATGCAGCAGTGAGAAAGGTGACCAGTCAACCTTTGCAATAAGCTATCTCCTTCGCAGCAAAACAAGGCACATTTTTTACTAACGTTTGAGCTATAAACAATTTATTAGTTTAAATGGTCAGATCATGCAGCAGATCTTGCATTATGAGGCAAATATGGCAGAGCCATAATTATATAGAAAACATTTGCAAACTAGGATATTTTGCCATTCATGTTTGAACTGCTGTTGTGGAAAAAGGGAGAAGTGCTGATGACAAACTCCATGGCTCGGCGACAAATAGTTTGTGCTTCCACATTTCATCGTATTTGGGACATTCCGTGATTAGAAGCATATCCCACTTTGTGAATGTGTTTTAATGTCAATAACTCATTATAACCTTAAATAATCACGTGTATCCATTGGTTGATTAAACTGGGCAGTGAAATGGCAAACAAATAATAAAAATTGGGATGTTTGCGCATCCTGGCCTCACCTCCGGCTCCGCCCACTGCTCCAATCCTTGGGTTATTCCTGCCCTCTGATTCTCCGCCCACAGTTCCCCTACTTTTTTCCGCCCACTTCGACCACTGCGTACTCCACAAGTGCACAACATGGTAAACTTGCCCAAGACCCGTCAAAGAGACCACCCTGTTCCCCTGTCAAGGCCTCAGTCACAGCCAAGGGTAATAAAATGCGAAGGTGACCCCACTACACACAAGAACGTTCAAATGTGCACCACTGTGCACAGTAGCCGGCTAGGTTTGTGGTAAATAAAATAAATATTACCGGACTGAATTTCATGCGGAATCTTAAATTAAAGTAAATAGCTCAAAATAACAAGAGGCAGAATCCGTGGTATAAGAGGTTTTCTAATGGGCTTTATTCCATTCAAAATGGCCGACTCGAGTGGCGGCCTTCAGGTTCCGTCACCACGAGGGTTCAGGAAGTGAAGTACAATAACTTATTAACAGACATACATTTTTATAATAAGTGCATTACAATGAAACGAATGTAGAAGGCGTAACATTTGATAAGAAAAATGACGTAACAGTGACATAATCGAAACTAGGCGTAATAAGGAATAAAAGAAACATAATTGGCTTGCATTATCAGACATAGGTGGATCTATAAGATAATACTTGGCATAGATGCGCGCGCAGCAGCATGACGTGTAATTGACGTGTAACTAGGGGGTGAAGGGGACTTGACATTTAGCTCTACATGTGGAGACGAGAAGTCTGGGGTCAAGTCATCCTAATCCCAAATCATATCTAACATCCTATGTTTAAAGAACTATGTTATCCACAAGGAAGAGACTCTCGGACAGAATCTATTCTATACTGACTATGTGCGTGTACAAGCGTCTAAGTGTCTATATGAGATGCGAGGGGCAGAAAACTTTCCATAGCAACAGGGCTATGAATCACTTGCATGAAGACAGAGAAGCCTGGCCTTTTGCTTGGTAACTGGAGGAATGTTTACTTAAACTACTAGGCAAGAATGCATCGGCTGAAGAGCAAAATAGATAATTCGAAGGTGAAATACAACTTCTTGGCAGACAGGCGAAAACTGGCCGAGGCAGGCACCGTTAGCTGCACAGAGAGTAGGACAAAGTTCATGGATACAGATGCGAGCTCAAGCTGAAGCTGTCAGAGACAGAGAGCAGGGAAAGGCTTTGAGGACAGAATCGGGCCTACTCGCCTGAACTGTAAAAATGGAGTAACTTGGCCATATAAAGTCGGTGGCCTTTTATACTTAGGAATCGAATATCCAGCCCATTGATGGCGGATCTGACAGAGAACATGTTGACGGTAGACACACATATGTTTGCGTCTTAGAAACTGGAACTGGAGGGAACATACATGTACTTGTAACATGCATATAGAACCGTTGGGGTCCAAGATAGGGGACATAACTGACCAGGAAAATCCACATTTCCACATTCCCTCCTTGTCCCCTTCTTGCCCTTCACGAGACATCAATCTTCATCATTCCATCGATTTGCTCATGGAGCATCATTTCTTCTTCCTTCTTCTTCCGGGATCTTGAGCGAAAACCTTGATGTGGAATACACGATGTGGCACACAGACCACAAATCGCTGGTCCACATTGCAAACATATGCAACAACTGAAAAGCATAAGAAGGCCAATACCTAGGAAGGATAGAACTCTCCATCCCCAGGCTGATATCACACTCCAAAACCACCCGGACCACGTCCAAGTGCCTGGATTCTCGTGTATCTGGCTTACAATCTTATGAAGGCGTGTTATAGCTTTATATACAGATGGCGAATTTTCTGGTATGAAAATGCAGCAGCTGGATCCGATGACCCTGCAAGCTCCGCCCCTATCGGCCAGGATGACGTCAAGGACAAGACGATTCTGGAGAACAACAATTCTCATCACTGATTGTTCCTCTGTCAGATTGCCTAGGGCGGCTATAGTCTCGTTTACTACAGCTTCAAGAGTCTTGGTGAGTCTGCGTATCAGCTTACTATTTGATATTGTACCTATATAGGGAAAGATACCTTTATTGAAATCTACATACTTGTCCCATGCCGTCTCAGTATAATCGACAACTGGGAGATCTCTTCGCTCTCTATTGTGTACTAAATGAACATTTCGATAATAATCAGGAGGAGCTAGGAAAACAGGTGGCAGAAGGAATGCTATGTAACAGGTACCATCCCAATCTAGAGGCAGACGCATATATGCCGTCTGACCACATATAAAGTAAGAATGGCGAGAAGCTCTAAATGAAGATTTGCCTTGATCACTATATTCTACTGTAGTAACGCATTGGCTATGGCCCATATGTATGGAACCAACTTTTCTCACACATAATTCACCCTTTACTGGAAATACTGACATAGTGGGCAGAATTAGTTCAACTTCGGATTTGACATTCAAAATCATAAGATTAGGCGTAAAATTACCTAATTTATACACTTCATTTTCTAAATCAGTTCCTGTTCTACTGGGGTGACCCTCCTTATTAGGGTGACAGACTTTGAATAAAACTAGATTTAGATTTCCCCATATCCAATGTTGTTGATAAACTGCTGTGTCTGGGTCTATGGAATTTAATAAACTAAACCATGCTCCACAGGAGCCATTGCGTGTAAATGGATGTGGAAAGAAAGGCAGAACTCCTTTGTTATTCTGATAGGGAGGGAGTCGGCCACACACCCAACAATTGGTCACATTACTAGTCTGATGGGAATGATGTAACATACTAATGAATGTGTTATTGCGCAGCGCAAGTCTATAGGACAACTCATGTGGCGGTAGGTCACTAAAAGAATGTTCATCAGTTATATTGAAAACACGTTTAGAAACAGGATGATATATGTGCAAAATCATACTCGTAATAATTACTAAAATACTCAATAAAAACAAAATTAATAATGTCACAATACAGTGGTTACGCAGTAATTTACAATAAGCATGTCGTTTCATTATGATTCTGGACTCTGCATCATTCAGACCTAAGGGATACATGTCGGGACAGATTCAACCGCTTCACCTTGGAGAGGACTTAAACAATCAAATCGTCCGACAGTTTAGATCTGGACCTGAGTTTCTGTTTATAGCACTGAGAGTCATTTTGTTCAACAAAAGGAAGTTTTGAATCAGTCTGTGAGGGAGTGCAGGGCACAGTGTCTATATCTGAAGGTAGTCCATGAAATTTTTTTATATGGGTGGAATGCACCCATCCTTTCCGTCCTTCGATCTTCACAGCTGTTCTGGTCGTCAGCAGGACCTGCTTAGGCAACTTCCACCTAGGATCCAATTGGCTTTTCCTATCAAAATTCCGAACCAGGACAAAGTCCCCGGGGACCACGTCATGGGGTTTCACCTCAGTGTTGTCAGGAAAAGCTGCGACCACCTGTGAACGAGAAGATTGTAGTGCAGACATCAAGGAAGCCAGGTAATCTGTCAGCATATTACAGTCAACATCAGTTATTTTACGGGGTATAGGCGTCCCCCACATATTCGGTGGTCTACCAAAGATCACCTCATACGGGGATAGCCCTGTTCGAGAGTGTGCTACCATTCTCATGTAGAATAGCGCAACTGGTAAGGCTACTATCCAGTCCACACCTTTTTCCTGACATATTTTGGACAATCTGATTTTTAAAAGTTGATTATGTCGTTCCACGAGACCTGCTGCCTCGGGGTGTCGGACACAGTGGAATTTCCACTGATATCCCAACAAAAGTGAGACATGTTTCATTAATTCGGATGAGAAAGGCTGGCCGTTATCTGAATATACAACACGTGGTAAACCGTACCGTGGGAAGAATTCTCGAACTAGCTGCTTGGCAGTAGTCGGGGCAGTGTAATCTGATACGGGATACGCCTCTGTCCAACGGGAGAGAGCGCAGACAACTACGAGGACATATTTGAATCCTCGACAACGTTCCATCTGAATATAATCCATCTGGAGGACTTCAAAAGGATGGTCAGGAGGCTGAAATCCACCCTGCTCTACGGGAACACTCTTTCCTGGATTAAACTGACAACATATCATACAGGTACGAACTTTTTGTTTAGCTGCTGCTCGTAAATGTTTGTTGAACCAAATGTGCTGAATGCTGTCTAGCATAGCCTTCTCTCCTAAATGTGCTGGACTGTGAACTGTAGCTATAATGGCTTGAACCATGGAATCAGGGAGAAACCATACAGATTTCTCTTTCGTCATCCATCCTTGATCTGTCTGGATCCCTCCTAGTTCAGTCCACTTCTTTATTTCTTCTGCTGTGGCATGTGTCTGTATGTCAATTACATCAAGTGTGGGATCCTTAATTGTCATACACTGTGTTGGTGTCTGAACTATTGGCTTTGTCATGTCGGATGTGCAATTCTGAGCAGTCTGTTTGGCTGTTCTGTCAGCTAAATCATTGCCTTGAGAAATGATATCAGTAACCTTCGTGTGTGCTTTACATTTCATAATTGATATTGCAGTCGGTAAATGAATCGCGTCTAACAGAGCATGAATGAGGGACCCGTGTTGAATATGTGTTCCATGAGAAGTTAAATAACCCCTCTCCCGCCAAAGCACTCCGAAGTCATGTACGACTCCAAATGCATAACGTGAATCAGTATATATGTTGACTTTCTTGTCCGTGGCTTGAATACAGGCTTGTGTTAGAGCAACAAGTTCTGCTGCTTGGGCTGACAAAGTATCTATACAATTTGTCTCAATAACTTCAGTGTCTGTTGTGACTGCATATGCGGCAACTAAATTTCCTGTACTTGTCCTCATACACGAACCATCTACATATAACGTCAGGTCTGGATCTAGCAATGGAACGTCTGTCAAGTCTTGTCTAGGTTTCGTCTTTATTTCAATGATTTCAACACAATCATGAGCTAGTGGGTCTGTTCCAATTACAGGTAATAGTGTAGCAGGATTCAATGTATTACACCGTCGGATCTCTATGTGTGGTTGAAACAATGTCAGTTCATAACCAGTAAGTCTTGCTATGGTCAAGTGTTGTGTTTGTGTTCGGTTCACAAGAACCTCTACTGCATGTGGTACTTGTACTGTCAATGGGTGTCCTAATACTATGGCATCGCTTTGTCTAATTGCTAAAGCTGTCGCTGCCACTGATTTCAGGCATGCAGGCAAAGCCTGAGCTACGGGATCTAATGTACTGGAAAAATAAGCACATGGCTTGCGTGATCCTGCTTGATCCTGAGTGAGTACTGATAAGGCAGTACCTTCGCGTTCTGTAACAAAGAGTGTAAAATGTTTGCTATAACATGGTGTTGCTAAAACAGGTGCTTGACATAAAGCTTCCTTTAGGCTTTCAAAAGCTTGTGAATGTTCCTGAGTCCAAGGGAGAACAGTCGATGTGGCTGCCTCCTGTGTGGTTAACTGAATGAGTGGTTTTGCTAGAAATGCGTACTGAGGGATCCACTGTCTACAATATGAAGTGAGGCCTATAAAAGCCCGCACCTCCTTTTGTGTCTGGGGTATTGACATGTTAGCAATTAACTGGATGCGATCTGGTGTAAGCTGCCTTCCCTCCTTGGACAGCGAGTGACCAAGATAAATAACTCGCTGAACACAGAATTGCAGCTTAGAAGGGGACACCTTGTGCCCCTTGTCGGCTAGGAAATGTAAAACTGTCAGAGAAGCTTTTTCACATTCTGGCTCGCTTCTCGCGGTGATCAGCAGATCATCGACATATTGAAGCAGTGCTGTATTGACTGGCATGTGGATACTGTCAAGTTCTCGTTTCAGTGCTTGGCTGTAGATGCTGGGGCTTTCTGTAAATCCTTGGGGAGCGCGTGAGAATTTAAAGCTGCGCCCATTTAAACTGAATCCGAATAAGTATTGGCTCTCCGGATCTATTGGGACGCTGAAAAAGGCATTCTTGAGATCAATTACGGTAAAAAATGTAGCTTGAGAATCAATGGCTGTCAGTAATGATGAGATATCGGGGACCACGGGGAATTGTGGCACAATGCATTTGTTTAATTCCCGCAAATCAATAACTAATCGATATACTGGTGGGGCCATAGGATCAGTTCGTTTAAGAATCGGAATTATCGGTGAATTACACACATTGGAGTTGGTTTCTACAACCACTCCTTGCGCAACTAGCTCGTCAATGATCTTCAGTAAAGCCACTACAGCATCGGGTGGTAACTTGTATTGTCGCATTCGTGGTAGTACCACTCCTGCCTTCAGTGTGACTCGGTATGGTGTAATGTTCATGCAGCCAACATCAGTAGGGCCTTGTGCCCATAGATGCGCTGGTAAGTTCTGTAGTCGGGAATCCATGTCTCTGGATACATAGTGACCTTTGAAATCACGTAAAAACAACCTTACTCCTTCCGGAGAACAACATATTATGGCTCCTAGTGCTTTCAGAGTTTTAATTCCTAACAGATTTTCTGGGCATGATTTAGTAAGCAATAAATCTGTAGTTCGTGTCAAAGGTCCTATCGTAAGTGGTAGAGGCTTTGATACTTCATTAACAATAGGTTTTCCTGAAAAACCAAGGGAAACATTTTGAGAGCCTGAGAGGGGTGCCCCTGGAACTTCACTACGTTTTATAGTTGTTCGACTTGCCCCTGTATCGAGTAAGAATTTTCTATCTTGACCTAATAATTCACTATGTACATAAGGTCCTTCTTGATCTACAGGAATCTCGATAAGTGGTAAGTCAACTTCCCTCTCTAGGCTGGTTCATGCGTAACGCTGGTATTCAGGGTATTCATACTGTGCAGTCTGATACAGTTGTCGTGTTGCGGTTTGTGTGGCAGTAGCAGGCAACGGTGGTGCAGCTGGCACAAACTGTATGGGTTGCTGTGAGGCTGGCATGGACTGTTGCTGAACTGGCACAGACTGTCCATGCAGCATAGCTCCTTGTTCATTCTGATCTTGTCTAACTAATCGTGGTCTCTCCTTTGTAATGCCTGTAGCTATATTACGTTTCAGGACTGGACAATCGTGTACATGATGGCCCAGTTGTTTACAGTAATTGCAGGTTCCTTTTACAGGAACTGCAGAATCACCAGAATGTGTCACACTCTTTTTGTGACCATCTGCTGGTACTGTCTGAGAAACTAGCATTTTCATTTTTGTATCCTTCATGCGTCTATGCTCGTGTTCTTGTTCATCCCTAATTCTATTGTGATGATACTGTAACATTTGTAGCATTTGCGACGGAGTGTTACTTTGCCAGGTACTCTCGAATTTCAATATTCTATTCTTTACTGGAGGTAATGCATTTTCCACTAATTTTGTCACAAATAAATGTGGATATGAGTCACTACTTGCTTTTATACCACTATTTATACCAAAACATTTTTCAAATCGAGCATAATAATCGCTTGTGTCTTCATCTTGCTTTTGTTTGCAGGCTGTGATTGCACCCCAATCTTCCTTTTTTGTAGTTAATAAACGTGGCAGTACCTGTACTAGTAAACCTGGTAATAGTTTAACTTTATCCCCGAGCCCCGAACCTGCAGTTCGGCCCCTTTCTTCCTCTGCTAATGCTGTCCAGTCTATCTTTTGGTCTCCCACTTCCCACTCTTTTTCTTTCAGTTTTTCATAAATGCCAGCAGGCAAAAGCACCTTTAATATCGTCATAATATCAGGAAAGGTGTACTCTCCCATCAGTAACATGTCTTTAATTTCTCGGTGGAAACCCGCTGGGTCTTTATCATGGCTAGGTACTACTTTCTTCATTTCTAATAATTCCATTTTTGATATGGGTGTGTAAACAAATACACGGTGAAACTCATTGTCTTCGCCTTTTATTGGGTGCACTTCTCGTAAAGGATTTTGTCTATCCATATAGTACGGCGTTCTTTCTCTATGGGGCAGCGAGAGAGAATCCGGACTTACAAAAAGGACATACTGTTTACGTGACACTAATATCTCTTTAATTAACTTGTTACTAGAACCTCTCCATCTGTTCGTGAGTAGTTCCGTTAATATATCAGGTAAAGGACCAGGATCAGCATGTTGGCTCTTATATAATATGAGGAGTTGCTGAATCATATAGATTCCAGCTAAACGTTGTTCATCTGTACTGAGATTGAGAAACGTGTGTGCTACGGTCTCATCACCATATTTTTCAGGACTAACGATCCAGTGAACGGCTGATCTGGCTAATTCTTGCTCATCCATGGAATCGAGGAGGTGGTAACCCCTTCGTTCTCGTAGTATTTTATCTGCGGCTTGAAACGAATGTTCAGGAGACTTCAGATTTATTACAGGCGTTGGATACGTTCTGCTATTATTTGGACATACAGAATGTATGGGATCAGAAAAACATCTAGTATTTTCACAGGATCTTCCTCTGCCTACATAGGCTATGGTCTCTGACTGTCTTGCAGAGTCCCCTGATTCGGACACTTCATCTTGCTCAAACTCGTCTGTTCCCAATCTTTCTGCATGAATACGTTCTATTTCTTTACGGATTTTTCGGCACATGGCTATTATACAATTTTGCTTATCGTGTCTCCCTTCTGATATATTCTGACTCCATCTTGTAAGAGTAAGCATTACGTTCATGTCTACCCCCGGACGATCTTGATTTCTGATCACACAGTTTATGAGGAAACGTAACAGTTCCCCCTGTATTTCTACTTTCTGGAATTCCATAGCTCTGTTAATACATCCTGGATCTCGTCCTGTTTGAACAAAATGATATATGTTATCCAGATGCGTAGTCATCCCTGGTAACCTTGCTAAATACTCTGCGGCTCGCCTAATACGTAATGATGCCAGGACCATTTCATCCTCTTTACCAACCACCGGGTCATATCTACAATTTACAAGGAGTTCCTTAAGCGCACGTTCACTTACGAACTTAGGTGTACGTGAATGTGCTGACTCTTGAAAGACAAGTTTATTTATTCTAGGTGGTGTAAAAGTACTGCTAGCACCTCCCGTGGCCCCATCTGGGGCGTCGGGTGTGAAAGGGTTCGTTGAACGTGACACAGCAACTATGGGTGTCGATACCCCTGTAGAGTCGACTGCGGAAACAGATGCGGAAACAGATGTGCTTGCCGAAACTTGCGTCGGGACTTGCTGTTGCACGGGGACAGATACCTGATCCTGACGTTGAACCCCTCCGCCAGACGGTCTATGTGGTGTGGCGTTAGCATACTCGGGGGCTGCATCATCTAGATATGAGGAAAGGAAAACGTCTTCTGCGGTTCTGGGACGCCCTTTTGGATGTACCTTAATTGGAAATAATGGGGGTGGCAAGTCTTTTGGTATCTCTGGAGCAGCCTTAGGTAATCCTTCGGCTAGAAGGGGATACATACCATTCATAAGAGCATTACTTTGTCTATTTACTTGTTCTGATTTCACTCGGATACCTTCCTCAATTAATAGATTTTCTTGAACTTTATTTGAACTTTCTTTACTCCTCTCTTCTTGTCTACGTGCTTTTTCTGTTCGTCTATGAGATTCTTTACGCCATAACTCGATAGCGTCTTTCTGTGACTGTCTGACCTTTCTTTTCCATAACTCTTCCTCCACTTTCATGATGCACTCTGCATCCCAGGTTCCCGCTATGGGCCACCTTTGACTTTCCGGTAATCCCTTGGTATAATCTACCCATAGATCAAGAAACAATATGGCATCTATGCCATGTTTATGGTACATGAAATGTCCTGGAGTGTCTCTAGGAGGAATAGGAACTGCTTCTTCAAGCACCCCTTTTCTGGTGGTAATCTGTCTTAACTTCGAGAAGAGCGGCATATTAACAACTGATCTGATACTTACTCTTGAACTTACTTAATACGAGAAACACAATAATGAACAGTGAACAATGAACAGTCATTCATACCACAATATGCAAGACATTTTCTGAATACTTTAAACATTAAACATTAAACATTTAATAATGGTCGACAATGATGACAGTCTGCTTAACTAATCACCACGCTGAATTCTTGACAATAACTGAATACTTCGGAATACTTGATATACTGCTAAACAGTACATATACACTGCTAAACAGTGCAGACCGGATTTGTGTACCCAAATCCGTCTTGACCGGCACAACCTATGTGCACGTCAACATGCCTCCCCGGCGATGGTACTCACCGAGTAGCTCCTTGAAACGGAAGGCCTCAGAGAATGGACAGGACTCGATAACTGCGGACATCGGACCCTCTGGACGTCGGAATTTCGGAAAACCTGGTGGGCCTCTGTATACCTCGGATCTTGCTCTCTCAGCTAGGCTCTGGTCGGGATACTTCGCACTTCTCACCGCCTCGTCTGGGTTGATCGCAGCCTCAGTCGCCCCCGCTTGACCGGAGGGAGCTTACAGGAAATCCTGCTGGTACGCGTTTATGGTCCGTCCAGCTGTGGCAGGAGACCGGGCCTGCAACGCACCGCCGGCGCGTGAGATGAGAAAGTGTCCCTATTCGGGCGCCATTATGTGGTAAATAAAATAAATATTACCGGACTGAATTTCATGCGGAATCTTAAATTAAAGTAAATAGCTCAAAATAACAAGAGGCAGAATCCGTGGTATAAGAGGTTTTCTAATGGGCTTTATTCCATTCAAAATGGCCGACTCGAGTGGCGGCCTTCAGGTTCCGTCACCACGAGGGTTCAGGAAGTGAAGTACAATAACTTATTAACAGACATACATTTTTATAATAAGTGCATTACAATGAAACGAATGTAGAAGGCGTAACATTTGATAAGAAAAATGACGTAACAGTGACATAATCGAAACTAGGCGTAATAAGGAATAAAAGAAACATAATTGGCTTGCATTATCAGACATAGGTGGATCTATAAGATAATACTTGGCATAGATGCGCGCGCAGCAGCATGACGTGTAATTGACGTGTAACTAGGGGGTGAAGGGGACTTGACATTTAGCTCTACATGTGGAGACGAGAAGTCTGGGGTCAAGTCATCCTAATCCCAAATCATATCTAACATCCTATGTTTAAAGAACTATGTTATCCACAAGGAAGAGACTCTCGGACAGAATCTATTCTATACTGACTATGTGCGTGTACAAGCGTCTAAGTGTCTATATGAGATGCGAGGGGCAGAAAACTTTCCATAGCAACAGGGCTATGAATCACTTGCATGAAGACAGAGAAGCCTGGCCTTTTGCTTGGTAACTGGAGGAATGTTTACTTGAACTACTAGGCAAGAATGCATCGGCTGAAGAGCAAAATAGATAATTCGAAGGTGAAATACAACTTCTTGGCAGACAGGCGAAAACTGGCCGAGGCAGGCACCGTTAGCTGCACAGAGAGTAGGACAAAGTTCATGGATACAGATGCGAGCTCAAGCTGAAGCTGTCAGAGACAGAGAGCAGGGAAAGGCTTTGAGGACAGAATCGGGCCTACTCGCCTGAACTGTAAAAATGGAGTAACTTGGCCATATAAAGTCGGTGGCCTTTTATACTTAGGAATCGAATATCCAGCCCATTGATGGCGGATCTGACAGAGAACATGTTGACGGTAGACACACATATGTTTGCGTCTTAGAAACTGGAACTGGAGGGAACATACATGTACTTGTAACATGCATATAGAACCGTTGGGGTCCAAGATAGGGGACATAACTGACCAGGAAAATCCACATTTCCACAGGTTTCATTTGTTGCTGTTCACTTTCAAGGGTGTCACCATTTTGCATGAGAGCCTTGGAAAATAAGGCCACCAACAGGAGCCACTTACATGCACAAGACCTTGCAAAGGTGCAAACCGCTTTGCCCAAGAGCTGGAGAGAGAAATGTGGCACAACGGCCAGAGCTGTCTATTTTGGAACTGGGGAGCCTGGTTTCAGTCTCTGTGTCACCTCAACAGCCTGTGATTCTTGGCAAATAACTTAATCTACCCATGTCTAAAAAACACAAAATGAATGCTCATTCATGTTAAGTGCTCCAATACCTTCAGGTCGAGTTTGCAGTATATAAACCTGAAAAAAAAAGAACTGTCAAAAGCAGCCATCACCATGCACAAAGGTTTCATAAGTCCGCAACTAATGCAATAAATAAGCAGGCTTTACTGTGGACAAAAGTATGCTATGAGGAGCCAGTCATTCACAAAAATCTGCCAATGAACCACCAACATGCACCAGAGTTTGTCAAGGAGCCACCATTGTGCATGCGATTCGTCTAGGGTGGCGCTGCCATGCACAACAGTCAGCCATGTGTTTGCAAAAGAGCCACGTCACGTCGGTCACTGCTATTCACAAGAGCCACGAGGGAGGAGAGTGGAAAAGACATCGGAGGGCATAGGATGAAACCAAGGGACGGAAGAAGAGGGCGCGGTGGCTTGGGTGAAAACGGCCAGTGGGAGGTGACACGTAGTAGGGAGTAGAGTGTAACTCCATGGAGACCTGGAGAAGGGTGGTGGTGGTGAAGGAGATGGGCTACAGAGCATGCATTCTCTGAATGCATGCAGGTAAGTAAAAAAAAAGAGTACACTGGCCATAGGAAGCGGTACTTGGTCCATGCTACATGTTATGGATGAAGACTACGAAGCCCAGTCGGAAGCTGAAGGCCAGGAGGAACTGCTGACCAATAGGAAGCAAGGAAACCACAGTGACGTAGGAGCCAATCAATTGTAAGTAATCGGCGAGTTTAAGCACCTTTTAAGAATTATTATTTACACAAGAGCAAGGTCTGTTCAGGCGAAACGTAAAAAAGGGTACTGACTGGTGAAGCACTAGTTGTGTCACATTAGCCTCAAAGCATTCTTTTGCATGAAAACATGAACAACAGAGGATAAGGGAAACTGTGTTTGTTTGGCACTGAGTAAATAGCTCTGGTATCGATAAATGTGAGACTCTCAATTCCGGACTAGTAGCGCTCTCCACTGACACACTTGATTAGATTATCATGTTAAAATGGTACAGATTTGTGGAAAAACTATGGGTGCCTCTGGGGTGTCGTATTTGATTTGTGCAGAAGGTTACATCGTTTTTTGTCTGTCCTCTGCTTCTCCAATGCCATGTTAATGTGCGTAACAATTTAGGAACACGTGAATGAAGGAAAAACGCTTCTCTTGACAATTTGCGATAACAGTTGTAATACAACAAAGTCAATCTGCCGATGTGTGCTTTGTAACCTCACAAAAGCTATTTATTTCGGTTCTCAGTTTTTCTCCAGACAAATATTAAGTTAAGTAAGAGGTGTCTTAGCAAAATTGGAGGCAGGACATAAGGATATGCGTGGGCTGGGCATGGAGGGCTACTTTATGTGCCGCACGCCCTGTGCAAGGGAACACACACTGCTCAGCACGAGCGGAGCAAAACAAAAGCGCAGAAAGAAAAACAGTAGAATGCACCATTTCCAGGTGGCGGCGTCACTATGCGAACCTAGAAAAAAGGCACTCAAACGACTCATGCAGCACAAATTGTACACCAAAGATTGCACGCTTGCTTTATGAGCACCAAACTTTCATTTTTTCACCAGCCCCAAATTCATACACAAATTTCTCTCCACCAGCTAGAGATGATTCAATTTGCAGTGTGTCTATAAGCATACTATTCTTCAACAAGGAGGAATCGGGAGCTTTTGACGGTCCAGCACAAATGCTCCTAGAAGTAAATTATAATTGAGGGTGTGCAGTTCCTATCAGACAAGAGAAATGTGTGAGTTCCAGGTCAGAGGGAAGGGCTCCAACAGGAGCAAGTCCCCTCACACCCCCTGAGAGGTGTCATGCTTCATCATTTGGGCATGCTCTTTGTCGGGCCGGCGCTGCAGTGCCCGACGGGCACCCAATAGGGGGCTCTTTACCCGAGATTTTTTCAATGCGTCAGGTGAAGTGTGGGTGTGCGGGTTGTGCAGTGTAGTGTGGTGATGAGTGGTGGGTTAAATATGTGTGGTGATGCTAGCACACTAACCTAGATAAAAACGTGGTGCTCAATTAAGAAATAATGCTCTTTACTGAGCTCAATGCAACAAATAGTAGTATAATGTGGTCAACATGTTTGTTGCCTCTGGTTGTCCACAAGGATCAAATGGCAATTCTTCAGGACCTAGTGTTACAAACCTACACTACTTTGTGACTAGAATCTAAGTGTAAACCTCAATGAAAAATAGTAGACTGTCACACCTCGGGTCACAAGGCACAAATTTACCTGGACGGGCAAAATGACCTGGATCACAAATTGACAAAGATAACATAAAGCATACAAGTTTGGTAAAGCATAACCATTTGGTTTCAAGAAAATCATGAAGCATGCGCTGAATAATTAACTGCATGCCCCGGTGCGATACAGTAGTTTTTTGACAAAATATAATGAAACATTCATCACTCTGTGTAAAAAAGTGCTGAGAACCACACGATTTGTACTGGAACTACTTCTATTCGTTGAAATATCGATATGTCTTACGTGGCCACAATTAGTGTAACCCACCCTTTCTAGGGCTAGACTCACCCCCAGAAGACAGTCACGGAGCTGAACACTTATTCACGTCCTGGGTGCTAAAGGAAGACAAATAGTTGGAGACAATATTCTTAAGGGAGTTGAGGTGGCTGGAAACTCCGGTACCTTTTACAACTTACTTGGACGCGGAGCTATGTCCACCCTTCAAACCTACTCCGGCTCTGCTGCCTCGTGGTAGCGTAGGGCTTGGGGGTATTGACTAAATCACAACGCTACCGCATCCCGATTACGTGTGCATGAGAGTGCGTACAGCGTCTCAAACGCTAACATTGTGTCCTATATAAGCATATTCATCCACCAAATACCACTGTTATGCAAAAGTGATGATTGTTATGGAAAAGGGCTCTTTGCCTTACCACCACTTAGTTAATATGGCCGTCGCCAGGTATTTGTGTAGCTGACAGAGCTTCTGCATCTCACAGCTCTGTTGATGTGGAAATTTGGCCCCTATAATGATTAAGAGAGGCGCAGCACAGACCAATGACACTTTTGATGTGTGACAAAGGCCGCATTAGTGAAACAGGTGCACATCACAAATATTCCTGGGCATTCTGCATTACAAATCTAAAACCTCACTATACAAGGTTTGTCACCTAATTTCCTACCCCCCATTAAAAGCCCTGCCCCCCACATTACGTAACCCAGCAATTATCTACCTCCTAACATGCTGTACTCCTGTAAAAACTTTTACTTCCCTTACCGTTTAACAGTGAATCTATTTACATCTACTAAACTTAGCTTTAAATAACATACCTTTAACTTTTGGCCTCGTTCCAGTGTGAGCTTGCTCGCACCCTCCCTTTCAGCCTGGTTTGCCAATGGCAACAACAATAACATTAGCTAAACCCATGCAAACTTGTCGGCCAATCACCAATCTATCCCACCTGCCTCAAAGCGACAACCATACAATAACTTTTCAACCCATGTCCCGAATAAACCAGCCTATCCTGAGGCAGACCAAATATAGATATTTTCATTCCTCCGTCACCAACATCCTTTTCAAAAGACGAAGATAGACCCAGAGTTCTGTGCACATTCGAAGTTTATTATCAAATGCCCTGCACCATCGCCATCATATATATATATATATATATATATATATATATATATATATAGCCATTTTGGTCTGCCGCCCACCATTCTGTGGTAGGTGACGCACACATATACATAAATATACATTTTGTATGAGATATATACTCTTGAACACTTCGCATCACATTTATATGTCACTATATAATTTGTTTCACTATTCTTTCACTTATTTCATGCACTATTTTACACGGTAATCTATGAGGCACTGTCTTACTATCTAGTATTTATACTGTCCAATTTTAACTTTCTCCGTTTGCTCCTACATAGCCCTTTCACTTTGATCCACATTAATCCTTACTTTTTTTAGACTCGCTATATCACGCTGCAAGTTTGTATATATTATGGTCAGATTGTTATATTTTTTTCTATCTGATACCGTCGTGTAGAGCAGTTGATTTCACTGCAATAGCCGGAGGCAATTACACTTCATTGTCTCAATCGCCCTAACGTAGATGGTCTCGTATTATGCGGACATTGGGGCATAGCCATTTACTGCCATTTGCATCGGTGCCTTGTTAACTGAGAGCTTACAGCACTACGCTTTCATTAAGAGTGGTTAATACTTCATTATTTTCTCTCTCCATTTTTCATTATTATCTTATTTTATTTCTGACCATCTTTTTCTCATATCGGCACCATGATGTCTCCGTGAGTTTACTCTCACTTCTATTTTTTCTTACTTCTGTGAGTCTGTTTTCCTACTTATTTAGGAACTCAACTCTACCATTTCTAAGGGCATTGAAGCATCCCAGTGCTGCTTCACTACTACTGGCATCATGGTATAGCTTCAAATCAGCAAGTCACTGCCTCCAAACTGTCACAAAATTACAGTAAAGCACCATTGTGTATTGACATGGTTACATATATGTTTACATTACCGTAAAGCACTACTACACTTTTTTACGTTTTACTGCATATTGCAACACTTGTTCACTTACCTGCCTATTTAAGTTGCTACTTGCACGTAGCTCGTTTATGTGATCAAGGTCGCAGGTCAGCGACCGAAACGCGTCATGTGGACCACTTTTGGCTTGTAAATAAACCCTGGATTTCACCTGCTGCTGTGATCTGTGCCCGTGTGTTCCTTGCGAAAGGCTGAAAATAACTACGGGACTGCTTGCTGGTATATATATATATATATATATATATATATATATATATATATATATATATATATATATATATATATATATATATATATATATATATATATATATATATATATTTCTAGTCATTTTGGTCTGCCGCCATTTCCCCCAATAATCCTAGGGAACAGAACTCCCTCTGGTCCGCTGTCCCCACACCCTTATTGGGAGAGAGAGGTGCAGCACAGACCACTGACATTTGATGTGTGAAAAAGGCCGCCTTAATTAAACAGGTGTGACTCGCAAAGAATCCTTGGGCATTATGCCTTCCAAAACCTCACTATACAAAGTTTGTCACCTAATTTCCTATCTCCACCTCTAAAAGTCCAAACCCCCCAAAACGTAACTCAGCAAGTATCTACCTCTTAACATTCTGCACTCCTGTAATTTTAATTTCTCCTACCGTTTAACAGTGAATCTATTAACATCTACTAAACTTAACTTCCTATAACCTTTAGCTTCCTGCCTCGTTTCGTTGGGAGCTTTTTCACACCCTCCCGGTCAGCCTGTTTCACTGCCAACCGCCACTCAGAAAAAGTCACTAGCCTGACTATTTATACCCCCCCCCCCCCCACCCCCTAAAACTTCCTTGCTCACCACTGCACTCTTGAGATCCGGGCTAAAAAATGTTTATATCCAACAAATACAACTCCATCCCCTAACGGAAAAGGTAGACCGCATCTCCCCGAATAAATTCCACTGTATCATATCTCAGGTCGGAGTGCTCTACTCGGTCCATTCCTTCTTCCCTGCAAAATCCTTGCATTTCCCTATTTATCTTCCTCATAGCCTTGTCATTTGCTGCCGGCTTGCTAGCCCCGCTCCAAATTCTACCAGGTATAAATTCCGCCCATGCCACGAAACACCTTGACCACTGCACTTTGATCTCCCTTAAATCCATCCCTCTTCATCGCCTGCAGCAATGCCGAGCCCTTCTCCACTACCAAGTCATTTTCTCCTAAATCCACCAACAGAACATCAACACAATTCTCTCCTTCTAGAAACCTGTCCAGATTGGGCAAAAGTTCTTTCCAGCACATAACACCCTTCCCATACCATGACACCGCAAGTGTACTGGCATCAAAACCTAAGTTCCGACCCTGGTGACTCTTTCTGGCTTCCTGGTCAGCCCATTTCGTGTGAATAAATTCCACACAAACAAACCGTCAGCATCCGGGCTTGGAATTCAACCTGAAAAATAAAACAGCAGTAAGGGAAAAACACAGCAAACAGCTTCCTCAACAATCCCCCCCACCTGATCTGACATACCTTTTAAACAATCTGAGGACCCTCTACCAGCTCCATAAACTGCTCTCTTAACCAACCCCTCTTGCCCACCTCTGTCGCCACTCGGATGTGAAAGGAATGAATACCATACTCTATTGCTACCAACCCAAGCATAGCAAGTGCTTTTCGCAGTATTGCCAGCAGGTGGAAAACGGTCACACGCTTGCCATACCCATGTCTAAATATATTCCCATCATGTGATGCTATGTGTGCCCGTAGTTTCCTACCCCATGCTACCGGACAGAAACCCTCTACCGGGTAAACTGACAAGACTACTGTTGTTCCCGTTGACCTTTAATCCTTTTTTGAAAGTCACAGCCCTATCCCTACCCCAGACTCTTGGACCACCACTTCTTTCCATAGAAGAACAGTACTACCCCTGCCCCCCAACAATTCCAACACCCAGAAGACATAAAAAACATTCCGGCAATCAAAGTAGCCAGCAAGGTTGTTACCCCTTCTGAACTACAAATAGCTGACAGGATCTGAATCACCTGTGTAAAGACCTGCCAAGTAAGAGGCTGCTGCTTGGTCTCCCTACTGCCCTGTTCCCTGGCCTATCCTTCCAAAATCCTCTTCTCCAGTTCCCCTGCTGATGGTGCATAACCCCAGAGCAACTTCCCCATGAAGACAATACCTGCAAACTTTCCTACAATAGTGACTCGCGAAACCCTTTTTCTGGCAGTGTCAATATAAACTGTACTACATCCTTGACTCTCTCCTATACCTCGAGTCTCGTCTGAGCCCCAGTGTTCAAAAACTCCTCATTTGCCTGTGCGTATAATTTCCGAGTGGAAGCCGCCAAAGACCCTACCACCAACTGGAGCAGACTCTGTCTCGAATTGTCCATAGCTCCGTTGGCATGCACATCTTGTCCCTGTCCACCTCCGTGGCCAGCCCATGGAATCTCTCCCACTGTGAACGACACAAAGCATCCGCAATGTCATTGTCCACCCCTGGCATATGCTTCGCCCTGAACAAAATTTCATGTCTCAAGCACAAACACCTGTAACAACTTCACCACCTTTGCATCCCTGGCCAACTGCCTATTCACCACTTAAACCACCGCCATGTTGTCGATTTGAAATAGAACCTAATTGTGGGCCAGCAGTTCTCCCCACATGAAACTGCTACAGCCAGTGGGAAAAACTCAAGAAAAGCGATAATGCAGCCCCTATGTGTCTAAGCTTGAGGCCATTACTCCACACACCAATGTCCCTACCAATACAGACCAAACCCTACACCCCCTGCCACATCAGAATAGATTTGTACATCCCACTCAAACTCTTGCGGCATACAGTATGAAATATCATTGACCGAGTCCAAAAAGAAGCACCGCATGCGCAAATCCTCCCTCACACCTGCTGACAATCACACATGATGATGCGGCAGGAACATGCCTGACAACACCATTCCCAGCCTCCGACAAAAAGTCCTGCCCGCTCGTATCCCCCTGAATGCAAAATTCAGATGGCTTAGAAGCACCTGCACATCCCTGACCTTAACCTTAGCTTTCTCTAGCATTGTGTTCAACAACAACTGCATCTTCAACTTTTTGTCCGGTGGCAAATGTGCCTCCATGACCCTAGAGTCCAGCACCCACAGTCTTTTCAGGCACCAAAGGAACCCCAGTAGCATCAATGAGCTCTTGAAAATTTACCAGCAAGCGCAGTCAGTCCGCAGTGCCTGCATAGCTAACAAAGAAGATGTCATCCAGATAATGGGTAACCCACTTGTGCCCCATGCACCATGTAAACAGCCATTGTAAGAATGAACTAAAATGTTCAAACTGAGCGCACGCAATAGAACATTCCATCGGCAGGGCTTTGTCTACATACCCCTGCCCTTCGAACTGAATACACAGCAATTGAAAGTCCTCCGGGTGCACTTGCAACAACCAACAAGCTGATTTTATGTCACACTTGGCCATCTCAGCTCCTACCCCTGTCCTCTCAGCCAGTGGTGTGGCGACATCTACTGAAGAATAAGACATTGAGGCCAGATCTTCATCTATAGTCATTTACTGAGTGCCCTTCTGTCCAGGATAAATGTTGTATCAGCCAACACTGGCTTTGCTCTGGTGAATACCTCTATTGGAGACATGATCAGATTCTCCATTGGCCAGTCATCAAAAGGACCCACCAATCCGACCTTTCCGCACTTCTTTCTGCAATGTGTCCACACCACTTGTGGATGTTCAAACTAATTGACACCATTACTGGGGCTGTCCCTGTGGCTCTTACGTCCTTACCTGGCATTAAGGTCCGTGCCTGCTCCGTAGCTGCCTTGCCAGTGGATGCCACCTGCCTGCCAACCTGGTGTCAGTGGATCTTGCTTATACCATGTGTGCAGCCTGTAAAACATTATTCGGACACTGGTTAACGGTTCCCCCCTTTATGACCATCCTGCCCCTTGCTGCTACCACTTCTGTTCCACTTCCACAGGCACATTACTGTCCAGAACCTCGCCCTCCTCAAGACTATCCTCCTCATAGTCCAACTCTATGCAGTCTGCTAAGTCATCCACTACCACCCACTCAGCGCGTGGTGAAACTGCCACCTGATATGGCGCATTGCGTCCCAGCTCGGGGTAAACATCTACCTTCTCCTGGGGTGCCGTAGCCAACCCTCCCTTATGCTGTCACCTCAGGCTGTTGTGACCGGTATATCCATTGTCCCGGATATCCTCCGAGTTTGTCCTCAGGTAGCACTGACGAGGCCTCACCGGACCTTCTTGTGTCAGCCTATGCTGGGTCCCATGACGAAGTCTGTCTGATGGCTCTGTGCCATGGCTTCGCTTCACCTCAGGGTTGATGAGACACACTGTGCTCCCCAGGGTCTAATGCCCAAAGATGTGCCGTCACCTGAAAATGAGAGGATAGGTTCGGTGTGCATGACCTTTGAACCCTGTACTCTGGCCCTTCAGACCTAGCTCCTTACTACCGTTCATGTTCCCCCTGGCACTCCCATGAGCCTGGCAGCCCCCACCCACGATGCCCGCAACCCTGTTATTCGCTAGTTGCTGATGCCTAATTGCTTCCCCCTTTCATTCCCTCTACTTCTGTGCTCTGTACTCCGAGCACCTGTGTTTCCACTCACCTCGACTGATGCGGGAGTACACCCTGTTGGGGTCTGCTCCTAGCCAGCCACAGCTGCCCCCCGCCTGGTACTACTGGGTGCCCCCCTCACTTTCCACATCATCCTGGCTCCACTCCAACAGTGCCGCCACTAACGCAGTTGTTTTGACCCAGGGTATATCCCTGGGCAGGGTCCTATCCTGAACCCCTTGATCTACCCCTGCCTTATGCCCCTGCACTTTCTCCCCTCCCCCAAGTCTTCCCTTTGGCCACTGTGCCTGTAAGCCTTGAGACACCCTCTCCAGCCAGTCCCACATCCCCAGTGATATCATTGACTTGCTCCCAACCCACCCTGTTTCTCTGGACATCATGGGCGAGGACATCGCATCAGAAGCCTGCTCCCACCCTGACCTGCAGTATCCACCATATCCTCCTCCCTACTCTCCACACGCAACCCCTCCTGCCTGCCTGGTTTGTTCTTGGGCCTACTGACAACTGTGGAAGTGTTGCACGGCCTGTGCTAGACCTTGCCTTTAACCCAAGAGTGCACCTCACCCCCAGCCCCTCCCCCGCCCATAACATTATGATTACCGGCTCCCTGTGGGCCCAAACCAGGAGTGTCCAGCATCAATTGCGTGCTCTCCAAACAGCCGCTAATCACCCTGCACTCCTCCCCCACCCCGCCCAGACCATGCGTTTAAGTCGCTCTCCATAACCATGAATGGCCTCGCCTCCTACATGGGCTCCGTGAAGCCCACGGCCTCTGTCTTGGGCGGAGATCACACCAACACCGTGGTGGCTACCTCACCTGATGTGCGCCTCGCCTGACAAACCGGCACAGAGGCAGCATCTCCTTCCACCAGTAGATCCAGGCACCCTGCTTCATGTAATAAGTGGAGCGCCTGCTGCTCTTTGTCCTCTGCCATGTCTTTGCACTACCATGCCAAAATAACTCTGTCACTGAAAATATGACTCTGTCACGAATATATGACGTTAGAACGCAAACATTTACAACGCATGCTTTTACAACGCGGTTTTTACATCGCAACATCCATTACAATGCATGATTTTACAACGCATGCCATCACAACGCATTTCTAGAAACTACAGTTACAACGCATTGCATTACAACGCATACCATTGCATTGCATACCATTACAAGGCCTAATACTTTTAGGGCAACAGTAGGGTACGTGTTGGATAGTGTAGGGGTAAAAATAACTATTGCTAAGTACCCCAAAACCCATACCCACCCTAAAACTTAAAAAATCCTCATTACTTACCTTATAATGCGTTGTAACGGCATGCATTGTAGTGACATGCGTTGTAATGGCATGCGTTGTAGTGACATGCGTTGTAATGGCTGCATTGTAATGGCATGCGATGTAAAGGCAGTTGAGTTGTAACAACCGTGTTGTAAAGGTAGTGTGTTGTAATGACTGCGCTGTAATGGATGTTTCCCCTCTGTCACTGGCTCACAGGGTTGTCACCATGTTGCCTACGACAAAATGGTGAATGACAGCCCAAAATTGCAGAATAAATAGCTTTGTGCTACATCCTTTTACTGATGTAGTACAAAGGTGCACAGCCCTCTGAACTGCACCACATCCCCCAATAATCCTGGGGGACAACCCTCCCTCTGGTTGACTGTCGCTCAAACTCCTATTGGCAATTGAACAGTGACTGGTTGTGGCACTGTCTCTCAAATGCTATGGTACTACTACCAAACTAATTCCAGGGGACGCACCTTGAAAAACCCATCATCACAGCGCTGAAAAAATCCTGAAGTTCTGCCTATACTCCTGAGAAGAGCTAGACTCACCAAAAATGTCCTTATAAAATATTCTTTTTCAGTTAAATATTCTGTTTCCAGTTGGGGGAAGTGTGCAATGTCGACCCCTTCTGAGTCCCTGACTGCTTTTCTATTTCACTGTTCCTGTTTTCTCCATCTTTTCACTGCTGAATCTCTGCATTAAATATAATTTGGAAATGGGATAAATGGGTGAGATTTTAGACAATTTGGGACAATTTAACATTAGGTCTATTCTGGAACAAGCCTGAGAAAATTTAAGTTTGGGGAATTTCAAAATTCTGTACAGAAGGCAAATTCACGAAGTGCAAAAACTCTGTGAGCAGCATATTTTTCTAATAAGACCTAGATGCCACATGAGCTGACGGCCTCATCCACAATATGTGGGTTCTCTTACCCAGGGGGAAACTGGAGGAAAGCTCTTTTAATTAGGAGAGGGCCTGGCGAGTTGCGTGATGGTTCCTAGAGCATGATACCACACAATTACTGAATTGCAAGCATGCCTGTTTTTTTTAGGTTGAAGCTGACCAGGCAGAGCAGCTGTCCGGTTTGCTAAAGACATCTTGGAGACATTCGGAAAGCTGACCTATGAATTCATTCTGCCCATTGCTTGCTTACCATTGGCTTTGTGGTTCGTTACTCACATTTGCTTACTTTCTATTTGCTGGATTTATATGTTTTAGGCTCTTCAGCTTGAGTTAATCCATCTTGTGGAGCATAGCCTGTTTATTGTATTCTTCCAAAAGTGCTCACTTTCAGTAATCAGACGTTTACACTTTCTTCTTATCTTATCACAATTGCTGTGCATTCAAAGACAGAGTTCAAATGTCAGGTTGTCCCTTCCGAGGGAGCGTGGTGTTTAATTTTCTTTCTGTCACTCATAATAGCCGTCTTTATATAACAATCTGGGTGTATGAATGGGGGTGACTTTTTTCTCTTTGATTCTGTGTAGGTTTTTTTCATCTTTTTCAGTTTCTCTCCCTGCCTCTGTTGCAGCTTCTGGGCTTTGCTAGCACATGACACAGTGGGGTTCTGTGACCTCTACAAATTTATTTTACTTACTTACTAAAGGCTTTTTTCTAGCACTCAACAAAATTTAAATGTCTGAAAATGAACTGCGCAAACATTTCAGAATATATCAGAATTAGGAAAGCACAAATGAAGCACATTTTTTGTAATTCTGAAGTGTGGTGAAAAAAAATATTTGAAAACGATCAAAACAAATCAATACACTAGGTGACGCAATTCTCGCCCATTATACTTTGTTCATAGTTGGTGGTTGTGTATAGTTTTATCAGTAAAACTGAACGTCTATACATTTGTAATAGTCATTTCAATTTAAAATGTGCTGTCTGTAATGGCAGTGGACTACCGCACCGTGCATACTCCACTCTACACCACTCCACTCTATGCCACTCTACTCGTTCTACACCACTCCACTCTACGCCACTCTATCTCATGGCACTCTAATCCACGCCCCTTTAAGCCACTCCACCGAACTTTAAGACATTGTACGCCACTTCACTCTAGGCCACTTTACTTGTCTCTATGACACTCCAATCTACACCATTCTATGCCACTCTACAACACTCTATGCCACTCTACACTTCTACACTCCACTGCACTTTACTCCACTATACTGCATTCCGTTCTATGACACTTTATTTCACTCTAAGACACTGTACTCCACTCTAAGACACGTTAACCTACTCTATGCCCCTCGACTCTACGCCCCTCCACTCTACGTCACTCCGCTCTACGGTACTCTACTCCACTCTGTGATACTCTATGACATTCTACACCAAGCTGCACCACCCTATGCCACTTAACTCTAGGCCACTCTACGCCACTCCACTATATGACTTTACTCCACTCTATGACACTTCACTGTATAACACTCCACACCACTCCACGACACGCTACTCTATGCCACTCTTTGCCAGTCTATGGAACTCTATGCCACTCCACTCTACTCCACTCTACAACACTTTACTCCACTCTATGCTATGCCACTCCATTCTATGACACTTTAGTCTATTCTTGGCATCTCTGCTGTACGTCCGTCCACTCTACGCCCCTCCACTCCAGGCTCCTCCACTCTATGACATTCCACGACACTCTATGCCCCTCCACTCTTTGACACTTGACTTCACTCCAGAATGCACCCCTCTACTCTAAGCCCCTTCTCTCCACGCTGCTCCACTCTATTCTTCACCACTCTACACCCCTCCTCTTTACGCTATTCTATAACACTTCACACCACTCTTCAACATTCCACTCCACTTTACAACACTTCAGTCTACGCCACTCTACTACACTCTATGCCACTCTACTACACTCTATGCCACTCAACACCACTCTACTCCACCCTATGCCACTCTACTTACTTTACTTATTCCACTCTACACCACTCCACTCCACCGCACTCTACTCTACTGTATGCCACTCCACTCTACGACACTTCGCTCCACTCGACTCCACTCTACGATACTCCACGCTATGACACTTTATGCCCCTGCACTCTATGACCCTCCATCCTGCGACACTCTACGCTGATCTACTCTATGCCACTGCACTCTACGTCACTCTACTTCACTCTACGCCACTCTATTCTACTCAACTCTATGACACTTAACTCACCGTTACAAAACTTTACTCAATGCTACGCTAAGCCATTCCACTCTACTCCACTCTGTACCCCTCCACTCTACACCACTCCACTCTATGACACAACAGTCTGTGACATGACACTCTATGACACAGCACTCCACTCTACGCCACTATACTCCACTCTACTCTACGTCACTCTGCTCTACTCTATTCTACACCACCCACTCTACTCCACACCACTCCATTCTACACACTCTGCTCCACTCTATGCCACTCCACTCTACGACACTCTACACCAGTGTACACAACTCCCTCTATGCCACTCCACACCACTTTTCTCCACTCTCCACCATTCCACTTTACTCCACTCTAAGCCACTTTACTCAACTCTACATCACTCCACTCTACGACACTCTATGCCACTCCAAGACACTCTCATTCACTCTACTCAACTCCCTCTATGCCACTCCACACCACTTTACTGCACTCTACACCACTCCACTCTATGCCCCTCTGTTCTACGCTTCTTCACTCTATGACACTCCTCCACTCTGCATCACTCTATGCCACCTTGGTCTACGACACTCCATACCGCTCTGCTCTGCTCCACTCTACTACCTTCTATGCCTCTCAACTCTATGCCCCTCCATGACACTCCACTCTACTCTACACCACTCCACTCTACACCACTCTACTCCACAGCACGCTACTCTACTTCACCATACTCCTCTCTGCTTCACAACACTCCTCTAATCTACTCCATGGAACCCTACTCTATGACATTCCACTCTATGACTCTCCAATCTACAACACTGCATGACACTCCTCTCCACTCCACAACCCTCCACTCCACTCTACGTCACTTCACTCTATGACATTCCACCCTACAGCAATCTTCTCCACTCTACGCCACTCCACTCTACATCACTCCACTACACACCACTCTCCTCTACGCCACTAACTTTTAGCCATGCTGAACAGCAGCCACGCTGGTGTACAACATGCTTAAAACACATTGGCAAAGCCATTAGCTCTTGCATAGGCGCGATCTATTGGATTTTCCAATGTTTTTTTATTTTTGGCTATTACTCTTAAGCCGTATTCAATTACATTACAGTAAAATGCTCAATGAGAGAAAATATCCTCAATCATTTGCATGAATGGAACAAAATATGTTACCATACAATACATTGATAGATGAATTGACAGAACATTATTATGGACACAGTAAGGTAGATAAGAAATTTCTAATACATAATCCTCCCATGTTCTACCTATTTGACTCCTGGTTAACCGCTCAACCGGTCTCACCTGCATTGGATAGTTGGGGCTCCTTGCTAAAGTCAAGTGGGCTGATGGATTGGAGCCCCTACACCCTTCTAGTAGATGTTCTTGGGCAACTGGGCCTTAACTTGGTCCTCTGGGGAAAGACTCATTTCCCAGGGCATTATTATGGAGAACCCGCAAAAGGCTAGGAACAGTCACGTAAATGCAAGAATTATATTATTTTTTTGAAGCAGGATCTAAGCTGTCTACCTGTCTTGATGCTAACCAGCGGCTTATCCCACCCCTTCCAGACACGTACAAAAACAACAAAATACTGTCAAATTAACCAAACCACAACTATATCAAGAACCCCTCCCCCATTGCATAACAAATATCCTAGCACAATTTGTTGGCTCGGGTGGGTGGGGCAAAAGAACCACAGACAGTAGCTCCACAGGGTAGGGAGTGGCTGAGGGTCTAAGGGTACAAAAAGGTTGCTTGCCTTTTTTCCCACCTTTTTAGGTCAAGCATTCAAGACCTCTTGTATATACTTTAGTATATACTTATATGTGTGTGTACTTTGTGGGCTTTGGAGATCAGCCCTAGGAATTGTCTGCTTCCGCTTAGGAAAGTTTTTTCTGTTCAACTACCTCTATTTAACTGTCTTGATAGAAAACGACCAGTAGAGGGCAGTAAAATACTAGAAATGCTTTCTGCTTAGGGACTTTCTTTTTAAAAAATTCTGGCAACTGCCTCTCTTCAACTTTCATGATAGAAAACGACCAGCAGAGGTCAGTAAAATGCCAGAATCACTTTAGCATTCTCTAGATTAGAGTCCATAGAAATTGTCTTCCACGAGCACTCGTAGGCACTAATATTTTTTTCAAATCTTGTATTTTCAGTGATATGACCACCAAAGGCCCTGGTTTTATATTAAAAACAGAGCTTTAGACTATACCATTTCCTGCTGAAAGGCAATATTTCTCTCCATGTGTTCCCATACTTGGCTTGTCACGCAGTTTTGTGCTTACTTTCCCTCCATGTTAAAGAACAGTAGATATTTCAGCACCCAGGCTAAGTGCTGCATAGCTAAATATATATAAGTTCCCAAAGGCGAGACCGATTGCATTGCAAATGCTTGTTGAACCAGGCCCAGCCCCTCTGCCCACCCTTCTGCCGCCTTCTGCTAATATCTGTTAGAAGCCCACCTTCCTGGCCTCCCACCATAACTCCTCCCTTGGAAATACCGGTGGAATGCCCGTGGCGTGGCATTGATGTTGGGCTCTTCCACTATCAGGCCTGCTCTGAAAGCCAGCAATCCCCAATGCGTGGTGCACACTGAGGTAGTAGGGTGACGCCCCTCAAGGGCGTGGCTATCAATCCGACCCAGTTCACCCCCGTTTCTGGCTGTGTATTTTTTGCTTCCGAACCAGTGGGCAGAAGGCCCAAGTGCTTTGTTTGGATCAGTGATTGTGGCTCGCGCCATGCCGCTGGAGCACCTGTCCATTATTTACAGGGAATGCCGATGATTTCATTGTCCATAAATGGTTGTCATACAGACAGCCTGTCTCTGTAATCTTAAAGCCGCCGAAGTGAATAGAGAGTAGCTTACTGATAGCTAATCAGGAAATCATACAAACCTTCCAATCGTTATCCTGGACTTAAGGCCACACTCCGTGAGCCCGGCTATGATTGGCTTATAATTTCCCAGCCAATCGTGGCGATCTCCACACAGCTTGTCCTGTGCCCATTTGATGGCACGTTTGGCCTTGGGGTTACTTCGAGACATCTGAGGCCCTTTTTGGCCTCTCGCTGTTTTGCAGCAGATAGACTGATGAATACTGGATCCGGCATGCTGTATACATGCAATTTTCTGCATCCCCTCAACAACATGCTCTGAAAATCAATTCGGTAACTTGGAAAGAAAACATACAGTTTTCATTCTTGCATTCAGAAGCTCAAAAGTTCAGGTTTGCCCTCGCACCAGAGTACTTCTGATTTAGAGCCATTTTCATTTGATCGGGCCATCGTGTTTTTCTTCCTTCTCCATGTGTTTCCACATAATTGAAACTGACTTCTCCAATGAAACACAACTAATTGATATACTTCTCCACGAGACCACCACTATCTGGTACTAGGGGGCAGGTATATAAGCCCTGTGCGTCACTTTTGCGCCGCCGTTGCATCACTTTTGTGACGCAGCGGCGGCGCAAAGCCAGCGCCATGCTGCGGCAGATTTACAACGTGACGCATCTAGGGAGATGCGTCACGTTGTAAAGCTTGCGCCACATGTGGGCGTACCTTCACGGGGGGGGCGTTCCGGCGCAGGAACGCCTCCAAAAAGTGGCTGAGTGAAATCTACAAGATTTCACTCAGTCACTTTTCCGGCCATGCTGCGTCAAATCCCTGCGCCTGCTTGAAGCAGGCGTAAGGATTGACGCAGCATTGTACCGATAGGGCACCCCCGAGCCTTGCTGGAGCTGCGTCGCGCTTGCGACGCAACTCCAGCATTGCGCCGCTCTTCCACCATCAGATGCGTCACGCATCTGTTTATCCTTGCGCCACGATGCGCTGCATTGTAAATGTGGCGCATCTATTGTGGCGCAAGGGTAAACTTGCATGATGCATCTTCCCTGGCGCATCCATGCTGATTTGCAGGGATGCGCCAGGGAACATAAATCTGCCCCCAAGTATTAACAATAAAGTCTGTCAATTAGTCTATTGCTTATTTTTTTCGGTCTCTGGAATGGCTGTGAGCTGGCTATGACATTTATATTTGATAATTTTAACCCCAATTAATTTTGCCCAAACTGGTTAATCATATAAAACGGAAAAAGGTATCAAGGAACCAATACTGTACATTTGTGTGGAGCGAGCACATTTAATTACCCTCTCCAGAATACTTTATATTTGCACTGAATATATCTAATTCAATTTACAACACAGATGAGCAAAACGCCTATTCAAAGAGCAAGTGCATGACATATATCACATTACAAATAACATAACATAAACAACATCACATATATACATATCAAGACCAATAACCCTAAAGTAATTTATTCATTATAGTGTCCCCCTAGAATTCTGGGCGATCCACTTAGAGGTAGTCATAACGTGAAACACTGCAGGGCTAAAAATTAACCTAGCTATTAGTGTGTCACGAAAAAGTTTCAAGAATCGCGCGAATGCCATACACGCCGGCATTCGCGCGTTTTGGATTTAGTTGGGCGTTGCGGGAGAAGCTACATAGCGAAGGATCGTGCACTCATTTGGAAAGGCGAATTCTCGTCGAAATCGGGAGATAACCAGTTGTGAGATACTCTGTATTTACCGAAGAGACCGTTGCAGAGGGTGTGTTCCACATATTAACGGGAAGGCTGGGCTTTTGCACACCTTTTCTTTTAATGACCCTCTGCAAGATGGACATCAGCCATCTTGTAATGGCAAATTAAAAAGCACCAAAGTGACCACCGCACTATTATGTGAAAGCACGCAGGCGTGGTGACACGTGCACCACACTGGCACCAAAAGCCAAAATCACCGCCATTTCATGTTGGTTGTGCACGTATGTGGTGATGCATTCATGTACATTCATCATCATGTTTTTTTTTTTTTTCTGATGCTGTTCAACATTCGCAGCAAGCTTTTGCCAATAGGTTTTTAAGTGGGCAACAAGCATTTTCCCCGTCTAACGCCAATCAAACATGAGACCTATTGCTTTGCCAAGGCTTGCTTTAGTGGTGCATTAATTTTCATTTAAATACCTTTATTAGGCTGACGTACATTCACATAAAATATATAAAAGTGCAGAGTGATAAAATGCATCCACTGTTAACAGTCATTAAAAGATTAAAAAACACTTAAGATCCAGATAAGACACAATTATCACAATTTAAGTAAAGTGCACAGTGGTGCATTCATTTTAGTATCTCTGTTCATGGTGTGTGCTCTGCCTGCTTAACTCTTATTGGTCATTTGTTAACATTGAAAAAATAGTAAATAGTCGCAGTCATATCAAGCAGGATCTCTAAATGTTGGGTGCTGGGTGCGTTGTTTGAATGTGTGCATCCTTCCCTTTCAGAAGATTCTCACCCATTTACCCATCTTCATTTCCTTTACCCTCTGCCTCTCTCTGGCCCTCGGCGTTACACTAGATATTGAAATCCCGTTTGCGCAGGCTCAAACCGGCACGCGCTCCCTCTTCAAAAGAAGATAGGAATATATCTGCCCAGGTAGTATAATATTTCAAACTGTAAAATGAACAAACTAGCGAGGGGCACCGTACATTTTTTCCACAGTAGAGAAAGATTTATTTAGTCCAAAATATTAACCACGAAAAAGGGCCAGCACGTTTTTCGCAACGTTTTTCGCTTCATCAGGGCCATGTAGTGCATGCAAATAATTTACTTTTAGGGGCAGATTTATGAGCCCCTTGCGCCTCATTTACGCCGCCGCTGCGTCACTTTTGTGACGCAGCCACGGCGCAAATCCTGCACCATGCTGCGGGGTATTTACAACGTGACGCATCTGGGAGATGCGTCACGTTGTAAAGTTCTGCGCCAGCAGTAGGCGTACCTTTGCAGGGGGGGAGCGTTCCGTCGCAGGAACGCCTCCTAAAAGTGGCTGAGTGAAATCTACAAGATTTCACTCAGTCACTTTTGAGCCCATGCTGCGTCAAAACCCTGCGCCTGCTTGAAGCAGGTGTAAGTATTGACGCAGCATTGTAATGATAGGGCACCCCCGAGCCTTGCTGGAGCTGCGTCGCGCTTGCGACGCAACTCCAGCAATGCGCCGCCTTTCCGACAGGAGATGCGTCACGCATCTGCCCATCCGAGTGCCACGATGCGCCGCATTGTAAATGCGGCGCATCAATGGGTGGGCAGATGCGTCACAACTCTTCTGGCGCATCTCTGCTGATTAGCAGAGATGCGCCAGACGTCATAAATCTGCCCCAAAGTATTCAAGTAGGTGAATAATTCCGTGATAAATAAAATAGTGATACTTTGCCGGTTCCCTTGAACGTCCTGACTGGGTAGTGCCGCTTCCACTTCTGGACTGTATGCTATTAGACAAGCTCCCACTATATATATATATATGTGTGTCACCTCGCCCTTCCTCTAAATTCTTGTCCCTCTGTCCCGCTCCATCAGTCCTCGTTCCTCTCACTTTGCTCGCCGTCGCTCATTAATTTCCCCCTCCTGAATGTGGCACAATCAGGGCAGCGCTGCTCCGCGCCGGACAGGGTCAGTGTGAGAGATGGGGGCGGGCAGGGGGATGCGTAGCCGGGACGCGCCGGCCACTCGTCCGACTCGTGTTTCGCTGCGAATCTCCGTCCACCGCACACATTCACAATTCCCCGTTCCTGAGACCTGCCATCCATCACTGTGGCATCTGCCAGGATTCGCCGTCTAATGGGTAAGCGCGTGCCAGTCACTCGCTGCAGTTTGCTTCAGCGCACACTGCTGTCCCCGAGCAAGGCGCTCCATTTGGCAGAAATGTGCGTTAGAAGTGCCCCCATCTGGGCACTGAAGCTCTTCTGTGCGGACAGGTGGCCGTCAAAGAACCAGGCCAATGCCAAGGTCTGCTGACCCGTTCGCATGAACTTTGACCCTTTGCAGAAGAAGATGCCCCATTGGCAGGGCCTGTGGAATTCTGCGATTCTGCGCTGGCGGTGATTTACTGAATAATGATAGATTTGCGCTACTTTCCTCATAATGCACCATCTTCTGCAAAATCTTCTTCATTTAGCAAAAAAAAACTCTGTTTCTGCTCAAACTGATGAAAAGTTTCCAAAACTGCGCAGTGGTCGGTATTTTTGTCCCGCAGAGGCAGATCACCTTTTACTTGTTGATTGCTGTATGCGGCAGTTAAACTGATGCTAATAAGGAAAAAAACCAGCGCCACTGGAATTATGCGATTGCGCTGCCACCGCGTTTTTCACATAATTATAGACTTTCCGCATTTACCATATAATCCATCATCTGCTGCACAGTCTGCAGATTTTACTTAAAAAAAGAAATGTTGTTTTTAGCTTTAATGGTTCAAAAGTGACTAAAAACGCAGTGACACGTGTTGCTGCGCAGTGGAAGGCCCTTTGCAAAGGTTGACTGGTCACCTTTCTGTTGGTTAGTGCTATATTTGGGTGTTAAACTGGTACTAAGGGTGTTCAATCAATGCCCATACAATGTTAGCAAGTGGAGAAATGACAAAATAAGTAATACTATTGAAAATTGCGCCGCATTACACCCCATAATTCGGCTTTTCTAGCCGCGTAATTTACACAACTCTGCAGCAGATTTTTGGCCCTTACCTGCTGCATAATTCCAGTGGCCCTGGGTGACACCTGTGGTGAGACAGTATTATCCTGTAAAAATGACAAAATAGTGAAGTACTACTCCTTCAGAATGTGCTGCAGTGCATGACATATAACTTGCCCATTCCTGTCACAAAATGTAGCGAACCCTGCCGCATAATTTGGTCCTCCCCTGCTACAATATACCAGTGGCTTTGGTCAGAAATGTATTTATCTGAATTGGCCGATACTTCTGAATGCAATACAGGAATACTCTGACGAAAATGGATTGAACTTTGACAAGTCACACAACATGACACAACAGGAAAAAGTCACCGGCCTAGTACCAGATGCAGGGCACAAATTCAGCCAGCAACAGAATATACGTATCTAGAGGTGATTATTGATATTAGAGGTCAGTTTGCGCACCAGAGGGAGGCAATCAAAAGCAAAAGGCTGGCATTGGCAGTAACGCTGAAGAATTTAAAATCAAAACTGAAGGAGCCAACGCTGCCCCCCTCCTCTGAGTAGTACAAGCCAACCTCCTACCAACTTTGACAAATGGTGGCGAACTCCAGAAAAGTAGGGACGCAAACCTTCTGAACAGCACCCTAGTGGAAGCATATTATAGGATCATCTTCAGCCTTCCTAAGTACACCTCGCCAGCACAGATCAGACCGGAGTTTGGACTGCAAAAGCAGTCCCTGGCTAGACAAAATAATGAACAAGCAGTTGGGGTGGTAATTATAAAACAAGTGTGATTTCTTTTGCCCCGTTTTGTTTTTTGGCCAGCCAAAGTCCAATAATAATAATAAATAATTCTCTGTTACCCTTATAGCCTTTCAAATGTGCTGCTTTCTTAATATCAGTTGTTAACACCAAGATGGTATGAAGCTATCATGATGCAGGCAAGTTCTGGCAGCAATCCCAACTATTGGGCTTTGTAAAATTTCTGTTTTTCTTGTGCCTACTCTATTCGTGTCATTTTCGCTCATAAGACACTTGGTTTGAGCAGAACATGTCGTGCAGGAGCTGCAAAACTGAATGTGTGCTGCAGTCCCATAATTTACGTTGGACAACACATTGAACTGGTATCTCTCAATCTTTTTCTCAGCAAAGGAATACCTTTTCTACAGCTTTCATGCATATGACGGCCAAATGGTAATTTGCAAACAAAATAATTGCTATGAGAATGATCTCTAAAGTTCGCATTCGGACACCAAAGGAGGCCGACTTTGTAGGAACAGAAACCAATGTCAGCTTCGACATAGTGAAGGTCTGATGTGTTGCAGTCTGGATGCACGGTTACATGCAATGCCAATATCAGTTTCGGCAGGGCTCAAGTCCTAAACAAGCATTGGCATAGCCAATAGGTCTCGCCTTTGGGACCTTATAAGTGTTTAGCCATGCAACAGTTGCATAACTAAACACTTATAAGGTCCCAAAAGCGAGACCTATTGGCTTTCCCCAATGCTTGTTTTAACTGCTGCAATCTATTGAAGTCTCACGGAGAACATCAAAGCGGCCCTGCAGCCACGAAAGTGAAAGTAATCGCAGTAAAGCGCGCGCCCGCGCACATGCACTGTAGCTCTAGGCTGGCCTGGTAGCACTTTTTGGAGCCCTCACAAAATGTCTTGCCAGACCAGCGCATGCGCTGGGTCAGGCGAGACCTAAAAAAGAAGTGGGGGGTCTCACCAAGTTAGGCAGAATGTGTGTGACTTTACTGCGCGTGACATCGCAGGAAGTGACATCATGGCATGCGACATTGCATTTGGCATCACAGGAAGTGGCATCACAACCCATGACCTCACAGGAAGTGACATCAGATCTTAAGACCTCACCTATGTTTAGCAGGTCTATCATGAGTACATTTTAGCCCATTACTATATTTAACATAATTGAGGTTGCATTGGGGTTGACACAACCCAGACACACAATCTGTGCCTCAACTTATACATCAAGTGTTTTTTTAAACCCTGCCACAAAAAAATTGGCAACAAGGATAAATATGGCAGTAAATCTCTTCTTCTTCAATTTGCTGGAATGTTTGTATATTAAATTATCTTTTGGGGTTAAGGCTCCTGCTGCAGAGATCTTTGTGTGTTAGCTAAATCCCAGGGAATAATAATAATGGTAAGATAACTCTGGAGGATAGTGTATTGGCTGGAGAGATCATTGTTTTGTCTAGTCCTAGTTTTGAATCATAGTAGCCTAGAGGGTGCATATGTCTCCTGAAAACCACATTATTTAACATGCAGATGACAGATCTTTATCTTATGCAAATGGGTAAGCGGGTTACTACTTTTAAGACAGAGATCCTTTTGTTACTTGCAGTCCATAAATTGTTATCCCTTAATATAGCACAGTGAGGTATGAAGGACATGTGGCTCCCACACCTTGTACCCTTCACTGTCTTATGTAAGACATCCTTTATATTGATGTAAACACATATTATTTATTGTCCATGTATAATCTGTACGTGTGATGTAAAGTGCTCCGACACACTGCATTGGGATGAGTAGTGGCACTACTCATCCCAATGCTGGGTATTAGAGCGCTTTACATCGCATGTACACAAATAACAATTTAAATAGCACTATTTTGTTTTATTTCTTTCATAGCATTTTAACACTACTGTAGAGCTGAAGCACTATAAAATAAATAAAACATAATAGAGGTATTTAAATTGGTATTTGTGTAAATACTGAGAAGTCAAACACATCTAACATTCTTACAGTACATGCATATATATCTCTTATATACAGGGACTGAACAAAGTCAAAAGCGTTTCTCTCTTAAGTACCTGTGAAGTTATGTATTTGTTTCCCCTCCATTGCATCTAGGTGTGAGGATCCCGATAGCTCCCCGCCAGGATACTCCAACAAAAGGAGGTCTGATGGCCCCTTAACTTCGGTCTTTGTTGTGGGCCCCGCTTGCATCTGATAAGCCCCCTCCCTGCCTGCATGTTGCTGCTCAGACCGAAAGCAGGAACATGAAGGCACTGCTGAAAGGGCCCTGGTGTCACAAAATGATGCCAGGATGAGTTCGGCATATTTCTGTAAATCCAGTGCTTAATTTGTGCCGGTGCTTTCCGGTGCTTAGCACCGGCACCTATTTGACAGGGCCGGGTCTACATAACACCACCACGCAACTCTGAGACTGCACGTCATATAATTAGTCATATGGTAGGTAATGTGTGTCAGTATATAAAACTTAATGATCTCCGGTTCAGACGCGGCGCGCATCACATATCATTCATATTTGACTCCACAGACCTCGTATTCCAATGATGGAGCGTGATGACGCATTTCAAATTTGCTTTAAGCGGCCGAAGCCGCAGCGAATAGCCAGCGGCCCTTCAGTGTTGCTGCCAATGGGCGGGCCGTGGCCCCGGGACACTGATTGGGTAGGGGGCTGAGTTTTGTGTTCTGCGGGGTTTGGGCTGTGCACTGCGGCAGGCAGCATGTGCGCGTACTTTTGTTTTTTCAGTAAGCCACGCCTCAGCACACCTACGCGCACGCCTGTCCTCGCCATTACCAGGGTTCACAGGCAGAGGGTTAGCCTGCCGTCGAGTGCAGGCTGCAGCAGGCCTAGGCAGCCTATTAAATAAAGGCAGGCAGGCCAGTGCCCGGCCGCCCACCACCACCAGCAAACCGTAAGTAGCAACGCTACTTTTTTATATTTTGGATCGTGGTGTTTGGAGTGACACTGTCTGCGACCGACGGTCACGGGTGTGTTAGGCGTAGGCTAGCTCCTGCTCCCGCTCGGTGATGAAGTCCAGCCCTCCGGGGTTAACTTAGAGGCCTTGCAGGCTGCACCAGCCCTGCTGCCCTTCATCACCCTGCGTGTTTCCCTCACCTGGGCCAGTGGGATCCCAGGCAGCTTTGGGTCATGGCTGCGAGGCTGGGGCCCCTCCTCCTAGGCTTGCAGCGGTACCGTAAATCATGGCTGCGCGGCCTACTCAGGACCCCTACCAAGGCATTGTACTTGCACACGGACAGTGCCGACTGCGGAGGCATGATTGCTCCGGGCAGACCTTGGACAGTGGACTTCACAGTTCACTTCATGTGAGTCCAAGCCGGCATGCTCTGAGCAATCATGCCTCCGGCACCGGCCATGTGCAAGTACAATGCCAAGGTCTACTGTTGCGGGACCTGTGCTAGTAGGGGCCGGGGCCCCAAATAGGCCTTGCAGTCACAACCATATTTTACCGCAGCTGCTCAGTGTATACTGTCAGAACCATTATGCAAACTGCAATAGTGCACCTTCCTGTGGCATTCTGAAAAATAGGCAACACGTGTATTAATTTAGCGTTGTCAAAACGTGCAGTCAGTATTTTTATGGGTACTGTACATGTACATCGCTGACAAACTTTTAAAACTTGTAGTGCGTTTTTGCTACAGAATTTTGATTACCCCAGACAATGTGTGTGTTCACTAGAGCACCATGAAAATTGGGGAAAGTAGATTATATTTAGAGGTGAAACCGGTATGTTATTAAGAAAAACTGCATAGTGCTTAGAGGCTCTATGCAACCTAGAACTCATATGAGAGGAGAGGAATTAAAATTCCAACCATGCCTGTAAAATATTGCCCACACGAGCACAACAACTGTGTTTAATAAGTCAAAATACATTTAAAAAAAGTCTGAATTGTATCACTTTTAGGACTGAGGTGGTATGTAGTTGTGTTGGTACTGTCACTGGCAGGGGCAATGGGTGGTGCACGCTGTCGTGATATCCCGAAAAGGTCCCTGGCACTTTTTATTTTACAAATTAAGCACAGGTAGAACAAATAGTCAGTGGGTGGGGCCACTGGTTAAAGTGGGTGTGGCCTCCTAAAAAAATTAGAGCACCTGCACTTCATATTTTACAAATTAAGCACTGTGTAAATCTGGTAGAAGCACTCTGCTGAAAGTGGCCAGCTTTGTAACAGGGTAGAAGGCGTCTACCCTCTGAAAATAGTGCTGTCTAGCCTCGATTCGAGGCCCCAGATTCAGTCCCTACAAAGCTGACTTCTTTCGGTGTCCAGATTACGACCGTCTGAGATCATCCTACACAGAAGGTCAATCCCTTACTTAACATCGGAGTACAATTGCACAATCACCAGGTCCAAATGTGAAGAATTCAAAAAAATTAATTCAGAACTTCAGACCACCACACGCACTAGCCCACCATACAAGAATCTTGACCAGAACAAAGCAGTACGCTAGCCTTAAAAAAGCTCTAGTCCTACATGCCTGTTAGGGGTCAAAACACGTGTTAGCTAAGTTTCAACTGGCCTACCATGATGTCAATCGGGGTGCAGAGTCTGTTTGCCATATGTAAATATCCGCGATATTAGACATAGGTGTACAAGAAATTATATGTCTACCTATTGAATGCACTATTTTTTATATTGACAAATATAATTTCTACACTTGCATACTCTAATGGTTCTAGCAGTGAATTTCTGGAAAACGATCAAAGATATTAATGAATCTGCATTTCACAGTTCAACATCTAGTGCATATACCTCCAATCTCTCTCTCTCTCTTTCTTGGAATATTCCTGATTTTGGTTTTGAGGGCTATAACATGTTAAGGGGTGCCATAATACACAACTAAAAAATAAAACTTTTCTGATATGGCTATGAAAGGATCACTTTGACAAAAGGGTACACACACCCTCTATCTTTTTACACATCTTTCTGAGAATTACATCTGTTTTTGCCAGTAAATATTTACAATTTCTCTCACCCCTAATTACCAATACCTGACTCAACGGTCTTCAAAAAGTTGAGTTGGCCATGCTAGGTCTAAAATTGCGCCGACCCACATTGATCTAAAACTTCGGATCCATTTCAGAGTGTAAGGATACATTTACATACAACTGAAAATCAATGGGAATCATTTACATGGTCAATGGTTCTCTGGAAAATCTGGCATGAAGCTGGTGTTTCGATGACACCCTTGAATTTGAGCTCGTGACCTGTAGGTTGGACACACATGTCTGCAGGATGCCTTTGAACCCATCAACGCAGTCTGCTCCTGATGGGAGGACGAACGCTGCTGTTCTTGGATTTTAAGGAATGTGTTCTGCTCATTGTCTTGTACAATTCTTTGAATGAATTTCTTTGTTCGCCGATCCATCCTCGTTAGACCATGTCTGGGTCTGAACATCAGCCCGGGCTCCTCTCCACCCCCTTCTCCGGGGCTCTTTTTCATGTGTGCGGTGATGAATGTTCGAAGTGTCGTCAGGTTGCCAACATCTCCCCAGGCAGAGCCGGCCCGAATGCATCACAGGGTGAGCCGCAGCTGTCAAGATAAAAAGTGCTGTGCTGTCACAAACATGATGTGTGTGCACGCCCATGTGCGTATGGATACCCCTGTGTTAATCTATAGATAGCTTTGTCTAGGGTAGAGTAAAGTGTACACCTGGTTGTGTTAATCCGTGTATCAGGCCTGTAAGAAACTGTTGTGGGACCCAATAACTTAATGTCATATGGGGCCCCTCTCTCTGCGGTTCCATCTAATTAAAATGGAAAACAATGAGGTGGGACACATTTCGAGGTAGCTTCGGTGTGTGATGCCACCTAGTGGGGGCTGAAGTCACCTGCCTCTTGGTGAATATACCACACATGAAGGAAGGCAAGGCACTGAGCTGAGTCGGGCCAGGGCCCTGAGGAGAGCAGGGCGGGGCCATCGTACCCTGGGGGCTCCCGCCTGCGATGCCCAAGAGTGTTATTGCATAGATGTACTTAGATTGAGCCTGGGGAGTTTGGTGGTTCTTTGGGCTAGTGCCTCCTCTGTAGGCATCAGTGGTCGATGTCATGGTAACAGGTTCGAGTTCCTGCAGGTTCATTCAAGCTTTTGTTATCCTAAGATAGAATGAGTAACATTCAGTTGGCTGACAATAAACATGTCATTAGCGCTAAGAAACCTGTGTGCTTTACATATGCACATGTGCCTAGCCCTAATCGTTTAGAGTACTGGAGTGTGTTTGCATGCTAGTATGTGCGTGCATCGCTCTCTGCTTTTTACTGCATGGATGTGTATGCATGTGCAGGAGCACGTTCACTTACTGTTTGTGTGTGCTGCTTGGAGGTACTTCTGTGTATTAATCTGTGTGAATGTTGGTGCTTGTATGTGAAGGTGTAGCCCTGTGTGCGATGGTGGTGGTGTGTGTATGCATGCATTCACATTACTGTGAGTATGTGTGCTTTCGTGCGTTCTTACCTCTGTTTATCCGTGTGCATTTCCGTAGAGGTGTGTGCACCTTGCGGTTCTGTGTGTTACAGTATTGACGTTTCTGTGTGTGACTCGTGCATGTCAGCCTGTATGCGCTGCTGCATATCTGTTTGTATTTCATAGACATGCATGTGTGTGCATGCGTGCGGGTGTCCTGCTAGGCTGCTGTGGACATTGTTCTCTGGCTGCTGCATTCAAGTGTATTAACACCACACCAGGAGCGGTGTCTGTGCCACGAAGGGCCCACATTGTTGGAAGCACCTGACGGCACTCTCAGAGCCGGCAACACTGGTGGTGGGTGTCTAATCGAGTCTCCCCAGGTGAGACGGCTCCGCCCACACGTGGATCCTTTGCCTGCTCATTGTGACACACAAGGGCTGCTTGTAGCCCCCTCAGATGGGCTTTGCTCTGGCAGTTTTGACTGCACTAACCCTTTTAGGACGGGACCAGCATTGATTTAAATAGAGATGGTCCTTTTTTTTCTTTTTTTCGCTCCAACATCATTATTTTCCCCTGCCCCAATACAAGATAAAAAGAAAGTGTCTCCTCTTTCACTGGGACCAGTGCATTATCCTCTGACCTCGCTTCTGCCCCACCCTTTCCATACTCCTCCACCAAAAACAAATGAACTGCACTGAGTGGAGACAGCCGGAGTGACAGTAGGTGCAGTGTCTTCTGCTAATAGAAACCTGTGAAGAGAAGAATTCACAGCAAAGCAACACCACAACAATAAAGAAGCACATCTACCCAGGATAGGGGTGTCCTCACAACATCGACTGGCCTCCTCCCCAGTCAAAAACCATCCCTGTTCCCCCAAGCATACAGTCAACCAAATTCTGGTCGGTTAGGGGAGACACAAATGCAGCTGGGATTCGAAGCCAGCAACAGTATAAGGGAGCATGAAGGCGAACATCACACACAAGGAGAGGGCTGCTCTAATGAGGCTGGTGCAAATAAGCGGTGGGAGCCCAAAACAAACAGTTGCAAACAAGCCAACAGCTTTAAAGCAATATGCAGTCTGCAGAGGAAAGTATGTTTCTTTTGTGGTGGGAGAGGTGAAAGGGCGGCGGGGGGGGGCCTAAAAAAAGATGCGAAGCAGAGTATCCACCAAAACTGAGGTGGCAGCCTTGGGAGAGGACTAACACTAGAAACACAATAAATGGGCTAACGGATAGGAAAGGCCCTCAAAGCCCAAAAAACTGAACCCTGGCGAAGGACTACAGTCATTAAAAGTAGGCCAACTTTAGGACAGAACACAGACATGTGGTGACACGGAAGAACACAGAGGCAAAGGCTAAAATGATGGGACTAAGGGAAGAGAGACTGGTGGAGTTGGAATTGTACACAGGGTGTGCCAGAGGGGAACACACACCATATGAAAGAGTTATGGTATGCAACTGAAAAGGAGACATTACCATGCTATCTTTCAACATCAAGTCATTTTCAACATCGCCTTAAAGCAGAAAAACAATACCCGCTAGAGAGGAAAATGAGAGCGCAGGAAATAGTGTCCTGCACCTTACCAGCTATCATTGTGCCTGTGCATGATAATACTGAGCTGGTCCTTGTCTGTAATGGCTCAGGCCCGCTAGAATTATGGAAACTGGAAATGCTATGCAGTGATGGATTCAACGTTCTCCGAGATTGATCCACCATTCCAACCATCACTTGTAGTGCTGTCTAACTATTGTGGCCACCTCTGTCTTCGCCACGCTGAGATTCCGCCTGAACCTATCACCATCAGTACCACACCCTTATGAGAGCACTTAACTCATGCTTGAGAGTTGGAACTCTCTTGTATTCGCCTTTTCATTTGAGGCCCACAGACAGTATCTCCACAAAATCCTGGGTACAAAGCATTCTTACTGCTGTCCTTGTTATAGAACCAACTTCTCTGTAGTCACTCCCAGTATGGTGCAGTCTACTAGAGACAGCAACCAAGGTTCCCTTAATGCTCATACTGCTGCACCTCTCTGTGGCTCTCAATACAATACAGTGCCCTACGACTCCATCCCCGTCGCCAGATAGTGGTTAAAGTCTCTGGCAAGTCACTAACATGGCTTCTGTCCTTCTTCTCCCACTACACTCAGATCGTAAGACTCATATGGCCAGGTAGCGCCGATTCCCCTCTCCAAAGAACCTTAGTCCTTGTGGGGTTCCCCCCTCCAGGCATACATCACAAACAATTATTGACCGGAAACCTGTTTGGGTTAGGGGTCGTAACATCAAAAATTTAACATTTCCAAAATTATAATTTTTTATAAATACTCAGAAACCCCCTCATAAACAGTTCATACAAGATTATTTACGTATGCGTGGATGGCTAACCTTAACAAAGACTCTAATCCATGGCCATTTCTAACCATAACTAAAATTAATTGTTTCTACGTATCCTGCATTGAGCCTACGCGTAAGATCATGATTGGTCCAAATACCTGTAAGGGTCCCTCCACTCCGGAGTGACCTTGCGCAGGAGGCCCGCCTGCCCTGAAGATTAAGTACTTCGGGCACCCGCTATGCCCTCAAAATACCATCCCCTCCAGGGGGCTGCGCTGCTATGCTAGCTTGGCGCCCACGCAGACGTGCAGTGATTGGCCGTAAGGGCCTGTTGGAAGCATGTACTTCCCCACCCCATACCCGCTAGCCGAGTGGCCATGAGCGCCCCTGGGGGAGGTCCATGAGAGACCACTGTCCCCCACCTATCCCCATTAACAATAGGGTTGCCTTATAAGGACTGTAAATGCCCTACCAATCATGACATTACTGCAGATCAAGGATACAAACATAAAAATATGACACTTCATGACAACGCTGACCACTGTTGCAGAAAAGAATGAGTCACACAGAATTGCAAACACTAGCACAATATTCAACTTGTCGCTTGAAGAAAATAATAACGCCAAAGACCTGAAAAGAGAAAACATACTTAAAACCATAACAATCTGCTGCCTCAGGGGATGGTGGGTGGGACAAAGAAAAGAGAGATTAATGGTCCGGAGCCCCCGATGGTGCAGCCCAAAGCGTTGAAAGGACGGAGCGGCGAGCGGTGCAGAAATAACATCTCTTCGCTCCTCTGCCCCTTTTAAAGGGGCGTGGTCCAGCGTAAACTGGTTCCCCCGTGGCCCAGAAGTGCTTAATGCACTTCTGGGTCCCCCACCTGGTGGACCAATCCCAGATGGGTCGCGTTCCAGGGGCTGGTTCCGGCTATGTCATCCAGCAGCCGTCACCAGCCCTGCCCTTCCGGTGGGGACCTTCACAACACCATAGGTGCGGTGCGTCGCAAGTCCGGGGGGACCTAGGCATATGGCCAGGTAGCGCCAATTCCCCACTCCAAAGAACCTTACTCCTCGTGGGGTCCCCCTGAGGCATTCATCACACACAATTATTGACCAGAAACCTGTTTGGGTTAGGGGTCATAACAACCCAAGCCATATTTTATTTACATTTATCAAAAATTTAGCATTTCAAAAATTATCATGTTTCATAAATACGTAGAAACCCCCAATAATAGTCCATACAAGATTATTTACATATGCATGGATGGCTAACTTTAGCAAAGACTCTAATACATAGCCATTCCTAACCATAACTAAAATGTATTGTTTCTGTGTATCCTGCATTGAGCCTACGCGTAAGATCATGGCTGGTCCAAATACCTGTAAGAGTCCCTCCACCCCGGAGTGACCCTGTGCAGGAGGCCCACCTGCCCTGAAGTTAAAGTACTTTGGGCACCCCTATACCCTGAAAATACAACCTCCCCCCCATGGTGCTGCGCTGCTATGCTAGCTTGGCGCCCACACGCCTGTGCGGGGATTGGCCGTAAGGGCCTGTTGGAAGCATGCACTTCCCCATCCCCGCACCCATAGCCGAGTTGCCGTAAGCGCCCCTGGGGGAGGTCCATGAGAGACTGCTGTCCCCCACGTATCCCCATTAACAATGGGAATGCCTTCTAAGGACCATAAATGCCCCCCCAATCATGACCTTACTGCCACAGGCCAGAATAGTTACCTGACTATCTTCCCCCCCACACAAGTTCATGGCTTGCCTTTCCTGCATGTCAACCATGCCAACAAATTCTCCAGGAAGAAATCATTGCTCAACCTCGAGAGGTGGACACCGTCCTGTAAGTAAAACCTCTCCCCCGAATTCACCTGTGGAAGATGGTCTGGAGTTTAGGGGATCAAAACAACCTTTCATCTTATTAATATGCTTGACAGAATGGTTCAGAGCCCAAACTGACTCACCCCTTCGCCACTGTAACCTCAGGATCATGTGGGACCATGCTAAAATTGACTGCGGGCACTTCCTTGCCCACCACCCAATCTTGGTGATCAGAGCTTCTAGCACACCCCTCCTACCAAGATGTACTAGATCGTTACCTCCCACGTGGATTACCACTATTCCGGTGGGCCTACATCCCTTACCTAACAGGGACTCCATCATACTCCTTAATTGTCCCAGCCACAGTCCCCCTTGTCCATAGAAAGAGATGTTGAAACCCACCTGGCGAGCCCGATCCCTATAGATTCCTGTGGAGAAAAATAGTTTCAATCTTTGCACATAAGAAGGACCTACAACCACTACTCCAGTTCTCTCCAGCCCCCAGACGTTGACCTGGGCTGCACAGGAATCCGTCATCTGTAGCTCATCGGCAAGCTTCCTTCCTGAGTCACACAACATGAAAACTGCAAAAGATGAAAAGAAAAAAACATTATTGGCAACCCGTCAGAGCCTAAAGCATATGCAGCCTCACGTAGCGTTTGTAACATTCTGAAGACCACCTGCCAATTCTCCGTACTGCCCACCCCAAAAGACCCATCACTGCGGCCTCTGTGGCTGCCCCAGTCCTGAATTAATGTGACCCGAATTCCATGGGGTCCCTCCTGGCCGCTCTGAGGGCCAACTTAAGCACCCTAAAAGGGTGACATCCCCGTGGATCAAGAGATGACCATTGCAATCTATCCACAGCCCCACTAAAAGGAAATTGAAGCCTGACGTCAAGCCAACAATGGCTTGATAAAAAACATGTATATCCAAAAAAGAAGGTGGGGGGGGTCGAGGCCGACTGTCCAGTCAACAAACCCCTGTAGTATCCCTGAAGCAAAGAAGCGCTCAATGCAGAGGAGCACTTCTGAATAATTATTCCCAATCTCTATTGTGAGTGCGCAAGAAACAAAAGGGAGGAGGGAGCCAAACGTTCACAGCTACCCGATGCAACTGGAGTTGGCCTGCCTTTAATTCGATGTAGCTCCCATGATATATTCAGCTCCCCCAACCGCCACCAGACAAAAGGAAGGAGAAACTGATCACAACAAAAAAAAAACGATTGAGGACAACTACTGTCAATCACCCTCATCTTGGGCCTTCTCGCTCCCTTCACAGAAAAGTGGCCGACATCTACCACCAAAATGTGCTCACCGCATCCACAATACCTAAAATTCCCCCCTTACCTGGGCCTCCAACGCTAGAGCCGCTACCAGCAAACCAACGCGGGGCAGGCAAGTGCAAAACTTTTTATAAAAAAGTTTATTTATTCATTTTTTATAATACCACAGGATAGTACATACGCCAACATATCACTTTGCATAATAGTACAGTTTATATGATCACAAGCCCCTTGCAGACATTTGCCAAGAGAAAACAATAAATAACAGATATATAACGAAATAGGGGTAACATGAAGCCATGAGCTTATAGATGTCTGGTGGGTATGGTCTTTGATGGCAGCAGTTTATGTACCGTGGGGGTTTGGCAGCAGAATGGGGGTGATCGGGATAGTGTGCACAGGAGTAGGTGGTCGGGATGTGGTCGTGTCTCGTCCTAGAGTGCATAGGTAATCGCGCAGGGGTTGCCAAAAGTCGATGGGACGTGAAGTCGGGGGTTGGAGAGTGGCGTGTCTGTGGTAGTAGTGTTGCAGAGGGACATGTGTTTTAGCCAAGAGGCGGGTGTTGGAGGTGCCTTCCTTCCCCAATGTACTGCTACCTCACATTTAGCCAATAGGAAGGACATGGAGGCTAGTCTGCGCACCGATCTAGGGAGCTGGGCAGTATAGCCTAGGAGTGCCACCGGTGGGTTCGGCTGTATATCAACTCTGAGCATAGTGTTTACATGTAAATACACCGCAGTCCAGTATGAGGAGATGGTGGGACAGGTCCATGTGAGGTGCACAAAGTCTGCTGCAGGGGCACAGCATTTGGGGCATTGGTCTGACCTGGTTGCGTCATATTTAGCAATGTCGGTGCAAGGTATGCTCGGTGAAGTAACTTAAAATGAAGTAGTTTATGTTTATGGCTGCGAGAGACTTTCTGGATTTGTGCACAATAATAGGTCCGCATTGTGTCTGGAATCGGCTTGCCTAGGTCCTGTGCACATGCCTCGCGTACCCTGGTAGCGGTGTCGGGTTTTAGCGTTAAGCCAGCGCAATATAGTTTGGGCGTCAGATGCGCGCCGTCTGAGCAGGAGATCACCAGTGTGAGCGGGGGGAATTCCTCCGGGGAAATAGGGTAACCGGGTAATTGGGCACGCAGCGTGGCATAGAGACGCTGAAATAGGAAGCGCTGCATATGGGACATGTTGAGAATTCGGGGATCCTCAGCAATCTGCAGTACATGGCCATCTGGGAAAAGGTCTCCAACAGTGCGAATGTTATAGTGTCGCAGCATGCGCTTTTTCAAGGGCTTGCTGGTTGATGGCAACCACAGGTTATCCTCCAAGAGGAGCAGTGGAGAATAAAGTTTGCCACTCCCAAGTTTGCGCCACAATGTATGCCACGCCCAGTATGTCGTGGCAACAGTCATAATACAAGCATTTACAATGCAATAGGTCTCGTAATGATGTTGTTTTGAGCTATTGGCATTGGACATTTTATTTCTTTTTTTTCCCCTTCGTGAAGCATTAATCAACTGGTGTTATTGAAAATGGCAATAGCTCACTTTGTTGTAATTGAGAAGTCTATTGCATTGCATTTGTAACATAGTACATTCTCTCTTGAAACTCCATATTCTTTTACAACACATCCCACAATTTATCCAGCTGTTGTCTTTCATTTGTCAATAACAATGATTTACAAATGAAGGGCCCAGGACTTGACACAGGATGTCCTGTCTCCTGACCACATAGAGCTAGGTTGCACCACACACACACTTTCAACCTAGCACAATCTCCACAGCCCAAGTTCTCTGGCTTATTATTTTAGGACAGTGCAGGATTGGAAAGTGTATGAACCCTCCACGTGCGCTCTCCATTTCCGAGGTGCTGTGTGCAAGAGACTCGGTGCGACAGCTCACGTTCAGCTCCTGCAGGCAAATGTTGTGAATGCATGCAAAACCTGCCCTCCCCAGTCAAACCATTCAAAGCACCTACAAACACCTGTGACGCGTCTTTGCTCCTCCACACCCATCTCTGAATCTGCTGATGTCATCCACTTGTACGCCCAGACTCTGCTCTCTATAATCAGTCGTTGATAAACCTGTAGTGATGGAGGGGGCACAAAGTTCCCACCGGCAGAATCCCTTATCTGTGTGCTGTGCCAGCTAATGGATTGTGCCCCTGCCCCGCCCTCTGTGGGTCAGCCTAAAAGCAATGCTCAAATTATCTCGCGATGCAAAGCCTAAGGGCGCGGGCTTAATCTCTGAAAAATACTCCGGCACTCATTGGGCCCATTAGCTGAGGCAGCCTTTTTAGTCATTGGCCATTTAACAGTGAGCAGCTGACCCCTCGCCTGAGACACCCCTGGTGGCGCAGGAGCAACCGACCTCATCCATACAACAGGACAAGGAACCAAGCCACGGCCCCTTCACATTATTGCATGTCAAAGCGGGGCGCTTAGAGCGCGTGTTGGTATTCATTATCAGCGCTATAATCTACCGCCAAGGCAGAGTACAACAAGTAACAGGCGGCAGTGAAAGCGATTTTGCGATCGCTATTGTAAAAAAAAAAAAGACGCCTGCGAGTGCTGCGCGCGCGCACCACAGCGAACATGTGGTTTCAATGATCGCGCCTGTGTCTGGGCACGATAATTAAAACCACATGGCCTTTGGTGCGCGTAATAGACACCAATAGGCCATGGACGGAGCAATGCATCTGCCTTTGGCCTATTGCGTGCCGTCTTTGGGAAAAACACGCACGCAAAGGCCAATCGCGGAAGCCAAAAGGAAAAGCACACGCACGAGCGTGTGCGATTCCAGGCTCCGTTTAAAAACCCCGGACTAAATGACTCTCGCTGCGGGAGCAGTGCTGCGCACTGCATCGCTAGGCGCGAGTCCTAATCAGTGGAATCCAGGGGAGGCAAGTGCTAAAACTGAGCCTGTGCGGCTCCCCGCTGGCCCTTGAAAGAACCCCTCTTGCGCCGTCCCATGACTGAAGCCGCCTCTCCTAAAAAGCTCAACGACTCCTGCAAACAAAGAAAAGAGAGATTAATGGTCCTGAGCCCCTGGTGTGGCAGCCCAAAGCGTTGAAAGGACGAAGTGGCGAGCAGTGCAGAAAGACCAGCTCGTCGCTCCACTGCCCCTTTTAAAGGGGTGGGGTCCAGCATAAACCGATTCCCCCGTTCCCCTTCCGGGTCCTCCACCCGGCGGACCAATCCTGGGCAGGTCGCATTCCAGGGGCTGATTCCGGCCGCACCATCCGCAGCCATCACCGGCCCTGCCCTTCCAGTGGGGACCATCGCACCGCCATAGGTAGGCGCGTCCAGAGTCCGGGGGCACCTAGGCAGAACAGTTTCTTCCCCACCCTCTCAATCAGCTTCTAAGTTCCACGAGGCTATGAGTTACTGTATGGATGCTTTTTACTCCTCTGTTATTGTTTGGGTATTTTTATGCCCATGCATGACTGTGTGAATGATTGCATGCCTTTATGCCGCCCTCCTGTTTCTGTATGGGTGTTTGCTGCCCTTTTTGTTATTGCATGGATGTATTTCTTTTTCTCTGTTAATGCGTGTGTTTGTGCGACATTTAGCTTCTCATTTTGTTACTGTATGCGGTTGTACGTTTTAGTTGGTGAGCTTATGCCACTTGTTACTTAATAGAGGTTTGTGTCTTTTTATGGTATTTTATGGGGAAATGGTTTCTGGTTTATAGGTGTGTGTGTGTGTGTGTTTGTAGTAGGGATGTAGGCGTGCCATAATACATGACTAAAAAATACAACTTTTGTTCTGAATGACCAAATAGGCAAAGTAATTAAATGAAATGAAAATAAAATGTATAAAGCGCAACAATCACTCGAGGGTATCTAGGTGCTAAGCAGAATCTGACAGGCTGAGAAGATTCAGAAGATGGCAGAAATATTTAGAAGAAAGTCACGTTTTTAGATCTTTCCTAAACTCTAGTAAGTTTGTTTTGAATTTTAGTTCTGGCAGAAGAGAATTCCATAATCTTGATGTGCATAAAATGAAGCCTCTTCCACCCCAGTTAGCTTTCTTAAATCTGGGATTACCAGGTTTCCACTTGTTGATGATCGCAGTGAGTGCGTTGGGATATATCGATGAAAATGCCTTATAAAGTAGTCTGGCCCGACAGCTTGTTGTGCCCTGAAGGCAATGCAGAGTGCTTTAAACTGTATACGTTTGTCAATGGGGAGCCAGTGTAGTTGAATGAGTGCTTGAGAAACAGATGTATGTTTTGGAATGCCCAGCAATAGGCTAGTTGCAGCGTTCTGCAGTGTTTGTAGCTTATGTATAAAATGTTTTTGAATCTTAATAAAGAGTAGGGGTGGGCGGAATTTGCGAAATTCACTTTCGCAAATTATCGCGAAAATGTTAAAAATCTCCGCAAACACGCGGAAATATCGCGAAGATGCGGAAGTTTTTTTCCCGCCCATTCGCGGTATTTTCTGCGTGGTCGCGGCTCGCCAACTTACCCATGTGGTTGCTCGCGGGCGCGGCCATCTTGTTTTCACTTGTCTCGCGGTGCATGATCGCAAGAAGAAAGACGTGATCGCGCGACGCATGTCGTTACTATGGGCGCGAACTGTCGCGAGACAGCGCAAATGGCTACCAACAATCCAACATCTCGTGGAGAACGCGACCGGATCGGGAAAACTTGTCGGCGAACGCGGGGATTCAGGTAAAGCGATCGCGCGCACGCGAGATAGTATTATTTTACAGCGCGAGCAAGAAACAAATTATCGCTAAGCTGCGGAATGTGGAAATTTTGACATTTTCGCGCTTTCCGCGGAACGCGAAAATGTCAAATTAACGGAACAGAATTTTGGCCCAGGCCTAATAAAGAGTGCATTGCCATAATCTACTTTGGACAAAATCAGAGTCGTGACTACCCTTTTTTGCAGGCTAGGTGGAATAAAAGGTAATACTTTCCATAAGCTTTTCAAAATGAGCAAACACGAAGAAGTGATATGATTTATTTGTCCTTCAAAAGATAGCTTAGTATCCATTATCACCCCCAGGTTTTTTGCTTTTTCCCTGGGTTTAGGCAGATTCCCCAGTTCCTGGGGCCACCACTTGTTTGACCAAAAAGAAGGGTTGTTACTAAACAGTTGGACCTCCGTTTTTGAGTCCAGATACCGATATGGAGCATACAGTTGTGGAACTGGGCAGCTGTGGATCCCGGATTGTTGGAGACAATGATCTGTGTGTCATCCGCATATGAAACCAGGGAAAAACCAAATCATTTAATTAAGGCTGCAAGTGGGGTAACATAAAGATTAAACAAGGTGGGGCTCAAGGATGAGCCCTGAGGGACTCCACAGGGTAAAGAGAAAGCTGGTGAGGTGAAATCACCTAAGGAGACTGTTTGAGTGCGGTCGGTCAGAAAAGAATTCATGAACTTGAGTGCATTATGGAGGCACCATCCTATGGGACACACTTCTTTTAGGGGCCCCCGGCGACAATGTATCAAAATAATATTGATTTGACCATGAAAGAAAATTGCAAGGAAGCTTTCTTAAATTGTTTACAAAAGATAGAAAAAAAATGATCAACTCAAAGAAACGAAAACTTTACATTAAAGACTCCACTGAATACGACTTCTTACAAAAGGTAGACTTCCCAGATATCCAGAAAGATTTCACCACAATCAAATTGAGGAAAGTGAATATTTAGTTTTTTAAAAATTAAAAAAAGTAATTTCTGTTTAATAACATTGCTAATTGTTAATGTTTATTTTTGTGTCATAAAATTGGTTTATTCAAATTATTGGTTGGTAAAATTAAATACGTAATAAGAGATAATTTGCGAGGGGGGAACCCCGAAATTTCAACTGCCTAGAGGCCACCACAGTGTTTAATCCGGCACTGTCTCCTGACGGACCCATGCCCACCAAGGGTTTTTAACCATTTTGCTCCAGTGAATGTACATCCCTTGTGCCAATTATTATAAGACTTGATAGAAATGTGTCATGCTCCTTTGATTTTTGAGGAAGTAGCCATCATTCCACTGATGAAAACAACTGTACTAGATGCACCAAACCTAAAAAAATGCCACCACAATTTTTTATTGTCTTATAGTAAAAGTCTTAGAAAATATGTGGCTATGATTTTCAATGAACATCTACAGAATCCCAACTGGCTAGGTAGCATGAAGGCGGGGTTTTGCCGCCCACAGCACCAAATTGGTTATGGTTTGTATTTTGGATGACCTTAGGATGGACCTAGAGAGGGGGCACACCAAGGTCTGATCTTGTTAGAGCTCTCAGCCGCATTTGATATGATGGAAATACCATCCTCGTGGACTGTTTAAGGTGGTTGGGAATCGGATAGGAACTTGACCTTCAATGGTTCAGCTCCCATTTGAAAAACTGATTCCAAGCCGTTTGACTTGTGCAATTTATTTCCAAATGAGTGAAGGTCTCTCAATGGCTCTTCACCACCCCTCATCTTTTTAACATCTTTACGAGACCTCTGGCACAGGCCCCTGTGGAACGGTGTGTCAAAGCATACATGTACTCAGGTGATACCCTGATCCTGATCATTTTGACTTGGGCGGACCATAAATATTCTGTCAATTAAAGACCCTGTTTGCTCTGTCAATGGAATACTTCCTCAACGGTGTAAAGGCTTTTCTTTCTTGTTGTCATTGGCTGGCAAAACCTGGCATTAAGGGTGAAGAGAAACAATAAAGTCCTCCAGATGGGTGGAAAAGAATGTCAATGTGTGGGGTGATTATTATTATGTTTTTTAATTGTTCAAAAACAAACTCCTATCTTGGGAATTTGTTTTGAAAAACAAAAAAAAACGGTTGAAAACCTTTTTGGTCAACCGTCATGGCTGACAGTACCATCTGTCAAACGTCTTATTAATTAACAGGCTAGTTCCCGTCAATGTGCAGAGTGGTTTGCGAGGTTAGCGGACAACTGTAAATGTGGAGGACAGAGGTCCCTCGGGATGGCAGAGGTAATGTCCTCCTCCATCCCGCCAAGAGTAACCTCCATCTGCCAAACTACAAATCAGGCCCATAGTCTGTGATTCATCTGCCCATGGATGGGGAGCAATATGCTGAAGCTTAACCCAGATTCAACACAGGTCCTCATTGTTAACAATCAGGTAAACCTCTGGTCAGACACGTTTTGGCCTGAAGTACTCGATCCCCTCCCTCTTCGGTGGTGAAAAGCCTGGAGTTAAGATTGATGCACATTTGTCAATGGTGAAGTAGGTGTCAGGTATGAAGTCAGCCTTTTGTCATCATCTGCAGATTAAGTGCAAAATCTCTCCATATTTAGATATGGATAGTAAGCATCTTGTGTCCAGAGCACTGGTTGGATCTAGACTCGATTATGTAAATGTAGCGTACCTGGATATGCTGTTGCCATTGATTAAACAGGCATTTTAATATCAGACCACATAAGTCCCAGTCTGAGTCAGGTAGATTATTTATCAATAAAACAGAGGAAACCTCATGTCTTGTCCATAAATCCCTTTGTGGCAGTACTTTTAGTTTTACCAAAATCACAGTTGGCTCACTGTCTTTCTACGAGGTCACTGAAGTCAGCAGGACGCTACTTTTTAAAGATCCTCATATTCCGCAAAAAACTAGATCTGGAGGGCATTATTTCTTTTCTGCGCTCATCATTTGCACGCCAAACCCTCTTCGTGGAGTTCTATATGCAGACTTAAATCTTGGCACTTACAAAAGGCATACCAATATCTCTAACAGGTCTCCCTTTTCATTTACACCTCTAGTGATAGTGCATACTACAAATTGGAAATAACAACGTAACGTAACATAACATAGTGTTTCCCTAAACATTTTTGCTTTTTCTGCCTGGAATTTACTGAATCTCCTGTGTAGCCACTGGGCTCTTGGCACTTTCCCACTGTAAATACAGTGTGAAAGTGCACGCACCCGTCATACCCATGCTGAGAACTGGTGCTGACTCGACAGTCTGAAACATGGGCCGTTCTGCCAACGCAGACCGGGTTGTGTGGATTGGCAGTTATCGTGATTAAGCTCATGAGCCGCTTGCCAGGGCAGGCCGCTGTATGTGCGCACCAGGACTTATGATGACTGTGATTGCATGTGCCACCTGCCATCGCAGGCATGTGCGTTAGCACTAACACACGTATTAGTTAAAGCCATGCTCAGTCTGCGCTTGCAGACACCTGCGAGCGCACTTACACCCCTGGTACCGGGAATTATGTGTCTAACCTGCCATAGCAGCATGTGCGCTCAGGTAGTGAGGAATACCTGTGTGTATTCTCACTACCCATGAGGCTTGCTCTTCCCATAGGTTAACATGGTGAAGTGGTTGACATCACTTTGGGCTGCAATAGTGGATTGCAATGGAGCAGCCTCATGGTGTTTCCTATCAATGGGTTCGCCAAGGGTATGCCCTTTCCAATAGTAAAGGGGGTTTTGGCATAACTCGCTTAGAAATGCCACTTTTAGAAAATGGGAATTTCTATGCTCTAAGAGTCTTGTGTGCTGTGGTGCCTGACTACAATGGACACCACAGGTCGGGGGGAACACATTTGTGGATTCCCCAAGTGACAGCCATAAACCATGGGCATCCCACGAGAACAGCAGACCTCTGTTATTTGAGGCCTGAATGGGATAGATTGGAGAGAGGTTTTGACACTTAGCCTCTAGGGGCCAGCGCATGGCCCCACTAAAGATTAAGATCTGCATTCCATGGCCCCATGGCTGACAGGCCTACAATTTGGGGGAGACATCTGTGGTTCAAAGAGAACCCCCTTGAACCACCCAGAAATTCAAAGACACACTAAAGATTAAGATCTGCATTCCATGGCCCCATGGCTGACAGGCCTACAATTTGGGGGAGACATCTGTGGTTCAAAGAGAACCCCCTTGAACCACCCAGAAATTCAAAGACACACAACAGTATAACTACTGGTGCCATCCTTCAGCAAAGGGTGAGATATGCTTGCAGGGATGCAGGACTGGAGTACTCAGACTTCGTGGTGCACATTGCCAGAGGACTCCGCTGTGCACATGGAGGATAACTGCCCATTAGGGGACCACATGCCCTTTCTGAATAATGGTTGGCCTGGCCCAAAGACCTGCTGAAGTGTGGCACCTTGAAGCGTGCTCTCCAAGGGCCCGTCTGCCACCCTCCTTTTGTCCCGGGGATCTCAGGGACATCAAAGATCCCCCGCAATGGACCTACCCCATCTACCTGTGACATCTCGAGAGTGGTGCCCTCTCAAGTGCCCACATCAGCTACTGAATCCCTACTGGCAGTGTGGTGTGAGCGTGGAACTAAGACTTTAATCTGGAGACCGGATGGTCAGATGCTGAGCCCCAGAAATCTTGGCATCTAAGGCATATTGTTCCGGTACTACAGGGACTCTGACACTCATAAGCGTCTAGTTGGTAGTGAGCTGATTCACCGGTTGCGGTATCCTGTGTGGCCCATTTAGTCGAACATTGCATGAAGTGTCCGACTCACAGGGTGCGACCCACGGAGGTGGGAGATACCCATAGTAGTGCCTCATTCTACCTCATGAGGCTCTGCTGAACTTGCACCTGTGTGTGTGTGTGTGCGTCCGGACTGATCTTGTGCAACCTGTATCATTATGCACCAGACTTTGTGCCTCATTTGCAGGGAAGAATGAAATTTGCAACTCGTCGCTGTCTATCGCTGGAATTGGCTGGTGCAAACCATCTCAACTCGCACTGGTCATTGTCCTTCTTTCCCAGGGAGGTACGGAATTTACAACTCTTTGTGTTTGAGACCTGAAGTGTCTGGTGGAACTCATACCAGCATGTACCAGATGCTGAGCCCGGACCACCTAGGCATGGCGCTGATTAACGTGTACCGACAGGGAGGATCCCCAGCGTTACTCCCCATTCATCGTTGTTCCCTTTTGACCCTCATTGTGGCAGACCTACTGCCCTCGCCACACCTGGCTCTTTCCAAAGTTATCTAGGTACCAGGTAGTAGCGTGAGTGATGGAAAAGCACTTCCAGTACAGTTCGGAAGCAGTCAAGAGACCGAGTGACTCCATTGTGTTTTGAGACCTGTGGGTGAACTTCCTGAGTGGCTTCTAAACTCCCCTTGTTTACGTCTACCTCCTAATAAAACTTGCTACATATCCCCACCTGTTTCCCAAGGACCTAGACTAAGTGTGATCTCAGCCGAGTGGTGGGCCCGGCTATATTCCATCCAGGGGCAGGGGGGTGTATAGGACAATTGGGGTAAACTAGAGGGTGGAGGGAGGCTAGGGCCACAGAGTTTGCAGGGTGTTATCCATTGACCTGCTGGGTACCAGTGACACTGCATTAGGATGTCAAGTGCATATGTGTGCAAGAGCGTTCCATATGGACTGGCTGATACCTTTTGCACCGTGTAGTGGTCCAGAGTGAGTGGGGGTGATAGTCTGTGGACTGCCTGTGACTCACAACACTGGCTGGCAGTGCTGTTGTATACATTGATTTCATGCCAAAAGCGCAATACATTTAACATTGGGTTTACCCACATGGCTCGGCCCACAGTGCTGCTAAAGAGCGTTCTATTTTCTAGTATGTACATATCTTTGATATCGTTGTGACTTGGGGTGTACCCTATAACCATGTGGGACTATAATAGGATTGCTAGGGTGGGACTGAGGTGGACTGCGTGTCACACCGCATAAGAGTGCTCACTTGATTGGGGGGGGGGGGGGGGGTTTAGATTGTCCACAGTGTGCATACTATTGATATCATAATGATACGAGTGGGCCTAGTACTTCTAGTGACATCCCCAAATATGTTTTTGCCTAAAAGTTTATGATGTTCATATTATAGTAATTGACTGTGTGTGTTGAATATAACCGTTATTTACATACATCCTGTGTGAAGTCTCTTTTGTGAAGCTCAGTGTATTTATCGTGAGTGACTGCTGTGCCTTTGCTTTACACATTGCTTCTAAGGAAAGCCTGACTGCTCAGTGCTAAGCTACCAAAGGGTGATCACAGGTTGTGCAGCGAGTGTAATCACCCACCCTTGACAGGAGCGATAGGTTCTGCCTGGCTGGGGGCATCTCTTCAGTCAACAGAAGGGGCCAGTTCCAACAATACCAACATGTAAATAACTGTATACTGATACAGGAACAAAGCCCATGAAAATCAACAATTGTGAGGAGCCATGCGCACTCATGGCACTGATTTTAGGACAATAGAATGACTGCTTGTTCTAGAGCTAGTGCAAGAGTATCACTAAGAGAAACCTGGACAAAGCTACCCAGAATATAATAATAAGAAAGCTCACAATTAAGTCATTGCCTTCAGTCACCATTAAGATAAGTGTAGACAAGTTATGGGTCTCTCAAGGAGCGACCCCTCAGCAGTTGGTTCTCCCAAACCATGTGCGGGGGCATCAAACCCTGGTGAGATGGGGGTACAACGTACCTGCTTGACAGGCACTCCAACCTGAGAGGTTGAGTTGCTGTTACAGAACCTGAGTGGCAGAACGTCCAGGATTGTGCTCCTCCTTGGCTACTACTGCCCCAGCCTTGAGCAACGCCTCTTTTCACTCCACCCTCCTATCCTGCCTCTTAATCAAGTCATAGTAGACATGTACAGTTGAGGACGATCCAGTGACATCATTTAATTCAGCCTCAAAATTTCATCTCCCCTACTCATTCCCAAACAGCTTCAGGAGTTAGGAAGAAATAAAGATCTACATTGGAATATCACCTTGCATTTTGCTGGGTGGAGGAGCATGTACTGCATTGTAGGGTTCAGTGACCCTGATCCTGCGTTGCAGATAAACTTCAGGTTACATTTTCTCTGTCCCCTTGGGAAGCTCCACAAACCTCAGGTTGCTTCATCTTGCACAGCCCTCAATGTCTTCAGTTTGTTCACCTAGGGCTTTGAATGTTGTCAGAAGGGCCTGGGATATTTTGATAGACTTGAGCTGTGTACCCAAGCTCAGAAATGGGGTCCTTTCTCACTGTTACTCTGTCCACTGTGTTCTTTAGACCTTAGAGGAGAAGTGATACATCAAGTTTAACCTCTCCAACCTCTGTCTCGATAGCAGTACTAGAGGCTTCTATTGCCTTTAAAATAAGGGTTGTGGAAGCTGCGGCATAGATTGAAATTTCAGAGTGTGCCTTGGAAGAACCTCCAGGGGAGAGTTCCTGGGCTACCAAGCCTGCTTTGTTGCTTTTGGTGAACTCGTCTGGCTTGCTCTGGTTTGAGATGTGGTGGAACTTATCCTTGGCCATAATGATATCATCCGTTGGTCAGGATGCTCAAGGCTTAGAGGAGGCGCTCCTTTGTACAACAACTGCGCAGTTTGGAGGGACAACATAAAGAGAGGGTGATGGTCCACCAACTGGCCAGTTTCCACATGGAACCTATTTAAACAGTGATGAGGCCCGAACCGCAGGGGCACCATTTACAAAGCTATATACAACCCGCCTATTTGAGTGGGGTCTCTGGATAGGATATGCAATGTGGTCTCTCAGTACTCTCATATTGGGTACATGTCGTGAAAGGGCAAGGCACTTGGACCAGGTCCCCTGCCAAACTGGTGCGTGCAGGAGGGAACTGACACCAACAAAACTGCTACCACCCTGACCGCTGTCAAAGTCAGAGGTCAACAATTGTGACTCCACCCAGTGACTGGGGTGCAAACAAAGGTCAAAGCCCTCCTAAGTGATAGACTTTACAAGTGAAAGTTAGTCTTAAGCCTTTACCACCAACACTAGCTCCAAAACGCCAGCAATCTGTTCTCACGAAAAGCATTACTTGGAGCCTAAAGGAGAGGAAGGACATCAACAGTCGATGGGCAAGGAAGAAACTGCTCTCGAAATCTCTGTAGCGGGGTCCCCAGGTAGTCTTTACCTCCGAGGGTCTCCAGCTGCTTCTGGTTAAAACCCTCGGCCCCTCCGGTCTCCACCTCAACGGAATTCCATCCTTGCCACTGAGATGAAGTCAATGTGCTACTCTTGCGTGGTGTTTTGATTCAGTAAGGGCTCACCTAGCAGGGCTGCCGGACAGTGTTGTACCACTCCCACAAGAAAGCGCATGGAGCCATGGGCACAGACATGGCATTTCTTTAGCATCTAGGATGGGAGATTAGATAGGTCCTACCTTCAACCGTGGTTGAGTTATCAGAAAACCATATGACTCCATAGGCATCCACTTTCTCAGGCACATATCGAGGGGGCCTTGTTTAATTGTGCCTGCATATCTTGGGCTACCAGGTATGTCCAAGTACAAGCAGGTCCCTCTTCAGATCCAGACTCTTGGGTCTGACCGCAGTTACGTGGGCTGATATATGTGACTGTGGCACTGGAGTCTCAGGGGTGTAACACAGGCCCCCGCATCCCCCGCAGTGCGTGGGGGGGCCCAAGCTCCTGGGGGCCTCTTCAGCACTGCACTTCGGCCGGGGAGCTCCTGATAGAGTCCGGAGGGGGCCCCTCCACGTACCTTGCAGGGGGGGCCCCCTCAATTATCGTTACGCCACTGTGGAGTCTTTGCCACCACCTTCAGTGCTGATTAGCATTAGGGTGGACCACAGACCAATTCTGCTCCTAGCAGGCCTGTGACACTCTTTCAGCCTGGACACAGCCATTTTACTGCCACAGGCCAACTCCCCAGTCTCTTGTCTCCAGCATTGTGTCGGTCAACGAAACTTGTGTCCCTGACCTGGTGCTGGGAAGATCCGACCACGACCTGCAGATTCAAATTTAAAGGGCCTTATACTTTTTACCCTAAATGAGGATTTTGGCGAATGGTCACAGAGCCACCTTCACACCTCTTAGAGTCGCTTGGGTGAGCTAGAGGACTCCGTTTGCTTCATAGGCTTTTGGGGGGGCACTCCGTTGCATGTCTGAGAGTTTAGTTGGCTGTTAATTCAGTGGGTTCATAGAGAATTCCATCAGAAATATATTGAAATGGAAAATGTTTACACCCTAACACCAGCATCACAGACTACAGTCAGTGCTGACCTTAAGACACTGAGTGCCTTTGACATGTAGCAACCAAAGCTGGTAACAGTTGAGTGATAGCAAACAAAACTAGTGAGACTAAATATATGCTTTTGATTTTTGAGACCATAGACATTTCCCCCTGGACTGTGCATCCAAGGCTTGTTAACTCAGACCATTGGCTAACATTATAGTCTTTTTGGCTTTCTTTGTACATCCTTGTTTTCTTTACAAACTTTTGTCTTATGTGTATGAAAGCGATTTTCCTATTTCATAGCAAAGCACGTATGGAAGAAAAAGATTTATTAATTGTTATTACTGAGTTTTGCTATGCTCAGAATGTCTAGCCCACTCAATTTTCTTGAGTAAGGCTCGGACTTCCCTGCCTCCCTATCCTGACAGTCAAGTGCTAAATGGGAGTACTTGGTACTCTAGTTTGGGGTCCAAACGCATTGTGCGTCCCGGACACCAGTGTCAAATGACTCCAATTGTCATAACTGCGGTACAGTAGTAATGTCTGCCGCCTAGCAGCCCAAAACAGGTCTCAGAAACTGCCAATCTCAACCATTTAGATGACCACCAGCAAAGTCATCCTTGGAGCAACATGATGCAATTCACAAAAATCATAGACTCAGGAGAAGAGGTGTCACCTCATTAAACCCAAAATTCATGAAAGGAAGGAAGTGACATCAGACAGCCCTTACACCTCGACAAAATAACAGTAATGGATGTCACCACATTTAATAATCAAAAACTTGACAAAGTGACAGCGCACACCCTTAAAACCTTAATGGCATGACAAGAAGTGATATTACACACCTTTAAAACTTGATGATAGAACAAGTGACATTGTACCCCTTTAATACTCAGTGACATTTTAGGAAGTGACATCATACAATGAGGAACGTTGACGACATGCCAGTAAGCGACATCACTCTTCTTACATTGGTTGACGTAAGTAGTGGCATCTTAAATCCTTTAAACCATGATAACATCACAGAAAATAACTTCACATGACCTTCGATCCGCAACAACATGACAGACACATCTAGGTGGGTTATTGCATCTTGGAAGTGCTGCTTACCTGTGACAGCTGTCCAGGCGGAGCTGTTCCCAACATATATCACTTGCTCAGTAACAGTTGAGAGACAGCTGACAAAAAAAGTGTGTCAGTATCATATTCAGTGTGCATCAGTGCTTTAAAAGGGCCGGTACTCACCGGTACAGAGTACCGGCACCTTTTCATTTTCTCCCCTTGACTACCGGCACTTTTTCCAGAACGAAGAGAGTACCGGTACTCATGGAGACCTGACTTTAACCGAGGCAGCGCTCCTTCATCCCTTAACTGATACCAAGGCAGCACCTTTATCAAGCACTGCAGGGAATCAATCACAGGAGCTCGTCACCAGGACACAGCTGAGCTCATCAGAGCAGGGGGGTGTCTGCAGAGTCATTAGCATATCATTGATCTTTCACAGTGGGGCTGAGAGGGTGCTGTAAAATCTAATGGGTGGCGGTGGGAGGCACTGTTTAGGACATAGCAAAAGAACGTTTGTTAATGCTTTTACCGTGGCCGTGCATCTAAATTGCCTTCTTCCATGTGTAAATAAGAAGGGATCTTGTTACCAAACTCGCCGATTCCTATTTTATCGACCTTGGACAGACTGTAAGTCCAATGAAAAAGGTGGAGATTGGCACCTGGTTCCCCAGTACAGACGTTGTCAGCTCTGGCCCTAACTCAGTTTTGCAAAAGTTTCAGGAGAGACTCGTGTACTAGACAGATGGCTCAGTGGGCTGTAGGCCACTGGTTCGATTTAAGGCAGGCTGAAGCAGCATGTCATCCTTAGGCGGTCGATAAAATAAATGCGTTTTAGATAGATTATCGAAAAATCTGTTATGCAATTGCTTCATTAGTATTCAGACCTTGAGGTTTGATACATAAACTGTCCTCATTTCTTTGGAATGCTTCACATTACAAATTTTATTTCAAACCGTTTGCAGGCGCGAGTGGTTCCGTTTAAAAAGTACTTCTTTTATGCACAGATTACAAAATCGAAGCAAATGGGAAATATTTGCTGAGGTGAACTTTGTGGATATTGTATTCAGAAAGGAAGGTTTACTGAAAGTTATAATAGTGACAGTGGAGGCAATTTAAAGCTGAAACGTTCTAACAGTACATGAGCAGGAGTGGGTAAATCTGCCTACCACCCTAAAGGAAATTGGAGTGTGCAACGGTTTAACAGCGAAGATAAAGGGGTTATTGAGTTGGCAAAAAAACAAATAAACTGAATTGGGAAAAAGAAGTAAGACAATTGGCAAAGCCATCAGGTCTTGTAATCGGACAGTTAAAACGAAGCTCTATGAAGCGGCCAGAAGAAACATTGAAGTAGTGGCAGTGGGTCGAAGAAACAGGATAGGAAGAGGTAGACGTGAGAAGAAACAAGATGGAGGAGGGCGGGGGAAGGTTAAAAAAGTGCAGTGACGTGGCCAGCGTTTACGGCGTCATATCGTAATAAAAAACAGAAAAGAAATAGCACCTGAATCATAGCGCAAGCAGCGAATGAACACTATTTAAAGTGCATAGAGGATCAATGTGTCTGCTGGAAAGCCCATCATGCAACATGTAAATCACAGATTAGTTGTTTTATGTAGATAGCTTAGTTGATTACTGTTTTTGTTTCGTAGAGCCTTGTGTTACCTGCAGGTCAAAGGTTAACATGTATTATGGCTTAGTGAGTCATGAACCTGCAGTAAGGACCTGACTGAAAATATAAAGGCATATATTTAGAACTTGCTTTTTTTTCCTCGATCTTTTCTTATTTTAAAGTTACTAAAAAAAGGTTACTTTGGATAGTAATAAATACTTATTAGTAAATGCCATATATATAGTTATTTGTGAGATAACTAATGGCCACATACATCCCACATTCTAACAATGCATGCAGATTTTGTGCATACAACCTTGGCACGGTCAAAAAGCGAACCCCGCCCCTTGTTCTGCCTTAGCACCGCCCTTGTGCCCACCCTAAACTCCGCCCACTGCTCCTTTTGGTGAGTACCTGCACTTATTTTTTTCCATTTAAAGCACTGGTGTGCATGTGCCCATTCACTCATGCCCAAGTGCAATGGGGGCATATCTTCAACGCTATATACGTATGGGCAGTTGAAACCTATACATTTGAAGAGGATAAAGCATGGGCATTGAAGCAGTGGGGGATGGGGGGATGATTCTCCCACTGATTTCGGAGTGGGGGGGACGCAGGGAACAGTATCCCTCCCAGATTTTGAAGTGCACATTAAAGAATTAACAGTGGCAGACAGAACAGGTCTCTCTGAAACCTAAGACTCCTTGAAGTGCTGTAACTTGAGGAATAAACTCTGTGGGGGCTCTATGACCTCTTTGTTTCGCTAATTTTTTAATTGCAGTCATTGCGGTGTTAAGCTTCTCCTAAAATTGTTCTGTTTGTCTCACCAGGTGAGCCAGCAGAGCAAGTGAAGGCAGGAGACGCCAGGGTGTGTTAATGATGCTCCTGGCTCGGCTGACTCAAGAAAAAGAACAATTTGAGGACAGCGCGTAATTTGTAAAAGAATAAGTGCCATGACTCAAATTTGTGTAAAAAAAACCCAACGGCTCTGCAGTTGAATGTCAGGGTTTCGGTATATAAAGGCTCTTTAGTCTTCATTTCACAAAATGCCTCTTTCGTCCACCAATATACTCTCTCTGCCCCTACGTCACACTCTTGGGGGTTCCTTTTCATTCCTGCTTTCTCCTGTAGCCTTTGTTTTTTCGTCTTACTCCTCCTCCTTCTTCTGCTTTTGCTACTTTTCTTTCTCTTGATCTGGGTCAAAGCCTGATGATTAATAAAAGTCTCGGTCCCTAAAAAAGAGTGCCTGCTACCATCTGCTACCATGTGCTACCATCGGCTCAAAGTAAGCACTGTTTTAGGTGCAGATTCAACACCTCAACCACAGCAAAAACAATAATGAGCAAACACAATGAAGGGGTCTCCAAAGTTCCCACAGAGTTTGCTCCTTGGGTCAAAGCTAGTCAAAGACAGGCATGATTTATGACTGTCAGCCAGTCAAAATGTGTTTATTTAGACTTTAGCCTTTTCAACAATCATCTAATGAATACATATAGTTACAATGGACACATTATATAAAAATCCTTCACAGCAAATTAAATTCATTTGTTAAACAGATCGTACTATAAATAGTATTAAAATTACATAATTACTACCTAAAAAGATTCCTTCACCGCCAACAAAAATCTTCCTATCTTCTGTCACTGTGTTTGGTCTTCAGAGTCTGCGGAAACAATTCAAACAGATGAGCACGTCCTTAAATCCTATGACTGAGCATGTGTATACATGTGTATACATGTCGTTTTTTCCACACGCTCCTCGCTTTTCGCCTGCTGCATACGGACACAGACCACAAGTTAAGGGCAATCCTTCAGATGTTTATTGATGCCGCCATAACGCGTTTCAACTCGCCAGGAGTCTTGATCACATGGTAACATTTTTTTGGTCCTGCTTAACATTTTAAAGTGACATGGTGCAGCGTGATTGGTTAAAACTTTAGCACATAATCATGGACATAGAAAAGATACATACGTGAATACAAGTACCCTGTAACCAAATTTAGTCATAGCTTAAATGCTGAAATATAGTTGTCACTTTAGGAGTACAAAATTGCATTTTGGATAAATGTTTAGAAGAAAAGAAGAGGAAAAAGTCTATATCACTGTGTTTTCACATACTTCAATGCGTATTGTAGTATGATTGCTCATAATGTTGCGGCGTAAAATCATTTCTTATGGCCAGCCCCATTGGGTATCGACATAATTATTTCTTTTGTCAACACATCAATTATGGTGGATGGTCCAATTTCAACATTAGAGCATTTAAATATTGCCTTTGATAACCAAATTATTGCTTAAATGCAGCATACTAATACATAATACATAATAAATCACATAAAAAAGACTTGTCACAAGATACATTTCATTTAAAAAAAATATATTGTATCGCAGTTCCCTTCTTTTCAAGTCCTAACAAAACCCATATAATTATACAGACAATTCTGTTAAATGTAAATTATGTCATATGTCCTTGTGTGCATAATAGTGCTTTTTAAAGTGCTAAGTGAAAAAATGCTAAAAAGCTTAAAAATAGAAAAAAATAGAAAAAGAGAGAGAGGAGGGAGGTTTTTTTATATATAAAGTTGATTCCTTATTTCTTTCTTATTTTTGTTTCTTTTTTCTTTTTTTCTTTTTCCTTCCCTTCACTCCTCTCATATTGTTTAAATCATCAATTGCCCTCTTTCGTAATTTTCTTCATCCTATTGGAATTATTATAGTTGTCATTTTATCTCCTGTCTTCTGTGGTATATACCAATTTCGAATCATTGTTTTCTTTTTTCACAGATTTAATTTATCTTATTCACTTGTTATTTTTTAATATATATATTTTTATTTTTTTATATATTAATTTCTCTACAAGTTAATTCCTCCTCAGGTTACATCTCTCCTTAATCTCAAAGGTATGCCAGTTTCTGAGGTACAATTATGTCCATAACAGCTTGAACCCATGTTTTAATATATAAATTGTATAGATTGGGTCATGTACGTTACAGATACCAAACATTAAATATATATAAATAGATAAATAAATACATATATAGAATATATATATATATATATATATATAAATATATAAATATCTTAAAAACGTACCATAAAATATACCAATATTTATACAAAATATAAAAAAAACACATTTGTGTATCAATTTTAGAGTTGACATGTACTAAATAGTTTGTGCAAAATTTTGTGCAAAATCTTTGTGCTAAATTTTTTGTGCAAAATTTTATAGACAGGTATACATATCCTCCGTATTATTCAAGCCTCCTGGTGCCTTGGAGTCCGTTTCAAGAATGTATCTTGTTTCCAACCTTCGCAGTTTAGCTTCACGATTGCCACCTCGCCTGCTTGGGGGTACTGAATCTATCAAATAATACTTTAAATCCTGACTCCTAGAGGGATGGTACTCTCTAAAGTGCCTTGCAAGAGGGTATGTGTTGTCTTGATTAGTTATAGCCCTGGTGTGTTGTAATATTCGTTTGTTGGCCTGTAGCTTTGTGCTTCCTATGTATTGTAGCCCACATGGACACACCAGGACATGAACAACATACTCTGTTTTGCACGTAAGTAGTTTGGTTATCTTAATTTCTTCAGGAATGAATGGTGTCACATATGAGGTTTTATTGATGCCCAGTTGACATGCTATGCATGTCTTGCACCTAAAGAAACCTTTGTGAGTTTTTAACCAACCGCAGTTTTCAATTAGTTCAGGATTTGTTTTCATCAGTACATCTCTCATTGAGGGGGCTCTTTTATGTTTAATGGATATTCTGTGTGGCAAAGTATGTCCTATTACAGGGTCACTCAAAACTAATGGCCAATTGCGTTTGATAATATTACGCAATTCTTTATGTTGTTTATTGTATTCCAGAATTATACGGAACTCCTCCATTTTAATTTCATTAGTTGGAGTTCTGATTACCTGCTGAGATTTGTTTACATTAGTGTCAGATTTAGGTTTGATTAGTGCCAATCTTTCTGGAATCATAGATTTTGTTATTGCCCCTTCTATAGTTTTTAGTGAGTAACCTCGTTCTAGAAACCTGGCTTTTGACTCCTCTTGGGCTTTTTTCAATGTTATTTCATTGCTGTTGACCCGTCTTAATCTAAGCATTTCCCCATTGGAGATGCTGTTTATAAGATGTCTCGGGTGAGCACTGCTGGAATGTAAAGTTGAATTTCCGGCAGTTTCTTTGCGATAAAGTTTTTTTACTTATAGTGGCTGTAAAGTGTAAATTGATTGAATTGACATTGATGGATTCTACAAATGTTTGTGCTTCAGATTCTGTGCCCTTCCAGACAACAAATAAATCGTCAATAAAGCGTAGCCAGAGTATTATATTGTTTTCAACAATCATCTCATAATCCTCAGAGAGAACCAGCTCCTCCCACCAGCCAATGTGCAAACACGCATAGCTGGGGGAGAAGCTGGCTCCCATCGCCACGCCCATTGTTTGTTGATAATGTAAATTATTAAAGATAAATATATTGTTTGTCAGGCAATAATCAACCATCTCAATAATCATCTTGCTGTGGTCAGTCAATTCACCCAATTCCGTTGTTAAATAGTGTTGTAATGCTCTAATGCCATCAGTATGTTTAATACTGGTGTTCAATGATGTAACATCTAACGCCATTAATAAGTAGTCATTTTGCCACTCAACATTTTGCAATTTATATAAAAAGTCACTGGTATCCCGTACATATGACCTCAATGCTCGCACATGATGTTGCAAATAGAAATCCACATATTGGGATGTATGTTCCAAAAGACCTCCCCGAGCTGAGATAATAGGTCTCCCTGGTGGTTTCTTGGCGTCTTTGTGAATTTTAGGTATAAAGTATATCGACGGTGTGATGAGATAATAATTTTTAAGGAATTTATATTCATCATTAGTTATTAAACCCTTAATTTTCCAAGATGACAGTTTCGTATAGTATATTTTGTACACCTCCTTTAAATCTGTTCCATTTCGTCTTGTGTAGCATTCAGGGTCATTTAGTTGTGACAGGGCTTCCTTTATGTATTCTTTTTTGTCCCATATAACAATGTTACCCCCTTTGTCAGAGTTTCTTATTACTATTGATGCTTCCTTTTCCAATTTGCGGACAAGCGAATAGTATCCACGATTACGTTTGTTGTATTTGACTTTTGTGCTTTGTACCGTATGATTCAATTGTTTAATTTCAGCAATCAGATGCTCACTGAATACATCAATCGAGTCTCTTGGACTTACTGGAGTAAATGTTGACTTTGCCTTGAACGGTGATGGGATTGTTGGTTCTTTAGATGTCAACGTTGTTGAAATATCTCCAGCAATTTCATTGCTCACAATGTCCTGATTGTTTCCCTCTCTCCACAGTTCATTGAGGATGGTTTATTAGGGACGTCTCTTGGTTTTCTTCATTTATCTCAGATTTATTTTGCTTTGTGTTTTTGCCCAATAACATATGATATTTTTTAAGCTTGAGCTTTCTGATGCAACGATATACGTCCATCCTGGTTCTAGAATAATTTAAGTTACTTTCCGGGCAGTATGATAGGCCTAGACTCAATATCTGCTCTTCCGCTTTTGTTAGGTTTACCGTTGACAAATTTATAATGGTTTTATTCAACTCCGTATTTTTTTTGTTGTTGTCTCCATCTTCCTCTGGCTTGTTTCCTGGGATTTGATGTGCTTGAGCCTTGCTTTGCGCCTCTGCCTACGTTTGTAGTTTCGGCAGTTGGGACTCTGTTTGTTTGATTGCTTGGGCGCAATGTCTGCCTTCTCTCTACACATAAAAAATTGATTTCATCACCAGGTGCTGGAATATTTTGAACGGAAATAGCTTCTTTGTTCCTTAATTCTGAATCAGACCCACTGTCCGGAACTGAACTCAAATCAGAATTCGATGTTCGTAATGGTTGTTTGTTGAATTGCCCCATATTTGTTTTTGGACCCTCTGTCGTATTCAACTTGGACTGCCTCATTGAGTCATATTTTTTGGAGAACGTGAAGATTTGGCCCAGTTCATAATCATTTTTGTCTCGCAAAAATGTGTATGCTATTCTGTCCTTTATTTCATCCTCTTCTTTTTTAAATGCATTGTCATCTCCTTACGTAGTTTCTCGATTTCATTTTGATTTTCCTCTGACTGCTCAGTGCTATTAATCTCTTCATTCAGTTTATCTATTGCTTCCAGTAGTGAGGCACGGTCTATTTCCGCATATTTATTTAGTATGAGCACAAGATTTTTTGAGGACTCCAAATTACAACTTGCCCACTCCTGCATCATCTGGGGATTTGGATTCTCGTTGCTAGGAGCTATAGATATTCTTAACCCACGGGGTATTCTTCCTACATCGATATATCTTTGTAAAGCCTTGGACTCCCACCATTTACTGTGTTCCTGGCGCATGTGCTTTTCAAGCTGTTTAAACTTTTCCTTCAGTGTATAATTAACTTTACTCGTTTCATTTTTCCTGTTTGATATTACTGAATTAGTTGAGGGCAAATCATTAAACATTTCAAGCGCTGCCGCTTCACGGTCCCGTAAAGTTTCTCCCGACATCATTCTGTATTTTGTTCAGTATTAGCGCGTTATTCCGTCTATTATACTTCAAGACTTGTAACGCTCGCACACCGCTGTCCCCCTACACGTTGTTTAACAAACAGGCCTACCTGGCAGTTCGTTGGTTACATCCGGGTCCTCCAACTCAGCTGCTCCCGGCTGCTGCCTCGGCTTCGGCGATCCGTGTTAACTCTGAGGGGGTCCAACACTCCTAATCCTCCAGGATCCTTTTCGGTGTCGACTTCAAAAGCAGCAGGGGTCTGTGTAGAGCCGGTTGGAACCTCCCGGCTCATATATCGTTTTTTCCACACGCTCCTCGCTTTTCGCCTGCTGCATACGGACACAGACCACAAGTTAAGGGCAATCCTTCAGATGTTTATTGATGCCGCCATAACGCGTTTCAACTCGCCAGGAGTCTTGATCACATGGTAACATTTTTTTGGTCCTGCTTAACATTTTAAAGTGACATGGTGCAGCGTGATTGGTTAAAACTTTAGCACATAATCATGGACATAGAAAAGATACATACGTGAATACAAGTACCCTGTAACCAAATTTAGTCATAGCTTAAATGCTGAAATATAGTTGTCACTTTAGGAGTACAAAATTGCATTTTGGATAAATGTTTAGAAGAAAAGAAGAGGAAAAAGTCTATATCACTGTGTTTTCACATACTTCTATGCGTATTGTAGTATGATTGCTCATAATGTTGCGGCGTAAAATCATTTCTTATGGCCAGCCCGATTGGGTATCGACATAATTCAATTATGGTGGATGGTCCAATTTCAACATTAGAGCATTTAAATATTGCCTTTGATAAACAAATTATTGCATGTATACATTGTCCGTTTGATTTAAGGTATGATAAGTGTATTTATTAAACTCCTTATGCTAATCGAATAAGAATAATTGAATACTGGATAGAAAGGGCTTTATTTTGATCTCAGCGGATGGAATACTCCGTCACAAACGTGACATATATCCCGTCCATCGTATTACGATCTCAATAGGATATAACAGGATCGTAATACGGCGGACAGAATCTCTGTCATGTTTGTGATGGAGTATTCCCCTCCGCCAAGTTCTAAATTAGGCCCAAAGTGCTAATGTTAGTGATCAAAAGAAGAGAGAAAGATGTAAACCTACAGTCTCAGAACTGCACAACATGCAATCCTGGAGCCCAGTCCCGGCCTCCCACTTGACTAAATTGTGTAATCTGCAGGCCATCACTTTAATTCACTATGGGTCTGATGTACGAAGCCATTTTGTGGTGGAAAAGCCTGCAATTCACAAAATCACAGGGTTTGTGACCACAAAATGGCTTTTATTTATGTACTAAACCCATTTTGCAAATTGATATCAAATCACAAAATGGGTTTGTGAATGTTCAAAAAAAAAGTATGTATTGGAGTGGGCAGTGGTTCATAGGATCACTGCAAACTGTCAAACATAAAAAACCTTTTAAATGCAGGCCTTTGCTTGAAAGAAAATGGGCTCAATAAAAAAAGACGTTGTTTAAAATATGATCACAGACATGGTGGTCTGCTGACCTCAGCAGAAAATCATCTCGGTGATGGCATTTAATCATAGTGAATCGTCATTTGCGATCCACCTCTTGAATATTCATGTGGTAGGTGGGATTGGGACCTAACTGTGATTCGGAATTCTGAGTACCTTTTCGTTATATAGGGTCGGGGGACAGTTTGCAACCACTTTTTTGTTAACTGAAATTACAAACATTTGGCCCTTTATGTCATTTTCCTTTATTATCTAGTTTAAGGCAGAATTCATATCAGGATCTGGGATCTACAGAACCTCACTTCTATATGGTTAACATAAAATAATTTTGCTTCAAGTTTAATAAAAAAATTATGGATATATAGAAACCATGACAAAATTACACATTTTGGATAACTTATGGCAATGGCTTCAGAGCATGGGAGTACTCCTGAATGTTTCATGTTTAAAAAATATATTACTTTGAATAAATGTCACTCATTCAGTGATAAAATGGTATGTACTTAATTGAGACACGAGAAATGTTGAAAAACACATTTTTTTCATTTTAAAGTCTTTATCAAATTTTTCCTGGAATTTTCTTTTACCTGATTCACATCTTTTGGAGGTTGTCCATGCATCCCCTCCAAGAAACGTAATCTCTCCTATGTCAAGGAACACTTACAAACGTAGCTATGGTTTGAAACTGGGAACAGCCTTTACCACGTATTCCTTTACCACACATGCCTTTACCATGTAGGTAAATACCGCAAAGGTAAGTGTTTGTACCTCTTTCACACAATATTTTACCATACTGTTAATTAGAACATTGGAATGATGGAAGCTCCATTGAAAACAATGGAGCGCTCCGGGTTTATAACGGCTGGTAGAAGCCCGGTGCTCCAACATTCCAATGTTTCTTTGTTCACAGCTCTGGCTGTGAACAAAGGCTGCAGGAAGCCTGAGGGGATTTCAATCCCCTCGCGCTCCCTGAAGGCTTTGTTTTATTTGTTAGAACATTCTGCCCTCTAGTGACAGAATGTTCTAATAGCCTTATAGCCCTTCGTAGCAGGGCTATACCGGCTATTAAAGTCCTGCTGCTTAGTTAAAATCTCTCGCCTTCGGCTCGGGCCTTTAACGATGCAGCGGGCCTTTAATAGCTGGTATAGCCCGCTACGCCAGGCTATAAGGCTATAGTATTTTTTAAAACAAACATTATTTGTCTTTTTTTTAAGGGTGTCAGGTGCAGGTAGAGGTAAAGGGCGTTAAGGAGCATTTTTGGGTTTCAGGTAGGTAGCAGTAAAGGATGGTAAGGGTAATTTTAGGGTTCAGAATGAGTAGAAGTAAAGGGAGGTAATGGTTATTTAGGGGTTAGGGTTGGGTAGAGGTAAAAGGAGATAAAGAGGCCTCAGCGTCCCCACACCTTTGTCATTCATGAGCTCCCTTTTCATGAGCAGCCGCCATAGGTGTTGACTTGAGCTAGGGGGAATATCGATCTCTGTACTTAATAAGTTTCATAGCGAATTCCAGCGTACACGGGCCTCACCAGAACAGCTGTATCGGCCTCCTAGGCAGAGGTCCTGAGTACAGACAACCCAGTCCAGGCTACACCAAACTAGGCGAGTTCTAGTGATCAGTCTTCAGCACACTGTAGAGGGCTTCTCCTTGAAGCCTGATGCCTTCCTCCACCTAGAACCTTGAGAACACCCTAGAATCATTTGTTGTGCACAACTCTCCCTCTTCAGATGTGGGCATACATAAAGAGCATAGGCAAACGTCCTGGCTGTACACACTTTGGGGAGGTTGGAAGAGGCAATCGCCTGACACCCACGGGCTCCCTCTTGTGCAGTGCTCAGTTTTATTAACAATTTGTCATGCCCTGATCATCTCGCTTTCACCCTTTTTCCTTCTCCTCACTTCTTCCTCCTTCCCGTGTTCCTTCCTGCCGTCTCCTACACTCAAGTGAATTGTGGAGCAGCACTGCATCCAGAAGACTCCTCCACCCCCAACGTACCTCCACTTTTCTGCCTCCTGCTTGCTTCCTTTCATATTCTCAGGTCCTCCTCTGGACTTTGAGGTGTCCGTCAGTCAGTAGGGCGTCCTTTGCATACCCAAGTGCAAAACGCAGATCACTGGTTTCAATGCCAGCAAGACAGATTAGGACCATAATGTGCTCACTGTCGAAGTTTGTGTGTACCATTAAACGAAACAAGGTTCAATCACAGTAGCACAGCTCAGGGCAAAATGCACCTCTTGTAGATTTCTGCATGTAGCCTATGGGCCATAGGGTTCAACCTCAGTAAAGCAGCTACACCTGATGGTAGACTTGGTACCGAGCACTACATATAACCTGCAAGCCATGGGTTCCAACTGAAGCAGGACAGACTAACCTTTCCCACCTTTCTGATGTTAGTTATGTGAGGGCCAGCTATTAAAAGCGCCAGGAAACATTCCAATTCAGGTATGCGCTGGCAGTGTTGTTTAATACTGCTATTTCAATACTCATATATCTGCTGTTCCCCAGTTGCCCCCAGTCCTCCCCGTTTGAGCTAGAACATTCACAACGCTGGGTCATGTCACCACCCCTAACTCATTGCTGCAAATTCATTAAACTCCTATTCTAATGGCCCCTTAATCCGACAATTTACCTCTTCATTATCAGCACTTCAAGTCTAACCTTATCCCTATCTTCATGTACCCACAGTTCTGTCCCCACTCCTGAAATTACCCACGTTCATACCTTCAATGCTAGCTCTCAGCTTGAACCAATTATTCTAATCTTTAGTTCTAACTATATAACCATAGTTCTGTCTTTATATCCAGTCTGTACCTTAACTCTCTACTTTAATTGTAATCCAACCTTAAACCTATCACCAGTCCTGAAACTACCCATGAAACCATATTCCTAACTTCACAACTGCCATCAATCTTAGCACATAAGCCAAAGCCTTACACCAAACGTAACCCTGTGCCTGAAACTTATCCAACCAAAACCCATATTCTTACCTTCACTGCTAAGCCTTAGCCCTGAGTGAGTAATTGCACTACTGATAGAGTGCTACATTCCCTGATAGGCGTTTTGGCACTGGGAGTGTTCCACTCATTCATTCATTCAATAAACTGTATTCAGCTTCAAAGATAAACCCATAAAAGTCATACAAACATCAATATACCATCAATCGGATTACAAATTGACAAATGTAGTAAATTCCGGGTAATCTAAACACAAGATAAAAAAATATATATGTTCCACTCAATGATGGGTGCGGAGGGAAAGGAGCGGCAGAATCAACAAAACAAATAATTTTTAAGATTTCTTATGAACATGCTTTGATTCCCACTCTGGCATATGTCTAAGGGTAACTCTTATCTCCCAAACCTACACCATATAGCTATCTTAAGTACTCACTCTAGCTAAACTTCTAACCCTATTACAATAGTAAATGTATCCCTAATCTTGACCACAAAACCATATCCCTGAGTATATTGCTAATGTTTAAATGTAACCCTAACACAACCATTAACTATGTTCTGTACCCTAATCACTAGCCTAGCTCTGTCTCAACTTTATGCCGAGCTCTGTCTCCAAAAGTAACCCCATCTCTGATTGTTTAATTCATTCTCAACTAAATCTACCCTTATTCTTTATATTATTTGTAATGTCTAACTCCTAACCTCATAGCCCTCACAATCTCCTTTACTTTAGTCAACCATAAACAAAGCATAAACCATATAAAACTAGCTGTAATCTATCCCACTTACCGAGCCATACCCCGTACCTTTTATTCTTTATTTCTAAATCCTTAACCATATATCTAAATGTAACACAACTAGAAAATGAACCCTAATCCTAACTTTAAATTTATCTCTAATCTTTAACTACTACATCTCTCTTAAACCCTAATACTATTCCTAACTTTATTATTATTACATATACTTTCCCTCTCCTTAAATCTATCCCCAACTCTTGCCACCTTTATACTAATCCTGAACTCCTGACCTTAATTCTAACCAGAAACATTATTTTAACCATTCAACCCAATGACTAACCACATTGCTAGATGTGTGCAAAACTGAAAGAACATCTAGAATAATTTTCCAAAGATGCTCCCAACATTTGACCAATTTCAAGAGTTTGGTGGAAATAATTCCACCGGTAATCCTACCCATCTATCCATAAGTATATGCCTACTCGATCACTAATACTGCATATCAATCTGATATCATTCCCAAGACTCCTCCTAACCACTATTCCTAGCCAGATCCTGATCTAATCAAATCCCTAAAGCCAATCCCCTCCCAAATTCTATCCGAACCCTAGTTATCATCATAAACCGAACCTATCCTTGTTCCCAATCCTGTTGATAAAACTAATCTTATCCTTTATTGCAATCCTATCCATACTCCTCATCCTCACCATAAACCTAATCATATCCTTAATCCTAATCCTCTCCATTAACCTAATCCTACTCTTAGTGCTATTCCTATCCATACATTCATTACACCACTAATCTTGTTGCATACACTTTTTCTATCGATAAATCTAATCTCATGCAAAACCATATCTAAAAATGTAATCATTCTGCCTAACGCTATCATTAATATTTATTCTATTAATTAAAACTAACCCTTTTAATGAATATGATCCTATTACAAGACCGAATCTGATCAATAAATGTAATTCTTTTACTATTGTAATCATTTTCATAATATTCATAAACATAATCCTAACCCTTTCCATAGCAGAGCCTATAACTCTATCCATAAATGAATCCTATCTATGGCCTCACCCGTAACCGTTATCCTACCAATAAGCGTAATCCAGTTGCCAATCTCATCCTCTCTATAAACCTAATATCCCTAACCCTAATCCTTTATATGAACTCAATCACTGACTCTAATCCGATCCTGACTCTATACATAACCTTAATCCTTTTCTGTAGGAAATGACCATCTTTTGCGTTATGTCCCTCCAGATTTTTGCAATGCACAGATGGCTTCAAGCCTACCATTGTAGCCTCACTGTAACAGTACAAAGCATGCACTGCAACCTGTCAAAGGTAACGGCTTTTGACAAATAAAAACCTTCCCATTTAAGTAATCCCAATTTAGGCCTTGTAGACCACATGGCAGGGTGCGTGGTATTTAAAAGTAGGACATGTAAACATTTTAAGTTTTCATATCCATCCAAAAGCTATTTTCACTGTTGGAAGGCTGGCTGGTCCATGGAAGAAAACTGTGAAGAAATATTTAAAACCAATACTGTATCTGGGGAAAGGGACCAGCTAGAAAAATAATTAATGCACTATTTGTAATACTTATTAAAATCCAAGTCAATAGTGAAGTTGGATTTTTAATATATTTTAAAGAAAAGTAAGTTTAGGAAACTTACCCTTTACCTGCCTGAACTGCCAGAAAGCTAATTATCATAATCCTCTGCCAACTCTCAGCCTTGAATAGGTGTTAAAATGGTATGAAATGCTTGATAGAAGCAAACAATAGTCTGACCCGAATGGGCAGATATGACTCTTCTGAACTCCACAAAATATACAGCGTAGGGGTTGTGGCCATTCTTTTTGCCAATACACTCTCAAAATCCTCCCTGGCAGATCTGATAAGCCACATGTAACACGTAGGGCACACTTGAAAGGGATAGAACAGGATGCCAGGCCAGTTCTTGTGTATCCCCTATCTGCTTGCTGGTGGACCCTGCTTTTGTCCTACCAGACTTTTGTCTTTGGGTTTGTTGCGGGTACAGTTCCAGCCTTAATCTTGACTTTAGTGTTAGATGTAGGAGTACGCTAGGATTACCATAGTACACTCCCGATACACACACATCCAAGCCTAGAACCCAAGTTAAGTGTGGCTGAAGAATTTAACTATCTTGAAAACGCCATGACACATGGCATTTCCGGTCTGTCTGCAGTAAGACAAACAGGAACTGTTGATAAAATGAGTAGGGTTGGCCCTGGGAACAGTTATACCATTTGTTAAGGTGCACCCAGGAGTCATCTCACCCCCCTTAGCTGGTTCCTGGCATAAAGGTGGCACCTCCATGCATCCATTTTAGAACATTTTCCGAACCTGCTGAATATCAGAAGAGGGCTGCACCTGCTGTTTGTGGCCTGAGAGGAGACCTGAAGGACTGGACCTGTTCCCTCTTGTACCCATGACAAAGTGGACTCCAAGGTCAGTTGATCTCCTGTGTGGCTACAGGGAGAAGAGAAACTGCAACAGTACTTTTCCTGGAAGTTCTCAGCTGACTAGTGGCAACAGGACTTGGACTGGCCCCTACCATTGGCCTCTGCTTGACACCCTGTGAATCTCTAAGTGCTTTCCCTGCGGCTCTGGGGGGTTCAGAAGTGTCCTCCTGTAGTGGATTGTGACTTAAAAGACTAATCCAGAAGGTAAAATCTTTGACCAAGACAAACCTGGTTTGCCTCAAATCACGCCTCAGGACCCAGTCTACCATGACCATTGATTATGATTAACGCTTTGGCCCTTTTGATGCTATTTACCCTTAAATCTTTAAAAAGTAATATCTCTGGTTCCCTGTTTTCCATATTTGTCATTTTGGTGTATTTTGGTGTATTACATTTTACTCTATGTTTCTATCCAGTTGGTATTTTTATTGTTTTGCATTTTTACCTTACTACTGTTTTGGAACTGCATGAATACTTTACACATTTCCGTAAGATAAGCCTATCTGCTCTGTGCCATAACTACCAAGGGGTTGAGCTCAGGTTCATTAAGGGACTTTGAGGGTTCTTCCTGACAAGGGTTGTGATTATTCCTGGGAATAGGTAGACACCCACTGTAGGAAAGGACCTCTTTTATATAATCCCCTATATAATCCCCTCCAAACCCCTCCCACCCCCCATGTTTTTGGGCTGATGCTGCTGTATTTTCTACTCTGCAATGCGCTAAGCCCTGCTGTCCCGGCCGGCCCCAGTGCATAGGCTTCGACCCCCTAAGTATTTGTATAATTGGCTAATACCTGATTGGCTCATTTAACTTACATAACAGCCTCTAATATATGGCACCATAGGTACCTAGGGCTATTAAGTTAAATGTCACTAGTGGACTGGTGTCTGGTGCCACCATTGCAGTGACAAGGTGAAAACGCAGCTCTAGGCCTTCTACTGCAGCATGGTTGTGCAACTTTAAAACTACCAACTCTACATTCCAAATCAAACCCTTTTGCCAGGTCAAGCCCCCCCCCCACCCCCCCTACGGAAGGCCTTGGTAGCCCGCCTGGCAGGGTACTTCATATTTAAAAGGGCTGATCCTTTTGTGTTTAACATTCCCTGACAGTGAATACATGAAATTGCCGTTTTCATTGTAGAAAGGCCAGTGATCCTATTGGCTAACATGAATTTTCGCTAGCCACCGCGCTAAATGCCAACTTCCATTTCGAACCACCAAAGATGTTACTTCAAGGTATCAAATGAATTGTTACATAACACCTGACTCATTACTGAGATCGGATTTACCAGAACGTTTAATAGAAAGGTGACTTTAGAAAGTCACCACTTTGTTGGGCAACCTCCTGTAGTTAGCCTTTTCTGTTTATCTGCAGCAGTTGTCACCCGAGTAGTCCCTGTGACTAGCCCCCACCCCTTGTGGCCCGTCCAAATTAAGAGAAGTAGCCACACTAGCCAAGTGGATAAGAACTGCTCAACCGATTACGATATATTGCATCTTTACAAAAATAATTCACCTTTGAAAATCACATCTCTGGTTTCCCTCAATAGATTTTTGCCATTTTGGTGTCTATTTTACAATAAAAATACACTTTCTTTTATAAATAGGTGCTGGATTTTGACTGTGTTGTGTGTCTTGCTTATTAACTCTTTTGGTGCTTCTAAATGTTTTACCCTTGTTCCTTCGAGTAATCCTGACTGCTCTGTGCCACAGCTACCCAGGAGTGAACTGAGGGTTTTATCAAAGAAACCTAACTGGACCTGATAAAGATTGTGAGATTGTGAGGTCTCATAACCACACAACAATCCACTTTCCTAAACCCACCTAAATTAAAATTCACGTTCTTACATTTTCTGACTCAAATCCTATTCCTAACCATGATCCTATCCTTAACTTTAAACATCTAATATTCATGGGCATGTTTCTAGAGTGATGGTGCTGTAGTTTACAGTCTTTTGGCCATTTTCTTTATACATTTCAGAGGCATCTGGGGTCTGTGATAGTGCCCAAAAACTCTATGCTACTCGGGTGTGTAGTAATGTGGGCTGGGGTACATTCTTCAGCAGTAACTAGGACACCCTAGCCTCCCCCCCCCCCCCCCCTTTGCACAGATCTCTGTTTGCTTCCCCGCGCCCGTATTCTGTGTTATTTGTTATGCTTCTTTCATCGAGTGTCGAGCAATGCTGCTGCAAAAGTGTGCAACATGTCAATCCTTATGATAGCTTTATAAACATAATTATACTCTTTGAAATTGTTCTTTATTAACGTGCGTGTCAGGAGGTATACCTAAAGCGCCAGTGTGTGTGACAAGGCAGGAAAAATACAAACACTCAGAGTGGAGATCACGCGAGCAAGGCGCAGAGAAAAGCATGGGACTTCCGTGCAGAACGAGGGGCGGGCAGAACATCTGGTCCAGGGGCAGGCCCGGATCGGCACGACTGGCCACCGGGCATTTCCCCAGGGGGTTGGCAGGGAGGAGGCTGGGTTTACACTGCTGGTGTGGGCCAGTTCTTTTACTGAAGATGAACGGCTCGCGAAGCCTGCCTGCTGCAATGCTGCGCTTTAAACATAATGCTAAATAAATGGTTTAAAATGTGAGTGGTTCGTGTCTCCTTCACGGGTCGCCACCAGGAGCGCTGAACGTCGGTGCTATAGGAGGGAGGGGGAGAGGTGTCTGCTGTTGCTTGTCTCAGAAAGTCGAGTACATAGATAATGAAGACTGTTGTATTTCCATATAATGTAATTTTTGTAACGCATTTCAGTTGGGTGAATCAGGCTGTATCATTCCACTAGGTGGCAACTGTGGCAAGTGACAGGTTCTTATCATGAGCTTCAAAGCATTCGTGCCCCACCACCACCACTGCTCTGGTGGCGGTTCTATTGATGAACCTGCAAAAAGAACAATTGATGGACAGAATGCAGAACAATGTCATACATTCACCCCAGTGCAGAGATCTGGGCCTAAATCCATAGATTTTTTGCTCACCTTGCCATTCCAGTTTGGACCCAGCCATATGCAAATCAGTCTTGACCCTGCACCCAATGGGAACAGTCCAGCCGGAACTGCCAGGCCAGGTCCTCCCTGGACTGGAAACAAGCATCCTGGGACCGATTTCAGGGTTTCACCCCTCATCAGCCAGGATAGGTTGACTCGAGTGGCATGATGAACCTGGGGGAGAGCTGTCTTTTGTCCCCTGCGTGTGGCTTAGGGTGCTGCTGTGAATGGAGTAACATTATAGTCTTTTGTTTTTGTGCAGCTCACAGTCTGGGCTGATGTGTTTTAAGGTGCTCTCACGTGGTGATGGAGGAACAAGGGAAGCACTGTGGGAGGGATAATTGCCTATGATCATGCAGTGTGGTCAGGTGAGGTGGGGGCAATATTGATACATGTTGTTTTTAGCTGTTCAGCAGCTTCATAGTTTATTTGTCTGTCTCCCATTTAGTTTAGGGCTTGATGCTTTGTGTTTAAAATCTTTGAGGTGCTATATTGGTGCGCTGTGTTAAATACATTCAGGTTATGCTTGTTTCATAAGGATTGGCGATAGCAGTATTTTTTGTGTGTGATGTCTTAATGCAGAGGCTATACCAGAGCCGCCACCCTTGGTCAGTGCATTAAGAATATTTGCTCCAAGTAGCTAAAAGTCTTAATACATTGTCATCCATTCTTGGATTAATTCATCCACCCACTCCTCACCATCCAGCAATTGGTACATTGAGCCTTGCAGACCTGTCTCCAATCTCCTTCCATCACTTCAACAACTAGACAAGGTTCTATAATGAAAAATGTGTTGTAAAAAGCACCATATTTGCATTAATTTTTTATTTTTATTTTGTGGGGAGACCCCCCCTCCCAAATTTCCCACGGAGTGGTCAGGCTGCTCACTGCACTCAATCGATGTATGTGGTATGCGGGTGGCCGGAGAAAAAATGTTCAGGGCTACTTTTGTTTCCCAGTCTGGTTTGTGTCAGGTGCATAATTCAGCAGTGGTTTAGTACTTTTAATGAGGGACCATACACACACCACACATGGGGCAACTCACACCAAGCATGAGTCATAAGTCATCTCCGAACATTGAGTATCTCACCACACAAAGGGTATCACATCTAACACTACAAATAGGGCATCTTACACCACACCAAGGACACATCACCCAACACAGACCCACTCACACCACACACAGGGCATCTCACCAATCCCCAGGACACCTCACACTGGACAACATACCATATATGGAATCTCACACCATACATATTGCATCTCACACAGAACACATAAACACACACAAATGATCATTCAAACACACACAGGAACACTTACACCATATACAGGAGCACACACACACATGATATTTGACAATACTCGTAAGACCCTACACCTTACACACAGGGCATCTGACTCCACAAAGAGGGCGATTCACACTACGAGTACCCCATTTCACCATACATATGGCACCTCACACCACAAAAAGGTTACTGCTTACCACACACTGTAACATACATTGCATTGTATTGTTTTATTGTACTATCTAAGTAGCACTAACCCCTGATGAGGATGTGAAAAGTTTTGAGATGATTAGTATGCGACTCTGTAGGAGCGCCATGGATGGAAGAGTGTGTCTGTCATGTGGCCTGTTCAGGTACGTTAATGTCATGTGCGAGGACTACAGTTATGCTGGGATCTTGTTCTTGTCACTGTGTCTATGCATTAATTTGAGGTAAAAAGGAGTGAGGGTTAGAATCCTTCTGGATGAGGATGCAGTCATGCAGGCATCATCCGGACTCGTATGCTCGCAGGGATGCAGCCTGTAGTGCAGGCGGCTGTGCAGGTGGACATGCAGGGCAAAATACCTACCATTTGGTGTCAAAATCTAGTAATATTGGTTCGTCCAGCAGGTAATTTGGGTAGACTAGTGGAGGACTGTTTGTTTGCACTTCAATTCTAGCAGACATATCAAATTAAACATGGCAGCCATAGCGCAGACTGGGATACATTTCTTTGTGGCCCATTTACGAGCTTTCAGACTACTTATATTTCAGTTTTAGTGCTCCTTAGAAGAGTAGACATAAAAATAAGGCTGTGTGTAATCACAGTACTTCTCTGTGGCAAACTCCACACAGGGACTGTACCAATTTGAGCAGAAAAGGCATGGGTAATTCAGTTACATGTCAGTTTTAGTCGGTTTAGCAGATTAAGCCAAATTGGAGTAGTACAACATAATCAGAAATCTCCCAATATTCCGGCATCAGTTGGTCATTTATTTTTCATTTAGTAGAGACGAGATAATTCTAAGACTAGAATTGCAAGTAATTTACAACGTTTTATTTTCGCCAAGTCCAATAAAAGACTGACAGTAGAGTCATGGCCACTGGAATTAATCCAATCTGTGACTAATTCAGTGCTTAATTTGTGAAAGAACGAGTGCTGGTCGCCAAAACGATACTTAGAAGTCTGAGGCCGGTGCTAATGCGCTGAATACCAAGGCTGCATAGCCTTAAATCCACATCATGTCTCTGCCCCTTTATCTTACTCTTGCAGGACCCTATTTTCTCCCTTTGTGAAGCCTTTCCCGACTTTCTCTTCCTCCATCTTTCTGCACTTTTCCTTCTCTTGCTCTTAGGAAACACCGGATGTGGAAAAATAAGTGTTGGTCCCCACAAATGAGTGCCGGTGGCCTACACTGGCAACCAATGGCTCAAATTAAGCACTGGTGGCCATAGGTTTTATACGCATAATTGAGGGTTTTCCGCACTTGCCACATAACCCATCATATGTTGCATAATCTGCAGATTTGAACAAAAAAACTATTTCTAGTCCAAATGGATCAAAAAGTTACTAAAAGTGAGGCAACATGTATTGCTGTGCAGTGGAAGGCTCTTCGCAAAGGTTGACTGATTACGCTTCAGTGGCTTGCTCTTTTTTTATTTGTGTTAGACTGGTACTAATGGGGTTAAACGTCTGCCCTGAAAATGTTAACATGTCAAAATTACATTGTTTACGTCTACCATCTCCTCGTCTTAGTGGACTCTTCTTGGGAAGAGCTATGTATTCCCAGTCTTCCTGAATTCCAGATGGTTGTTGAAGACTTTCAATCTGGTTGGGAGTACATTTCAGAGCTTAGCCACTTGTACTTAAAAAGAGGTAATGCACATTTGCCGCTTGTAAGTCTGATGACAATTTGAGGTGCCACTCTGTGGGAGTGCTCTGTTTTGTGAATATCTTCTGGGCTGTTCTTGCTGGAGATCTGGACTATGCCACTGATGGCCCTATGTGATGGATCTTGAAGACTGAGGGTCTAGCGATAGGGAACAGGGCACCCATGAAGTTCTTCAGTGGCTGGTGAGATGAGGTCGTGAAAGGGCAGGTGTATCTGTTGCATCGTAGAAGTGTTTTGAATCCATTGTGGTCCTCTCTGTGAGTACCGTGAGGGTCCCGGGTAGAGTCTGTTTGCACATCCAGGGCATGATAGGCCAAGGGAGGGGGGTGCTTGAAGCTTCTCACTGAATCCTAGATGAGGGGAAATCTCTCACATCACATGCAAGGCATCTCACACACATACAGGGTCACTCATGTGGAGGAGTGTGGCTCAATGGTTAGAGCGGCAGACCCTGAAGCAGAGTTCTGGCCAGGGACCAGGGTTCGATTCCCGCCTCAGCAGGGCTCGGGCTCAATTTCCTTGGACCTGTCTATTCTCGCCTCGGTGCCTATTCTAATCATGAGCCCCACGCTGCAACTCTGGGCAATAGCTTGCTTAGCCTCCACACCGGCCCCACCAGCGCTAAGGATGCCTGGCTTCACCCTGGGGGTGCCCAGGAGTGGACACTTCACAGGGAAAGCCAGGAGGGGTTCCACAGCGGTATGAGTATCAGCGCCAGGAAACCGCAAAGGCAATGCCGCAAGGTGGCCGTCTGGTGTCAGTGCGCTCTATAAGTACCTTTACATTTTACATTCATGCCACACACAAGACCACTAACACCACAGATATGCCACCCGGCATCACGCATAGCACTTGACACCATACGAAAGGTCCAATAACACTACAAACAGGGCAGCCAAAACCACAACTGGGGCATCTCAAACCACAAACTGGCCATCTCACACCCTAAAAAAGGATCATTCTCACTGGTCATTAGCCACTCAAACCACACATAGTGGCCCTTACACCACAAATGCCATTTCACACCACACACAGGACATCTCATACCAAAGACAAGTTATTAATGCCATAAAAGGACCCCTCGTAGTGCACTTTACACCACACACGGGACGCTAGTAACGCACATATTTCACTTCACATCATAGACTCCCGATGCTACATAATGTCCACTACCACAATGAATAGGATAACCAGTGCCACACGTGGAGCACCACAAATAACACACTTAACACCACACAGAGGGCATCTCACAGCTCACACGTGTTCCACCATAAACAACATTCAGTGAAAAATACAAAAAGGGTATGTCACACCCTAAAATTAGGACCACTTACACTGTACACAAGCCACTCATACTACACATTAGGCTCCTTACATCACACACAGTGCTTCTCAGACAACACACAAGTCACCTCATACTACACAGTCTTCCACTGAGTTGTAATGTTGGGGCTCGAATGGGTTATAAAGAACTGTCGGGTCTTACCAACACCCTACTACACAAAGGCTGTGCAGGTGAACAGGCCCTTCTGCAACTGCCACTGCGAGCAGCCTCACATTTCCTGCCACTTCCCATCCCTTGTCAGTGACTCGCACTTCCATCCATCAAGTCTCGGGTGACCAGATAGCTCCATGTAACCGAAACACCACTTTTACATTCCTGGACTTTGTTTTTACATATCACTGTAGGTAGGTGGGTGGGTTCAATTGGCTTAATTAAAATGAACCAAGACTACAACTCCCAGAATACACTGTTTTGGTAACTCAAAACCCAGACCTGCAAAAGTTGTGACCTCGTGACAGGGAGTTATCTGGCAACCCTTTTATATATTTTCCTTGCCAGTCCCCTATTGCCTGTCACTCTCCAAGCCCAAACAACGGACTATCAGCTGCCATTATCACATTCCCTGACAGAAACCCGCCTCTGCGTGTCTGCCTCCGACCCTGCCAGCCTCCCATCAAGTCAGTGTCCCACCCCATGACACCATTCTATTCCCTGTTACCCCCTCAACCTGTCACCCTTTCATGCTGTGCCAGCCTCCCATTCCCTGCCAGCCTCTCACGGGAGTGGTTGTGGTCTTACGGCCAGAGCTGCTGACTTTGGAGCTGGGGAACCAGGTTCGAGCCTCGGTGTCGGCTCAGCTTCCTGTGATTCTGGGCAAATCACTTAATTTCCCTGTGCCTACCAAAAAATGAATGCTTCCTTCTGTAACGTAACTGGTGCTCATGTAAAGCGCTCCAATAACTTCGGGTCGAGTTCACGCTATATAAATCTGCACAAAAAATGGCATTCAGAGCTCTCAAGATTTCCAGTTCAATGAGCGAGTAGCTCATCATATCCAGGAATATCTCGCCCTGCTAGCCTTCCATCGCAAGTCTACCATCCACCCCCTGCGGAATCCCATCACCTACAAGCACTCCATCCCCTGAACCCTTCCACGCGCACCACAAACACAGAGGCACTCCCATTCCTTGATATTCTTCCATCCCTTGAAGCTTTCCATCTCTAGCCATCTTCCCATCCCCTGTCCGGAGGCTTCTCCTCACCTTTTGTGTTGTTTTTTCAGTTTTATATAGCGCGAACTCGACCCGAAGGTATGAGAGCGCTTTACATGAGAACCAATTGCATTACAGACGGACACATTCATTTTTAGTCACAGGGAAATTAAGTGATTTGCCTGGAATCACACAATGTTTGAGCCTCCCGCTAGACTCGAACCTAGTTCCCCAGCTTCAAAGTCGGCCGCTCTAGTCGTTAAGCCACATCCCCTCTCTGGAGTCCCGATAAGGCCCAGCAGGGCCCGAGGCGCCCCCCCCCCCCCCTTTCCCTCGCCCCCGCCGGTTGTTATGCCGACGGGATTTTGTGACTCAAAAGCAGCCGTGAAATATTTAACGAGATTTCAGCGCAGCCCCCGGCCGTGCAGCAGGTTGGGGAGAGGAGGGGCAGATGCGGGCTCGGAGGGGAGCTCTCCAGGGTGCTGAAGAAGGCTGTAATACACCCTGCCCCATCTTATCACGACTTGACCAACCAGTCGTCCTAGTGCCCCGGGAGTCTTTGCTCCCCCGCCTTTAGCACTAAGGCTGGCCTAGCCTGCCTAGGAACCCGGTGCTCTGGGCTCCCCCTACCTTTAATACCAGGGCTGAGCTAGCCTGTCCTAGTGACCGGGAGCCTTGGCTCCCCCTACCTTTAATACCAGTGCTGAACTAGCCTGTCCTAGTGACCGGGAGCCTTGGCTCCCCCTACCTTTAATACCAGGGCTGAGCTAGCCTGTCCTAGTGACCGGGAGCCTTTGCTCCCCATACCTTTAACACTGAAGTGGGCCAGCCTGTGTTTATGACGTGCGGCTCTGTGCTCATCCTTGTTCTAATACTCGTCGTGACCCACAGCATGTGTTGGCTGGATTTAACTACTTCCTCTCCCCGCCGCAGACAAGCTTTCACTGCCTGACAATCTCCGCAGTGCTTTTCTCAGTCTCTCCTAATAAGCTGCTGACAGTTTTGAGGCGAGATGCCTCCTTGCTAATGATGCGAGGGAGTGACATCCCATTGATGGCGGCGCAGTGACATCAATTACTGCACAGAACCCTCAATTTCCTCCTTTGTGCTTTTCCCTTTGATCTCCTATTTTCCTGGTTGATTTTTATCGAGGGTCAGAAGTGTCTGAAAACCGCAGCAGGAACAGAAACACGCTCATCGTGGGTTACCAGGGGCGTTGGAAGACGAGCCTGTCCTAGGTCCTTCTATGTTCTGGGGTTTACCAACTCAAAACCCATTCAGTACCAGGAAGCTGTGTGGGCGCAGTACCAACAATGAGACCCAGCTTCAACAACATGGTATAGCACCTTCACTCATCTCAGGCACTCCTTTACTGGGCAAGACCGTAGCCAAACAACCATTGACTGAGCCATTGGTATGGCCTCCATAAGCCTACAGTGTAATTTTCCTTCTTTATTTTCAAACATATGCAATAGACAATAACAGTATGAAAATAATAAAAAGAAAATGGCTGCTGTTTAAAGAATGCAAAAACAACAAATGATGGACAGAATGCAGAACAATGTCATACATTCACCCCAGTACAGAGATCTGGGCCTAAATCCATCGTTTTTTTGCTCACCATGCCATTCCAGTTTGAACCCAGCCATATGCAAATCAGTCTTGACCCTGTGCCCCATGGGAACAGTCCAGCCCGAACTGCCAAGCCAGGTCCTCCCTGGACTGGAAACAAGCATCCTAGGACCGGTTTCGGGCTTTCAGCCCTCGTCAGCCAGGATAGCTTGATTCCAGTGGCATGGAGAGCAAGGGACTCACGTCTGAGCATACCCTTCCCACTCGGGGTGACAAATGCAAAAACAACAAATGATGGACAGAATGCAGAACAATGTCATACATTCACCCCAGTACAGAGATCTGGGCCTAAATCCATCGTTTTTTTGCTCACCATGCCATTCCAGTTTGAACCCAGCCATATGCAAATCAGTCTTGACCCTGTGCCCCATGGGAACAGTCCAGCCCGAACTGCCAAGCCAGGTCCTCCCTGGACTGGAAACAAGCATCCTAGGACCGGTTTCGGGCTTTCAGCCCTCGTCAGCCAGGATAGCTTGATTCCAGTGGCATGGAGAGCAAGGGACTCACGTCTGAGCATACCCTTCCCACTCGGGGTGACAAATGCAAAAACAACAAATGATGGACAGAATGCAGAACAATGTCATACATTCACCCCAGTACAGAGATCTGGGCCTAAATCCATCGTTTTTTTGCTCACCATGCCATTCCAGTTTGAACACAGCCATATGCAAATCAGTCTTGACCCTGTGCCCCATGGGAACAGTCCAGCCCGAACTGCCAAGCCAGGTCCTCCCTGGACTGGAAACAAGCATCCTAGGACCGGTTTCGGGCTTTCAGCCCTCGTCAGCCAGGATAGCTTGATTCCAGTGGCATGGAGAGCAAGGGACTCACGTCTGAGCATACCCTTCCCACTCACCCTTCCCACTCGGGGTGACAAATGCAAAAACAACAAATGATGGACAGAATGCAGAACAATGTCATACATTCACCCCAGTACAGAGATCTGGGCCTAAATCCATCGTTTTTTTGCTCACCATGCCATTCCAGTTTGAACCCAGCCATATGCAAATCAGTCTTGACCCTGTGCCCCATGGGAACAGTCCAGCCCGAACTGCCAAGCCAGGTCCTCCCTGGACTGGAAACAAGCATCCTAGGACCGGTTTCGGGCTTTCAGCCCTCGTCAGCCAGGATAGCTTGATTCCAGTGGCATGGAGAGCAAGGGACTCACGTCTGAGCATACCCTTCCCACTCGGGGTGACAAATGCAAAAACAACAAATGATGGACAGAATGAAGAACAATGTCATACATTCACCCCAGTACAGAGATCTGGGCCTAAATCCATCGTTTTTTTGCTCACCATGCCATTCCAGTTTGAACCCAGCCATATGCAAATCAGTCTTGACCCTGTGCCCCATGGGAACAGTCCAGCCCGAACTGCCAAGCCAGGTCCTCCCTGGACTGGAAACAAGCATCCTAGGACCGGTTTCGGGCTTTCAGCCCTCGTCAGCCAGGATAGCTTGATTCCAGTGGCATGGAGAGCAAGGGACTCACGTCTGAGCATACCCTTCCCACTCGGGGTGACAAATGCAAAAACAACAAATGATGGACAGAATGCAGAACAATGTCATACATTCACCCCAGTACAGAGATCTGGGCCTAAATCCATCGTTTTTTTGCTCACCATGCCATTCCAGTTTGAACCCAGCCATATGCAAATCAGTCTTGACCCTGTGCCCCATGGGAACAGTCCAGCCCGAACTGCCAAGCCAGGTCCTCCCTGGACTGGAAACAAGCATCCTAGGACCGGTTTCGGGCTTTCAGCCCTCGTCAGCCAGGATAGCTTGATTCCAGTTAAGCAAACACAAGGAGATGACGGACAGAGCGCTGAAACTTTTCAGACACTCACCCTCAGTCACAGATCTGGGTTGAATCCATCATCAGACGTGGGTCCCATGCTCTCCATGCCAAGGGAGTCACTCTATCCTGGCTGATGAGGGGTGAAACCCCGAAACCATTCCGAGGATGCTTGTTTCCAGCCCAGAGAGGACCTGGCCTAGCAGTTCGGGCTGGACTGTTCCCATTGGGCACAGGGTCAAGGCTGATTTGCATATGGCTGTGTACAAACTGGAATGGCATGGCGAGCAAAAAAACGATGGATTTAGGCCCAGATCTCTGTACTGGGGTGAATGTATGACATTGTTCTGCATTCTGTCCATCAATTGTTGTTTTTGCATTTGCTGTTTAAAGAAGGCAAAAGCAAAAAGAACAAATAATGGTCGGAATGCTGAACAATGCAAACATTCACCCCCAGTCACAAAGATCTGGGTTTAATCCATCGTTTTTTGCTCGCCATGCCACCCCAGTTTGGACCCAGCAATATGCAAATCAGCCTTAACCTTGCTCCTCATGGGAACAGTCCAGTGAGAACTGCCAAGCCAGGTCCTCCCTGGACTGAAAAAAATAATCCTGAGACCGATTTCGGGGTTTCAGCCAGGTTAGCTTGAATCCAGTGGCATGGAGAGCCTGGGACCCATGTCTGGGCATATCTTTCGGACTTAGGACGACAGTAGCAAAAAGAACAAAGGATGGATGGGATGCTGAACAAATCAAACATTCCCCCCCAGTCACAAAGATCTGGATTTATTCCATCTTTTCTTGCTCACCATGCTACCCCTGTTTTGACCCAGCAATATGCAAATCTGTCTTGACTCTGTTCCTCATGGGCGGAGTCCAGCCCGAACTGCCAAGCCAGGTCCTCTCTGGACCGGGAACAAGCATCCAGGAACTGGTTTGGGGGTTTCACCCCTCATCAGCCAGGGTAGATTGAATCCAGTGGTGTAGTGAGCATGTGAACCAAGTCTGGCCATACCCTTCTTACTTAGGGCGACAAAAGCAAAAAGAGCTAATGATGGATGGAGTGCTGAACAATGCAAACATTCACCCCCAGTCACGAAGATCTGGGTTTAATTCATTGTTTTTTTGCTCGCCATATCACCCCAGTTTCAACCAAGCCATCTGCAAATCAGTCGTGACTGTGCTCCTCATGGGAACAGGCCAGCCTCAATTGCCAAACCAGGTCCTCCCAGGGCTGAGAAACTGTGCACCTGATCCTTGTAAATGTTAGGCAGGCCTTGGTAAGTGTGAGACAGGCCTTGGTGGGGCAGATAACTCAGTGCTTAATTTGAGCCGTGATTTCTGGTGCCCGGCACAGGCACTTAATTGGCAGCAACGGCACTTATGACCAGGGCCGGACCGGCTGTGGCAGGCACCGGGTTTTTCCTGGTATGCCGCCAGGGTGAGGGCCAGTTTTAGGCCCCTGGGGGGCCGTTTTTGTTACAGGGCCGTTTTTGCAGCATTGCTGCAATTTCAGCCCCTGTAACAAAATCAGCCGAAACCGGCCCTGGCTGTGCCCCCAAACCTCAGGAGGCCGGCCGGGCACTTTGCCAGGGCCATTTTTGGTTCCCAATCTGGCCCTGCTTATGACAGTCTGCCACATGGTGGTGCTGTTTGTCTGATTTAGAGAAAGCACAGCAACAGTTGTTTACTAATTCAATATATGTTAAAAATAACTAATACCTCCCGCCCATGCTAATCTTATATCTTCGGGGGCCTGGAATAGTCTGAATTATCACACTTAAAGGAGTGTGATGGTTAGTAGCTGGTTTGGTACTGTCATTGGTAGCGCTAGAAGGGGCAATGGGTGGTATAGGCTGCAGTGACCTCCTGATGAGGGCCCTGCCACTTAATTTTTTACAAATTAAGCACTGAATAGCTGTAAGTCCAGGCCCTAGAAACTCTGAGGCAGAATTTGATACCGATGAACGGGCCTGGATACCCGTGAGCTAGGCCTGGTGCTGCATTGTCTGGCTCGTGCCGGAGGCTCTTTCATTAATGTCACTTGCTCTGTATCGGTCACTTCACAGATCAATAATCCCCTTTAATCAGGCTGCGACTGTCCATCCATCAGAGTCCCCCGCGTCTTTAATCTAGAGGCCTGTAATCTCCGCCTGGGCTTTTACCGCATGGAACTGCTGCTTGATTCCTGGGCCAGGCAGCCTCTCCGTTTCTGGAAATGTAGCTCTCCCTTTCTCCTGATCCCATCCTTCCATGCCTTCACCCTTTCTCCATCCCTCACTTACTTCCATCACACTTCTTTTTTACCTCCCTCGAATTTGCCCTCCCTCACTTTGGATAATGCATCTTGTACTCCCTGGCTTCCTACCTAGCTTCATTTGTCCCTCCTTATTTGATTCCTCTTCTTCCTGCCCTACTATCTTCCTCCCTTTCTCTATCAGTCATTGTTTCATCCGCAACCTCCTTTCTTTCCTTCCCCCCTTCCTCCTCCCCTCATCCTCAAATACAAACAGGGGCATATTTAAGAAAATATTACGCAGCACAGCAAGTCACCCTGCTGCGCTGCGTGTTAGGGAAAGGGCAGGAATGTGCCTTGCTTAACATAATACGGCACATACCTGTCTTTTTCTTGCGCTGGCGCACAGTGTGCTGCCTAGAGCCAATGCAGGCACTCATGCACCATAGTGCAAGTGTGCCTGCATTTAAAGCAGGATTGGTTTTGTGCAGAAAGGGACACTTTCTTACACAAAAATAATCCTCTATGGCAGTTTCCTCTTTCAGAATGCAGCACACATAGAAAGAGTAAGTAAAGAGGAGAAATAAAGATATTTCTTCTCATTACGCCTCACCAAGGGGGGGGGGGGGGGGGTGTAGCATTTTGATGCATTCCCAGATCTGCCACTATTGGTAAATCCAAGGGTGGATTCATGGGAACACCCTTGCTCAAGCCATTAAACACCTCCCTGGAGCAGAGTAACACAATGCAGTGATTTGCACTGCATTATGTTGCTCTAGCTTTAGCAAGCCATGTAAGGCCACGGAAGGTGGCCTTGCGTAGCTTGGTAAATGTAACTTAAAGATTGCGTCGCTCGTGCGCTCTGTTGCATTGTGAAAGGGTAACGCAACTCTTTAATAGACATGCCTCACCCTTTTTAGGTCTGGATTGACTGTGCTGCTGTTTGCAACTTGCATTGTTACCAATTGTTTAATATATACATAGAGTGGGCTTTGTGCCCACCCAGAGTACCAGACTCTCTAACTCCATGCTGTTTTCTTTTTGGTGTATCACTCGGCCTTCAAGGAAGTGCTTCCAAATGCATGTAGGATTTTTTATCTCTGTAGAGTAGGCTCAATCGTCACACTGTATGTAAAGTTCAATTATTTATCCCCAAAATGTATTCCAGATAGAAAGCAATCCTTTTTTGCTACTTTTTCCAGCATTGTCAAAGCTAATGGATCTGGTTCCTGAGCAGATTTCAGCCATCCTTGGGGTGTCAGTCTGAAACATATCTTAGAAGGGTCCTAACCCTCTTTTTTATTGTTTTATGTTTTAACTTTTCTCCCATTAGCTTTTACATTAATTTATTTTACCAGTATTAATCCCTCCTAGGGAAGCCTGGAGAGTGGATAATGGGGTAGCTGGACCCTGGTTAACTTCTACTTTGTTCCACCTGTTGGCAATTGATCGTGCTGCAAAGAGCTGGCATTTTGGCCACGCCCACCTTGTCCTGAGGGGATTTCATGAGACAGGAAGCGCGTCTGCGCAGCTCTGGTGAGCAACACTGAACCGCCCGCTTTGTTTTCTTTATGACACATGCTTAGTGCATTTTATAGGAGGTTCCTGGCTCCTACTTGGGTGCCCTCTTAGAAGGGTCTTAACCCTCTTTTAATTGTTTTATGTTTTAACTTTTCTCCCATTTGCTTTTACATTGCTTTACTTTTATAGTATTAATCCCTCCCAGGGGAGCCTAGCAAGTGGATAATGGGGTAGCTGGACCCCGGTTAACTTTTCCTTTGTCCACCCTGTTTGCAATTGATCGGGATGCAAAGGGCAGGCATTTTGGCCACCCAAATTGTCCAGAGGGGATTTGATGAGTCATTAAGCGCGTCCGAGCTGCTGGCCCACCGAAGGCGCACCTAAGGTAAGCCTGTCTGTGCCCGTCCATGTTTGGATCGCACTCAGCGCCAGCTCCCCTGTCTGTTTGGGCCCCCATCTCCCACCAAAAATAGTCTATCCAAGAGAAGAGCTCTTTGGGCTGAATACTAGAGGAAAGACCAAGGGATGTCTATGCTTAGATTGTTATATCATCACACAGGATAAAAATACTGCCTGTCCCAACTGGGATGTAATGTTAACCCTAGTTGAATCTAAATGTAATCGTAAGGATGACATTTTCCCTACCCTCACTATAACACCCACCATTTCCACTAACATTAGGTATGCCTTCTTAAATGGATAGTCACCAGCGAAATATAGCATGGGTCACAGAGACATAAGTCGATCAAGCGTCTGGCCTCGATCTGGCAGCAGCAACCCCTCCCAACTTCATCCTACACCGGGTGGACAGGCCACCGAAATGTGGTGGAAGATTAGCTATGATCCACAGGGATTCCCTGTCAGCTGTTATTGAACAAGCGTCACTCCCAGAGTGTGAGGCTTTAAGTTCAATATAAAACTTTTGAAAACACAATCCTTTAGAGGAATACTAATTTACCACCCCCTGGGCCAAGGAACATGTTTATACAAAACATCAGTGCCCTTTTAGAGGAAGGACTGAGTGTAAAGGACGTCACTGTTCTTGGTGATTTCAATTTTCATTTGGAAAGTACTGTTGATAATGACACGTTGGCCCTTAATGAGACTTTAGGTGGCTTTGGCCTTTCTCAATTAGTTAATGATCCCATCCACGCTACTGAACATATACTTGATGGGTCGTTTACTGACAACCCTCAGTGATAATGAAAGACTCCCTGCCATTAGCTTGGACTGATCACTCCACGGTAATGTTCGATATCATGCTAAAATCTAAAGTTGACCCTGGAAAGCCTCTTTATCAGTCCTTTAAATCCCATGCATGGGACAAAGTACAGGCAGATGTGCTTAATCAAATTCTAGCAGACACGCTGCCTTCATACTCTCAAAATGTGGAAAATTCCACCTTGAAGTAAATGAAATGGCTTCATTCAGCCTTATCCATCTCTGCTCCTCTTAGAGTATTGCGTTCTCGGAGAGGCAAACCTTCAGCCCCCTGGTTTTCTGAGAATCTCAGGCTACAAAAGCCAGTCTGTAGAAGACTAGAGAGAATATGGGGTAAAGATTATAATTAGGCAGAAAAAGATCAATACAAGATCTGCTTGGATAACTATAAAGCACTCTTGCTTAAGGAAAAGACCACATACTTTACTGAAAAAATTGAAGCAGCCATAACTCCTCAAAAAGATGTTAATAGGTTGTATCCAAATTAGCTTCAGTCCTGAAGAACAATTTGACTAACAATAGTCAGGCCTTTAATGACACACTCAACAGCTTCTTTCTGGATAAAGTTGTTCAGATCTTCAATAAGTTTGACCAAAACATGATCACCAGACATGTAGGCACTTCTCAACCTGCCTTAAACGAGAAATGCCTAAAGTTTATCGACTTCTCTCCTTTTTCGGCAAATCAAGTAGCTTCAATAATTCTAGCTACCATATCTGGCTCACCTATGGACCCATGTTCTCCGACAGTCACCAAATTAGCAGTAGTCATAGTAGCCACTTACCTTACAAGCATCTTTAATTTGATGTTTGAATCAGGTCCCTTTCCCACTCAATGGAAGGAAGCATCCATTCTCCCCCTTCTAAAAAAAAAAAAACCTTAAGTCTTAAAAAGCCGAAAACCTTTCGGCCTATTTCTCGACTATCTCTATCAGTGAAGGTCATAGAAAAGTCCATGAACCAGTAATTGGCAACGTTTTTACTTGACAACTAATTGCTAGATACAACCCAATTTGGGTTCAGAAGCGGTCATAGTACCGAAACAGCTCTGCTTAAGACCAAAGAAGAGGTTAGATCGATAGTAGACAGACGTAGCAGTGTGGTGTTTGTACTCCTCGATCTATCAGCAGCCTGTAGTGCGGCGTTTGTACTCCACGATCTATCAGCATCCTTTGATACAGTCGAACATAAGATCGTGGTCAACCGTCTCCGGACTGTCGGTATCAAGAAGTCAGCTCTAGAACTGCTAAAATCGTTTCTATCTGAAAGAAAGCAAGTGGTGGCCTTGGATCGTTTACTGTCTGAGCCCCTTTCTTTGCCTTGTGTGGTTCTGCAGGGATCCTCACTCAGTCCCACCTTGTTTAAGGTTTACGTTAAACCTATGGCAGCAGTGATAAGATCTTTTGGGTTGGATCTCACGTCATATGCAGATGATATCCAGAGCGTGGTAGCTATGATCTCTCCCAATAATAGTGCAAGTGCAAAATTCCATGATTGTGCGGCAGCAAACAGAACATGCATGAGCCGAAACTGCTTTAAATTGAACTCTGGTAAAACAGAGGTTATCCTGTTTGGGAACAACCCCACCCTTTGGTCCCCTTCTTGGTGGCAGGAGGAATTGGGTACCCTGCCTTCTCCAGTGAGCAAGGTAATGAATTTTGGAGTGGTAATTGACAACAAACAGACATTTGGCCTGCAGGTCAATGCAGTCACGTCCTCCGCTTTCTACACCCTAAGAATGCTAAAAAAGATTTTCTCTTTTATTCCCTTACATGCTCAAAAAACTGTGGAAGGTTACAGGCGGAATGCGGCCGTCAGAATGTTGGTAGGTAGTCCCAAATATAAACCTGTTTCACAAGCAATAAACAAGTTACATTGGCTTCCGGTCAGGCAGCGTATTAAATTCAAAGACCTTTGTCTTGCCCACAGGGCTCTTCATGAGCAGGCCCTGACTTTTTGAAGCAATCTTTCAAATGGTACAGACTAGAGAGAAATCTACGCTTCACGGGCACTTTGAAACTGGTGGTTCACAGGTTTAAATGAACCAATTGGGGAGTAAGAAGTTTTGTGAGTTCAACCGCGAAAGAATGGAACCTACTCCCTCTCCACATCAGGACTATACTCAATTTGTTAGCACTCAGAAAGGAATTAAAAACGTGTTATTTCCCCAGCTAAATATGTTTCCATGTTTACTCACTCAAAGCCAGTGCCTTGACACCTCCGGGTATTTCTTTGCGCTTTAAAAGTCACTATAACATAACATGCCACCTGCACAAAGATGTATCTCCCAACTGGTGCCCATGACTGCCCTTCAAGGACTAATCCTACCTTCTCTCCAAATCGCAGTTTATGGCAGCAGAGGCTTCAAGCATTGAGAACCAGAGAGGAGCATTCTTTCCTATCTTCTCACCTTATGGCATCCTCTTTGCTTCTTAAAGGCCCTGGTAGATTTTAAAAGCAAGGCAGTCAGTGTCTCACATCTTTTACAACCCCCTCCTCTCTGATGTGGACCAATATACAGCACTACATGAAGAAAACAAGTTGCGCTACTTGAAACCCCTCTGCAAGCCGACAAGTTGCATATAAACTATCTGTACTGCTGTTTCCCTTAAACATTTACATTTTTGGACACCCTGGCGAATGACTTAAAAACAGGCCTACCTGAAAGACACCCAACATCTCTAGTTTCAGTGAAGCCATCATGTAGGAGGGGGAACTTGTAAATACTGGTGTCCAGCGCCAGTACACAAAACAGCTTCCCTGTTCACTTGACATCACAGGGGCACATCTGTTCATGCAGATATGTCCACACATGTAGTATAGTGCACCCTGCCTTAGGGCTGTAAGGTGTGCTGTAGGGATGGTTTGCCTATACTGCACTGCGTGCAGTGCCTGTATGTATGACTCACAGCAGGTGTGCCGTGGTGCACCTTCACTTTTCTCTGCACCATGGCCTGAAGTCTGCAATGGCAGTTTGCATGTTGGTGCTGAGGGGTCCCTTAGGGTGGCATAATACATGCTGCAGCCCTTAGGGACCCTCTTTAACCTCTTTGTCCTATGTACCAGAGGTACCATTTACTAGGGACTTACAGGGGGTGCTAAAGGTATTGCCAATTGGGGGAACAATTGTGCAGTTTTAGGGAAAGACATCTGGCACTGGATACCTGGATGGCAGGAGCCCAATGCACGTCTGTCAAAATTGCATCAGATACCAGGCAAATAGTGGGGGTGACCATTTCAAAAAGGGGCACTTTCCTACACATACATAGAGGGGTTTTGGGCCAGTCCTTCTCATCGATAGATCTGTTAAGCTGTCATTCACATTTTGCTTCGGCCCACCACAACATGGGGATGAGTCAGCACACTTTAGATATTGGCTCTCCTGCATTGTGGGTAAAATGGCAGTGTGTGCTTTTTGAGATCTTCACAAAAATTGCTTTTAGCCAAAGAGTTTATTTTAGATTGAGGACCTGGCAGCTTTTCTGATAATAATGTTTGCACTAACAATGACAAAGCAAATACAAGCATTGACAACACCAAAAGACTAGCGGCTAAGTTAGACCTATTGGCTTTGCCAATGCTTATTTTTACATATTTTTCTTTACAACCATATGCTTGCTACCATTAGATGGCAGCGTTTTTCCTTTTTTCCTCTATTAAATTTGGTTGCAGATGCGTGCAAAAACAACAAATATTACGTGTTTGCCAAGACCAGACCTCCTGGATTTGCCAGTGATTGTTTAAATATGTGCTGTGGCTGGAGAACTGTTATTTTATCTCCTGTTCTGCAGTTGTTGCACTTTTGCTCCCTACCCCTCCACCATCTCTGGAGCCTTAATCTTGTTGCCCGAACTTGCCACCAAAAGAACCTGACTTGCCTCGCACATTATGATGGACAAAAATACTTGAATCAATCTGAGTCACCAGTAATTACTCGAGGTACACTCCATTCTGCCTTTTTTAGCTCAACTATACCATAGATCTCATCCAACCCTTTGTGGAGGAGTTTTGGATCTGAAATTACATCTGCTAGGCTATGTTCACATTCTGAATGGAAACACAAGAAGCAAGCCTACACATGTATTGAGACAAGGAGCAAACAAAAGAAAAACGGAAATGGTATTAATATAGAGTTCTAGTGCTAGGGGATTGGGTGCAGCATAAATGGCAAAATATTGTTTTCCCCAGAGCTCAGAATATCCTTGCCCCCTCAGTTTGCTGTGCAGTACTGGCTGCTACCGATCAGGGGTGATGGAGTGGGGGAGAGGGGAAACGAGGGAGGGGGAAATTATCAAAAAATTGCACTTACCTCTCGACCGCCGTCCGCTGCCTCTTCTTTCTCCATCCTCCTCTCTGCAGGAAGCACACAGCCACCCAGAATACCCTGACCAAGCACAACGCTGCCTTAGCGTTGAACTTGGCGCTCAGACAGGGGCTGGCAGACTTTGCATGTTCTCCACCCAGCCTGGGTGGAAAACATGTAGAGTGTGCATCAAGTTTTGGCCGGCCCAAGAGTCATGCGCACTTTAGGTGCTGCCACCACTCCTCCCCCGGTGACACGGGGTGCCCAGCTCTGCCCGCCTGGCTTCACCTGCAAGCTGAATACAAAAACTAAAATGATAAGAAGCAGTGGGGTGACTCTCTTCCGCCTTAGTGGAGGTGCTGCCACTGTGCAATGTTGCGCCGCCTCATTACTATGTACAACTTTGTGGAAGCCTCTCCCCTCCGTGTTGTAACATACCCCCCTCAGCCCACGCGGTATGGGGGGGGGGGCTCAAGCTCCAGGGGCCTCCTCAGCACAGTACCCTGACCTGAGAGCTCCTGCTTGGGTCCGGAGGAAGGGGGCCTCCGTGCACCTTGCAGGTGGGCCCCCTCAAATTTCGTTACGCCACTGCTGCCTGCTGGTATCCGAGCCAAGCATGGAGGAGCTGTCAGCTGTCCTGTCTGTACTCCACACCACACTATGTCCACCCCGTATCCCTCCGCATAGTAGGATGCTGTCTGTCACAGTCCCATATATGCAGCCTCACCTCTCTGATTGCTTTCTATAACATTTCAATGGCGGAGTCTATCACACAGCTGCTCATCTTGTGTCTGTGGTAAGCCTCAGATATGTGACACAGGGCTAGAGCTACTTCAAAACATTGGGAGGCAACTGCCTTACAACGCACCTAGAGGAGGCCACAAGAAGGCACTATACTGCAACAAATAACACGTGTTTTCTGGGTCTGGGTAAATTCTAATTGCAAAGCTTTGTCAAGAGTTGCTACAGATATAGCGACTGGGATTTGCGCACCAATTTGTGGAATGTTAATGAAGCAGGGTCTGGTGACTATAAAGGATTGCAGAGGCCTGAAATGGGGGCGGGGGGAGGTGGGTGAACCCCACTCTGTTGAGTCTCCGAAAGGACCTTGAGAGTTCTCTTTGCCTGCTCCACGGCTGCGTCAGCGGCCCCCGGGAGCAAGGGAATTGTGAACCAAATTAAATCAATCTAGAATTCAATAAAGTGTAAAGGGGGGCGGAGAAAGCCAATCCTGCGTTCGCGGTCACATTCGCCGCTGGGCCAATTAAGATGCCATGAACTCGTCAGGATAGAATTAAAAACCGCCGTAATGGAATTGTGGCAGACAAAGCTCTCGGCGGCTACTCTCCCAGGAAGTCCACGTGGCACAGGCGGAAGCGGAAAGGGCGGGGGGCAAAACCCCTCCTTGTCAGCGAGGAAGCTGGGCTTGCTTCGTTGGGTTTTAGTGTACAGGCAGTGCTTTAAATGGGCCGGTACTCACCGGTACTGAGTACCGGCACTTCTTAGATTTATCGCTCTGAGCACCGGCACTTCTCTACTACCCTGGAGAGTACCGGTACTCATGAAAAGGTAGGCTCATTGGCAGTGCTGGTGAGCAGGAGTAAAACGTAAAAGGTTAAATGGTGGACATCAGCAGGTAAATGGTAGGATGAAAGGATGAATGGATAGATCGATGGAGGAGACAAGATATATCTTCTGGGGAGGGTCATTATGAGTTGCTTCATTTGCTTGGTGCCATAAGAGCTTTGGTTCGACGTGGGGGTATTGTCACTTTCTTCCTACTCGCGTGCTCAAAAATATATAGTATTGTGCCAAACAGCAATTAACAGTATGACATTAAGAAGGTGCAACTATTGCAAAAAAAGGAAATGTTAACATATTATCGCATTTCTCTTTCATTTGATGTAATGAGTTAACCTGCTTTGTTTATATAAACACATTTCTCATGTGTTTTGGTATTTGCTGCAACTAATATAGAAGTTGTTAAGTATCATCATGTCTTGCCCTTAGCCCCGCCCCCTCACTACACCTCTAGCTCATTTTAATGAGTACCTGCACTTATTTTTTCCCATTTAAAGCACTGTGTACAGGAGTATTAAGGGTACGAAATCAGATCACTGGGACATGCTGGCCCAGTCCTAGTATTTAAGATGGCTCATTAGGGCCAGCCAGATGGCCGAGTCCTAGAATTAAAGGTATGGGAGGCACAAACATAAAAGCGCTTTGGACAGGCTGCTCCGGGCCTGGTATTAAAGGTAGAAGGACATGGAGTTCCAGGCCACTGAATACTGTGGCATGTGTCTGAGCATTGTTAGGATACTGCCCGATCCACTTGTCTTCCTGCAGCCTTGTCTGCGTTGGGCACTGTTTCCCTGCAGGGTCCTCCTCCCTCAGGGAGACAGTTTGGTGACCTTAAAAAGGTGGAGCATCTTAATTAAGATCCAGGAGCTCCTCTGGCTAATTTATTGAGAGTCTCTCAGTCAGCGCGCTCCACCCTTTTAGGGACCCTAATATTGCTAAATTATGTATCCTTTCTAGCTTTGCAGTCAGGCTTTCCGAGATAAAAGCTTTCTTAAATGCTCTCTGATTAGGGATCCCTGATTCTGGAACCCCCCTGTCACCTTCAGTCGAGAACAGTACATGAGCCGGTCATTCTCTGGTAGTGCCACAAGAATCGGGAACGCTCTGCCTCCGTCTAACCGCCTGCCTAGTCACCTTCAAAAAGGACCTCAAGCGCCTCCTATTTGACGGACACATTGGCTAAATCACCCTCAACCGTACTTAAGTTCGCGCTCCAACAGGATCTGATCTAGCTTCGTAATATGACCCCACTATCTAAATTGAAGCTTAAACTGTCTACGCCCTTTGGCCAGCTCTTGTAATTGCCTCATATGGTAATTCCTGCATGTATCTACTGTTGTAAACGTCCCGAGTTTAATTACTGTAGCTGTAATTCGCTGTAACCCATGTATTCTGCTACTGTCGTAAAGCACTCTGATGCCTTCGGGCCATGTCCACGCTATATAAAAAAGCAAACATAAATAAAAGTGATATGTTATGCTTCTAGACCCATGGTATTTCAGAGGACAGCGTTACCCCAGGGGCATGGCGTGCCTTATAAATGCTACAATACTGTTCAATACCTTTTTAGCTCACAATATAATACCCTTGAAATCTGCTGTATCCTTCCTCATCTCCGCCTAGATGAGCCTTTCATTTTGCCCCAATCTTCTACCTGTATGTGATGTGGTCTCTAGTCTATAAGACAGGATAGAGAAGACGTAGTTGTCACCAATAACTCCCTTGTGCCTATGAGGAATCAAAATTCTAATTTTTGGCAACCCTACTTCTGTTCTCAGATCCTGAATGCTTGCATCAAAGGTGAGAGTCGAGACTAGCCATACTATTCTAAACTGTTTATGTTGTTGTAAGGAATATATTTGCGCTTTTTTCTAAGCAGCAGGTTTTTCTGATTCTACTATGTCCTCTTTTTCCTCTCCTTTTTCATGTCTTCCTCTGGCCTCCAGTCTGCCTCACTGTACCCGAATCCCACCTTTCTTTAAGTTATCTCTGGTCTTTGTCCCCACATGGCATGTACCTCAATAACTACCTTTCATCCTTCGATCTTCAGACTCCCCAACTGTCCCCAATCCCTGCCTTTCTTCTTCTGACCGCCAATCTGCCTGGCTAAATGCCCTGTTGCCCAAAACCTACCTTTCTTCCTCTGATCTCTTTCCTGTGCCTCACAGATGTCCTGTACTTCCCAAAGCCTGCCTTTCATTTCCTTTGATCTCTACCTCCTCTCTGTCCTGCTAACATCTGAGGCTCTTATACCCTTGCTCTCTCTCTCTCTCTCTCTCTCTCTTTCTGATCTGTTTCTCTCCTTCCGTTTCCACATCACTCTGCTCTCTCTCACTCTTCCCTCTTCTCCCTCCTTCTATCCCTCCCTGCCTCCCCTCTCCCTTTCTTTTTCCTTTCCGTCACATCCTCTCATCCATCTAAGTCGCCCTCTCATATTCTGGTTCCCTCGTCTCCCGTTCTCTGTCACTCCCTCATTCTCTCCCCTCTCCCTTCTTTCTTTTTCCCTCTCTCATGCTCTCTGTCCTTTGTTCTCTCTCTCTCACACACATTTCTCTCCTCTGTCTTCTCTTTCTACCTCGGCCTTTCTTTCTCATTTTTCTCTTGCTCTTGCTCCCTTTCTTCTCTCACCCTTTCTTTATCTTCCTCTGTCTGTCCCTTCCACTCCTCTCTGTTCATTCTCTCAATTTCTGTCTTTCTTCTAACCCTATTTTTTTTACCATCCATTCCAAATGACCCTTTTTTGCCACTTTTCTTTCTTTCTTTCTTTCTTTCTTTCTTTCTTTCTTTCTTTCTTTCTTTCTTTCTTTCTTTCTTTCTTTCTTTCTCTCTCTTTCTTTAGAGAAAGGAGGGTTAACGGCAGACTCCAACGGCTGCACCTCCTTACTTTGTTCCCATAATATGTAATTTGAAAGTATAGTTAATGATGGTGTGCACATGAACGCCCCTGCATCCGCCGCTAATAGATGCAAACTGCCAAGCAGATCAATGAAGTTTGAAGAAAAGATCGGAGTGGTGCACCACCAATTTGCTTATTTATATATCACACCCAGTGGTCAATTGTTTGAAATAGAAAAAATCTTTATTTTAATTGTCCAACCATAGTATAGTCTCAGCCAACGCGTTTCGTTCAAATTGAACTTCGTCAGGGCATGTGTGAAGGTGAGAATATATTCCAAAGATATGGCCGTCGTCTGTGTAAATAAATATCCGTCTCGAGAGGAGCAGTATTACTAGCGTCGTATTTCCAAAAATAATCCTAATTGTAATCCCAGTGCCACCTTGATAAGAGCACTGTACACGATTCTGAGTATCGTCAGAGGTCCATACTCTCCCCTCAGAATGTCCCGTATGCCTCTCTTTCCTTCTTTTTCTCTTTTCTTCCACTCTTCTTTGTATGCCTCTCATTTGCCATTGATCTTTAGCCATCCTTTTCACCTTTCATTCCTCCCCCACATTATTCCCTTCTTTACTGTATTTATCTCTCACGTCATTCCTTGCTGCCTTGTCCTCTTCCTCTCTGTGTTTCACTCTCTCTTCTCTGCCTGCCTCCTCTAGCTCGTTTTCTCTAGCTTGCCTTTCTTCACTCGTCTTGTTTGTAATCCTTCCCTCCTTTATCTGTCTACCTTGTATCCTCCTACTTGATTTTTATTCTCTGTTTTTTTCTTTCTCGGTTCTTGTTTTTTACCTCAATCGCTTCTTTTGGTCTCTTAGGTTTCTGTGGTCTCCTTTCATTGCCCAGAAGCCCAGTGCCTTGTTCCCAGTCGAGCAGAGCAGTGGTATCCATTGGGCGATACCACTCTGACCAATGCCAGATTTTACTGTATGAGAGGAAACCACACAATGAAACTAAGCCCCCCTTCACCAGTGCCCTAGAGTGGAGTGCAATACTTATTTCCATTTATAACATCAGACACCGCCAGTGCTTAATTTATCAAATATTAAGTGCCAGGGCTCTGACCTGGAGGCCACTGCAGCTTGCACCACCCATCTCCCTTGTCATCGCTACCAAAACAACTACTAACCATCTCTCTCGCATATAAATGCGACAGCTCAGATTATTCCAGGTCCCCAAAGCTAAAGGAATGGCTGGGGAGGCAGGTATTAGCACTTTATTAATGTAAATTGCATTCCTAAACAACCGTTGTTCTGCTCATCTTTAAATTAGATGAGCAGCTCCACCATGTGGTAGACTGTTCTAAGTATGGTGTTGACAATTAGGTGCCGGTGCCGAGCACTGGAAACTAATTAAGTGCCGGTGCTGAGCACCGGAAAGCACCGGCTCAAATTAAGCACTGAACACCGCACTGATTGGAAATGTAACAGGTGAGCTAAACAGCACGTCTTCCACCCTAAAACAATGTGCAGAACGTCCCGATGTTGGTGCTCTCTGCACCACATCCGCATATCCTGGTATTTACACCCTAGCAGACGTCGGAAGCTTTGACCTGCAGAAATGTATCTGGGTGCGCTACCTTTATTGCACCTGCACTTACCAGGCACGGTAAACTGCACAACTAGTAACTATGATGCCTGTGCAAGCAGGTGCACTTTTAACCCAGGCCTAAATTCAGTTTCTGCACACAGTTTCTTCAAAATTGGCAGAAATGTGCCCTGGAATTGGGAAAAGGGCCAGAATTGAATCCGATATATTCCGGGTTCAGCGTGTCATTCCCAATTCTGTACCCGAAAACTCAGAATGACCGGTAATTGGAGTGACACCCCTAAGATATCAGTATCTTTAGCCCCGCCTCCAATTACCAGCTTGCATGAAATGGCTCCTTATCTCCCCACTCCCTCTTCACTCTTCCTCTACCCTTCCAATGCTACTTAAACAACCCCACTCAGTGCCCAATGCGAAATGGTGGGCCTCCCCTGCAGAATGTTTAAGGAGACTCTCAGCTCGCTTATCTCACAGATATATTCATTGGCCTTGGCTGATTGGGGCCCAATGAAGAACTGGGGGCCTCTGAAGGTGTGCCTACCACCTCTGTGCTGCAGGGGTTTGTGTCACGCCCCTGGCCCCACTCCACCCAGGTACAACATCACACCCTTCCCTCGAAGGCGAGCAGAGACTGCTAGCGGGGGCAGATGCATTCGCAGCCCACCTGGGTAGAGCAGGCGCCGAATCCAGGTTAATCGGATGCATCCAGGACAGAAATTAGTTAAAGGTAATGCAGTGGTGACGGGCACCCTCCCTTTATACGCCTGTGAGTGTGGGCAGTGATGCCGGAACCATTTCCATAGTGGCCCTGCTGCCATCAGTGTAACGTCAATAAAGTCATAGGGATTGTGAAAAATTCAAGCATCAAATGAAGAACGAGTCTAGCAAATGAGCCACACCCATTCAACAGGAGAGTGGTAAGGGTGTGGTATGTGGCCAGTGGGGCGCTTTGGAGCACCATGTTGCAGCCGCAGCCCGTGCAGGTAAGAGCAGTGGGGCCGGGTTGGGGGGATGCGACAGACGGCCACGAGGGAAAATTAAACAAATAATTAATTATCCCTTCTCGTCGTCTGTTGGAACCCCCCCACCACCACCACTCTTACCTGCACGGGCTACGGCTGCAATGTTGCAAATACATTTCTAAACAGTGGCATAATAGTAGGCCCTGCAGCCAGCCTCCTGGGCGGGCCTTAGAACTCTTCACTGGGCCTTGAGTGTGGGGGCCCCTCCATGCACTTTGCAGCCCCCCCCCTGCAAGGTTACTTACGCTACTGTTTCTAAACCATGACTTGTTAGGGTCTGCCATTTATCAACAGCACATTCTCCTTCTAAATGTCCATAACATTTGCACAGACATGCAGCTCTACGGATAAAACTGTGCAGCGCACAAACAATGTGTGGAAATTGATTTTTAAGTGAATAATTATTCATTTGCAGATAACCAAGTAAAGTGTCTTGATTTGTTTTGATCCTGTTCACATTTTTGTTTCCATCACCCTTCAGCTTTACCAAAATGTGCATCATGTGTGCTTTCCTAACTGCTGACATATTTTTAAAATATTTGTACAGTTCAATTTTGACTGTGTTAGAAAAAAAATAACACCCTGCAGCCTTTGCTGTCACACTCAGCTAGATTGTCACACAATTCACATTACAAAATCCTCTCATTCTGCAGACATCGAAAGAAAAGTAAACACCAAATTTCATATTAAAAGAATAAGCAGCAATTTGTCAGAAGACAGAGCCTAACATTTGACCTGTGTGACAGATAAAAACAAAATGTAAAGGCATCGTTATTGCTCATTTCCTCTCTCCTGCCTCCACAACCCCTGCTTCTAGCACCCATGCATGTGGGCAGGGAGCAGACAGGAGGTTAGGCAGGAGTTCTGACAAGAACACTGGGCCAGAGGGGTGCGAGTGGTAGGACTCTGTAGCCTGAGTGGTAGCTCTGCTGTCTCAGTCAATGACAGCTTCCGAAGGGGCTGGCCCATCCTTAGAGATCTGTATGACCAAAGGTGATAAGTGTTACCTGGGGTTGAGATTTGCTCTTTGAAACTATAGGATATGTAACCAGACGGAAAAGTCTGTTGCAGTAGCCTAAAGGATGGTTGTAGGATTGAACCCTTTAGACATTTGTTCGCACGTCTTTACAACACACACTACCCGGCGTGTGACATTACCACGTGTTACTTTAGCATGCAAGTCGTTACAATGATTTGCTTTGGGGGCACAGGACTTTGGAATAGTATAAATGACTTATCCAACTCCAGTCTACGCAACAGTAGGGAAGGTGCTGGACTAAACAATCCAACACCAGTCCAACAACGCGCCCCCTACAGCAAGTCGTTCTAATGACTTGTGTGGTAACGTTTTACGTGGTAACGTTGCATGCGTAGTACTGACTTTGTTGTAAAGGCTGGTCATTGTAAAGACTGCGGGGAAAGGATATTTCGCCTAAAGGATCTGTGCCCAAGAGATAGCTCCGCCTTTTCAACCTTTAAAATGAATAACCTGATATTTCTGCTGAAATAACCAATAGGATCTGTGTAAACGTCTGGGGTGACTCTGCTGAATGAGGATTGGCAGAAATGTACAACCAGGCGCAAAACGACATCTTTCTGAAAACTGTAACTAAATGTGACTCTTCAGTAAAATGGACATTCTAGAACGTAAATGGTGGGGGCAAGAACGTTCACATGCTGGTGACAGGGCAAATCCTGCCATTTTGTCTGCCTGCGAAGCGAAAGCATTGTAACAGTGTAGTAATAACCTATCAGTCTACCCAAAGCTCTTTGGATTTCTGCCATAATCCAATCAAAATGATCATTAAAAAGGTCCCTATTCTTATTGATTCAAAGGTTGAACAGTCAGAATTGCTGAACTAGCTTGTTTCAACATCTGTGACTGGCCATTGTCTCACCCATATTTTAATTGGACCTTCTGGAAGGACCACTGTGAATGACAGCCACTTAGCATAGCTGTGGCACAATTGCCTGTGACTGGCTTATGGGGCAACAATAAAGCAGCAATCCTTGGACCTCCACTCAGTGCTGCTTGCTATTGCCACTTATTTCAAATCCACTTTGCAAACTGAATTAAAATGTAACAGCGCTAGAATTCAAAATCTAATTGTACCTCATCACACAAAGAAATACTCTGGAATCCAGAATCCAACAAACCACCATTCAACAAATGGACATTTTAGAATAAAAAAACTCAGTTACATATCTTCAAACAAAGAAACAGTCTCAATCCCAAAGCTCAGTTACAGATCTTAAAGCAAAATAATATTCTGAAATCGAAACCTGAATGCATTTTTTCGAACAAATGGACATTCTGGACCCCAAAACTAAAAGAGGCATAATCAAACAGGGGACATTCTGGAACAAAAAAAAAACAGAGATCTTTAAACCCCCAAAACCAAAAGAGCCATGACCAAACAAGGAGACATTCTGGAACCCATATTAAACCAGATAATAGAGCAAATTGGCATTTTGGAATCTACAACCACACAAACAATTTTCAAACTAAGGGACATTTTGGTTCCCTTAAGGCTGGCAATGTAGACTGTTTGTATTTTGAAGTGGGGGTGTTCTATGAGGCTGGTGTCTGTGACCATGGAGATTTTGCAGTCAATCATGTTTTTGTAGATAATCACAGTCCTCCTCCTGGTTTGTGGGTTCGGTCCTGGTGTATGATTTTGAAGGTGGGTGGAATGGCTACGGCGATGTCCGGATTGGAGCCTGGGTTGAGCCATGTTTTGGTCAGGAAGAGAAGGTTGGGTGTTTTCTGTTGAGGAAGTCACAAATTTTGGTGGAATATTTCCCGAGGGATCGAACGCTGAGGAGCATTCGGATAGTTGGTGTGGGATAATAATGTTGGCTTGCATCCGGTGTTTGGAGGCCGTGGTGTCGATGTCTGAGGTGTCACAGGTGAAATGTCAATGGATGCAGGAGAAAATTCTAACCGCGGTACTGTGAAGCTGTCTGCTTTCTTAACATAGGAGTGATCCTTTTGGAAAGGTGTATGTATTGTTCTGATTCATTACTCTTTGCTTTTAAACGTGGGATAAACCAAAAATGTGGGCTTAGGTTATTCAAGAAATGAAACCTGGTAGGCACCTTTCATTCCGTCAAATTATGTATTATAGTTTCTCGCTAATCTGTATTCTGCGCCATTGCGATCAAAGTTCATCATATTTATTTCACTGTCACACAAAAAAAAGTGATGGTGGGCCTTGTAAAGTGGTATTTAAGATGAATAGCTAAAAGAGGTCTGAAGCACCTCATGCTAAACCAAGAACCTGCTTCCTCTACTCAGATGTAAATCTGTTTGGAATGTGCCTTCATGTTTCTGATTCATTGCATTTTATTGTCAGAAGTGGGATAAACTACAAACGTGGGTTTGAGTAAGCCTATAGATGAAAACAGCTGGTGGGTCCCTGGCATTACAAAGCACTATGGGGAAATATGTAGGATAGCGTCTCACCAGAGCTTCTCGCCCATCTGTATTCCGTGCTGGCGGCAAGTGGCATTTATCAAGTCTGCTTCATCATGGCCCGTGACACGTTGCGTTTCGGAACACCTTGTCGCCATCTCTTAATGTCACGGTGTATAATGAAGTGAGAGTGGGTATGATGAACCTTAAAATGATGTATGGACGAACAAAGTGAAGCGGTGGGGAAGGTCTCAGTATTGTTCAATTCTCTGTCGGATCTTGAGAGATCCGAAAGTGAGAATCTGCAATTATTTCTTATGCCACGCCAATCTGATCTAAATTTGTAAGCCAAAATAACAGTGATATATGTATGTATGGTAATCCTTCATTGCATCAAATTCACTGCATCGATGTACATTTACCTAGAAGCCAACACATAGGCACATACCAGTACATGGAGTGCTACTACATTGACAACATTACATTAGAGGTAGGTGTATGGTTATGGCAACGTTTATGGTTACCCTTAGGGTTTTCTCTTTTTTGTGGCAAGATCAGATTGTTGGAGGACCTGGAGGGCTGCTAAACCACACCAGTCAAGGAAGAAGGATACGTTGATTGCAGATTTCCCCTGTGAGTTTTAGACATGCCCTTGTCACCAAGTGTAATAACGAACTTACAGTCTGTACTAGTGGTCATTCTAGTGCACGTCAGATCCTTGGTTCCTTCTCCCAAATTGCAGGAGTAGTTTCTGCGTCCCTCGGTCGTCCTGTGGAAACAAGAGTCTCTGTCGGCCCTAAGTGGTTCGACAGGGATTTTTCACAAACACCGAGAGACGTAGAAAAAGCCCCCAAAGCTACCCCCAGGGACACTTCTATGATGATACAACTTAGGCGTGATTATAAAGATGAAGAGAGAAGGCGAAAAAATGAGACCAGGTACACCGCCTGGGACAAATTTGACCCTGGCTGTTTGACGAATAGCGCCACATTTTCAGACACTATAAACCAACCTTTTTTTCACGCAGGCTGATGCCCTGTCGCTTCTGCATCATATTGAGGCAGTAAACTGGATTGCCTCTTTGAGCGAGTATACAACGGGAAATATAGCTCTACTAACGGAGAGGTTGAAAGTCCTCTTGAAGGAGCATCCCATCTTGTATTTACCCTGGTCGAAGTAAAAAGGTAATTCTTGGCCTTTCCAATAACAAGGTCCCAGATCCGGACGGTATTCCACTGGATGTTTACCGGGACGACATTGACACTTGGGCCCCGTTTTAATGAATGTTTTTAACTCTGCTGTAAAGGAAGGGCCCCCGCCCTCATGTGTATCCGCTATCATTGTCCCATTGTTTAAAAAAGTGGATAGGGATAGCCCCTTGTGTTATAGGCCTATCTCCTTACTTGACTCTATTGTTGAAGTCCTCAGCAAGGCCCGGCTACATAGACTTATGACTTGTTCCTATGATAACAATATACTCTCAGAGCTCCAATATGGGCTCAGACCAGGGAGGTCCACGAGTGACCAATCTCTGAATTTATATCTAGTCTTAAATAAATACACTGTGGCCCAGAGGGGATCCGTTCAGTTGGCCTTTATGGAATTAACCTCAGCTTTTGATCTGGTTAATTGAGAGAAGCTCTGGAGAATTATTTTGAACATGGGTGTTGATCAGAATATAGTTACTTTTTGAGGAACCTTCATACTGTGGCGTCAGTCAGATATACCTCTGATTCACTCTGCATGGATAGTTTAAGAACAAGGCAAGAGGTTAGGCAGGGGTGCATTTTTCCCCTTTTCTTTTTATATATTGTACATCAACAAACTTGAACAGATATTGGTAGAGGTGGGTTTAGATTGTTCGCAAGTTAAAGGCAGATCTTTACCTGTCTTGCTATATGCGGATAATGTAATTGACATGGCTAAAGAGGCCAGGGGCCTACAAGCCCCAACATATGCGTTTGTGGGATTTATGGAAGAGTTAGACCTCAGTATCAATATTAGTAAATCTCACATCATGGTCTTTGGCCCAAAAAACACAAAGACATTACCCTTTAGGATCGGCCTGTTGCCGCTTACACAGGTCAACAGTTCTCCATATCTGGGGGTACTGTTTGATGCCAAACTATGCTGGATCCCCTTGTTCGAAAATAAGTTGTCACACTTTGATAGGAGCAACACTGCTGTATATAATTAGCCACTAGATTGGGTAAAAAACAGATTAGAGCGCTTTTGCAAGTTTATCATTCCAAAACTATTTCCAAGGCCATCTAGGGGAGTGCGATCTGGGGCTATATTAAGCAAGATTCCCTACAAGTGGCAGAGAATAAATTCTTGAGACACCTCCTTGGTGTCCCCCAGAGCACCCCCTCGTACCTAGTTCATGAAGAATTGGGGGTCAGTTATCTTTCGGATATTATTTCTCTTGACCCCCTCTTATGCCGGCTTGATATATGAACTAACGGAGCCCAGATAAATAGAGCAATTTTGCATGATTGTTTATTCCTTAACTTTGCCCTGCATATCCCATGGCTTAGGTATGTTAAGACCTCCTCAAATGATTTAGGAAGGGGTCACTTATTTTCTTGCCCCAATAAAATCATGAAGGCAGATCGAGGTTGAATTAAAGACAACGTTTTTAAAATTTAGACAGTAAGTGAGAGAATTTGTGACTCTTTACAAGGTTTTGGACAGAGGCACTTGTTATTGAAAACCCAACCTCTTATAGAACCCTACCTCACCATTGTCACCACGCCCGTTTACTGCTCACTAGATTCAAGTTTATTATGTTGCCCCACCTACTTGCCTTCCCTCTGAGTTTGCATGGGCTTTCAAGCCTTGCATCCTGCGGCTGTGACCAGGTGTCTCCACAGGACACCCTGCATCTTACCCTGTATTCAAAGTTTTATGAAATTTATAGAAAGGCTTACTTGATCCCCCTTCTTAAAGCCCATGAATTCAAACAAGCGTGTTCAGCTCTCTTGCGTTAACAAATGTTATCTGATGACATTGTATTTCATGTGGCTAGCTTTCTAGCAGCTGCAGTTAGATCTATAAGCTCAATGGGTGATGAAAGGTAATCTTGTATCTTGTACTTCTTGGTGTTAGTTCTTTAGCAGTTGCTGCGAGGCTTAGAAATGTAATAAGGGACTATTTGATGTATGAAATATGATTTTATATGTATTTTAGGTCATTTTTAGCTTGAGTAGTTTTCTTTTATATGATGAATTTAACCCCTTCGACGCTTGTGACGGAGCGGTTCCGTCACGTGCGTCGGTTGCGCTGTGCGCATGACGGAACCGCTCCGTCATGGCCCCGCCCGCGCACGGAATCTTCAGCGCGGCGCGGAAATACGCGCCGCGCTGAACGGGTTAATGTGCACTATTATGGTTTTTATGACTACCGAATAAATCACTTTCTGACTGGCTTAGGGTTATGTTTCAGCGTTAGATTTACAAAATGGTTTGGGTAAGGTTTTGCGATTATTCTTTAAGTTTAGGGTTAGGTTTAGATTTAGGGCTAGCATAAAAGTTATAGAAGGGCTAGGGTTGAGTTTAGGGTTAGATTTAACCTCAGGGTTAGGATAAAGTTTATGGTGAGGCTTAAGACTAGGGTTCGGCTTAGAGTAATATTTAGTATTTGCTTTAGGGTTAGGTTAAGGTTAATATTTAGGATTACACTGAGGGAGGGCCACTTTATGAGCACACCGTGGTCTCTCTGGACTTTTACCAGAGCCATAACTAAGACGTGGCTCCCCCCTCCACTTCTCTCAGCATACAAACTCAAGGCCTCCAGGCCCCTTTGAGTCTATTACCAGTCCATGGCTCAACTCAGGCACCTAGCTGAACCCTCAAGCAGTGACGGGTTCAATGGCAGTGGGTGGAGCTTTCCCGCATAGCATACGACAGTCCCACTGGAGGCAAACAGCTGCCAGTCGCATGGCAAGTATCGGAGAGGCAACAGCAGAGGCAGGAGCTTCTGGCTTTGGCCCTCTTCTTGGCTCTGATGATCACTTGACGTAGGCAGGCCTTGAGGATTCAGCGGGTCTGGTACCTTCACTCCAGTGAGTCTTTGGTTGGTCACGCTGGGTCTTCCCCCATTGGAGGCAGTTGGCAGTCCTTTTTTCGTGGTGCGGGGCTCTGGATACAGTGACACTTCTAGGCAACATCCTGGGTCACGGTGGCAGTTCAGCGATCAGACACTGAGGCCTTCGGCATCACAGCTGCCAGGCTATATCTTCAACACCTAGTGATCGGGTGCTGGCCTTGGATCTTCAGAGTGGGCCTTGTACTGGGCATCTCTGGATTAGTGCTCGGTTCTCTACTCTCAGAGGGAGTAACATGGACAGGGACCTTTGGATTGCAATCTTTACTTCGTTGGGACAACTGGGACTGCTCAGCATGAGCTAGTAGCGCCACTGTCACACCGTGCAAGTTAACCCGGCACACACTGGGTGCCACAGGTAGATACCTATCCCGTCAGGTCACTAATTGGGTACTGAAGCTCCAGTGCCTTGGTGTCAATAACAGGGATAGTACACTGAAGCCACCCGGCACTCTTAAGCAGTGTCACGAGCGAAGCTGCTCAGATCAATTGGCGCTCTTAACTGCGTCGATCACTCAGGTTGCGAGCCTTTGTTGAATGGGCCCCTGCACCAGGCCGCTTCTTATGGCCCGCTCCTCCGGCAGGGTTGGTGTTTTATTTCCCTCTTGCAAAGGCAGGCTCATTGGGTCCCATGACATGCCAGCAATGTTTCCTTCTGGTTGAACTCCAAGTGATGTCCTGTCACCTTTGGCTAGCTGGTTGTCTGGCAAACGCCAGCCCTTGTTTGCACAGTGGTCCTCTACGTACTCTGTGCAGTAGCCATTCCCTCCTTGGTTGAAGAGAAGTTGGAACTGGAATAACACATGGGTCTGCATTTTAAGAAGTGGTTTGGGTCAGTTCCCTTTTCATGTGCCCTTCACAGGCTGTCTTCCAGACTCAGCCTTTGTCTTGATTGCTGTTCCTCAATAATGGGCTATCTCCAGGCTGAAGCACCCACAAGAGAAGCACAAAAAGATTTGAGCAGTCAGCTTCCTATCAATCTGATAGTGACCAGGAAGAGAGACAAAGGGATGCTCCCCTTCTAAGAACCTTTCACACCTGACAATATATAATACAGCCCCACCCTTTAACCCTGGTATCTACCAATGGTATTTCCAGGAAGATTAATCAGCAGCCTTCTGTATCAGACTGGACCTAATTGAATTTCTAAGGGGAAGGAATTTTCTTCTTTCCTCACTTGGGTGCCTGGGTTCCCTACTCCCAGTTTCGGGAATGTCAACAATACACTTCCACTCTCGGGGCAAGCATCCTAGCCTCCAACTTGTGCACATGAACAGACTAAGGGCTTTCAAAATGGAACCCACAGGTCTCTGTCACTAATGCACGCATGTACCGCACACCACCAACTAGCATACAAGCATATGCTCCAGCACACTAGATCTTAAGAGAAGAATTTCAGGTTAATCATGAGCACTGGCACATTAGGTGAGTGCGCCAAAAGGTTCCCACTCACATGACACAGGTAAAAAGGCCTGGTCGGACTACAATCACTACAAAGCATGGTATGCTGCCACAGATTTGCTAAACATGTGAAACCCGTAACAGGGTTAAGGTAGGCCTAGGCACCCATGCATATGCTGGATTAGTGTGAGACAGGGGCCAAAATCCCAAAAAGGAGTAACATATACTTGTAGTTTTGGCATGAAGGCCAGGGGAAACAACTGTAAGCTATGTAGAGAACATTCCTGTCCCAAAACCATTTGTGTGGGGATTCCAGATGACCAACTGTGATGTACACTGGTGCATAATGGCCTATTAATTGGATTTTTAAAGTAGGGAGAACATGGTACGAGGTTGTGAGAGGCACAGGAAGCTCATTCCTTTAATTTGTTGAACGTTTCCTTGACCAAAATGGCACACTCTTTAAGGCTGGCAGTGAGTATTTCCACAACACAAAGAATGTGCCTCCACATCTCATCTAAATGTGACGTCTTGCTCAAATGTCGAATGACCTTTGAAGACTCTCCCCCTTCTCCACTATACATCCATACAATGCAATACACCTTTATTTCTAGAACTCTAATCTATACATTTCACGTAAATTGAAACTTTTGTTCCTCTCTACCTAAAAATCACTTATTGGTCCTCTTTGTAATGGTGTGGCTTGACAGTGTAGCTGTCGCTAGAGAGGGGCTTTTGCTCCGCCCACACATTGGGAGCCAGGAGTACATGTTTTGAATGGGCAGAGGTTGTGTACTTCCATAAAAATAAATGCTTGCCCTCCACACAGCTGTGATCATGTTTTTGTTTATCCCGCTGCCTCAGCTTGAACTTTCATGGGCACACACATGACATTGTAGATCTATTAAAGTGTCTTATATATCTATGGAGTTTTCTGTGGCAGCAACACAGATAAGAGGAGGGCTGCCGTTAACCTACATGGATGTTTAGTTCCGTCTTGACAGTGCATCTGCCACCTGATCTTTAAACCTACACCAATATTATCCTACAGTTCTTTGCTTTTCTATCAAATACATATCCATCCTCATTCTACTTACTTGTAATGCTTCACTTTACCATACAAGTGTTACAGCAACCAAATGATGGACGGAATGCTGACAATGCAGTCATTCTCCCCCAGTCAAACGATCTGGGTTAAATCATCGTTCTTTTGCCCACTACGCCACCCCAGTTTGGACCCAGCCATATGCAAATCAGTCTTCATCCTGTGCCCCATGAGAACAGTCCAGACCTAACTGCCAGGCTAGGTCCTCCCTGGACAGGAAACAAGCATCCTGGGACCGGTTTCAGGGTATGTCACCCTTCTTCAGCCAGGCTAGCTTGAATCCAGTGGCACAGTGAGCAAGGGACCCATGTCTGGGCATACCCATCCCACTTAGGGCGAAAAGTGTTACTGCAAACAAATGATGGACGGAATGCTGACAATGCAGACATTCTCCCCAGTCAAACGATCTGGGTTAAATCCATCGTTCTTTTGCCCACAACGCCACCCCAGTTTGGACCCAGCCATCTGCAAATTAGTCTTGACCCTGTGCCCCATGGGAACAGTCCAGACCGAACTGCCAGGCCAGGTCCTCCCTGGACCAGAAACAAGCATCCTGGGACTGGTTTCAGGGTATGTCACCCTTCTTCAGCCAGGCTAGCTTGAATCCAGTGGCACAGTGCGCAAGGGACCCACGTCTGGGCATACCCATCCCACTTAGGGCGAAAAGTGTTACAGCAAACAAATGATGGACGGAATGCTGACAATGCAGACATTCTCCCCCAGTCAAACGATCTGGGTTAAATCCATCGTTCTTTTGCCCACTACGCCACCCCAGTTTGGACCCAGCCATATGCAAATCAGACTTGACCCTGTGCCCCATGGGAACAGTCCAGACTGAACTGCCAGGCCAGGTCCTCCCTGGACCGGTAACAAGCATCCTGGGACCGGTTTCAGGGAATGTCACCCTTCTTCAGCCATGCTAGCTTGAATCCAGTGGCACAGTGAGCAAGGGACCCACGTCTGGGCACACCCAACCCACTTAGGGCGAAAAGTGTTACAGCAAACAAATGATGGACAGAATGCTGACAATGCAGACATTCTCCCCCAGTCAAACAATCTGGGTTAAATCCATCGTTCTTTTGCCCACTACGCCACCCCAGTTTGGACCCAGCCATATGCAAATCAGTCTTGACCCTGTGCCCCATGGGAACAGTCCAGACCGAACTGCTAGGCCAGGTCCTCCCTGGACCGGAAACAAGCATCCTGGGACCGGTTTCAGGGTATGTCACCCTTCTTCAGCTAGGCTAGCTTGATTCCAGTGGCACAGTGAGCAAGGGACCCACGTCTGGGCACACCCAACCCACTTAGGGCGAAAAGTGTTACAGCAAACAAATGATGGACGGAATGCTGACAATGCAGACATTCTCCCCCAGTCAAACGATCTGGGTTAAATCCATTGTTCTTTTGCCCACTACACCACCCCAGTTTTGACCCAGCCATATGCAAATCTGTCTTGACCCTGTGCCCCATGGGAACAGTCCAGACCGAACTGCCAGGCCAGGTGCTCCCTGGACCGGAAACAAGCATCCTGGGACCGGTTTCAGGGTATGTCACCCTTCTTCAGCCAGGCTAGCTTGAATCCAGTGGCACAGTGCGCAAGGGACCCACGTCTGGGCATACCCATCCCACTTAGGGCGAAAAGTGTTACAGCAAACAAATGATGGACGGAATGCTGACAATGCAGACATTCTCCCCCAGTCAAACGATCTGGGTTAAATCCATCGTTCTTTTGCCCACTACGCCACCCCAGTTTGGACCCAGCCATATGCAAATCAGACTTGACCCTGTGCCCCATGGGAACAGTCCAGACTGAACTGCCAGGCCAGGTCCTCCCTGGACCGGTAACAAGCATCCTGGGACCGGTTTCAGGGAATGTCACCCTTCTTCAGCCATGCTAGCTTGAATCCAGTGGCACAGTGAGCAAGGGACCCACGTCTGGGCACACCCAACCCACTTAGGGCGAAAAGTGTTACAGCAAACAAATGATGGACAGAATGCTGACAATGCAGACATTCTCCCCCAGTCAAACAATCTGGGTTAAATCCATCGTTCTTTTGCCCACTACGCCACCCCAGTTTGGACCCAGCCATATGCAAATCAGTCTTGACCCTGTGCCCCATGGGAACAGTCCAGACCGAACTGCTAGGCCAGGTCCTCCCTGGACCGGAAACAAGCATCCTGGGACCGGTTTCAGGGTATGTCACCCTTCTTCAGCTAGGCTAGCTTGATTCCAGTGGCACAGTGAGCAAGGGACCCACGTCTGGGCACACCCAACCCACTTAGGGCGAAAAGTGTTACAGCAAACAAATGATGGACGGAATGCTGACAATGCAGACATTCTCCCCCAGTCAAACGATCTGGGTTAAATCCATTGTTTTTTTGCCCACTACACCACCCCAGTTTTGACCCAGCCATATGCAAATCTGTCTTGACCCTGTGCCCCATGGGAACAGTCCAGACCGAACTGCCAGGCCAGGTGCTCCCTGGACCGGAAACAAGCATCCTGGGACCGGTTTCAGGGTATGTCACCCTTTTTCAGTCAGGCGATGGATTTAGGCCCAGATCTCTGTACTGGGGTTAATGCATGACATTGTTCTGCATTCTGTCCATCAATTGTTCTTTTTGCATTTGTCACCCCAAGTGGGACGGGTATGCCCAGACGTTGGTCCTGTGCTCTCCATGCCACTAGAGCCAAGCTATCCTGACTGATGAGGGCTGAAAGCCCGAAACCGGTCCTAGGATGCTTGTTTCCAGTCCAGGGAGGACCTGGCCTGGCAGTACGGGCTGGACTGTTCCCATGGGGCACAGAGTCAAGACTGATTTGCATATGGCTGGGTCCATAACTGGAATGGCATGGTGAGCAAAAAACAATGGATTTAGGCCCAGATCTCTGTACTGGGGTTAATGCATGACATTGTTCTGCATTCTGTCCATAAATTGTTCTTTTTGCATTTGTCACCCCGAGTGGGACGGGTATGCCCAGACGTGGGTCCCGTGCGCTTCATGCCACTGGAGCCAAGCTATCCTGGCTGATGAGGGCTGAAAGCCCGAAACCGGTCGCTTGTTTCCAGTCCAAGGAGGACCTGGCCTGGAAGTTCGGGCTGGACTGTTCCCGTGGGGCACGGGGTCAAGACTGATTTGCATATGGCTGGGTCCAAACTGGAATGGCATGGTGAGCAAAAAAACGATGGATTTAGGCCCAGATCTCTGTACTGGGGTGAATGCATGACATTGTTCTGCATTCTGTCCATCAATTGTTCTTTTTTCACTTTACCATACAACATTCCTTTTAAGACAGACCTATTGTTATTGCCAATGTTTGTGTCTCCACCTTGCAAGAGTAGAGGGATTGGAATCCTTGACCCTTGACTGTCAAATTTCACATGGATCACTGCAGCAGGTACATTAACCATCTGGGCAATTGTATGTATGTATTTTTGTGTGTATGCATGTGTCAAAGTCATTTTTTATTGCTGATAGCATGATTATAGAAGCTGGCAAAAGAAACCACTTTTGTTTAAATTTGAAAATGCATAGTGGTCTGCAGATCGACCATGGGGATCAAAATGGGTCCCAACACATGTGTTGCCCATTCCGATGCGGTAAGACTTGGCCTTTTCTGGAGGGTCATCTCCAAACTTTTTGCCATTACCCTCCTGTTTTCTGAACCTGTTTTTGTTTTCCTTTAGGACTCTGTGGACATTCCCAGTGGTCACCAGTGCTAAACTGCTTGAGCTCTCTCTGTTAAACATAGTAAAATTGGCTTACACCCATTTGACACTTAATTTACTTATAAGTCCCTAGTAAAGTGGTACTACATGTACCCAGGGCCTGTAAATTAAATGCTACTGTTGGGTCTGCAGCACTGATTGTGCCACCCACTTAAGTATCCCTTTCAAACCTGTTTCAAGTTTGCCATTGCAGCCTGTGTGTGCAGTTTTAGACTGCCATTTCAACCTTGCAAAATAAACCTTTTGCCAGGCTTAAACACTTTTAATACATATAAGTCACTCCTAGGGTATGCCCTAAACAGCCCACTGGGCAGTGTGCAGTGTATTTAAAAAATTGGACATGTACTTTTACGTTTTACATGTCCTGGTGGGGAAAAACTCCTAAATTAACCCCTTCCACAGGATAGCATTGGGTTCTCTTATGACATTTAATAGGAGCTAAATTTTAATTATGATCAGAAAAGAATGTTGAGTTTAGGAGCAGATGGAAGTGTAAATTGTAATGTCTAAAGAATTATAACTTAAACCCCTCTTTAGTTGTAAAATTAGATTTTAAGTCACAATTCTGAAAATGCTACTTATAGAACGTTTTTTGTCTGGTAAAGGTGCCTGCAAGGGATTTTATTTCGATGTATGAAAACAGTACTTCATGATATCATTTATGAGTGCCCGAAACAGTGGCCTCAAATGCATGAATTTTTTATAAATCAATTTATGTAAACAAGAATAAATTAACCAGAGATAGAAAACAGGTGTATTTTTTTTGTAGAAATGTATAATCCAATACCTCGATTTAAAGGGTACAAAACAGTATTTACATATACAAAAGTGACAGAGATTAACAATCTTTAAATGAAAAAGATTTACTTATCACTTAAGTAGATTACTAATTTCTGATACCTATTTACAACAATGCCTTTTTCTTTACATTAAGTAAAAAATTCACGTACAGTAATATTGTTTAATCGATGAAAATGGGTATGCTAGTCGATTTTTCAGTCTTGTGTTATATATCTAAAAGATCATCTTCAGGACAGAAGCATTTTTATGTAGAAAGAGGACACTTTGAGTAATAGATCTATTTAGGACTTTTAATTAATTGGTCCAAAATGAATATTGGAATTTGTGCCACCAATTTGCCGTGAATTGTCCTCATAGCTTGAAATGAAGCGCAGAAAGGAAAAGCGTCTCCAATGTATAATACCGCCGTCAAAGTTTGGTGTATCTGTCGTGACGTCATATTGATGTGCAACGCCATCTAAGTTTAGCATCCAAGCATGGTGATTTACACATAATTCCTTGTAGGCACCTTTACCAGACAAAATATGTTGTTACCCATGCCCACAGGGGTATATTGTGTTGCCCAATTAATACAATACTTTTAGAAAGTTGGCAATTTCTTGTCTTAACTATTTGGTGCCTGAAGCCTGTATCTTGGATTACATGACTAGGCATAGCTGACAGTTGTATTGCTCCCAGACAGTGAGACAAAACAGGAATAGATGTTGGCAGGATGGGCCCTCTCGCCATCTCTGACTTGATAGGTAGGAGGAGCTGTCACCTATCACACTTGCACATCAAAAAGCCTTTGACTGAGCATGCTCACAAAGGGTTTCACACTAATCTTTTGTTAGAGACTCAGGGACAGAAAAGGCTCCAACCATTTTGAATTCAGCACCTGGGCTCAGTTTGGTGTGAGCCCTACCCCCAAGTGGTGCCACCTCAGTACAGGACCCATGGAAGCCTGCCCCGAGTTGTTCTGCTATTCCAGCTGTGGTCCTGTGAGCATAACCGATACAGCACAACACATCTCCTTGCAGCTGCATCAGAACCGCTGTTGCGTGACGCATCCCTGACGGCGGACCTCAAATTGCGGCTCGCAACTTTCTCAGAAGCGCCACTGTGCAACGCAGGCCTTTGGTTCACAAAGCCTTTGTTGATGGCACCCTTGATGATTTGACAACTACGCAGGGCTTGGCATCGGAGCCCCGCAGCTTCCACGGTACCGTAGCTGTGCCACGCATTCTTTGACGCAGGATTTCGCATTGCAAGCCTCTTGTCAACGGCATCCTCGACGATGACTCAGGACTCCACTTCTCAGCTCCGCAGCTTCCTTGGAACCACCACTGTGCAATGCATCCTCGACATGGGATCTCGCAACCCTCCGCAACCAGGATTGAAGGTACCTTTTTTCAGCTAGCCATATGTGGTCCCTGTATCTGGCCTGCTCTCCATCACGGTGACCCTGAGCTTGTGACTTTGTCCCACTCTAGTGCGACCAGAAAACTACGGTTTGCAATCTGTGCCTTTAGGCACTATTTTCACCTAAATATTTAACATTGCATATCTCTGATTTTTTTGATTGGATCTTTGTTATTTTGGTCTCAAATAATTTATTAAACGTTACTCTGTTTTTTTCTGAATTGGTGTGGGATTTTTCTTGTATTGTGTTTTCACATTACTACTGTTTGAAGTGCTGCATAAACACTTTACACAGTGCCTCTAAGTTAAGCCTGAATGCTTTTGTGCCAGTCTACCAGAAGGTTGAGCACAAGTTAATTTGGGGCTGCTGGAAATATCCCCCTGACAGGAATTGTGGTTGCTGCTTGAGAAGGGTTTTATTCCCCTCAATTAGTAACCCAATTTCCTACAGCTACCTGTAGGAGAGCTTTGCAGTAGGCTAATGAAAATAATGAGCAAATTTGGCAAGCTGAGAGCACTAGCTTTTGTGCTTTTTGTTTTCCTGTTTGGATATGAAAGTGTTTTTTTAAAATATGCACAATAGAATTTTATAACGTTAAGTCAACAGTTGGGTTCGTAAAACTGTTCTCATACCAAGGCCTTGGTTACAAGTACCACAGATGGCTAGAAGCTATTTCCCGCAACCAATAAAATCTGACTTGCCGCGGTATGGAATTTATATGAGGCGATAAATTGCACAGATTCTGAGTTTTTGGTGCATAACATGCAGATTTTGGTGCTTACAGCGCCAAAATCTGCATGTCATGGTGAATACTTTACTCAGTTTACCTATTAAATTCAGACAGGCTTGACATGCCGCGATTTAATAAAGGGTGGGAGGAACATTTTATCACACTTGGTAATTACAAGGTATGGTATACTCCACACAACTCGTATTTCCAGCCTCCATACATACAGGGTGTTGCATAGTAGTCTAAAAAATGCACTCCCCTCATAATCATGGCCAGTTCACTAACCGGGTTTTGTAGCACTGTCTTGGTGCATACCAACCACAGGAGTTCCTATTCGAATTACTGGTACCCTGGCATTTGCCTACTCCAGGACCTCAGGCAGTGCTGTACTGTAACTGACCTTTAGGTGTCGCTACTGCACTAGTGTATGTACCCTCATGACGTCGACTAATGTATTACAGTGACTGGACACAGGGAGTCACTGCTGCACTAGTGGCTGCTCTTGCCAGGTTCTCTCCGCCAATTCAATATTGTGCTTTGACACTAGGCGCCACTGCTAAACAAGCGTCCACTCCCTCCCACTGCTGTCTCATATCCCTCAGAGTCTCTGTCCATCTCAGTCCCGCAGAATTCTTCTCCAGCTCTTCTAATATCAGCCAATGCACCTGCTCCATTTCGCAGTATATCACGGCTCCGCTGGGGCCAAAGCATGCCCATTACAAGCCATCAACCTGTACAAGCGAGCAGGCCGGACCAGGGCATGTCAAGGGCTCCCTGCTGGCGGCCCTCGAACACAAAGAGGTAAATTTGAAGCCAGGGGGATAATAACGCTCTGCTTCTTGGCAAGAATGTACAAAGCAGGATCTTGGCAGCGCTGAACGACAGAAGACTTGAGGGGAGCCAGAAAGACTCTTAATTCCTCACGACAAAGGCCGCGGAAGTGGTCAGGCTCAGACTGCGAATGAGAGGGCGAGCCAGGTGACCTTGAGATGATGGATGCAAGCGGTAAACATTCTGCATCTTTCGATTAAAAGAATGGGATCACCTCTGGCATTCAATTCCCACTGAAACCTTTGCTGGCACCGGACGTGCTGAAGGAGTGTAGAAGGAGGAAGAAGCGGAATGGCCAGCGCGGCTTGGAAACAACAGGGTTAAAGTGGCAGAGGAAACCTGATGCAGTGGTAGCAAAAAATTATTCCCTGGCTAAAAATTTGATTAGGTCTAAAGGGGAATTGTCCATCACCCAACCGATGGATCGAGGAGGGTGGTATCTTAGACTCAACCTCGGATGAACCTTCCTCCAGAGACAGTAAGGTTTCGTGATCCATGCTGCAAGGTCTCTATCCGTGTAAGAACCAGGAAATTAACTCTTTTCTCCTTTGCTCACCATTCAGTCACTTTGCAAGGCTATTGTGAGCTCGAATGTGTGCCCTGGTGGTAACAGTATCCCTGTTTATGGCAATATTCTCTTTCGCGACAACTATTTGGTAATGCGACAAAATCTTCACTAAAATGCATATAGTGGTCTTTGTCACCAAGATTGGTAAAAATAATCGACCTAGGTGGAACGTACATGAGCGCAGAGTTCAACTGAACCTGCTTCCATGTGAGATATTGAGATCAAAAGGATAACAGTTCAATTAAATCCAACAGACCCAAGATTTCACGAGTATCAATAAGAAAAACTAGTCTGAGATGTACAAATACGAACAAGTCTTGGCTAACTACACCAAAACATTAATGTTGCCTTTATTGTTCAAATCTATATTACCTTTAGAAAAATATTGGAATAATGGGTCAAACAAGGTCCAGAAATGTTTCCATGCATTTGTCCAAATATTGCGAGCGTATCCAAATCTTGCTGTCTATCAGTTTCCAGAGAAAGGGCCCAAACATTGTTAGTCAGTTCTAATTTGACATCCTGTCGAATGAGATTGGAAAGCAGGTGAGCTAACAATGTTCTTTAAACCCAAACTTACTTACTCTATGAACAGATTCAAAAAAGTTGATCTGATTGTTCTTCATATCCAACTGAACACCATCTTTGGACAGAAGTGAGGAAAAGTCAAAAGCTACCCAGCGTACTCAGATCTTCTTAGTTCAAATATTGTTCTCTGTATCCAGCTTTTTTAGTTTGCCAAACATGGTTATTCACACTGAACTCTACCTTCCTTTGGGAATAGATTGTATAATAATTGGCCAACCACTGTTCCTCAAATCCAATTTCATATTGACTATGGATAGAAGCTGAAAGACACGGGTAAACATTTTTCATCTTGCCCAGAACTACCTAATCTATGAATAGATTCTGAATTGGTCACTCTCTGTTCTTAGCCAGTTTCGCATTGTTTCTAGAGAGAAGCTAAGCAATTGGGCATGAGTTTTTCATTTTAGGTGCCTCCGCTTCTTCCTTGACTAGCAGTTCCGAAGCAATTCTCCAAACACTGATTTTGATTTCCACCTTTACATTGTCTATGGATAGAAGTGAATATAATTAGTCAGAAATAGATCTTCAAACTCAAATTCTCTTTGTCTATGAATACTTACTGAAGAAATAGTTCCTGCACAGTTCCTCATGTCCAACGCTGCATAGTTGGCTAGTCCCTTATACCCAAATCGACTTTAATCTAGGAATCAATTTCCCACCTATTGTTCATCAAATAAAACTTAACATAATCTACGGGAAAAAAAACAGTCAATCAAACGTTGTTCCATGTCTACAAGTCTACTTCCTATATTAATAGATTCTGAAACAATGTCTGAACAGGGTCCCCATATCTAGCCCTTTATTGTCTAAAGCTAGAAGCTGAATTAGCTAGGCAAACTCGAATTTTGTGTATTAGATTCCAAAGCACTGGGCCTGTCCCTTTTACTTCTATCTACACTGTTCGGAACCAGAGGTCAATAAATGTTCTTTATACTCAACTCCAAGTTGCTTGTAAGCATATCCTTGATCAATAGTCTGAGTTAAAATTTCTATTACATAGATTTCTGTAAAACAAATTACTTCCTTGCCACCTTTCGCCAGATTCAGCTCCTCTGTTTGAGAGGAGCAGCTTTGCCCCACAGGCCAGAGCTGAAAATCAAAATGGAAGTAAAGTTTATTCATTACCATTTTATTTTTCAATGGCCAGTGCTGCCAGGAGGGAGCAGGAAGCAGTGCGCTTTTAAATGTGCATGTCTCTTTGGCATACCGTCTTACGGCGGCCAGCTAGACATGCGTATTTTAAACTTCTCTAACCCAGCTATGTTAGACAGCTGGGTTAGAGAAAGAGCAGGCCTCCAGTGCTCTTGAGAGCGCTGAGTGAGGCCGCTCCAACCAATCCTGGCTCTGCTCCCATGCTGGTGAGAGCAGCACCAGGATTGGTTAGGGTAGTTGGCTGGGTCCCGTGGAAGAGAGACAACCAGTGAAGAAGGTAAGTGTTTTGTTTTTATTTATTTATTTTTTGCGTCCCCCCCACCCGCCCACCCGCCCTTGGTACATGGTAGCCCCCACTGCCTTTCGCTTTGCGTAATTACTTAATGAGGCCATTCTCTTTCCATTCTCCTCTCTTTCTGTTTTTCTTGTGTCCCAGGGCATGCCTGGAAGGGTCTCCAGAGTGCGGAGTCTCCAGCAAGATATATAGTTTGGGAAAGCTTGTAGATTCCTCTGCATAAGGGAATAAAAGCAGACAGTGGGGAAGGTGTTAGTCATTGATACCTCTCGAGGGAAGGAAGTTGTTTGGGGAGCAGCTGGGTATGTTCTTCACAAGTATCCTTTGTCATACTAGGGAACATATTTTAGTCCTGATATTAGGGTACTGAATGTTATTCTGGCAGAGATTAGATATTGTCCTCGCATTTCAATCCCAGAAGTCATCCAAGTCCCAGGTGAGGAGACTATTAAAACAATTGTCTACGATTTAGCTGCAGTCGGTTCAAAGCCAGCAGGAAAATAGGCTTTGAGTTCTTACCACACGTGGAACTCTCCCATATAGGATAAAGGGGTGCTCAGCATAACCTGGGGGGACTATTGCCTCTGGGTCGAAGCAGTCCCCACCTCTGTTGTCTTTCTCACCCCTGTTTCTTTCAATGCGAGGAGAGAAGCTTTTGGTATGGAATTCAGATCCTATGGGCAAGAGCTCAGTTGTTCCTGTACCTCCAGAGCAAAGAGGGATGTTATTTGATTATATTCCTCTTATGTGTGGTGTCTGGGGAATACAGGTCAGTTCTCATCCTCAGGGGAGTGAAATTGGGACTGAAGACTATTCACTTGTGTGAAGCTATTTTGCGTTTGCAAACAGGACGATTCGCAGAATTGGCCCGTTTGCGAATGCTAAAAAGGTTTTTACAATTTACTAACCTCTATTTTGCGATTCGACAATCTGTTACTAAATTACAAAAGGGATTTGCAAGTTGTTCTTAGGAAGGGGCGTGTTTAGGGCACCCCTTCCTAATACTGAATCGCAGCCGTATGTATGAATGTTTTGTGACTGAAATGCGGTCGCAAAACATTTGCATTTTAGCACCTACTTCAAGTAGGTGGTCACCCATACGCAAATGAGAAGGGGTCCCCTAGGGACCTCTTCCTTGTTGGGAACGGTAGTGAAAATGTTTTTTAAGAGCAGGCAGTCACACCCTGTTCTCCTTTAAGGAAAATGGGCTGCATAAAAAAAAAAGATTGCTTTATTTAAAAGCAATCACGGACATGGTGGTCTGCTGACCCCAGCAGGCCACCATCCCCGTGATAATTTAGCGACTCCTAATGGGTCACAAATAGTGACATACCTTATTAATATTCATTAGGTAGATCGATTTGCGACCCCGTAAGAAGCGCTAAATGAAACTCATGGAGTTTCATACATTAGGAAAAACAATTACCTAATTGCAATTCTCAGAAAATCGCAATTAGGTAATCGCTATTCCTAATGTTGCTACATATGTCCCGAAGTCACTCCCGTTATGTTGGAGAAGGTTCTGTGATTGCAGTCAACTTACAAACTGCTTACCTCCACATCCTATAGTCAATCCACATCAAAGATTTCTGGGGTGCAGTGGCATCACAGGACTTTCATTTCTGGGTGTTGCCCTTCAACCAAATATGAGACCCACAAGTTTTTCCAATGGCCAGTTTCTTTGTTAGCCATTCTTCACTGTGAGGAGGTCAGTTCAGTGGCAGGTCTTTAAAAGGCTCTGATTCAGGAGCATTCTTTATATTTTGTCACTTCCAGTCAGGAGTCTTGAAGATCCAGAGCCATAGATCAGTGTTTTTGCTTGAGGTCAATCCAAAGATTTCTACAGGGCTTCTTATTCAGGGCTTTTTGCCCACAACATTCTTCCTGGCCCTGTGGGCCCGGCTTCACCTGAACAGTATTATACGACACATACTGAGCCATGGTTCCTTGCTTGTCAGGTCTTGTTTCTCCTAATTCCGATGACTCATGGAAGAGAACCAACTTATCTTGGTGGATGGAATCCTTGGAAATTCTAAAGGTAATTCACTTAGATCATCAGCATTCAATCATACTGTCAACGAATGTCAGTTCTTCTGGGCTGGGGGTGTTTGGATGAGGCCTCATCAAATTTAAGGTAATTGGACTTATTCTCATCAGGCAGAGTCATCCAACTGGGGAAGTTGAAGGCAGCTTGGTTTGCTCTACTCTTCTTCTCCTGACCAACTCAGAGGCTCACCTACCAGACACCGCACCGTCCTATATAAACATACTGGGGTGAACGAGATCACTTTCACTTATAGAGCTCTCAAGATCAGGTATTTTTGCTTCTTTTTGTGACAGTCTACATACAGGGGACTGCAAACTCTTTAGCAGACATGCTTAGAGGAGAAATTCTCACGTCCAAGGAGTTTTCTCTAAGTCAGCAGGTCCTTCCAGAGGTGGGGGGCACCTGTTCTGCATCTCTTTGCTTCGTCATGGACTACAAGATTTCCATATTTTTTTGGGGTGTGTGTGGAGGGCAGTACAGTGCTTGTGCCCTAGGTGCTCTGTCATAGCCTTAGCTGAGAAATCTCTTTTATAATTTTCATCCATTCCCTTTTCTCCTGAGGTTTCTGTTCAGTCTCTAGACTCAGAAATCAACTGCAATTCTAGTTGCTTATGTCTGGCCGCACTTGGCCTGGTCCCTTCTGAATGTGGATTGGTTATTCAGCAGAGAATGATCACTCCCGGTGGTTCTGCCTAGTCTCTCTTTTCCTTTCCTCCAGTCCAACTCTGATAAGGCTCCACCTGCTGGCTTGGAGACTAAGAGGACGGGGTTAAGAGGAATGGGTTTATCAAAAAGATTGACCTTATTAAGTCAGACTTCTTATTGAGGGTCTACTATAGCCTCCTACAATCAACATTTGTCTTTCTTTAAAGGCGGTGTGTACATTTGTCTTCCTTTAAAGGTGGTGTGTGGCTAGACAAATTCAATTTGCTTTTTGCTGATATGGTCCAGATTGTGATATTTCTGTAGGATGAGGTTATCCTGGGATTAAAGGTCTCCACCAGATCTTATTGAGAGAACTTGCGGGATGCACATGGTTTGGCACAGAGAGTTTTAGGGGTTTATTAATTGCAGACCTCCTTTTAGACTTTTCTGTCTCCCCTGAGAGCTTCCTCTTGCACTGCAGACTTTGTTATCTCCTCAGTCCATACCTCTGGAGTCACTGGTCCTCAGAACCCTTCCTCTAACATCTTTTGTTTCCGAGTCACAATTCTGTATGGCAGGAGACTAGTTGAGCTGGGATCTTTCTCCTGTAGACACCTGTTATTTAGGTTCTTTAAAGACATGATTGTTGAGCGACCTGGCCTGTCCTTTTTCCTAGGGGTCCACACTTGTTTCCATGCTGAGTGTGAACAAATGTTCCCTGGGTCTTTTTTTCCAGATCCTCAGGCATAAGAGGAAAGAGATTTACACTACTTTGATGTAAGATAGGCTATGTTCATTTTCTTCGAATGAGTTTTTGCATGCATATCTTCTTCTTCTCTATTCATTCACCTTGGTTCTGCTAAGAGAAGTTTTATACCTTCACTCCAGTCCCATAACAGATGAGTAGGCACTGTCATTTTGCTGGTCTACAAAGAGTCTGGGGCTCTGCTTCCTTCAGGGGTGGGGGGAAGGTCTACCGGACGAATGTCTATGTCACTTGTGGAGTTTCAGAGAGCCCCCTTAAAGGACATATGTAGGGCAGCGACTTGGGCTACCCCATCTACTTTTACTAGACAGTACATGGTACTGTAAGAAATGGCGATGATACTCATTTTTGATGCTTAAGTTCTATCTTCTAGGAAGGATGTAGATTATGTACTGTTTTGGTTTGGAATCAAGCAACTTTTCTTGCTGAAGCACAAAGATTCTTTGTACTGGTCTTCTGATTGCTTGCTATGTCTCAATAAATAATTAAGCAAAGTGAGAGGTGGCGAGGAGGTAATGCTTCAATTACTTACCGGTAATAGCATTACTCCGAGCCTTACTCTAGCTTTCTCACTTTGACTAATTACACCCTCTAACCACCCCCTCCCCCAGCCAAGACAATCGTGTTATTCTTTCTGAGACACTAAAACAGGAAGAGAGGAGAATGGGAGGAACTTTTATTTCTTTCACTTTCTACTGGTGTGGTGCAAGGGCCTCTAATTAGTAGAAGTGAGAATAAGGCTGGGAATAATGCAATTACCACTAAGTAATTGAAGCATTGCCATTCATATTCTTTTACATATATTCGCCGAAATCCCAGTGCTACTGCTTTAAACACCTTTATTAATTGCTTAGTTTATTACCAAGACATAGACTTGTGAACAATTAAAAATCACTTAAAAAGTGTTAGCAATGACCATTTACCCTCTAACACCAGCAACAGACATATCTTCATAAATGGAGAACTGTAAAGAAAATGACCAGGTAGGGCATTTGCCGCATTTCACACTTTCGTCTTCGAGTTGAAGTACAATGTACATTCCCATATAACGTGTTTAACAGATTTGAGTTTGATTATGTCAACGTCAAGCATGGCCATTCATACGCAACCCTCCATTTGTTTCTCCCATCGACCCCTCACCATATTCACATCAGCATTCTGTGATAAATGTCTTCCCTCTACGTTTTTTAAGCAGCTCAACATTGTTTGATGTTTGTGACAGGAGATTGAACACAAGTTGGCCAATTAATTAATATTTAAGGCAGCCAGGGGTGGGGAGTTATGTTGGCTTGATAAGCATTAACAAGCGGCTTTAGGGACCAAGTCCCATAAATGATATTATATGAAGACAATGGAGTGCTTCGGGCTTCTAATGGCTGGTAGAACCCCAAAGAGTAACATTCCGATGTTTTTTTCATTTCACAGCTGTTGCTGTGAACAAAGGCCTCTCAGAGCCGGAGGGGATTCAAACCCCATCGGGCACCGTGAGGCCTTTGTTTTACTAATTAGAACATTCTGCCATCTAGGGGGGGAATGTTCTAATAGCCTTAAAGCCCTCCGTAGAGGGCTATACCGGCCATTGAAAGCCCGCTCCCTTGTTAAAGGCCCTCACCTTCGGGTCAGACCTTTAACGCTGGAGCGGGCTTTAAATGGCTGTTATAGCCCACTATGGCAGGCTTTAAGGCTATATTAAAACACATCAATCTGGAGATCACATTTTAGCTTGTATGTGGGTTTGTTCATCCCTCATCAAATCTTAAGTAATTGGCAATCTTTGTTCTGTGAATCTAATTCTGCGCCACAGATGATGAGATTCTGAAGAAACTTGGCATGCTTTGTTACTGGTATATTATGAGCACCTTACACCACTAAACTCCATGGCAATATGGTAAATAGTGTTCACCCAATCATATCCTAGGCTATCAACTGTTAAAAATTGTTCAATAATTGCTTTTCAATCCAAACCTCACTGCAATTGATTAATACCAAGACCTACAATACTACGCAGCTTTCTGTAATGGGCACAGGATTTGTGGAAACGCTAGAGTAACGGTAGAAAAGTTTGTAAATGAACGACATTCATTTTGCAAGCATGCCCTTCCCATTTTTACAAACTCTTCCTTTCTAGCATCGAAGCCAATTAGGACATGTTAGCCGAAGGCAACCTTTTCCTCTTCCACTTTCAATGAAGTCGTCATGCTGCCAGTTGCCTTTTGACTGGTTTAGGGTGTGCCGTGCTTTCACTGAGATTGGGCAATCATCAGTGCTTTAAATGGGAAATTAGAAGTGCCGGTACTCACTAATTAGACTGGGTGGGTAGTAGGGGCGTGTCTAGGGATGTGTCTGGGGGCGTGGCTGTGAGAAAGAAATTTAACAATAGCCACATAAGTAAGCTTTAATGCAAATGCTCTGATTGTCATGGAAAACGCTTAAATGCCCATGGGCTGGATTAATTTTTGGCAGTTTGATATTGTGCGAATTTGGGCCATGGGCATTTAAGCGCTTTACATGACAATCAGAGCATTTGCATCAAAGCTTACTTTTTTAAGACCCCTGGTTAAGGGAGTTGTCCAGAACCACAGGATGATGAGCCGACATCGGGATTCGACCCTGGTTCTTCAGTTCAAATCTCGGCACCTCTGACCATATCCTCATTCTTGTTGGGATGCCAAGGAGAACTAGAGGCGCAACTAGAGTCAAATTGGGGGGGGGGGTTTGGGGCTGATTCTTTAAGCAGTATGCAGAGTGGAGCTGCAGGGGATCTAAGAAGGGGTTAGAGACAACAAAGCCTTGTTAAAAAGCAATTGATCTTTTAAAGACCTGTGAAGTACTCGGGTGCGGCTGTGTGTGCTCCCGGGAAGCTGTCAGCCGGGCTGACACACACGATGGGGGAGGGGGTGTCTGAAGCCCTTTGATCCAAATGGGCGTTGGGTGCCTGATGAGAACCTAACACTGCAGGAGCAACCCAGCCCAGAAATACACAGGCTGTTGCCAGCCAGAGCAGCACATAAACACGAACCATCTGAAAGGGTAATTTTCCGTTTTTGCGTTGCACGTACCCATACTTCAGGGCCTGAGCCCTGCTGCTTCATGGAGTACCGGTACTCTCCTTGCCCGAAAATAAGTACTGGTGAGTACCGGCCCATTTAAAGCACTGGGCAATCATCCCTATTTACCAGTGTGAGCATGGCCATGCTGGCAATCACCTGGTGTGAGTCTACACTGTCAATCACACTGCACCAAACCTGCACCCCCAACCCAACTGATCAAGTCTGACATTTCTGCCTTCCACAACAAGGCTCCGAAATTGTCTCTCATTAATTCTTGTTCTCTGTGCCTGTTGTAGCTCCAATTTCCATTTGATGCTCCTAAAAAAAGTAACCTTTCACGCTGGCTCTCGTAATTACTCTTGCGCCCTCCAAGTAAATTACATCCGCCCTGCTTTTTCTGGAGTCAATTTTCAGCCGAGATTGGGATTCGTCTGAGGAGCCCTCCAGGATTACAACTGCAGCGGGCAGCTGAGCCGACCCTGACCGGACAACCCGTCCATGACCAGTGCACTCCTGGACAGGCGTGTTTGCCGCAGATGTTTGCACTGGACTGATATTGAAACAAATGACAGCATGTTAGCACCAGTCCTTTGACAAGCAAGAATTGACCAAGTTAAAAGGTCCAACTTATGTTTGGAATGAAAAGCGTTTGTGTATGGCTCATCAAGATGTGGTTTGCATCAGATTACGATCTTCAAGGTATTTATTTAAAAGAACAGCAGGGCTAAGGATGTTGTGTGCGGACGCAGAAGGCCTGGGAGCATGGCGCTTGTAAATTGGTGTACGAAAAAAGTATCATGTCACCAAGGGCAATGGTTTTTAAAGTCGATCGCATCATTTGTAGTACAACAGTTTATTTAGCCGTGTCAAACAGCCTGTATAATTTGCTCTTGGTGATTGTTTTACGAGCTTTTAGCAAAGAAACCTTTCTAGACACACACACTGCAATTGGAGCCATTGTTACCGCTCATTTACATTCGCTTTCAAATCCATCTGCTGCCTGTGCTACTTGTTTATCGTTACCCTCTATGGTTATATCTTTCCAGCAGCAAAAGGTTAGCACTGTAAGAGGAACACAGCTTTCTTTTGAAAGAACAGCAACCAAACACCTCCATAAAAAAACATGTTAAAGAAGCCTAAAAACAGGGTGGAGTAGATGGGGGTCAGGGCAGGAAAACACAGACGAATGGGCGACTTATTAGATATAAGAATAAAGTATTCTAAGACAAAAAAAGGCTCATTTGGCAAGACTCCTGGTAAACAGAGGAAGATTACAGTGGCGGCTCCTTCGCTATGGCGGAGCAGCGTCGCCCCACTACTTTTAAGCAGCGCCAAGTAGAAACATAAAAGGATGATAAATTATAGTTATTATCCTTTTATGCTTCATGTCCTGCTGCTTTGTGGGTTGTCTGGTGGGCGGAGCAGGGGAGGAGTGGTTTGCCCACTCCTAAGTGCTCAATGACTGTTTGGTCGGCCCTCTCAGGTCGCCCAAACCAGTCATGCGCACTTTCCCCGTCCTCCATGCAGGCTGCATTACAGCCTGCATGGAGAACATGCCCACTCCTCCAGCCTCTGGCTGAGCGTCGTGTCACGGCGCTCAGACCAATCACAGTGCTGCATTGCAGCGTTGTGATTGGCTTAGGGGAGGGAGCCTGGCTGCCTGTGCCCTGCTCCTGGAGTCGGAGACAGGAGACCAGGAGCAGAGATGCGGGACCCTGCCTCAAGGTAAGTTTATGTATTTATTTTTATTTCCCCTCCCACGCCGGACCCCCCCATGTGACCCCCTCACGCAGCAACTCACCCCCACCACCCATGATCCCCCGCACCTGCCACCCAAACACAAGCCAGGATGCCTAAACCATATCTGAATATATGTTGCAATCACACAAAATAGCTTAGTGGGTTGAATTGTTACAGCGAGCGCCTATTGACTCATTGAAGATGCTTATTTTGAGTAAAATTAAGGTTACATAATCTAAAAACATCCACAAATTGATCATTAAAGAGCACCAACACAAGTAGGCCTGTGTGGTGAATGATTGGGGTGAACACCTAATGAATTTCGAGATTTTGCTTTTTAATTGCTTTCATGGACTCCCGCAGAAGCTTTGTCAACACATTTGAAGAGCTGTTTTCCCCTCATGTCTTTTACAGTGTAAAGTAAAGTGAGTAAAGTAAAAAATGTGTAGAGCCCGCATACATCTCCAAAGGCGTCTTGGCACTAGCGTCTGAATGGGAAGCCAACTGAGAGATATAATCAGATAGAGAGCATGAAAACAAGGCAGGTTTTAAGCTGCTTTCTGAATTGATTTAAGTTGGATTGAGCTTTGAGTTGATAAGGCAGAGAATTCCAGAATTTGCAGGTGGAGAATGTCAAACTTCTGCCATCCAAACAGGCCTTGTTGATTTGGGGGATTAACTTGTTTTTGGTCAAAGTGGACCAAAGCTTACGATTAGGTGTGTACCAGTGAACCTTCCTCTTAAAGTATTCAGGGCCAGCATGATGAAGGGCTTTGTGTGCCATGCATAGAGCTTTGAAACTGACATGCGTGCGGACTGGGAGCCGATGTAAGATGATCATGGCTTGGGAGACAGAACAGATTTCGGGAATTTTCATAATTAGGTGGGCTGCCGCGTTAAGGAGGATCTGGAGTTTGTTCAACAAGAGGTGTCGAATGGCAACATAAAGAGCATTGCAGTAGTCAATCCTAGAGATGACTAGAGCAATAATGACAGTTATTTGAAGCTTAAGTGGGATAAAAGGAAAGATCTTTTTTTGAGTTTTTAACAGAAACAAAGAAGTGACCTGGTTGATTTGGTCGGAAAAGGTCAACTTTCCATCAAAAAGAACACCCAGGTTCTTGTATCTATTACTGGAGAGGGAAGTGGGCCTAGATCTTCAGGCAGTCCAGAACGACGTATCTTTACCGAACAAAAGTACCTCGGTCTTCTCAGAGTTTAATTTAAGCCAGTTATTTTTTATCCAGCCAACAATCTGCTCCATGCCTTTATTAGCTGTTTAGCCACCTCTTCGATGTCATACGATATTGAGACTACAATCTATGTGCTGTTGGTGTAGGAAATTACACAGAAACCACAGGAACGAATTCTAAGTTTCCCAAGGGGGTAACATAAATGTTAAAGAGTTTTGGACTTAGTAATGATCCCTAAGGGACCACACAGGGAAGGGAAAATGGTTCAGATGTATAGTCTCCCAGAGACACCACTTCCACTCTGTTAGCCAGAAATTATCTTAAAAGGGACAGGGCTGAGTCTCTGATACCAAGGCCTTTTAAACGATCAGTAAGTGGTTGGCGGTATCGAATGCGGACGATAAGTCCAAAAGAATCAGTGTTGCCATACCACCATTATCTACAAGGGTCCTGAATTCTTCAGATGCAGCAACCAAGGCTGACAGTGCAATGGTTAGATCTAAAACCATACTGGGAGCTGTCTAACAGATGGTTTTCTTCAAGAAAAGACATGAGATCAGTATTCATGGCTTTCTTGAGAATCTTAGCCGGCAACGGAAGGCGTGGAATGGGCCAGTAGCTTTTCACATCTTGGGGGTCAAGAGAGGGCTTGTTTAGCAGAGGTAGTACTGAAGCCTTTTTCCAGGCTAAAGGAAAGTGTCCTGACATTATTATCCTATTCAGGAGGTCGGTGAAGTGTTCTGAAATGGTTCTCGCAACACAGTGGAGAACATTTGGATGACACAGATTGGTAATACCTTTTCAGGCTTAGTGTGCCACATACATTATGCAAATAAAGAAGCAGAGAACTCTCTGGTACTTTCCAAGTTTAGGTGGCCCTATTTAGAGCACCATACAACACCAGCGACAAACTAAATCAGCTCACCTCAAATGTCTGTTTTTCTATTTTAAGTTTAAATATATACATGTATATATATATATATATGCCACAAAGAGATCTTTTTGCTTGAAAGAACCAGAGGGACACCATGGGGTACTTCAAACAGGGAATTTATTTCAAAGAGCATGGGCAAGACGCGTTTTGGACATTGCCTTTCTCAAATGCCCGCTCCTCCCCGATCAACCACAGTTCCGTTTAAATTCCTCCAGTCGTTCCGCCATTGGTGGCTCTCCTGATAGGCCAGTTAAAAGTCACACACAGACCTGCAATCCCAGTAGTAAACTGCAAGTCCCAGCAGGCTCTCTCACCGGCTGCTAGGTAAGTGACTTCAGCGGCAATGTCTGTAAAACAAAACCATCAGGCTTCCTAGCCTGGCCAAGGTTTGTGAAAAGGTGGTCACCAATCAGCTCACGGAATATGTGGAGGCCTCTGGCCTGCTCCACCCGGCTCAATCAGGGTTTCGGGCGGCTTTTAGTACTGAGTCTGCCTTACTGGAGGTGTCGGAGGTAATTAGAGAGTGCCTTGATGCCGGTGGGAGGGCAGCGTTGGTTATGCTGGACCTCGAGGCAGCCTTTGATACGGTGCCCCATGCCTTGCTTCTCGATCGCCTCCGAGAGATTGGAATTTCTGGGTCTGTGTGGGGCTGGGTTAGGTCTTTCTTAGAGGGCCGTTCTCAGCAGGTGTGGCTTCCTCCATGCGCTTCGGCTTCACGGATAGTGGCTAAGGGTGTTCCACATGGGTCATCCCTTAGTCCCCTCCTTTTTACCATCTATGTTACTCCGCTTGTTTATCTGGCCGAAACCTTGGAGGCTACGGTGATGGCCTACGCGGACGACACCCAATTGCTGTTTTCCTGGTGACGAGACGAGGACTCTGTCCTCCCTGCTCAACAGTGTCTTTCCTCGGTTTTTCGGTGGCTCGCTCAGGCTCAGCTTAAATGCAATGAGGAGAAATCGGAGATCTTCTCGTATGGCGCCTTCCCGGACGGCTTTAGAAGGAGATTATGGCCTCCTGGTTTTCCCCTTCCTTGTTCTAAGGGTGACTCTGTCAAGAACCTTGGGATCTGGTTTAGTGAGAACCTGATTTTTTCCTCGCAGGTAAAGAAGTTAACGGGCTCCTGTTTCAGCACTCTTAGGTCTTTGAGGAAGTTCCTTCCTCTTTTGCCCAGGGCTGCGAAGGAAACTGTGGTTCGTGCGCTAATCCTTTCGCGCCTTGATTATGCCAATGCATTGTATGCGTGCATTCCGGGTTACCTGTTGGATAAACTGCAGGTGATCCAAAATGCTGCCGCTCGTCTTCTGCTTGGCCTTTCAAGCAGATGTAGTGTGCGTTCACACTTGCGATCGCTGCATTGGCTTCCTGTCAAGTCCCGTATAAAATTCAAAATCTTATCCATCGCTCATAAAGCCCTGTATGGTTTGGGTCCTATTTATTTACAGAACAGGTTGGCCTTTTATACCCCGGTAAGACAGCTGCATTCGTCTTCTCAACTCTTGGCAGACTCCCCGTTTTAAGTGCCTAAGACTGGGCGGCTGCTCTTTTTCACGGCTGGCGGCGCAGGCTTAGAATGCTCTGCCATTGACTTTGAGGGGTATCAAAGACCATGTGATTTTTAAAAAGCATCTGAAAACCCTCCTGTTCTAGTCTTCTTATCTGTGGCTGTGTTGATCCTTGTCTGGCTCGCGCCGGGACACTCTCTGGAGTATCTGTGCGCGCTACAAGTGTATATAACATAACATAACATAACATAACATAACATTAAGAACGCTGGGTAGTCGAAGCAGTCTAAAACAAATACTCCTCCTGAGTCCCCAAAACGCCTCAAACCACACTGATCCGCTCCTTGGGTGGCCTGGAAAACGCGGATACAGTGATCCGGATTAACAGCGGCACAGATAACGCGGGGGTTGTGGTGGGTCAAAGCCTATCCATTACCATGAATACAAAAAAAGGGATGAAGCTGCCCCGATGACTCTGTCCTCTTGTTGAGACGGGTCTCCTCCATGTGCGCCCAGGACTTGCACACAACATATGCCACGAAGAGATCCTTTTGCTTGAAAGAACCGGAGGGACACCATGGGGTACTTCAAACAGGGGATTTATTTCAAAGAGCATGGGCATGACGCGTTTCGGACATTACCTTTCTCAAATGCCCGCTCCTCCCCTGAACAACCACAGTTCCGTTTAAATTCCTCCAGTCGTTCTGCCATTGGTGGCTCTCCTGATAGGCCAGATAAAAGTCACACACAGACCTGCAATCCCAGTAGTAAACTGCAAGTCCCAGCAGGCTCTATCACCGCATGCTAGGCAAGTGACTTCTGCCGGCAATGTCTGTAAAACAAAACCATCAGGATAACATTAAGAACGCTGTTCAGGGCTGTGGTAGTCGAAGCAGTCTAAAACAAATACTCCTCCCGAGTCCCCAAAACTCCTCAAACCACACTGATCCGCTCCTTGGGTGGCCTGGAAAACGCAGATACCGTATTCCTTCGTGGAGTCACGAACTGCAGTTAACAGCGGCACAGATACCGCGGGCGGGTGTGGTGGGTCAGAGCCTATCCATTACCATGAATACAAAGAAAGTGCCGAAGCTGCCCCGGATGACTATACAAATATATATTTATTTATTTCAGTGAGCAAAGAAAGAGTCGCCAGGCACTCCTCACGGTATCCTTGTGTTCTTTATTGCAATGTCAACTACAACGAATTTCGGCTTTTACAACCTTTCTTAAGTGCAGGTTCAATCAACTTTAGAAACTATATAGTGCAAACCAATCACCAACATTTTAAAGACCTAGTAGACAGACTATGTCTTGACGAACCTCCCAGTGACATTGGTATGGACAACAATGCATACAATACATTCGTTTGTGCTCATTTTCAAAATGCATATCAGAATTATATTCACATGGAATTATGTCAAAAGAATTATTTAAATAATGTGTGCCGCTTAGTCAATAATTTTGTTTCGATATGGTCCAATTACGAGCAATGATCCATTCCAATACATAACAGAACAGTCAATATGTGTTTCTGGGCAGTATTTTTGTGCCACTCATGTACAGCTATCATAACTGTAATGCCTGATGGTCATGTCGTGAGAGATGCCCGCCGTCAGTATACCAGCGATATCTAGTGTGTTATGTGCCACATGGCGCTACATGGGACATGTCATGTGATGTTGACAGAGTTGGGTAGACCCTTCGGTTTAGGAGGAAGTATTCGTACAGAATTACGCCCAAGTGAGTAATAAAAAAGCCTATTCACTAGGATACTCTGCACCCACAAGGGATGTCCGACATCAGTATATGTGTGATACCTAGCGGGTTCTATTCCATACCGTGCTACTTGGGACGTTCCATCTGACATGGACATAGTTGGTTAGACCCTTCAGTTTGAGAGCGATTATACATACAGAATAATGCCCAAGTGGGCAATGAAAGGACCTATTCGCTTGGATATTATTACATCAGTAATCCCAAGGATAATGATATGTGATGCCCAATGAGTTAACAGATGGCCACTTTGTGACGGATATCTGGTGTCTGCATACACACGAGCTGGCAGTATGTTCCATATTGCGTGATGTTGCATATGGTGCATTCAGAGCATCATCTGATTTTGGCAAAGCCCCCAAATTCAAAGGGATTATTTCTGCAGAATCACGCCCAAGGGGGCAATACACTGTGCTGCCCTCCTGCCTCATCATACTAATTGCGTCCCTCTAATCAACCAGTAATGCCTGACAAAGCTAATGAGGGTGTCGCAGTCATGATATGTGTGTTGCCAACAGATATAAATGGTCCTCAAATCTAGATAAGTATTATTGACCCCTTATGTGCCTCTAAATCAATGATGCGTATACAATTATCATCAGGTCCTCAAATTGCCCCTGTTCATGCATGCTATGTCATCTTGAGGATGGCAAATTTTAAAATCAGGACATAAATTCCAATAAATGTAGACACAGAATATATACCAACATAAAAAGTGTGATATGAATGAATACAATCATAAGAGAATAAGTGAAAACAGGGTGTGCAATATGTAGATCTGTGTGTGTATATATATATATTCACTGAAAAAACCATAGGTTTCACACACGTTATAGTTAGGAATTAGCATTTTAAAAAACCTTGCAAATTCACTTAAAAAACCATAGGTTTCACACATGTTATAGTTAGCTGGACATTTTACTGATAAAAAACCAATGAAATTCCCCCGTTATAGTTAGTGCAGGCAACTATAACTCACGCGACCGCAATCCTCTGCTGATGCTAATACTGTATTTAGACAATTTTTTGCCCATGTCTTCTTCCATTAAATTTTAGCTATACATATATTACAAATATTTTTTTTTCATAAAGACACATATGTCATCAGCAGAGGATTGCGGTCGCGTGAGTTATAGTTGCCTGCACTAACTATAACGGGGGAATTTCATTGGTTTTTTATCAGTAAAATGTCCAGCTAACTATAACATGTGTGAAACCTATGTTTTTTTAAGTGAATTTGCAAGGTTTTTTAAATGCTAATTCCTAACTATAACGTGTGTGAAACCTATGGTTTTTTCAGTGAATTTGTACGGTTTTTTAAATGCTAAGTTACTTTACGCCATTCGTGGCGTGCGCGCCCACTTAACGCAGTTCGTTCCGTATAAGACATATGCCATGCACAAATGGTGCCCTTCAAGGAACCATTTGCGCACGGAGTGGGGAGAGTGTAGATATTTTTTTTTTTTAAAATATTTATTACCGTGCGCGTACGGTAAGCGTAATCGGCGAATTTTCGTAAAAAAATAAAAATGAATTTTTGGCCTTGGGGGTTCTTTGGGGACACATTTAGCAAGCCTAGGTGGTTGGGAGCTGTCTAAACAGTCTCTTTACATGTTTTTTCTCTTTGTTTCTCATCCTCCCCTCAGAGTCCGAGAGAGAAAATGGCGGCCGCCGCTTCCTGGTTTCGACCGATTCGAATGTTTACTAAGATCTAACAGCCAATCAGAATCGCGCTCGCGCACGTCACCGTACGCGTACGGTAAGCGCACCGTAGGCGCACCGTAAGCTGGCTCAGATATATATATTGATTTAAAGGCTATTTTCTCAGAATCTACTGAACAGATTTACACCAAACCTACAAAAGGCACTTCCTTGACCTGTAGACTACCTCTCTGCCAAATTTCAAGGAACTCTGTTCAGCCGTTCGGGCTGTAGCTGTGTCTAAAGGTCCTATGGAAAAATGCATGGGAAAAATGCGTTTTGGGACCCCCCTTTTATCTCAGCCCCCGCTTGACGAATCCCCCCAAGACTTTCAGGGTAGGAGCGGAGCGTAGCGCCCCACCTATTTTGAAAATTTCGCGAGGATTCGTCGACCGGCGCCAAAGTTATTCAAAATAGAATGTTGCGGTTTTCCTATGGAAACAGGGTCCTAACTATAACTACCTACTGGCGACCGCCAGTAGGTAATATATATATATATATATATATATATATATATATATATATATATATATATATATATATATATATATATATATATATATATGTAGGTAGGTAGGTAGATTTTTTCTATGTCTATGTATCACATGAGGCATCACATGATGCATCACATGACTGGGGAGGTGGTATTAGAAAAATATAAAAAGCAAAAGTGGACTAAACTTTCCGTATGTGAACAAGAGCACGGAGGTGCTCGAAACGCGTCATTACGGCTTGATAAATAAACAACCTACTTTGCCACGCATTTTGGAGTCTGGGTCTCTCACATCGCCGCAGTGGAAGTTGGGAGATCGAGTACTTTTTCATATATATATATATATATATATATCTAGATATATATATATATATTCACTTAAAAAACCATAGGTTTCACACATGTTATAGTTAGCTGGACATTTCACTCGTGAAAAACCATTGAAATTCCCCGTTATAGTTAGTGCAGGCAACTATAACTCACGCGACCGCAATCCTCTGCTGATGACGTCAGATATTACATCACTGTATTTAGACACTTATTTACCCATGTCTTCTTCCATTAATTTTTAGCTATACATATATTACAAATATTTTTTTTTCAGAAAGACACATATGTCATCAGTGATGTAATATCTGACGTCATCAGCAGAGGATTGCGGTCGCGTGAGTTATAGTTGCCTGCACTAACTATAACGGGGGAATTTCAATGGTTTTTCACGAGTGAAATGGCCAGCTAACTATAACATGTGTGAAACCTATGGTTTTGTAAGTGAATTTGCAAGGTTTTTTAAATGCTAATTCCTAACTATAACGTGTGTGAAACCTATGGTTTTTTCAGTGAATTTGTACGTTTTTTTAAATGCTAAGTTATGTATTTTTTTTAAGGTTTTTCACCGTGCGCGTACCGTACGCGCACGGTGCACTTCGCGGAATTTTTCCGTTTCTACCGTACGCGCATGCTACGCGTACTCCGCGATTTTTCGCAAAAAATTAAAGGAAATTTTGGCCCTTGGGGGTCCTTCTGGGACCCCCTGACAAAGGCTAAGGGGTCAGGAACTGTCCACCCTGCCCCCTTTTCACGTTCTCCACCTTTGTTTTTCACCCCCTCAGACTGCGAGAGACAAAATGGCGGCTGACACTTCCTGGTTTCGACCGATTCGAATGTTTACTAAGATCGAACAACCAATCAGAATCGCGCTCGCGCACGGCAGCGTGCGCGTACGGTAAGTTTTACCGTACGCGCACGGTGCGCGCTTATAGATATATATATGCTTTTAAATGCTATTTTCTCAGGAAATACTGAACAGATTTACACCAGACCTGCAAAAGGCACATCCCTGACCTGAGGACTACCTCTCTGCCAAATTTCAAGTAATTCTGTTCAGCCGTTCGGGCTGTAGCTTGGACTAAAGGTCCTATGAAAAAATGCATGGGGAAAACGTGTTTTGGGACCCCCCCTTTTTCTCAGCCCCCGCTTGACGAATCCCCCCGAGACTTTCAGGGAAGGAGCGGAGCGGAGCGCCCCACCTATTTTGAAAATTTCGCGAGGATTCGTCAATCGGCGCCAAAGTTATTCCAAATAGAATGTTGCGGATTTCCTATGGAAACACGATCCTAACTATAACTATCTACTGGCGACCGCCAGTAGATAATATATATTTATATATATATGTAGGTAGATAGATAGATAGATAGATAGATAGATAGATAGATAGATAGATAGATAGATAGATAGATAGATAGATAGATAGATAGATAGATAGATAGATAGATAGATAGATAGATAGATAGATAGATAGATAGATAGATAGATAGATAGATAGATAGATAGATAGATAGCCCGGTTGAAGTAGTAAGCCGAAACTTGTTTGCATTCCATGTGGGGTGATGCTGCTAAATAACAATTGTAAAATAAATATTAATGAGCACCTGAATTCGGAGTAGCACCTCTTTTGGACTTGTAATTGCGGGGGAAGTGCGGCAGAATCATCCGAAAGCAGTGGTTTCATGAAGGAATATATATATATATATATATATATATATTACCTACTGGCGGTCGCCAGTAGGTAGTTATAGTTAGGACCACGTTTCCATAGGAAATCCGCAAAATTCTATTTTGAATAACTTTGGCGCTGGTCAACGAATCCTCGCGAATTTTTCAAAATAGGTGGGGCGCTACGCTCCGCTCCTACCCTGAAAGTCTCGGGGGGATTCGTCAAGCGGGGGCTGAGATAAAAGGGGGGTCCCAAAACGCGTTTTTCCCATGCATTTTTCCATAGGACCTTTAGACAGGGCTACAGCCCGAACGGCTGAACAGAATTACTAGAAATTTGGCAGAGAGGTAGTCCTCAGGTCAAGGAAGTGCCTTTTGTAGGTTTGGTGTAAATCTGTTCAGTAGATTCTGAGAAAATAGCCTTTAAATCAATATATATATCTGAGCCAGCTTACGGTGCGCTTACGGTACGCTTACCGTACGCGTACGGTGGCGTGCGCGAGCGCGATTCTGATTGGCTCTTAGATCTTAGTAAACATTCGAATCGGCCGAAACCAGGAAGCGGCGGCCGCCATTTTCTCTCTCGCACTGAGAGTGATGTTTAAAATATAAAGCACAAAAACATGTAAAGGGGCTGTTTAGACAGCTCCCACACACATAGCAATGTTGAGGGAGTCCCCAAAGATCCCCCAAGGCCAAAAACGGAATTTTTATTTTTTCGCTAATTTCGCCGATTACGCTTACCGTACGCGTACGGTAAAAAATTATAAAAAAAAAAAAATTATCCACACTCTCCCCACCCCGTGTGCAATTGGTGCCCGAATGGCACCAATTGTGCATGGCTTATTAAAGATGAGTTAAACTAAAATATTTAAAAAAAAAATAATAAAAAAAAAATTATCCACACTCTCTCCACCCCGTGTGCAAATGGTGCCCGATGGGCACCATTTGTGCATGGCTTATAACATATACGAAAAATTAAAATATTACCTTTCAAAACAAAGTGCATCATATGTCCTCCATGTGCGCACGGTGCGCGAAGCGCATCGTGCGTACATGGCCCATCTAGCGTAACGTGGGCACGCGGTGCGCGTAGCGCACCACGTGCCCACCGTGCGTGCACGGCACTAACTGCGTAAAATGGGCGCGCAGTGCGCGAAGCGCACCGCGTGCTCACTGTGTGCGCACAGTGCGCGAAGCGCACCATGCGCGCACGGAACGAACTGCGTTAAGTGGGCGCGCACGCCACTAATGGCGTAAAGTAACTTAGCATTAAAAAAACGTACAAATTCACTGAAAAAACCATAGGTTTCACACACGTTATAGTTAGGAATTAGGATTTAAAAAACCTTGCAAATTCACTGAAAAAACCATAGGTTTCACACATGTTATAGTTAGCGGAAATTTTACTGATAAAAAACCAATGAAATTCCCCCGTTATAGTTAGTGCAGGCAACTATAACTCACGCGACCGCAATCTTCTGCTGATGACATATGTGTCTTTATGAAAAAAAAATATTTGTAATATATGTATAGCTAAAAATGTATGGAAGAAGACATGGGCAAATAAGTGTCTAAATACAGTATTAGCATCAGCAGAGGATTGCGGTCGCGTGAGTTATAGTTGCCTGCACTAACTATAACGGGGGAATTTCATTGGTTTTTTATCAGTAAAATTTCCGCTGACTATAACATGTGTGAAACCTATGGTTTTTTCAGTGAATATATATATATATATATATATATATATATATATATATATATTATCTACTGGTGGTCGCCAGTAGATAGTTATAGTTAGGACCGTGTTTCCAGTGGAAATCTGAAAATTCTATATTGAATAACTTTGGCGCCGGTTGACGAATCCTCGCGAAATTTTCAAAACTAATGGGGCGCTCCGCTCAGCTCCTACCCTGAAAGTCTCGGGGTGATTCGTCAAGCGGGGGCTGAGAAAAAAGGGGGTCCCAAAACGCGTTTTCCCCATGCATTTTCCCATAGGACCTTTAGTCGAAGGTACAGCCCGAACGGCTGAACAGAATTACTTGAAATTTGGCAAAGAGGTAGTCCTCAGGTCAGGCATGTGCCTTTTGCATATATGGTGTCAATCTGTTCAGTAGTTCCTGAGAAAATTGCAGTTAAAAGTACATAAATATCTATAAGCGCGCACCGTGCGCGCACCGTGCGCGCACCATAACGTGCACGAGCGTAATTCTGATTGGTGGTTACATGTCAGTCAACATTCGAATCGGTCGAAATCAGGAAGTGTCGGCCGCCATTTTGTGTGTTTTGTGTGTGACAGTGAAAAAGAAAGGTGGAGAACGTGAAAAGGGGGCAGGGTAGAGAGTTCCTGACCCCCTAGCCTTTGTCAGGGGGTCGCTGAAGGACCCCGAAGGGTGAAAAAAACATTTTATCTTTTTTTCAAAAATTCGCGGGGTGCGCGCACGGTGAAAAACCTTTAAAAAAAAAAAACATTTTAAACGAGCCATTCCATATTACAGAATACAGTCAATCTATAACTATATACATAGGTAGCTTATTGTAAAATAAATATATAAAAAATATAATAAAACATACATAACTTAGCATTTAAAAAACCTTACAAATTCACTTAAAAAACCATAGGTTTCACACACGATATAGTTAGGAATTAGCATTTAAAAAACCTTGCAAATTCACTTAAAAAACCATAGGTTTCACACACGTTTTAGTTAGCTGGACATTTCAGTCGTAAAAAACCATTGAAATTCCCCTGTTATAGTTAGTTCAGATAACTATAACTCGCGCGACCGCCACTCTATCACAAGGATGATGTCATCAGTGATGTCATGGGTGATGCCACTGACCATGTCATGAGTGATGTAATATGTGACGTCATGAGCAGTGGATTGCGGGCGCGCGAGTTATAGTTATCTGAACTAACTATAACGGGGGAATTTCAATGGTTTTTTACGAGTGAAATGTCCAGCTAACTATAACATGTGTGAAACCTATGGTTTTTTAAGTGATATATATATTATATTATATATATATATATATATATATATATATATATATATATATATATATATATATATATATATATATATATATATCCACAGGAAATATTTCTCCACCAGAAGTAAAGAGGCCAGAGGGACACAGCGGGGAGCCAGGAAGATTTGTTTATTCGACAGCATGACCGGTTTCGGCTGGCGGTTGCTGACACCACTCGTTTTTCAACTGATCCATCTCATTATATATTACACGTGTGTGTATCTATTTACGTATTACACAGTGGTGATGGCCACTGCGCAGTTATAGTTTAGCCACACTTTCCATTAAAAAGGGATTTTGATTTGTCTATAATTTTTGACCGAATGGATGGATTTACAATATTGGGAATCAATTGGTATATTTAGCTAGGGTCAGACAAGTCTATTTTCGTGAAGATCCATGCAGAGGGAAAAAGTTAAGGGGGTATAAAAAGTTGTATTTTTCCACTGTAGCTTCTATTGATAATTTTGCTCACACCTGAAGCCAAATCCGCTGAATTCATTTTTTACCAAACTTGTCATGAAAGTAGAACTTTACTCAGAATGTGTGCTTCCATAGGTTTGGTTTACATCTGTTGTGCAATTCTGAAACTACAAGCATGTACATCGGTTCTGTGGTTTTGGAACTACAAGCTTTTTAAAAAGTTGCGGAGCTGGCGTTGAAGGATTAAAACACTTTAGATTATCTGTGTTGTTTAAAATTGTGATTCCAAAAATCGTAACTCCTGTCAATCAGATTTGGATTTGTTGACAAATGTAATTGGCTGGAGTAGGGTTCTTTAGACTGTTTTTTCGCTGTCTTGAAAAATTATTATTTTTTAGAAACAATTGCAAGTGTCATTCTGTTGAAAACAAATGTCCACAGTCATGAGTGGGCATCATGACAGGTGTCCAACTCCAGGATAGTGTTTGGAATCTACCAGAATGGAGGAAAATTCACCCAAAAAAGGGTTTTCAGGTCTAAAAACATTAATGTAATGAAAATTGAAGTTTCGCAGCTGCAATTTTGTGAGTAACACAAAAGGCACCATGTTGTTCTGAAAATCACACTTTTCATTAAAATTGCTCATTTCTACAGGACCTAGACAGCCTCTGCTGCACATGGCCTAACCCAGTGCACAGTGGAGGTTTGACATTGAGCAGTGGGGTTGGTGGGTTGAGCTCAGTGCCTTGCCGAACACCAGGCCCTGCGGCCAACCAGCACTGTGCACGCCTGAAGGTCTAGCGGATCAGGTTTCAGAAATTTAATATGTCATGAAAAACCTACTCACATGAAATTTACTGGAAAAACACAATGAAAAACGAAGTTATGGTTATAACTCAACTGTGCAAAAGCACTAGAATTGGCCAGTTATGGTTAGCAAAAGACATAATACATACTGTCACTCACGTAACACACCATTTTTTTCCTAGATAGTCTGTCTATTGCTCCTATTCTGTTGGCAAAGTGTTGTACTCAGCATGGGCAGGGCAACTCATAGCGTGCATTATTTGTGTTACTAACCACAACTTGCAAATGTCCTTGATCTCATTGTGGGCTCCACCTCAGTACCGCCCTCAGAATGAGCTCTGTCTCAGCCACACACTTAATATGAGCTCTCTTTCAGGAGTGTCTTGTGAGTTTGAGATTTCTCTAGCAGTGTCCTCAGTGTGAACTCCCTTTCAGCATTGCCCCGTCGGAGTGAGCTTCCTCCAGCAGTGCCCTGCCAATGTGAACTCCCTCCACTGGGACCTTTAGTGTGAATTTTCACCAGAAAAGGCCCTGTTAGTATGAGCTTTCTCCGGTGGCGCCCTTAGTGTAGGCTACAATCAGTAGGGCCCTGTCAGTGTGGGGTTTCTGCCAGCAATGGCATGTCATTGTGAGCTCCCTCCCTGCTGTGCCCCATCCAGTGCTTAATTTGAGCTGGAGCTTTCCGGTGCTGAGCACCGGCACTTAATTGGTTTCCGGTGCTCGGCACCGGCACCTAATTGTCAACACCACACTTAGGGCAGACTGCCACAAGATGGCGCTGCTCATGTAATTTAGAGATGAGCAGTATCACAGTTATTTAGGAAAACAATATACATTATAAAATTACTAACACCTGCCTCCCCAGCCATTCCTTTAGCTTTGGGGACCTGGAATTATCTGAACTGTCGCATTAACATGCAAGAGAGATGGTTAGTAGTTGTTTTGGCAGAGATGACAGGGGCGATGGCTGGTGCAAGCTGCAGTGGCCTCCTGATCAGAGCCCTGGCACTTAATATTTTACAAATTAAGCACTGGCCCTATCAGTGCGAGCTTATAGCAGTGCGCTTTTTCTAGGCCCGTAACTGGTGAGATTCCTCCTAACACTGAGCTGTCAATGTGAGCCCCATCCCAGCAGTTCCTGTCGGTTTGAGCGGCCACTGAAATGTCCCCGGCCACTGTGAGTTGCCTTCCAGCAGATCCTGTCAGTGTGAACTGCCTCCCAGCAGTTCCTGTCGGTGGGAGCTTCCTCCAGCAGTTCCTGTCAGTGTGAGCTTCCTCCAGCAGAACCTTGTTAGTGTGAACTTCCTCCCACTAGTTCTTGTCAGTGTGAGCTTCCTCCAGCAGTGCCTTGTCAGTGTGAGCTTCCTCCAGCAGTGCCTTGTCAGCGTGAGCTTCCTTCCACTTCATACGGAACATCGCTCCAGTTAGAGGTCCACGTGGCGACGCTTAATTCGTCCCGGTACTGCAATAAATAAGCAGAGTTACATCAGGCTTCATCTGAGGGTTTCATCGTTTAACCCACAATTGCCTATGCTATCCACGGAACCTTCACATAGTTCAGCTTTCATGCTGATCTGATCCTCGGTTCCCCTCCATCTACATGCAATTATCCGCACTGCTAGGAATCTACATGAAATAGATGCCTTGTGATGTACTGTCCCTAGAAACACTGTCCTGAAGAGACCCCGTATCAAGAGAGGGTCGAAACGCCGCCAACAAAAATAGAAGAGAGAGCCTAAAATAAATCATTTTCTATTGTATACAGCTCTCCTTCTGATGTTTTTCCAATAACCAATTCCCCACTCTTCACTTGTTTTCACTTATGATTCACTAAGTTAGTTTATGGTCACTCCACTGGGACTCACAAATCACTCACAATGTGTAACTATATGCGTAATTTTCAAATGCTTTTTATATAATGAAATGCATCTGTGGTACAAATTGTAAATGTTAAATAAATGTCACTTACTTCGGCTGAAGTAAGTAAAAGTTGACTAACTGCTGTGATGGGCTTTTTAGACATAATTTAAGGTAAAGTGTACCGTGATCAAATCTAGAGGTCTTATTTGATATCATTAGTGTGATTGAGATTAAATCTGAGCAAATAATTTTATTTTGCATATTTAAAAATGTTTAAATGAGTTCCTTGTGAACGTTTGTCGCTTTGGCATTCATTCCTCCAGCAGTGTAGCAGTGCCTTGTAAGTGTGAGCTTCCTCACAGCAGTTCCTGTCAGTATGAGGAGCTTCCTCCAGCAGTGCCTTGTCAGTGTGAGCTTTCTCCAGCAGTTTATGTCAGTGTGAGCTGCTTCCCAGCAGTTCCTGTCAGTGTGAGCTGCCTCCCAGCAGTTCCTGTCAGTGTGAGCTTCCTTCAGCAGTCCTTGTCAGTGTGAGCTTCCTCCAGCAGTGTCTTGTCAGTGTGTTCTTCCTCCAAAACAGCCTTGTCAGTGTGAGCTTTCTCCCAGCAGTTCCTGTCAGTGTGAGCTTCCTCCAGCAGTGCCCTGTCAGTGTGAGCTTTCTCCCAGCATTCCCTGTTAGTGTGAGCTTCCTCTAGCAGTGCCTTGTCGGTGTGAGCTTCCTCCCAGCAGTTTCTGTCAGTGTGAGCTTCCTCTAGCAGTGCCTTGCCAGTGTGTGCTTTCTCCCAGCAGTTCCTGTCAGTGTGAGGTTCCTCCAGCACTGACTTGTCAGTGTGAGCTTCCTCCAGCAGTGACTTGTCAGTGTGAGCTTCCTCTAGCAGTGCGACAGTGCCTTGTCAGTGTATACTTCCTCTCACAGTGTTCTTCCATTGTGAGCTCCTCACACCAGTGTTCTGCTTGTAAGAGCTTCTTCCACATCATGCCCCGTCAATGTAAGCATCCTTCCAATAGTGCCCTGTCATTGTGAGCTTTCTCACAGCAGTTCCTGTCAGTGGGAGCTTTCTCCAGCAGTGCCTTGTCAGGGTGAGCTTCCTCCAACAGTGCCTTGTCAGTGTGAGCATTCTCCTAGCAGTTCCTGTCAGTGTGAGCTTCCTCCAGCGGTGCCTCGTCAATGTGAGCTTTCTCCCAGCAGTTCCTGTCAGTGTGAGCTTCCTTCAGCAGTGCCTTGTCAGTGTGAGCTTCCTCCCAGCAGTACCTGTCAACGTGAGCTTCCTCCAGCAGTGCCTTGTCAGTGTGAGCCTCCTCCCAGCAGTTCCTGTCAGTGTGAGCTTCCTCCAGCAGTAACTTGTCAGTAGGAGCTTCCTCCAGCAGTGCCTTGTCAGTGTGAGCTTCCTCCCAGCAGTTCCTTTCAGTGTGAGCTTTCTCTAGCAGTGCCTTGTCAGTGTGAGCTTCCTCCAACAGTGCCTTGTCAGTGTGAGCATTCTCCTTGCAGTTCCTGTCAGTGTGAGCTTCCTCCAGCAGTGCCTTGTCAGTGTGAGCTTCCTCCAGCAGTGCCTTGTCAGTGTGAGCTTCCTCCCAACAGTTCCTGTCAGCGTGAGCTTCCTCCAGCAGTACCTTGTCAGTAGGAGCTTCCTCCAGCAGTGCCTTGTCAGTGTGAGCTTCCTCCCAGCAGTTCCTGTCAGTGTGAGCTTCCTCCAGCAGTGCCTTGTCAGTGTGAGCTTCTTCCAGCAGTGCCTTGCCAGTGTAAGCTTCCTCCCAGCAGTTCCTATCAGCAAGAGCTTCCTCTAGCAGTGCCTTGTCAGTGTGAGCTTCCTCCCAGCTGTTCCTGTCAGTGTGAGCTTCCTCTAGCAGTGCCTTGTCAGTGTGCGCTTTCTCCCAGCAGTTCCTGTCAGTGTGAGCTTCCTCAAACAGAACATTGTTAGTGTGAGCTTTCTCCCAGCGGTTCCTGTCAGTGTGAGCTTCCTCCAGCAGAGCCTTGTTAGTGTGAGCTTTCTCCCAGCAGCTCCTGTCAGTGTGAGCTTCCTCTAGCAGTGTGGCAGTGCCTTGTCAGTGTATACTTCCTCTAACAGTGCTCTTCCATTGTGAGCTCCTCACACCAGTGTTCTGCTTCTATGAGCTTCTTCCCAGTCGTGCCCTGTCACTGTAAGCATGCTCCCAGCAGTGTCCAGTCATTGTGTGAGCATTCTCCCAGCAGTTTCCTGTCAGTGTGAGCTGCCTCTCAGCAGTTCCTGTCAGTGTGAGCTAGCTTTCTCCCATCAGTTCCTGTCAGTGTGAGCTTCCTCTAGCAGTTCCTGTCAGTGTGGGCTTCCTCCAGCAGTGCTTTGTCAGTGTGAGCTTTCTCCCAGCAGTTCCTGTCAGTGTGAGCTTCCTCTAGCAGCGTGGCAGTGCCTTGTCAGTGTATACTTTCTCTAACAGTGCTCTTCCATTGTGAGCTCCTCACACCAGTGTTCTACTTCTATGAGCTTCTTCCCAGTCGTGCCCTGTCACTGTAAGCATGCTCCCAGCAGTGCCCTGTCATTGTGAGCTTTCTCCCAGCAGTTTCCTGTCAGTGTGAACTCCTCGCAGCAGCGCCCTGCACTCCAGCCAATCAGCCCCTGCTCTGTTGTGCCGTGTGCCGCACCTGGTCGAGATTGCAATGCAAATCTCTCCCCTGGGCGCGAATGAGGAGTGACAGGGTCACAATGGACATCATCACTTCTCATCTGTGCAATCAGCGCCAATCGCGGGATCCGGGGCGCGAGGACCCTTGCGCGGCGGCGCGCGCCTCACTGCGCAGATGGGATTTCATTTCTTCTTTAATTCCATCCGGAGCGACAGATCTGCTGCTTCGCCGTTTCTGCCGAGCCGGGGGGAGCGCAGGCGAGGATCAACGGTGCTGAAGATGTTCAGATAAATTAAGTGCGGGGAAAGTCTCTTCCAGTGTGTTGGCGTCATCTGTGCTATATATATGTGTGACGAGGCACTGCATGTTTACACGGCCGGCAATCCACGGCCTCTATGAGCCTGACACCAAATTCTAGTTTAGCTAAACTCTGGGTCTCTCCCACAACTGGGCTGAAGTGGCAATAAGGCACTCAATAAGAAAGGAACACTAGAACCCCTTTCCTTCTTGACAAGACATTGTATCTAGGGTAGCAAGTCACCAGTACGTTTTTTTCACCAATGAGGTTTCAATGTCGAAATTCATATAATGCATAGTGTAATGAAGTGACGATCAAGTTGTAGTCAAATGTATTCTGTCATAAGTGTTTATCTTAATCAGAATCCAAAAAGTAGCATACAACGCACAACTTTAAAAGGCGATTTCATCCATAAAAAACTGCATGCATTCTTATTCTGAGCCTAGATTAAAGAAAATGCTGCCACGTGGTTGCTTATCCAATAAGATTTTTCTTTTTCAAGGCCAAGATTTTGCAGAAATAAAAAGGTGTTCGCGTTTTTCGTTTTTTTTAGATAAACTCAGGCTACTGCCACATGATTATGGGCTTGAATTTTGACGGTTTCCTTCTTCCTCGGACCTGACAAATTAAATGAGGGCTCTTGTTCTCTGAATATTCCAAGAAAGACACATGTCAACTCAATTGGCCGTCCATTAATATTGAAATGTTTTGCTGATTACAATTGGGCAATATAATACATACCTACTAAAGAAATATGGAAGAAATGTGCCCCTTAAACCAAGAAACATGCTAAACTTTGTTAAGTGTGAAACTCTGGAATTTCATCAGCCTAAAACACTTACCACACCACTAGTAAACAAATTAAGTTTTGTACACTGTATAAGAATACTGGGCATTTTATTCTGATAGGTTTGCTGCTGTCCAATCAAGAATTACAGATTATATCCTATCTCAGAATGGCTGACAGGGCTGAAGCGGTGACAGTTTAGTCCAAAACTGGGACCAAAAATCATACAGCCCTTGCACTGAGGCTCTCATCCAGGGCGAAGCAGAAGACCACAGGCTTTAGAAAAGCCACAGACAGCAAAGATGAGCGAAAGGGAGGACCGGGGTGATAGAAAATAAAACCTGGATAACTAAGGTCTGATTTCTCCTTCAAACCAATGATTCCTTACAGCTGAAAGAAGTGACCAAGGCTAGTCAACAGGACCTGGCCTATACCTGCACCCTGAGGGCATGAAGGATGGGCGACAGAGCTGCCAACTTTAAAATAATTTGACTGTATGGTTGCACAGGGAGAGTGGCGCCTTGGTGAGGGGTTGAAACATAGCGAGTTGGGCTTTGGCCCTTCTGCTTGGCCTAAAGTACCACACCTTCCTTCCCGCTCAACAAGAAATAACTCACCTGGGGACACCTTCCATGTCCAAGGAAGGTTATAAATGGAGGTCAGCTGTGCAGTGAGTTCACATCTGCACTAGAAACCTATTCAATACAAGGGTTTCCAGTTCACTCGGTGATCAGTGCCGTCTTAACTCATGGGCAAACTGGGCAGTTGCCCAGGGGCCCCATGAGCATAGGGGCCCCATGCAGACCAGAATTTAACACTAATTTTTCGTAAAACATTTTTATTCCTGTGAGTGGTTGTGTAAGCAGAGCCCAGTGCACTACTTTGCCCAGGCGCCTATAAGGCTGTTAAGGTGGCCCTGTCTGTGATAGGGCCTTTTCACTGTGTGATGAGGCATGAAATCCTGTTTCTAACCCTGCGCCAAGGTGTGAGCTGGCTGGCTTGGGGAGATATTAGAAAAGCAAACAATGTACTGATAGCACAGGAATGGTGTGCACTCTTGCACCACATCACATGAGGATAAGCCACGGCTGAGTAGTAAATGCATACTGAGCGTTGAATTGTTTAGTGCCAGAGGCTGATGCCTTGGGTGATACCTCACTGGGACACGTCCTTAGCACACGGCTATCTCATTGCATTCACAACGACCTTAAGGCACCATTTCTTGTAGCCAAAAATGATAGTCATAGTACAGACTGGAATTTAGGGAGCTACCCCGACTGAGTTAGGGCCGGGGAATGCTTGATGGCCACACTTCTGGGAAAGTGACCGTGATTTCCTCACTGATGCTGCTTCCCCTCCTGTAGGTTAAATTGCAATTGACATTGTTAATGGCTTCGAGAATGTAGACTCGCCTGTAAAAGATCTCCAATAGGAGCTCAAGCTATGTAGCCCTCTGTTCTGGTAGAGCAGGTCACTCGGACCAGTTTTGCCTGCAGAGTTTTGCAGAGTCCAGAAAGTTTGCACATTGGAAATGTTGCAAACTAATAAAAAACAGAGCACGGGGCACATTACTGTTACTGGCTCCATCTGGTTTATGGGTCACCCATACTGGGCGCCCAAGTCTGAAAGCCGTCTGACTGTCGAGTAACCTTCATCTAAGTTAGTAAAACTGTTTTTGGACATGCAAATCTCCTTTAGAAAACTGTCTCCAAGGAGGAGTCCCTGAGCTCTCGGTCCCCTGACACTGCTGATTATATCTGCTGCCTTGTGATCAGGTTTGACGTCTGCCACTCCCCCTTCAATAAAGCACTGGCAACATAAAATGAAACAACTTTTGCATCAAACTTCCCAGGCTCTCTGTATCATAAGGCAATCCCCTTCAAAACGGACTATATGTTCCAGTGCACAGTTGTCGCTTAGGTCGCCACCCAACATCGGAAGGTTCATCCTAGCATATTGTGAGTGGCTGCCCAACCTTTTCTTAGGGCCACAGCCTTATTAACCATCTCACAGTCTTAGAGTCTAATCCGGCATCGTTCAGACTTTGCCATGGATAAGTGGATTGCAAATTCCTGCTTTAGAGGACGAGTTTCTAAAGTCTTTCCACAAGAGTTGGCTTAATGTCACATTTCAGCATAGCCACGTGGGATACATTTACATAGGAGTGATCTAAATGAAATAGGAATCAATTACACAGTCAGCGGTTTTACTAACAATCTGACACAGATCATGACAGACACCCAACCATGGACACCCAAAGTGCTTTAAGAGGGATGACAAACGTGTGTGGGGGGTTCTCTAAAAAGGGCATGGCCTATGTAATTTAGGGTATGACGTAAACATTTAGGGGCAGATTTATGAGCCCCTTGCGCCACTTTTGCGTCACTTTTCCCATGTTAAAAGTGACGCAAAAGTGGCGCAAGGGGCTCATAAATCTGCCCCTTAATGTACAATTCTGTGATTCCCATAGTGTGCCACCTGACTGCCATTTTAGTGCCTCTCTGAGCTTTATGTCATTGCGTCCAGATATATGACACAACTTGCATACACCTACAATCTATTAGGACTATTGGCTTTGTCAATGGTTTTTAGCTATTTAAAACAAATAACAACAATGATTTTGTTGTAAATAATTAAAATTGAAAATGTTTCCATTCTGAAAATGTGAAACTATGAATTAAACACTATTGAGGCTTGTCGAAGGAATAGTGGTCTTCAGAGTGTCCCAATCACTTCTGTTATGTATTGTTCACTGTATGTTAGACGTACGCCATTTTTCTCACCACATCTTGTCCATCTGCAAATCTTACACTTTGTCTCTTTCCACTTCAGGGCCCTCTTTTCACTCCCTCCTGAATGCACTTCTTCACATCTCCATCACTTCATCACCCGCAAACACACAACGCACCCACTCACTTATAAGCGCTACATTTTCTTTTACTTTCGCAGTGTCACATTTTGACAACTGTGTACCACCTTCACACACATTTGCAACTGGAATACGTGAACATTGCTGTGTGCTCTCTGCAAAGAGGCCAAGGATTGGATGACCATGTATTTTGAACACCTTTCTGACCCGCTGGCAGGCACTGTGAGAAACTCGCACTACCTTCAGCCTCAGCTCCTGAGATCTAAAATGTGACCTGGAGGTGACTCAGTTCAAAGTATGCACAACACAAGAGTAATATGTTTCACAAAAAACAGAAACACAATATCCTGGAAATAGCTAACACTCTTAAGGAATGCAAGATTGAGTAAAACATGTTAAAATGAACAGGAACGAGCTGACATGAAATGAATGCCTTAAAGGTTTTTTACGTTCATTGTTTGGAAATCAATCAATGTTTTTGCTAGTGAAGAACATGAACATAGGGCCTGACAGGGACCATTTCAATGTCCATTTATAATCAGTACCTGGTCTGAGACCCGGCCCACTTAAAGCCCTGAATACCCATGTTTTACATTATACCCGACCTGCTATGTGCAGGGCCGGACCGGCCGTAGCGGGCAACGGGCGTTTTCCCAGTGGGCCGGAAGAGTTTGGGGCAGGTTTTGGACAGGTCGGGCCGATTTTGTTACTGGGAGCTGGTTTTGCAGCAGTGCTGCAAAATCAGCCCTTATAACAAAAGCGCAGCAGCAGTGTTCCCGCCAGACCGCCCAGGGCCAGTTGGACATAATTGCCAGGGCTGATTTGCGTTCCCAGTCTGGCCCGGGCCATGTCATCGAGAGTCCACCGTCTTTGAAAGAGGGATGGTGAATACCTTCCTTTGAGGAACTAATTGCGTGTTGAGGAACCTTTATGTCATCACCTGATTTCGCTGGTACCTCATCCTCTGTTGCACTGAAATCAAAACTCCAAATCTTTCTCCTGCCGCTCTTTAGAAAGGACTCTTCAAAAGAGACCCCTTCCCTCCACTCATGGGGCAGACAGTTTGACCTTGGTCGAGACAAATCTGTATCCTAAAAAGCAGGAGCTAGGGTCAGATGTTGGAAATCACATCTTTGTGATTTCCTAATAGCGAATTTTAGCAAGTCGCCATTAAGAAATCACTAACTGCGATTTACAGCAGTGTGTTCGACACTATTGGCAATTTGCAGTGGGTCGCAAATGGACCTACCTCATCAATATTCATGAGGCAGGTCGCAAATTGCAACCCTTTGTGAATAGCTACAATCACAGGGATGGTGGCCTGCCGGGGTCAGCAGACCACCATGTCTGTGATAGCTTTTTAAATAAAGCAATATATTTTTTTGTCATGCAGCCCGTTTTCAAAATAAAAAGTGACCTTTTCATTTTTTAAGAGCAGGCAGTGGTATGGACCACTGCCAGCTCTTAAAGAGGTGGAAGAGGTGTGGCGCAGCGACCCGGGTGCCTGACTCCGGACTACGGGTTCACTGTTTGATCGCCGGCAGTAGGTTAGCCTTGCACAATGTGACTCTGGGCAATAGCTCGCTTAATCTTCCCGACGGCCCCCAGCACCTGGATACCACTTCGGAGGTAGCTGTGAGCTTTACAAATACTGGTATTTCATTTCTTAAAAAATGTTGGCGCCCACATTCACACAGTGGAAGGGATCCCTAGGGGACCACTTCCTGTTTGCAAATGGATTACCACCTGCAAATGTTTTGCGACCGCATTCCCCGTCACAAAACATTCATACATACCAGTGCTATTCAGTATTAGGAAGTGGCGCCCTAAACATGCCCCTTCCCAATACCGAATCGCAAAAGTAAAATACGATTCGTAACAAGTTACTGAGTTGCATTTAGCCTTCTGTACATGGCAAAATGCATTTAACCGGTGCCAAACGAGTTTGCGACTGGTAAAATGCTTCGTACATGTGGCGCTTGCTGCTTTGGCCACCATTCAAAGCACACCCCTGCCGGTATATTTCTCAAATATTGTCTCAACAGATTGCCTTAGGGCGACCCGCTTTTTTTTTGTTGCAATCTCCTCATCTACATATTTCCCCGTGTCGCACGCTGAACCTTCATCCGCGCCTTGCTAGACAGTCTGACAAGGGCAGGCGTGTGCACTAGAGCCAGGCCTGCGCGCCTAGAGGCTGCCAAGGCTTGTGAGCCGCGGACCAACCACCGTAACAGCCAAACGAAAATGTAGATGAAAAAAACAGGGAGAAAACAGCCCCCAAACTACCTGAACGAGAACAGGATGAAAACAAGCACTCAGGCAAAAGCCTAGATTACACACAGCTGTGAAAATAAAGGATTAAACCTCTTAAAATATTAAAACCCTTAAGCAACAAATAAATATTGCATACAATCCATTCTTTAAACAAATAACTCTCACAGTTTTTAAGAATAAACACTTGAAATAAACCTTGCAGCTTACACACGCTCTGAATAGAGAGAGAAAACCAAGGAAAACATCTGCTGGAGGAGCAACGACGAACGAGGCAGAATTCTAGATTTTTGGGATTCATTGGGGGGGGGGGGAGGTGAGATCCTAACTTGCATCTTTTTGAGTGTTTGCAAGTTGCATCTTTTAAGTTTCTACGTGCAGCAGTCTGACAGTGCGCTTGGTGGGAAGTAGGGTTGAAGAATGAGCTACTTTTACTGGTGCCATTGGAAGGTTATTAAATGTCACCATCAAGATTTCGGTGGTGATGGGAGGGTGTGGTTAAAGCATTTTAAAATTAAGTTGATTTTGTGAAAGAAAAAAAAAGCTTTCCCTTGACTAGAAAGGATTCCTGGGGTAGGATCAGATGGTATGGGGCGCCACAGTTACAGGAAAGCAACTTATTCCAACAATGTGCACTACGACTGGATTCCTATCCCCTCTCCCTCTGTTGAATTAACCTCCAGGTTTCGTGGAGTGTACACCAATATTCCAGTGTGCCTCTTCCAGACTGAAGCCTTGGAGCTTTAGTAGTGCACTATAACCAAGGCCACTGGAATTATGCGATTGTGCGGCGATTTTCGCATGCTTGTAGATCTTCCGCATTTACCACATAATCCATTGTCTGCCGCATAATCTGCAGATTTTAGCAACAACAAAAAATTGTTTCTAGCTCTGACGGTTCAAAAGTTACAAAAAAATGCATCAGCACTTGTTGCCGCGTGGTGAAATGCCGTTTGCAAAGCTAGACTGGTCACCTTTCTGTTGCTTATTTCTATATTTGTGTGTTAAACTGGTACTAATGAGGTGCAACCAATGCCCAGACAGTGTTACCAAGTTTAAAAATGATGACATAAAGAAATAATACTATTGCAAATTGTGCTGCATTATGCCGCATAATTCGGCTTTTCTTGCTGCATAATTTACACAACCCAACCATGTCTGAAAATTTGGCCCTCTCCTACCGCATAATTCTAGTGGCCCTGACTATCCTGCTCCTTTTCCTGCTCCTGGTGATGTTTCTAAATGGACGACCAGCCGAGAGAAAATCCCTGCCGCTTGTTCCCTTCATTCCCCAGAAATTAACATTTTCCTGCGTGGGGTTCTTCTTGCTCATAGGTTCGAATGTTGAACGTCATCAAAGAGTGTGACTAATCAGAGTTGTGAATCTGGGGAGAATAGACATTCCGAAGGACCATTACTGCTGTTAAGTAACGTTTCCCTTCTCCAGCACTGGATCTTTTCATCCATTTCATAGTTTTATAAAGCATAAATATTCCCTACCCTATTGAAATGGCTGCCATTCAAGCACCTTTTTGCACAAAGGGATTTCATCTTTTCTTCCTAAATTCTTCGAATCGGTGAACACCTTACTCCAAAGAGCAGCAGCAAGATTTACAGAGAACGTTTGCTATTGTAGTTCGAGAAACATTTTCAGTAGAATAAATTGGAAGTTACAAACTCAAAACCTCACACTATTAATAGTTTAATCGTGCCAAACTAACTAGAGCTGGCCTTTGGCCAGGTAGTGACCTTCCCAAAACAAAATGTGGTGCCCTACCCGACTTGTCATCTTTAATTGTCATTGTGTATAGAAAATAGAATGGTGGGGGGAAGGTGATGGGGAACAAGACAAGGGATAAAAAAAGAGTTCAGAACAGTATTTACTACACTTTTCGGGAGCCCCAGGTTGGAGGGAGACTGGTGCTGGCTGCTTCCGCGCCCCTCTGAAGGTTCGCGCCCCGGGCGTGGGCCCAGTGCACCCATGCCAAAGGCCAACCTGAAGCTAACACTAACTGCAGCAGGAAAGTGCTCTATGTTTACACCAAAGGAACAGGACTGTGTGTATGCACTGGTGTTCACATGGCCCACAATGATATTGCAACACTTGCAAATAATGTTATTTCTTTCTACAGGTTCGCATGCTGTCTCAAAAAGCCTTCACAATATTTCTAAAAACCCTGCACGAAAACCGACTTTAACTTTGAAACTTCCAGCTCTTTATTCTACTTTTTCTTAAAAATGACCCTTCTTGCTTTCCATCCTCTGCATGCCTTCGCTCTCCGAGTACAGCTTGCTCTGAATCACTTGCATGTTTGCCTTAATCTTAACTATTGTATCTGTGCAAATTGCAGACACTTTATTTTGAAGATCACAACCTCATATAAAAGTCACACCGTGCACCTTGTCTCTGTAGGTCATCTATTAATACCGTCGACCAATGCGTGAATTCACATACCATCCTATTCCACTAGAGATCACACCTAATTCCTACTAATATAATCTGCCACATAGAAACTGGATTAAAGGCATGGAATGATTCCTATCCAGCACAAGACAAATTCCAATAACCAACAATAACTCCCTAAAAATCCACTAACACTAGAACCTGGAACAACATGCTTCCCAGCATAAAATCCCAACAATGCCTTGTCTGGGAGAGTAAGTGCTATATAATGCAGGGACGAGGTGTGGCGCAGCGGCCAGGGCGGCTGACTACCAAACCCGGGGGCTCACGGTTCGGTCGCCGGCGGCAGATCAGCACAGCACCATGTGACTTTGGGCAATAGCTCTCTTAATCTTCCTGACGGCCCCAACGCCTTGACGCCCTCTGGTAATTCTTCGCGCTTTACAAATACTGTACATTTATATTTACACAGTTACAATACAGTCTATAATCTACACTAAAACGAATACATAACACTTAGCAGTCTGATAGTCGACTGTAGTTGATACAGGCTGCAAAATAATTCATTTTACTGATTGACACTCTTACACTAACATAAGACAAAACTGCTATGGGTAATATCTGCCGTCACCCAGTAGGATTCCAGTCCAAAGCAGTAAACCACCAATCACCAATTGAACAGGCATGGAATACTGGAAGAGATCTTCCAAAAGCAACTAGCAACATAATACGGCCATTTCTTGGCATGGCACAATGACAATCAGATTTAGGATGATATTTGCAAAGTTCATGCTAGCAGATCTCTCTGCCACTTCTCCCTTGAATTTATGTCTGCACAGGACAATAAACTTAAACAAAATATCTCAGAATGGACAACTCAGTGCAGTAATCAACTAAAGAGACTGTGAGCATAAGAAATACAACAAGCAATGGCGAAGCCAATACGTCTCGCCTATGCAAGAGCTATTGCCTTGTCCAATATGTTTTAGCCATGATGTAAACTAGTGTGGCTGCTGTTTAGCATGGCTAAAAGTTAGTGGCATAGAGGAGAGTGGAGTGTCATAAAATAGGGTGTCATGGAGTAGAGTGGAGTGCTATGGATGGCATAGGGAGTTGTGGAGTGGCTTAGAGCAGAGTTGAGTAGCGTGGAGTATCATGAATTGGTGTAGAGTGTTGTGGAGTGTCATAGAGATAGTAAGGTGTTGTAGAGTGGAAGGGCGTAGAGCGGAGTAGAGTGGAGGAGAGTTGAGTGGAGGAGAGGAGAGTTTCAGAGTGGAGTAGAGTGTCGTAGAGTTGAGTGGAGGAGAGTGTCAGAGTGGAGTACAGTGTCGTAGAGTGGAGTGGCATAGAGTGTCATGGAGTGGTGTATAGCAAAGTGGAGTGGTGTAGATGCTGTTGCATAGAGTGGAGTAAAGTGTTGTAGACTAGAGTGGCATAGAGTGGAGTAGATTGTCATAGAGTAGGGTGGCATAGAGTAGAGTAGTGTAGTAGAGTGGAATGGCATACAGTGGAGTACAGTGTTGTAGGGTGGAGTGGTGTAGACTGGAGTGGCATACAGTGTCATAAAGTGGAGTGGCATAGAGTGGAGTGAAGTAGTGGATTGGAGTGGAGAAGAGTAAAGTAGAGTAGTGTGTTGTGGAATGGAATGGAATAAAGTGTTATGGCAAGACATAGAGGGAGTTACAGTGAGCGTCGTAGGGTGCAGAAGTGTTTGTAGAATGGCATAGTGTGTGGTGTAGTGTCATAGAGTGTAGTGTCATAGAATGGAGTAGAGTGGGCTAGAGTGAAGTGGCGTAAAGCACAGTGATGTAGAGTAGGTTGGCATAGAATGCAGTGGTGTAGAGTGCATTGATTTTAATTCGTGGTGTAAAGTGCTTTGGCATAGAGTGCATTTGCTTACAGTGCAGTGACATGGCATAGAGCGGTGTAGTAGCATAGATTTCAGTAGGGTAGAGTGCAATGACATAGAATGGAGTGGCGCGGAGTGGTGCAGAGTGGCGTAGAGTGCAGTGGCGTAGGGTAGATTGTTTCAGAGTAGAGTGAAAAGGTGCATTGTAGAGTGGAGTGGTGCAGTATAGAGTACAGAGGTGTAGAGTAGAGTAAAGTACAGTGGTGTAGAGTGCAGTGGTGCAGAGTAGATCAGAGTGGTGTATTCAGTGCAGTGGCATAGAGTGGAGTATTGCAGAGTAGAGTGGCATAGAGTATAGTGGCTTAGTGTGCATTGGTGTAGAGTTTATTAGAGTGGAGTAGAGTTGAGTGGTGTAGAGTAGAGTGCAGTGGTGCACAGTAGAGTAGTGTAGAGGTCAGTGGTGGAGAGTGCAGTCTTGCAGAGTTGTGTGTCCTAGAGTGAAATGGTATAGAGTGCAGTAGTGTAGAGTGCATTGGAATAGAGTGCAGTGGCATAAAGTGCAGTGGCATAGAGTAGAATGTTGCGGAGTAGAGTGCTACAGAGAGTAGTGGCATACAGTACAGTAGTGCAAAGTAGAATATAGTGGCGTAGAGTGCAGTGACATGAAGTGCAATGTTGTGTAGCAGAATAGTGTGCAGTGGCGTAGAGTGCAGTGGCGTAGAAAAGAGTGTTGCAGATTAGAGTGTAATGGTGTGGAGTGCAGTGGTGCAGAGTATTTGGCATAGAGTGCAGTGGTGTAGGGTACATTGGTAGTGAGTTTGGAGGTGTAGAGTACATTGGTGTAGAGTGCAGTAGTTTAGAGTAGAGTGGCGTAGACCACAGTGGTGTAGAGTATAGTGGTGCAGAGTAGAGTAGAGTGGTGTAGAGTGGCACAGCAAAGATTGCAGTGATGTAGAGTGCAGTGGCATAGATTTGAGGGCTGTGTAGAGTAGTGGCGTATAGTAGATAGTTTCAGGGTAGAGTGAAGAGGCATGGATTGGAGTGGTGCAGGGTAGAGTGGAGTGGTGCAGGTTAGAGTGGAGTGGCATAGAGTAGTGGTGTTGAGTGCACTGGCATAGAGTGGAGTGGTGCAGGGTACAGTGGAGTAGCCCAGACTGGAGTGGTTTAGAGTGCAGTGGTTCATAGTAGAGTTGATTGGCATAGGGTAGAGTTGTACAGAGTAGAGTAGAGAGGTATAGATTTAAGTGACACATACTAAAGTGTCATAGAGTGCAGTGGTGCAGAGTAGATTAGAGTGACATAGAGTGAATTGGTGTAGAGTGCAATGGCATAGAGTGTAGTGGCATAGATTGCATTGTCACAGAGTGTATTGGCATGGAGTGTAGAAAGTGGCATAGAGTAGAGTGGTGCAAGATTGGGTGCTGTGGCAAAGAGCGTAGTGGTGCAGAGTAGACTGGCGTAGAGTTCATTGGCAGAGATTGCAGTGTTGCAGAGTACACTGTCGTAGAGTACACTGGTGTAGAGTTGAGTGGCATAGAGTGCAATGGTGTAGAGTGCAGTGGTGAAAAGGAGAGTGGTGTAGAGTAAAGTGGCGTGGAGAGCAGTGGGGTACAGTACAATGGTGCAGAGTGAAACAGAGTGTTGTAGATTTTAGTGATCTAGAGTGCAATGGTGTAGAGTAGAGTGTTGTAGTGTGCAGTGGCATGGAGTAGAGTGTTGCAGAGTAGAGTACAGTGGCATAGAGAGTATTGGTTTTGAGTGACATGGTATAGAGAGCATTTGCATAGAGTGCAGTGCTGTAGAGTGCATTCGGATAGAGTGCAGTTGCGTAGAGTGCAGTGGCATAGAGTAGTGAAGAGTAGAGTGAAATGGAATGGAGTGGTGCAGGGTAGATTGCAGTGGCATAGAGTATATTGTTTCAGAGTAGAGTGAAGTGGTGTAGAGTGCAGAGGCATAGAATACGTGTTCCACTCCTAAACCTTATCCTTTTTCTTTCTCCTTCCTCCTCTCTTCTAAAACAAAACCCACACCACCTGTCCTCCGTACATTCCTTTTACATGCTCACAACACTAACCTAATGTTATTATATTCGTTTTATTGTATCTTATATGTACAGCCCTGAGGAAGCCCCAGGCCGGATGGCCATGTAGGGGGCGAAACACGTGTTGGCTGTGCCATCTTTTTCTTTTTTCTTTGTACCCACTCTTACGAATAGAGTGCAAATAAATGATTATACACCTTTTGGATTAACCTGTACAGAATTGGAATTTCTCCCACAAAAAAATAAGACGAAACAAACCTTGCCCAGACAAACCTACGGAATAGAGTGTCATAAAGTGCAGTGGTGCAGAGTAGATTAGAGTGACTTAGAGTCGATTGGCATAGAGTGCAATGGCATAGAGAGGAGCGATGCAAAGTACAGTGGCATATGGTGTAGTTGTGTATCGTGCATTGGCGAAGTGTGGTGAAGAGTAGATTGGTGCAGAGAAGAGTGCAGTGGCATAGAGTGCAGTGGTGCGAGTAGAGTGACGTAGAGTTCAGTGGTGGAGAGTACAGTGTTGCAGAGGAGAGTGGCATAGAGTGAAGTGGCATGGGCAGAATAGAGTGGAGTGGTACAGTGTAGAATGCAGTGGCGCAGAGTGGCATTGGCCTAGAGTGGCTTAGAGTAGAGTACAGAGGTGTAAAGTGCCACAGAGTTCAGTGGCAGAGAGTGCAGTGTTGCAGTGTATATTGCTGTGGAGTTCATTGGTGTAGAGTGCAATGGTGTAGAGTAGGTTGGTGCAGAGTAGAGTGGCATAGAAAGTAGTGTTTCGGAATAGAACACGTAGAGTGCAGTAATGTGCAGTAGATTGGCATAGAGTGTATTGGTTGTGAGTAAAGTGGTGTAGAGTGCAGCGGCATAAAAGAGTGGCACGCAGTGGAGTGTTGCAGCGTGGTGTATAGTGCTGCAGAGTAGAGTATAGTGGCGTACAGTGCAGTGGTGCAGAGTAGACTGGCATACAGTGCATTGGTTTTGAGTAAAGTGTTGTAGCGAGCAGTGGCCTGGAGTGCTGTGGTTAAAGTAGAGTGCAGTGGCATAGAACAGAGTAGCAGAGAGTGGAGTGTTGCAGCATAGATTGCAGTGGAGTAGAGTGGCATGGCGCAGAGTGGAGTGGTGCTGAGTGCAGTGGCGCAGAATGTAATTGGGCAGAGCAGAGTGAAGTGACAAAGAGTGGAGTGGTGTACGGTATAGCGGAGTGGTGCAGGGTACAGTGCAGTGGCATAGAGTGCAGTGGTGTAAAGTAGATTACAGTGGATTGGCATAGAGTGCACTGGCGTAGAGTGGAGTCATACAAAATAGAGTGTATGCACGTAGAGTGCAGTGGCATTCAGTGCAGTGTGGCAGAGTGGCATAGAGTGGGGTGCCGTAGTGTGGAGTGGTGCAGAGTAGAGTGGATTGGTATAGACTGGAGTGGTGTAAAGTGCAGTGGCAAAGGGTGCAGTGGTGCATAGTGGAGTAGAGTGGGGTACAGTGCATTGGCATAGACTAGAGTGATGAAAAATAGGGTAAAGAGGTGTAGAGTGAAGTGGCATAAACTGGAGTGGTGCAGAGTAGAGTGTAGTGATGCACTGTGGAGTGGCATAGAGTGGAGAGGCGTAGTATGGAGTGGTGTAGAGTTGAGTGCAGTGATGTGGAGTGGGACAGAGTAGAGTAGAGTGGGGTAAAGTGGAGTATGCATGGTGTGATAACGCAATACCATTACAGACAACACATCTTCAATTGAAATGACCATTACATTTCCACAAACATACAGTTTTACTGATAAAAGTCTACAGCACTCAAACAATGTGTAGAAATTTCATCATCTAATGTATTGATTTGTTTTGATTGTACTAAAATATTTGTTTCCACCACACTTTAGAATTACCAAAAATGTGCTAGATTTGTGCTTTCCTAATTCTGATATATTCTGAAATACCTTTATAAATTAATTTACAGATATTTACATTTTGTTGTGTGCCTGAAGAAAAATAACATCGTACAGTCTCCCTCCAGCACACTTTAAGTAGCTAGCATGATTGTCACACAAATCCTCTTACTTTGTAGTAGGAAAAAGAAAGTCAACACCAAGCTCCCTAGGAAGACAGAGCCTGACATTTGGCCTCTATCTTTGAATGCACAGCAAAAGTGACAAGATAAGAACACGATTTAAAGGCCTATTAACAGAAAGGGAGCACTTGGAAGGATAGAGTAAATAAGGTATGGGCCATGGTAGGGATGAACTCAAGTTGGAAAGCCTAAAACAAATAAATCCACCAGCAAATAGAAAGCAAACAAATGTGAGTTACAAACTACAAAGCCAATGGAAAGCAGTGGGCAGAATGTATTCCCAGGGAAGCTTTCTGAATGTTCTCAAGATGTCTTTCGCAAACCAGATAGCTGCACTGTGTGGTAGGCTGGACCTAAAAAGGGACCTGCAGAGCTGCTCAAATATTCCAGCTTACATAAAACCTTAATCTCAGCACCTATCTCTCACACTTCTTCATCCATCACACTGCTATACGCTACAACCCATAACACAATAACCGCACCTTGGTCGTCCTCATGCATAACATAGAAACATTCCCATACAGGATCAAAACAAAGACAACATCCTTCCAACCAAACACTGTACACACTATAGCGTGCAACCCATGTAGGCAAGCACTACAACACCCCTCATAGGGGTAGTAACCGCTATATAAAAGATGCAATACAATGCAATAGCACAGCGTCTTGTTAAATCAATACATTGGTTATGCAAGAGTGAGGCAAGAACCAGAGCCAGCCTATCAATCTTTCAAACAGGACAAGCGTGTCCTGGGTCTGGTTACCCAACAACCTTCTTTTGCCTACCTTAATCCCCCTGAAAGTCCAAACTTCATTTTAGATCCCAGAAACCCTTGCTGTACAGTGTTCCCATTGGGGGCATTGTCCGTCTTTCCCCTTTCAACTTCCTTTTACTTTAGTTTTTGGCAGGAAATTATATTTCATAGACATCTCACAGTGGGCGTTCAATGACATGTCTCTAGTATGACTGCATCACGGTCCTGTGTGCCTCAAGTTGGTATAAGCCTAATGTGGACACAGCAGCACAAAACTGCGTCACGGGTCTCGAGGTGGCCAAGCCAACAAATAACAGAGAGAGCCGAGCCAGAGCCAAGCCAACGGAGTGGCAGGTCTCTAAGAACCGAAGCATGAGCCGGGCCCTGAAAATGTTTGCACCTAAATAGTGTTACAAACACCATATAAAAATATGATAAAGACTATTCAAAATTAAAAAATGTATTTCTCCAACATTCAGAACCGTTTCAACATAGCACATCAGATTACATCACTGCACTGAAAGGCATTTAACAAACGTAGTAGTTTTTAAACATGAACTTAAAAATATTCATGCCCATCCAACACGCCATAATGACTTAATTAGTCACCCCGCAGACAATGGCTATTGCCCATATTTAAATATTGGGGTCTACGCCAATGTCGCCCAGCCTATCTGGCGTTACAATATCTAGAAAATGAATTGATAGCAAAAGCAACTGTACGTTTTTTGAAATTTTGCATACGCCATAGGTCTAATCTCTGAAAATCAAATGTATGAAGAGACTACAAGGGTTGGTAGTAAGAGTCTAACCTCTTCTTTTAATGATTTTACAAAATGCATTTTAAACTCATGATTTTTTAACAGTCTTTTTAAATTGAACTAATGTATGAAATGTATTTCTATGAACTTTTATGGTCTTCTTTGCAAAACCGAATAAAGTGATTTTTGATTTGATTTGATTTGACTTAATTAGTGAATTTAGAAGCAAGTCAGCTGTTCTGTGTGTCCTATATGTGGCAAACGTGTTTTCATGGAACAATATTGTAATCAATTTAAATCAGACACAAGAGAGGGGTTTGTATTGCACACAGCCGGAACTCACGTACTGCAAAGTGCTCTCAAATTCAATAGTGAGCAAAAAGAAAAGAAAATATTTGCCCAGAATCATACAATTTGATCAGCCAGTAAAGCCGGTATAAATCCAAAGTTTTCTGGCTTCACATTGTGTTATTCAGCATCCAGCTGGGTGTCTCTTTCCCTTTCATGCTTGTCGTTAAAAGGTTATTTTCTCTCAGCTCATGACACATGAAAGCTTGGTTCATTTGGAGCTCCGGGGACTACGAGGGCCTCGAGCTGAGCCAGGGGCAGGCATCAGGCTTGAGCTTTCATTGGTCACCCACCTCTACACTGGTCACAGTCTGATCTTTGAAAAACTGGCATATAAAACAGCAGGACGGACGCTGTAATTGGCGCTGGAGAGGGAGAAGCAGTGTTTAATTTGTGCCTGTGGTTTCCGGTGCTGGCACCGGCACTTAATTGCCAACACCTGTGCTTATGAAAGTCTGCCACAAGATAGCGCTGTTTGTCTAAGTTAAATATGAGCACAAACCAATTGTTTAATATTTAAACAAACAATTAAAAGGACTGATTAATACCTGCTGCCCCCCAAGCCATTCTCATAGCTTTGGGGGCCTAGAACAGTTGGATTTGCCACTCTTGTTGCAGTGCGATGGTTAGTAGTTGTGATGGTACTGTAATTGGCAGGGCTGGCAGGGGCAATGGCACATCTTCTTTTTTTTTTTTTTTACAAATTAACCACTGGAAGGAGCAAACGTGAGGATGCTTTCTGGAGAAGCGATAACGTGTGCATAAATAAGAAAGGCATTTTCGATGAGTAAACGCCATCTCACAACTTGTGATGTCGAATTGCAACAAGAAAGGCATTTTTGATGAGTGAACGCCATCTCACTACTTGTGATATCGAATTGCATGCGGCATCAATGGATCAGTGGAATAATTCCAGGCGGCTAGGGAACTGCTTCACTCAGGGCCGTTTCTAGGTGTTTTGCTGCCCTAGGCGAGAATTGAAAAATGCCGCCCCCCCCCCCCCTTTTACTACCATCACTTCTCCCCCTGTCATCCAGGCTAGAATAATTAATACACTAGATATTCCCAAACTCATGTTTTTTGCCGCCCTCTTCCTTTTGCTGCCCTAGGCGGCCGCCTAGTCTTGCCTAATGGTAGAAACGGCCCTGGCTTCACTCGTCCTACCAGCTGCAAAGAATGATTCCCCCATCACCAATCTTTGATTAATGTTGGTGGCTTCATCTCAGGCTAACTGAACAAATCTCCTGAGACAGGGGCTATCCGTGGCTGTTGAACCGATTGCACGGTAAAGTAGGCCGCTGCCGCCTCAGGTGGCTGCGCTTGCCTGCTCTCATCTATGCGTTGCAGCCCAGCAGTTCAAGGCTGGAACCTGCTGAGAGTCGTAGAGATGCCGTGAAGCAGACAGGGACCTGGGAGCGGGCGAGTTTTACAACAATGGTGAAAGCCCGCGACAAGTTGGGAGTGAATAAAGGCCACAAATAGGAATGACTTGTCCTAATACTAAACAAGCATTGGTACAGCCAACGGGTCTGCGTTTAATGCAGTGCTTAATTTGTTTTAAATAGTAGGTGCCAGGGCCCTATTCAGGAGGCCACTGCAGATTGCTCAACATGCTCCCCGTGTAAGCACTACCAATGACAGTACCAACACAACTATTAGACACCACACTCTTACAAGCGTGACAGTTCAGATTATTCCAGGCCACCCATAGCTATCAAAAGGCGTGCACAGCAGGTATTATTCATATTTAATGTACATTGAGTTATTAGAAAACTATTGTGCTCATCTCAGAATCAGTCAGACGCCGGTACCATGTCATAAATGCTGGTGTTGAGAATTAAGTGCCGGTGTTGAGCATTAAGTGCCGGTGCTGAGCACCAGAAACCACCAACTCAAATTAAACACTGGTTTTATGTGCTAAAGCATTTGAGTGTTGGCACAATAAGGTGAGAAATAGTGGAAGGAGCCTTTAGAAGGGAACAGAGGGGGGTGCATTTGTAAAGTAGTCCCACATGCAGAGCTGGCCTTTGTACAGATGGTTCCTTGGGCAGAAAACCATTTGGCAACTTTACAGCTGTTTAGGCAAAATGGAGCCCCTTTTGTTTTCACAGGTCAGTCCCTGTCTGGTTAGATCAGAGCGGTAACTGGCCTCTGAACACAAGCATCTCCTTGTCTCCTTCAACTCACCTGAATTGCCACAACTTAGCTTGGTGGTGGTGCCAAGTTGTTGGTGGAGATTGTTGCTGCATGGATGAGAGGGATCTTGGTGGGCATAGAAGGGGTTGATGAGATGTTAAAAACAGTGCCAGATGAAATATAAACAAAACGATTTGAAGCACTTTAAGGTGAACCACTGGTACCAGGTGAGAGGGACCTTGCTGTTTGAGAGACCTTAATGGAGGCATCTCCATGTGCCTTGCTAAGGTTAGGCACTCTGGGCGTGGGCCCAGCTCACCCATGCCCACATGTGGTACAATGCAAGCACCAAAGTGGAGGCAGAAGTAGCTGTTGGTGAACCACTGAAAGGTTGAGCCAAGCTCAAGCCAGATGCTGGGCTCTGGCTCAGCTCAAAGTCATTTTAGGCCCTCAAGCCCAAAATAAGCAGAGATTTTATGTGGTGTCTGCCAACCATTGACGCTCTATTAATGTGCACCAAAAAATAACAATCAAAGCATTACATTTTGATGTAAAACAGGACAGAGAAAGAGATACCCAACTAGTGGCTGAATTGCACAATGGAAAATCAGAAGACCTGGGATCAATCCCAGCTTCATTGCTTGACCAAATTCTGTGATACTAGATAAATATTTTATGTCACCAACCCTCCTTTTTAAGGTCTCATCTGAGACTGCGCATGTGCTGTCATTTGCAAGATATTTTGTTATTAGCCAAAAGTGGGCTTAGAGACTGTCCATTGCTTACTATTGGTTGGCTTCATGGTCACTCTCATTTGCTTGTTTCTAATTTGTTGACCCGGTGGGCTTCACGTCCTCTTTTTGTGTTTGACCCTCCACTGGAGCATGGCAAAAGTACTTGTGTCCTTCTACTGCATGCGTTGGGAGAGCTACTATTTTCTTTTTGTAAGCACTCCTGTGAGTGTATGTGTTCATCTGTTTGTTCCCAACCCCTCCTGCATATGGTCCACTCTCTCCATGTTGCCTCCTGCCTTCCCTCTATCCGTGTTGCCTACCGCCTCTCTCTCTATCTGTCACGTACTGCCCTGCAAAAAAAGTTCTATGAAGCAGCCAGCACTGGGTGTGTCATAGCACTTTAAAAATCTTTTTGTCCGTGTTGCCCCCTCCCCCTCCCACTCCTTCCATCCCTCCAGGTTTCCTCTTACCTCGCCCTCCCTCCCTGCCAGCAATTAAAAAATTAGCAGTATGACCCTGCTCTGCTCGTGCCCTACCGCTTTTTTTACTTCCAGCCATGCTTCATAAAAGCTGCACTGCTGGGGGGCGTGGCCAACTGCCATCGGGAATGGCCGCTCGGTAGCTTAGCTCTGGAGCGCCTCTCCTGCAATATCTGTCTAATCTGAGATCCCCCTGGCCGAATCGCCACCCGAGGGGTTCGCTACCTGCTGTGAAGGAGTTGGGAGCTGTGGGCTGACTTTGAAGAAGATCGGGATTGTTGCCAACGTAGGGCTCCGGGCGCCAGCTCCTCCGAAGTTGTCCCTGCGGCCGGAAGTAATTCTGGGAGGCTTGAGTGCACAAATCAAGACCGGTGCGGAGGCCTGGAACTAGCGAGGGCCGGGACAACCGTCTGAGCAGCGCTGTTCGCCCCGATGGAAATCTACTGCCCTGCATCGAACAAAAGGGACGGAACCGGTGCTCAAGCATGATCGGAGAGGTGAAGGCTGCTTGTACAGGCCACGTTCCGCTGCTGCGGGGCAGAGTTATCCAGCCGCCTCTGGGGTGAGATCTACCGACTGTTGCGGGCATTTGGGAGCTGCACAGCTGACGGTGGTCCGAAGCCCAGTGACACTTCCTGTAGGGGCCTAGCAGGTCCAGTGGCCCGTCTGGGGGAAAAGAGACGGGGGAGGAGTGTGCTGCTGCAGCGGTGAACAGGTCTGGGCCTGTGGTGTTAGGGAGGCCCGGGGACACTGTTGTGCGATTGACCCTTCACGACTGGCACTCAGTTCCGACGAAGCACTGGTACAGAGGTGTGTTGAGAGATCACCTTGAGCACTGGGAAGAGCGGGGGTACCCCCCCCCCCCCACAAAGATCGAGCTGCTCATAGCGGAAACGCATGCAGATCGCCCAGCTCAGGACGGTTTGGTTACAGCGGTGGGGCGGTGGTCGCAGTGAGGTGGTTAACCTGTTGGACAGACGGGGTGCTGTTCGCCAAAACCGACAGGCCGAGTGGTATTAGTCACTGCAGGCGGCGGGGAGTAATGAGAGCGCCCCCACAGTGAGTGGCGACCACCGTGATAGCACACTATGGCGTCTGGACACAGCAACCGTACGGCTGTGCAGGCTAAGTTGGACAAATTTGCCTGGCAAAAGCAACAGGGCAAGGAGCGAGGTGAGTCGGCAGCCTTGAGCGACAGTGTAGAACCCACAAACAAAGATATCCTGGAGGCCATCATGATGGTAAGGACCTCCCTCTAGACCCAGATAGATACAGTGGCTACGGAGGTGGCTTTGATCCGTGAGGATATGAAAAAAATGGCGGAGCGAGTGGGCACAGTAGAGAACACTACCAAGGAACTGGTTACGGATACCGCGCTCCTTAAAAGACAGGTGATAGAGTTGCTCACTTCTCAAGAGGCGATGGCGCTGCAACTGGACGACTATGAAGGTAGAATGCGGCGCAACAACGTTCGCATTCTTGGAGTACCGGAGTGCGCGGAAGGGCAGGCTGTCGATCTGTTCGTCGAGGAACTTGTTCTCAAGCAGCTGCAACCACGTGGACTTTCCAACTGTTTTTCCATAGAACACGCTCATCGTGTTCCGGGGGAGCGCCCAAAGCCCGGGACACCGCCACGGCCGCTCCTGGCCCGGGTGTTTAATTTTCGGGACCGCGATGTTATCCTGCAGACTGCAAGAGCGGCCCCCCCGCTGAGCTTCGAGAATAGCAGAATAACGTTCTTCCCAGACATTACCCTGAGAGTGCAGAAACAACGCTTTTTGGAGGTGAAACGCACCCTCAGGGACCAAGAGATTAAGTATGCTATGTTGTTCCCGGCCAAACTCAGAGTTGAAGCTAATGGTAAATCATGGTTTTTCACGAGGCCGGAGGAGGCCTGGGACTGGCTTGAGGGATGGCACACTGTTGGACAGAAGTCACGCAAGATCCCTTCCGCAGCCGATGGAGCAGACTATTGGCGACACCAAAGACGTTCCCCTCCACATTCTGACTCAGATTCTCAGGGCCATACAAGAGGGTGCTAAAACTGTGGTTTGACTTCGATTTGTTCGACAATTCCAGGGTGAAAGGTCCCACATGGGTACTCCCGATGGTAGGTCGATGGCTGTGCTCTGCACTTGAACCTTGATTGAAGCTTATACTTCAGCTGGGAGGGCCAGAATGTCCGGGTGAATGTTAAGGAATAGACCAAAGGTTTTTCTGTGTGGGCCAAGATTGTTCCCAGATCCGAGTTATTTACTGGGGGCGGCGGGGCCGGGGTGGAGTCTGTGTTGTACTTACAATTGTTACGGGGGTGGAGTTGCTCACGTTCCCTGAAGTTGCTTAAGGGTGGGCGACAGGCACTCTGCATGTTGGGGGTGGCGGGCGGCTCTTGTCCCGTTGTGCAGGGAGGCAGGGAGGGGGTTCAACAGGAGTTGGGGGGGTTGGGGTGGACTTGTTGGAGGGTGTTTTGGTTTCTTGCATCGGGAAGGGATAATCTTTGGACAGCTAATATGTCACTAGGCACTACTACTATCGACATGGGTATTGTGTTTCGCGACACTGTCATACATTTTGATTGCTTTGGTTCCGCTCTGAACGTCAACATTGGGGAGGCAGGCAGGGACGGTCGAATTGTCATATCGGTTGCACAACTACTGTATTCTGATGGTGCCAGGGCGGGGACTTAGAGTGTCCACTTGGAACGTAAACGGTCTGGGGTATAAAATTAAGAGGGGCATTGTCCTGCAATATATTCACAGACATGCTCTCGACATGGTATTGTTACAGGAGACTCACTCGATAGGGAATTCCTGCATGGCTCTGAATAGGAAGGGTTACCGTATGATCGTACACTGCGGGTTCACCACAGGCTCTAGAGGGGTTGGGCTACTGCTGTGCAAGGGCTGTCCTTACGTGGTACAGAACACCTGGGTAGACGTGCAGGGTAGATATGCAGCAACCATGGGTATGTGGGAAGGAAGGGTGATCAATGTGGTTTCAGTGTACGCCCCCCCTGGACTGCAGCACCTAACATTGCAGGATGTGGGGGCGCTGATGTTGGCCCTACCAGTAGGATCGCTAATACTGGGGGGAGACTTTAATTTGACTATAGACGGCCTACGAGACCGACACCCGCCTAGACCTGACCACGTGCACGGCTCACAACTTCAGGGATTCGCAGATGCCCTGGGAGAGGTGGATGTATGAAGGTGGTCACACCCTCATCACACACACTACACACATCAGTCGGGTGTCCATGGCAGTCAATCACGGATCGATTATCTGTTTACTCATGCCCAAGACATAAACGATTGACTGATTCTACAAATCTGGCACGAGGTATTTCAGACCACTCCCCCGTTTTGGCAGTTTTTGGCATCCAACCCACTAGGCGTCCAGGCCCAATAATGATACAGCCGTGGGCACTGAAGATACCCCTCGTTAAGGAAAGCCTCCGACAAGACACCGATTACTATTTCGACGAAAACGTGGGATCGGTCACGTCGGTGGTTACAATTTGGAGGGCATACGGGACGGTAATCAAGGGCAGGGCACTGTCCTTGATGGTAGGCCACAGATCCAAGCATAACAGGAGGGTGGTTGAACTAGAAAGGGACATTTTGGAACAGGGGGTGGCCCTCTCTCGGGATCCTAATCCCGATACCCAACACAGGGTCAACACAAAAAGACTGGATTATAGACAACTTTTATTGGAAGAGGCTACTATGCGCTCCCTGGCTACGCGTCACCGGATTTATGAACAGGGCGAACGTACAGGTAAACTTCTGGTGTGGTTTGAACAAAAGGAACAGGCAGCAAGATGGGTGCGAGCAATAAACGGCCCGGACGGCTTCCTGATAACCGATCCCCAGGGTATTGCAGAAGCCTTTGCGTCCTACTTTGAGTAGGTGTATCGGGTCCCGCAAACATCGCAAGCCTCAAGGGCTGCAGACCTTCTTGCCACCATAGAGGTGGTGTGCCTCTCTCCCCTGGATAGAGAGGTACTGGAAGCGGATTTCTCTGTGGAGGAGGTCCGCAAAACCATACTGGATGTTCGGTCGGGTAAAGCGATGGGTCCTAATGGACTACCTATCGAGCTTCTTAAACCAATGGCGACAAAACTAGCACCCCACTTGTTAAATTTATATAATGAATGCTTAGACTCGGGGCTGCTACCGGCTGATATCCGTAATGCTGCCATTGTAGTCATCCACAAGTCCGATAAGCCAGCGGAGGATTGCAAATCGTACCGCCCTATCTCGCTGCTTACAGTGGAAGCGAAAATTCTGGCCAAACTCCTGGCCAATCGTCTAGTCCCGTATCTTAATGATTTAATACATCTTGATCAGTCGGGTTTTATGCCCAGTAGAAATACTGCTAGAAATTTGTGACGAGTACACGGTGTACTGGGGTGACTTGACACTCTAGAGGAGGAGGCGATTTTGCTATCACTTGATGCCACCATGGCATTTGATACAATCGAATGGGAGTATCTTTTTGCTGTTCTGGCTCGCATGGGGTTTGGACCCAAACTAATTGGATGGATCAGGCTCCTATATACGCAGCCCACGGCGCATGTCACGGTTCACAATCACTGCTCCGCCTCTTTTCCCCTCCGTCGGGGTACGCGGCAAGGTTGCCCGCTGTCACCTCTCCTCTTTGCCATGGTGCTGGAGCCGCTGGCCGTTTGGATCAGGGGAGACCCGGGTGTAAGGGGCATTAAATGGACCAGCGAACACGAGGACCGAATATCGCTGGGATACCTCCGGGTGACTATGCGCTTTATAAAAATAAATAATAATAATAATAATAATAATATCACTCTACGCGGACGATATTCTGCTATATGTGGCCTCTCCAGCACGTTCGCTGCAACAGGTGTTACACATCTTTCACATCTTTGGCGCACACTCGGGGTATCAGATAAATTGGTCCAAATACCAGATGTACGCACTCTGGGTGGAACCCCCATATAGCCCTAGAGGTTATGACATACCAGTGGCGGTGCAAGGTTTGCGGTATCTCTGCATTTTTATCACATCCGATGTTAATCTTTTTATGAGCGAAATCTGAAGGTGCCCCTGCAACGCTTGAAGTCGGATGTTACGCATTGGAGGTCATTGTCCCTTACTCTTTTGGGACGCGCCTCCTTGTTTAAATGCTCGCCCTCCTGCGCTTTCTGTACGCTTTGCAAAATGCTCCTAATCCTGTCCCTGACTCCTATTTTTCGCAAATTGAGGGGGTGGTGCGGGGGTTATTATGGGAGGATAGACCTCCACGGATCGCCATAAACAAACACACCATGGGGTGGTATGATGGTGGTATAGGGTTGCAGGATCTGCGCCTTTACTATCGGGCATCGCAGTTGACAGCCATTAACATATGGGTGTTTGGACCATACGATGATCCTAATTACAGAACAGACCATTGGCTCATGGGGAGGGGGGGGTACAACAGGGCACTCTACACGAATAACCGGAAGTTACAGTTAACGGGCCCCACGGCTCGTACGGTGGAAGTGTGGCATGGAATCCAGTGTAAGCTAGGGTGGCGTAACTGTCTAACTAAGGCGACTCCGTTATGGGAACCGGATATATTGGGTCGCCTCAGCAAATGTCCAGGATTTGATAAATGGGACATGATAGGAATCTCCAAAGTGGGGGACATGTGGGTGAAAGGAAAAAAGGCAACATTTGCTGAATTACAGGCCAAATACCATCTTGCGCCATCGGAGACCTTTAGGTATCTCCAAATTAGCCATGCCATTACCTCGGCCCACCCGAGGGGTACCCCCCTTCCGGAGGCTTCCCTGCTGGAGGACTGACTCTTGTTAGATCCAATGGACTGTAAAGCCATCTTCCTAATGTATAAAAAATTTGTGAATAACCGAGCTGACCCAATGGTGAAATTACGGTCGACCTGGGAACATGATCTGGGGGAGATTGTAGATGAGGATTGCAGAGAGGCGCTCGCTTCTCTCAGAGAAGTGGCGATCCCTATGCGACTCCGACTGGTCCAGCTCAAAGTGCTCCATAGGGTTTACTTTGATGCCAAATTATTGTTTAGGTTGGGTAGGAGACCGGACCCGATCTGCCTCCGACGATGTGATCAAATCGGTACATTCACACATATCATCTGGGACTGCCCTCACATACAACATTATTGGACAGACATCACCCGACAACTAGCCAGGGCGTGTTGCAAACCTATTACGCCATCCCCCAAACTATGTCTCCTCAATATTTGGGAGGCAACTGACCTCTCACAGGCAGAGCAATCGTGAGCCATGATGGGATGGGCCATAGCCAAACGCAATATTGCCCAAAAGTGGGGGGTTGATACGACGCCACGGGTAAGGGACTGGGCGAATGACATGGACTATGCCGTGATTGTTGAAAAAGCGGTGTTCAAGGGGAGAGGTTGCCCCCAAAAGTGGGACCACAAATGGGGAAAGTGGAACAAGTATGGGGGGGATCTTTGCATTTCTCCCATGGTAGAACTGAGGAAGGAGAGGCAATCATTAATGAATAGACTGGGAGAGACTGTTGTGTCCCCCACACTGGGTAGCCAATAATGTAAAGTCTGGACCACATGCTTGTTTCCTCATATTCTTGACCCTGCGATTATGCTGTTAATGTTATTGACGAAGTACTCTCTGGAGTTAAGAGGAGCCATGTACCCCTGACACTGAATGTGTTGCGTGACACTGTTATAATCTTGTTTTGCCTTGCCAAAGATGGATGTACACTGCCTTGAACCGATGCTGTAGTTGTTTTCAATAAAAACTGTTTAAAAAAAACAAAAACTGCACTGCTGTACAACATGGCTAAAAATACACATTGAGAAAGCCAGAAGCTCTTGTTGATGAGACCTATTGGTTTTGGCAAGGCTTGTCTTTATAATCACATTGTGGAGCACACTCAAATACACAATTTCATGATGTGCACTGTACAAAAACCTCTTGACCTCATGTATTTGACTTAATAGACTATGATGCTGCTCCATTTGTGATAAGAACATAAACTACAGTGATGTAATCTGATGTACTAAGGTGAAACGCATTCGCATGTTGCAGAAATACATTTTTTTTAATTTTGAAGAGACTTTATCATAGATTTACAGGATGTTTGTTGCATGACTCACATGCCAAATAAAACCAAGCCAGACACTTGGCTTAACTCTGGAGGTTATATCACAAAAGAGGGGGGGACCGGGAGCGTAGTTAGAAAATAGGTCCAGTACCCGTGCTCCCTCAGAATAACTAGTATATTACGAGAGGGTAACTGTTCCTGAGGAATTATGGTTGTGTTTGTTCCCTCAAAGTGGTGTGGGGAATTTCTCCTTTTGTAAATAGTGCCCTCACACACCCTTTCGGGTGTCTTGCTTCATCATAGGGCGTTGCTCCTCGTGGGGGTGGCGCTGCAGTCCCCCACGGGCCCCGCAAGAGGGCTCTTTGGCGGAGATCTTTTGATGGAGACGCCGCAGTTGTGCATGGGTGTGTGTGGGCCTAATGGAAAACAAGTGGGTGGTGCGGTTTAAAAATTGCTGGGTAGAGTTTCAGACCTTTATTCACTGCCCTACCTGGCAAATAATTAAAACTGGTTATCCTGGAGCTACTCTTAATGAAAAAATAATAAAAGAGGGCAGATCCTGGAAAGTAACTGCTGCTCTCAGGAATGTGAGTGGGGAGCCTACTGGTGAGTGGTCAACATGTTTCGCGCTTACGAATGGGTCCTTAAGGGATCCCAGATGCGCTTCGTCAGGACCTAAGAAAATAATTAAATAGTGAGTGAAAGTGTTTGTGAGTGAAAATAGAATAACAGGTTTCAGTGAGGTGTGATACTGTAGACCTGTTCAACCTATATATTAAGGTTAGTCCAGCGTCTTTGCGCTGAGAGGTTTACCTGTCTTTTCTGGAAACCTCTACCCAACCTGGATTGGTAGGGAAAAAAAGGGTGGGGGAGACAAACACAGGGACAGGGGAGAGAAAAAAATGCAGAGACAAGTAACAACAAAGTAAGTATTGGTACATTTATCTCATGAATGTCAAACAAGCGACAACGGCTAGTAACACTGCACGCCATGCTTCTAAAGTAAACATAACATGCGTATCAGACGGTCGTGATGACTATGATCCCAAAATATTTTGAATCCGTTACTGTGCAGTGAGAGTATCATTGCATCCGTGTGTTTTCACTAGGCCAGCTGTTCGTGTGAGGCAGTGAAACTTGCCCCGTAGTAACAGAAGCTCGCTATATCGTGGCCGTTTAACAGGAAAGAGCAATATCTGTACCGTGGTATGTTCGTGTGTATGAATAACACAACTAACGTTATCGGTGAAACTCAGGTGAAAAATCAAGGATCGGCGACTTAGATTAGTAATTAAGGCCTACCCTCAAGTTGTAGGGATTAGGGCCCCATCAGCGTAGTGGAGTTGGCACTAAAGAGAAACTAACAGACGGGGAGACAGAGAAGTTTTTAAGAATCGGAAATTAAATCAGACTTTAAAGTTGCGTGGCTCGGCTCACCTCTTTCATAGGGAAATACTCACTCGTGCTCCTTCGCCTAGGACGTGGTAACCTACCCCCTCTCCATCTATCGCTGGAACGGATAGTCAAGGAGCGAACAGTTACCGCTTATATCCGATCTTTCCTGCTGCACTAATCCGATTGGGGACGTGTTGGTGGGCGCAGACCGATGACGTCACTACGTTGCGTGACTCGGTAACTACGGTAACTGTTAGGACGTCGTTCAAAGACGCGGTAGCGTCTTGAAAGCGATCGCCAGTCTAGTTGTTTCATGAGTGATTGTCATGATACTTCTGGCAATAGATAAAAGTATATCTGAAAGGGATCGTTGTACAGAATACAGTTCATGTTCGCTAAGGTATGCCCTGCATGAAGGAGGGGTGGCTCCATTTTTCGGGGATCTGTTGCCAATATGTCATGTTTAGATTACCCCCTGCATTGATTTAGAAGTTGTTCGTATGTATAATGTTGTGTCAATAAAGTTATTCGTATGTAAAGACCATTGATCGTAGCTAATGTGGATGTGGCGGTTCTCTTTTTATAGGAAAACTCGTTACACTAGAATCCCCTGAGTAGATTAAAGTTATTGAAACCGATCTGGTTTCCCGTTCATTAAAGATAAGTGTAAATATTTCACACGTAATGTTGGGTGACTGGGGGGTTTGTTTTTATGCCTGTAATCAGACAGGTACAAAGGGGCTATTGTTTTTGCTACTAATCACATCGAAGCTAATCTGATAGTATGGATGAGGCAGAGCGAAATAACAATAATCTGATCACGTAGTAAGGGTGGATATGTGGCTATTATGTCAGCTCTACCCATGGAATTTCGTCGTTCAGACCTATTGTATCGCTTTTCAGTCTATGGACCCATCTTTGTTCTTGTCTGAACAGGGACTGTTTAGTCCAATGTGGATTGGAATCGATGACGGTCCATCTCAAACTGTTAGCGGCATGCCCTTCCTCTGCAAAGTGTGTCAAAAGTTTGGTATTGGTCTTGCCTCTCCTGATGGTGCTCTTATGTTCCCCTATGCGGACTTTAACTGCTCTAGTAGTCATTCCAACATATCTCTTGTTGCATGGGCATACAATGGTGTAGACGCAATTGGTGGTGTTACAGTTGGTGTGTCTTAGTTGGCGCCACGGTGTGTTGAGGCCCAGGTCGATTTCTTTGGAAACCGTGGTCTCTGCACAGCTTGAGCAGGAGCCGCAAGGGTAGTGGCCTACTACAGGTGGTAGAGACCAAAGTGTCGTTTGTTGTGTGGTTTGGGGTTTGGGCCTGGTATGTACTAGGTGGTCTTTCAGATTCATAGTGCGTTTAAAAGCAAACAAGGGTGGTGGTCCTGGTTCAAATGAACCGGAATTTAGTATGGACCAATGTTTTCTGATTGCTTTTTGCACATTATTCGAGTTCGGGGTGAACGTAGTGACACAGGTCATTGTGTCTAGTACTGGTTTGTCTTTTGTCTCGAGCAGTGCAGCCCTAGAGCTGTTCTTTGCCCTCTTGTGTGCCTGACGAATTATGCCCTTCGGATAATGCCGTTTCTCCAGATTGTCTCTGAGGAGATCTGACTGTGTTTCAAATTCTTTTATGGTGTCACAGTTTCTTCGGAGGCGTAGGAATTGGCCAACCGGTAGGTTGTTCCTAAGTGCCCTGGGGTGGTGACTATCATAGATAAGGAGATTATTCCTATCCGTGGGTTTTTTGTAGTTGGTGGTATGTAGACACCCATTGTCCAAGGAAATGAGAAGGTCCAGAAATGGGATGGATTGACGTGACCTGGTGCTGGTAAATTTTAAGTATGGATTCAGGGTGTTAACCCAGTTGCAGAATTCCGTACATCGGTCTTCAGTACCTTGCCAGAATACGATTACATCGTCTATATAGCGACGCCATAGCAGAATGTGCTCTTTAAATGGGTTGTTGTCTCCCAAAATGTGTCCCTCTTCAAAATGAGCCATGTAAAGGCAGGCCAGACTCGGCGCGAATGTGCTTCCCATGCTCGTGCCTTGTATCTGGTGGTAGAGGTGGTTTTTAAAGGCAAAGAAGTTTTCTTTGAGAGCCAGGGAAACACAGTCGCAAATGAAGGAGATCGGTGTCATGTAGGGCCATGGTGTGATTTTCCGGAGAGTGTCTTCTAGGACTTCCAATGTGGCACCCTGCGGGATATTCGTATACAGGGCTTCAACGTCCATGGTCACCAGAAAGTCTATACGGTTGGCATCGGGGAATTGATCAATGAGATTTAGGACTTCTGTGGTGTCTCTCAGGTAAGTAGGCGTCTGGCTCACCAAAGGGCGTAGGTAAAAATCACAAAATTTGCTCAGTGGTTCTAACACAGAGTTAATGCCAGAGACAATCGGTCTGCCGGGAGGGGGGGTGACCCCTTTGTGGATCTTGGGGAGAGTGTAAAAGTATGGGGTCCGTGGTTCGTCTGTCGTTAGGAAGTTGGCTTCTTGTTGTGAGATCCAGCCTTCGATGGACGCCTCATTGACCATGCTCTTGATCCTCGTCGATAGACGTTGGGTGGGGTCTTCTGTAATCACTTCATAATAGGTAGTGTTGTTCAATTGTCGAGTGCATTCTCTGTCATAAGAGTCTTGATCCTGGATGACGATGGCACCTCCCTTGTCTGCTGGTTTCAGTATTATCTCCCGATCATCTGTAATGGTACGCAGGATGTGTCTCTCCTCCTTTGACAGATTGTCGTATGGTTGCCTCCTGTTAAGAGTCCCTATGTCTTTCAAGACCGCTTGTTCGTAAGTAAGGACCTCGTGGGGTGTCATAGCCACGGTAGGAGTGAATTTTGACGGTTTTTTCAGACCCGTCTCCGTAGGAGGATTATCAGGTTTCCCTTGGAAGAAAGCTTTAAGTCTAACTTTGCGGAAGAACTGGTGAAGTTCTTGATGTAACTTGAAAGAGTCCTCTTTCGGTGTGGGAACAAATCCTAAACCCTTTTCAAGTAGCATGGTCTCTTCTTCTGTAAGTTGTCTGGAAGAAAGGTTCACCACTAGGGTCTCTGGCCTCTCGCTTGGCTCCGTAGTGTCATTGGTTCCTGATCTTGCCACTGTACCTTCTTGTAGTTTCCTCTTCTTCTGCCTCTTCCTTTGCCCCTCCCTCTGTTGTGAAAAGGTGGGTTCTGGAATTGCTGGAATTGTGTAGGCAGAAGATGATGTGTTGGAGGTACGTGCCACATGGGTGGAGGGCCCATCCATTGTCCCGGATAGTTCGGTTGTTGAAACGATGGGTGTGTAAAATGAGGTGGTGGTGGAGGGTTCTGAAATAAGGGAGGGCGTCCTTGTTGATGAGCCCCTCTGGCGTACTGTGTGTACCGCTGTCCCTCATAACTAGAATCACTGCCAAATGACCCTGTCCTACTAGACCGGGTGCTGCTTCCTTCATCCGAGGACGTGTCATGGTTCTGGAAAACATAATCTTCCTTCGTGTAAGGGTATACCTTTTCTTTATTGAACCGTTTTAGATCTTTTTGAAGTTTTGTGATTTTTTGTTGTGTCAGGAAGTCTTTATGTTCGTTCATTTCCTCGTTGATTTCCGCGAGTCTTGACTTGTACGAAGAAATAGAAATGCCTGTTTTTAAACCATTTTCTGCTATAGTGATCTGGATGAGGAGCTCATCTGAGAGACGTTTAGCCGTGTTGATTATTAGCACGAGCCAATCTCGTGTACATTTCCATGCTATTTGTGACCATTCCGTCCGGAATGTCAGGTCTTCTAAAAAAATTCTAGGGGGTAAGGTGACTAGGAGGCCGTTAGGTGCAACATTAGCTCTCAGATATTCCGTCATCATTAATCCATGTAGGGCTGTCTTGATCTGTAGTTTCCTAAGTGCCTGTAGAGATTTCCAGTCGTCTGCTTTACTGCCTGTAGCAGCGCTGCCATCCTCTCCTAATAGTGAGGGTGCCCGAAGTATCTCAGCTATCGTGTCATCATCAAAGCTGAGGCCAACGGTATCCATGGTGAGTGTAAGTGCTCAGGACAGAACAATGGGCTGTCTAGAGTTTAGGGAAATAGGAAATGGAGATAGATAGGTCCCGCGGCTGGCTGCCGTACGTTAATTATATCACAAAAGAGGGGGGGACCGGGAGCGTAGTTAGAAAATAGGTCCAGTACCCGTGCTCCCTCAGAATAACTAGTATATTACGAGAGGGTAACTGTTCCTGAGGAATTATGGTTGTGTTTGTTCCCTCAAAGTGGTGTGGGGAATTTCTCCTTTTGTAAATAGTGCCCTCACACACCCTTTCGGGTGTCTTGCTTCATCATAGGGCGTTGCTCCTCGTGGGGGTGGCGCTGCAGTCCCCCACGGGCCCCGCAAGAGGGCTCTTTGGCGGAGATCTTTTGATGGAGACGCCGCAGTTGTGCATGGGTGCCTGCTTGTTGATTTGTTGGCTCACCTACCTTTAGACAGATTGATACACCCAAACAGCCAGTAGTAACAGTTGAAAGATGAGTACTCCCTAGACTGAGCCAAGCCGCGATTCACAAAGTCTCAACACAATGGCAGAAAGAGGCTGGCCAAAGAAAGCCAGTGGTTGAAAGGGGCTTGGCCAAGGTCCACTTTATGTATATTGTAAGCAGAAGGTGTACTTGAGAGCTGTGCTATTAAAACTTAGACCTAAAAAGTTCTGGCATATTGGAGTTTGTTTTCCAGGAGAGACATCCCTAATATGCCCATACCGAGCAGTGAAGCCACAACTTCTGAACAATTTAGTTCACCATAAAGAAACTGGAATGACTGCATGGCATGTTTTGCATGAGAGCACAAGATGTATCCCAGCAACTACAAGACCAATAACACTGAACTAACCACTAAACTTGAGTTCCAGAGCAGCCTGCTACCAGGCAAAAATCTCTTCAACACCTTGTGTGGGGTAGTAAGCGCTATATAAACACAATTACATGTATATGTCACTGTAGTGCTCCAAGCAGGACACCATTTTAGTATCCTAATACACACTTTGTATCCTTGTCTGTATGTTTTGATATTTCTACATCACAAATCTAGCTGAGGAACAACAGGGCCACTGTGAAGACAGACTCCATCTTGAATTTTCCAGTGTGAGAATCTGATGTCAGTAAACATAATTTTAGCCCGCCTACACTCCATGATGTGGGGGACATGGCACTGGGTGCACCGTCATTGAGAGAGTTGGACACATGGGAACTTGGACAATGACAAAGCCAGACACTGGGGAGACACGGACTCTGGGACGTGGACAAGCGCACAAAGACATGACCTGGGTTGTGCGGAGTCAGCCGAGCCCCATCTTTTGCATTTTTTTTACTTCACAAGTTTCGTGGCATGCAAATTAGGACTACTCAAGGCAGCACGTGGACTGCTGCTGCTTGGCAGTGAATCCCCATGCTCCGCCCCGTGTCCACCAATCCTGGCAAAGTCCCCTCACTTAGGGACCCAAAGAACCGCTTTATGTCTCCCTCTGACACTCTTCCATTCCAAGAGGAACCCCATCACCAATGTTGCACCACACTGTCCCATGCCACGAATCGGCCACGCGACAACCCACTCTGTCAGCACATCAGCCCTGGACTCATTAATTTGCAGAAGAACAGGGATGGTTCCAGACCGAACTGCAGTTTCTTCCCTCTGGACATCCTGCGACAGGATAACGCCAAAGACAGTGGGCTGGGTGTGTTAAACTTTGCCACAGGCGAATCAGGGGAAAGTTGAGAAACTTTGGACGCCTTTGCCAAGGTCGACATTTCCCACCTCTTTGGATAAAGATTAAACTTCACCTGTCTCTATGGGAGACAAGGACTAGGAAACTTAAACTCTGGGCGAGACAGACACTGGGCCTAGAAGACACAGATCTTGAGAGGCACAGCCACTGCTTTCCATTAATCACCCAGAAGACTTCAGGATGCACCACGTCCATTTGCAAACACGTCTTCAGAAACGCCTCAGGGCTAGGAGGCCATGCTGATGTCGTTGGAGTGCTGTACCAGTACAACTCTTATAACATTTGCCGTAATTACTGGCAAAACTGGAACCATTTGTATCCCTTTGTTGGCATGGGGAGACTGGCCATTCTGCCACTCCAGCATATCCCCAGTGGTCTGCTGGCCCATGGGCTACTTTTAGAGACTGATTGGCTGCCAAGCACCAAGCAGGAACCCCACACTCCACTCCACTCCCCGTCTCCATTCTGGTTGACGCTACCGGCTGTGTGGGGCTTATTTGAGCAACTTTGCCACGACCGGTTTTGATGTTCAGTCTGGGCCTGTTTATCTGGCTTTTTAAAACTCACTTGCGTCCACAGTAGTAGATTTGGAGTAATTTGCCACAGTTGTATGGCTAGTTGAAGTACTTTGTATCCATTTAAGGAAAACATGGGGTAGTATGCTTCCTCTTCAGGGATGGGTAGTGGGCTCTCTTTTTCCATTTAAGAGACAAACAAGGTCCTATGAAACACCTGGAGGCAGATTTTACATGATTATCCTCAACTCATGTGAGATTTGGGGTAATTTACATACATTTCTGGGTGTTATTGCATATTTTCCACCCCTTTCCAATCATTTGGGACTTCGTATCAGGATCCTGGGAGTTACCAGCCAGTCGGCTAGACTCAGTGGACCTCAAAGTGTCTGGTGCTGCTTTTAGGCAGTGTCAGGCCCTTAGCAAAAGCAAGTAGGGTGGGCCTATGGAGAAGGGGTCCATTGAAGACTTGCTCCCCTCACACAGGCAGGCCTCTCCAGGATAGCATTACATGTTGTGGGTAAGTTATGAGTGGAGGCAAGAAAAGTTTGGACGTAAGGCTCCGACCTTGCAAAGTGCTACAAAAAATCTGCACTTTCCTAGTTGGCTACTGAATGTTCACCTTAGTTTTTCTTTTCACACATTTTTCTTAAACCAATTTGCTCTCCCCTATTTGTTTTTACTAATATTGCACTTCGTTAATTGCTGTAAACTGCAGATTTAAAAATCGTCCTGTATATTCCGATGATTGAGGCTGACAGTCTGATGAAAAATTGGGCCCCACGAATGTCCTCTTCATGTATTAAATTATGGTATTTGTATAAAGCTTACTACTTCTGTGGGGGCTGAACTGCTTCACCACACAGGGAGAAGTTTACACCATGTGAGTGTGTGGTTGAAGGAGCGTTGGCTTTGCTTTGACCCATTGCGGAAGGCGTTTCCATGTCATGCATGAAGACCACTGAGGCGCGGTTATCAGGTTATGAGGCACACTGCTTAGTGGTGTAATGGGTGAGAAAGTGTGGAAGATAGCAGGGGTGGCTCCTCCATTTGAGTGGAGGAGTGTCGCCCCACTAAAGTGCCCACAGAAATGTCCCAGAGACGAAAAATAAAATGGTAATGAAGTTTCATTCATTACCATTTTATTTTTCGTCAACCCATCCTGAACCGAGTATCAGGTTGGGGCGGGGCCTGCTGAGTGGCAGCAGTGATAGGCGGCCTATGTACTAGTTTATAGTGCGCATGTCACTTTGGTGACGGCTATCCTGACATGTGCATTATAAACCTTTCAACCCAGCTTTCTTCAGCTGGTTGACTGCCTGCAGAAGCCTACAGTGTCCTCCGGAACGCCAAGAGCGGCCTCTAATCCGGCAGCTTCTCTCATGCTGGTTAATAGCATGAGAGCAGCGCCAGGATTGGATAAGTAGGTTAGCTGGGGCCCTGGACGTGATGTCAGGAAAAGAAGAGGACCGGATTTAGGAGGACATGTCTGTGCAAGCAGGCAGATAAGTGACTATTTATTTGTTTTTAAACTATTCATTTTACTCACCTGCCTCTCCACTGCCATAGTTGCCAGCCGCCACTGGGAGGAAGACAAGTATTTTTTTTAATGTATTCTCCTGGTATCTCCAAGTACCTCTGCTAGTCCCATGATTGTATTGGTTGTGTGTCCTTCATGTTCTCTGTCTGTTTCTTCTGCTAGCTGTGAAAGAGGTAGTCCACTGTACAAACTGAGGTATCGCTAAAACGTGAGGGAGGATCTGAGATCTGCCTAAATAGACTGATTTACAGCCCTCTTTCTATGATTATCATAATGAGAAGTTAATTGAGGAAATTTGCTAAGATCGACTGCATTATAATAGGATTATAGCATGTTAATGCTCTAAGTATGTGAATATTTGGGACCTTCAGGGTGGACTATGCTGGAGTTCTCCGGTGATCAGCAATCAGTGGTAGATCACTTTGGTCTCAGCAGGCCTGTCTGGTTACTACTGAGTGGTTACTTCAGTGCTGGTATGGACTGTGCCTGTGCCGTCCAGTTGCCAGAAGGTTTGTACAAGTCCTTTCATATGATAAATACTTGGCTTGGAATCATGAGCCACCGCTCCATCCAAAAACCCATTCAGAGATACCAAATGTGTACTGCAGCTGAATATTGCAGCAGATAACTGCATAGATACTGACGTCAGATATGGCCCACCAGGCCCATCTTGT